>NW_026000240.1:20998843-21094101 GCF_001458135.2 Marmota marmota marmota | reverse complement strand
CCCCCCCCCGCAAGACCCACACTCCTTGAAAGTAAGCTGGTTGTTTTTATGTCCCCAGCAGCAGTGGGCCATCAGCTAGCATTCTACTGCATTCTACTCAGCTTTTAATACTGTAGAAGACAGTGTGCACTAGATGGTTCTTGGGTACACAGGGTTAGCAGTGATGAGACAAATATGTGATTTGTCCCAGGAATTGTTACTCTGTTTTTTCCCCTGGGCTGGATTGGGGAAGTGGTGGAAGCAATGTTCCCTTTTGGATTCAAGATTAGATTAATGATGGGAAATTGGGCCTAGAAGAGGGCTTTGGAAAAGATGCAAGAAGCAAGTATTCCTCAACTCAGACCAAGGGGATTGGATTTAATTTTAAACAGCGGAATCTTTCCATCTAAAAACACTCATAAATTAAATGCTGATGATTCTTAAGAGCACAGAGATGTGTGAAGTGAGTACTGACATTTCAAATGAATCTGCAATAAAGAATTTTCAAGAACTGAGCTTATCTTTTTTATATGTAAACTGTATGCATCTATTTACATGTTGGTTATTTTTCCAAGTCAGCATTGGATAAAATATTGCTAAGACATATTTACATAATACAAACACATAGACATTTACATTACTTATTTGCTCCTAATACCATGCTTCCAAATTTTAGATAAAATAATAAAAATAAGTAGGAAATACATATTCAGTAAACATTTCTAGAGATTTCAGTTTCTTAGCATCTCTTCATAAATTCTAAGGAAAAAAATCTTATAAAATATTATATTTCCCTCTTCACAGAATTTCTATTAAAAAATACTGGGGAAACTTTGGGGGGTATTGAAGCACTTTAAATACTTTAAGGGACTAGGAGGATGACCATGTGCCTTGTTTTGATAGCAAATGTTTCCCTTTGTTTTAAAATGTAATTTATCTACCTCTGTCAAATGTGTTCAAAGTCTTCTAGATGAGGGTTGCTGACCTTCTCACTGCTGCGGAACTGTTTTGACTACATATTGATCTGTGAAGAGGTAGAGAATGCAAGGGCAGGTTTGCAGGGTGGTGAGTAAGAGTAACTTTGTTCTGAGATCTGAGAATAAGGATGAATGTTCTCTCTGATATGCAGATGCTGACTCACAATAGGTAGGATTGTGGGGGTAGTGGAGGTTCACCAGATTGGACTGGGGCAGGGAAAGGGAGGAGGTATGGGGAATGGGAAAGACAGTAGAATGAATCAGACATCACTTTCCTGTGTTCATCTATGAATACACAACCAGTATAATTCCACATCATGTACAACCACAAGAATGTGAAGTTATACTCCATGTATGTATAGTGTGTCAAAATGCGTTCTACTATTACGTATAACTAAAGTGAACAAAATAAAAACCTTAAAAAAATGAAAGAAGGGATCACCAGAGTTGCAGAGGGAAGAGGAGGGCTGAATAGGTACTGTGGGCTGAACTAGGCTGGCTGCATTTACATCTTCCTTTTTCTTTTCTTTTCTTTTTTTTTGTTTATAGATACACATGACAGTAGGGTGTATTCTGACATATTATGCGTACATGGGGTGCAACCCATTCTAGTTAGGATCCCATTCTTGTGGTTGAACATGATGTGAGGTCACCCCTTCCCTTCATTTCCCTTTGTCTAATCCAATGATCTTCTAATCTTCCCCTGCCTTGTTGTATGTCAGCATCAGAGAGAACATTTGACCTTTGGTTTTTAGGGACTGGCTTATTTCACTTAGCATGATATTCTCCAGTTCCATCCATTTACCAGCCAGTGCCATAATCTCATCTTCTTAATCACTGCCTAACTTTATCATCTCACAACAGGTTTACCATGATTAACCAGCCCCTCCCACGACCTTGGGCACAGCCCTTGCCGCTCAGGCCACAACTGTGGGACCACCCTTCACTTCTCCTCTCACGGTGAGTCAGCAATTTTGTTGGCCTGTCCTCTCACATTTACTCTGAGCTCAGCCGCCTTTCAACACCTCAAACCCTTAACATCCTTTTCTAAGCTGCCATCATTTTTGGCCTGGATTATGGAAATATCTTCTTAACTAGACTCCCTGCCTTCTCCAGTTGGTTCTATTCGTCACCCAGAAATATTTGGATCATGTCAGCCCTTGGCTCAAATCTTTGCCATGTTTTCCCAGGATCTGGGCAGGCACTATTCTCCCCTCTCTGTAATTCCCGGGCCCATCTCTTACCACGCTCCCAGCCTGGCACTATCTTCGCCAGCTTGTTCCATCATAGAGCTGCTGCTCTCCCAGGTCCCAGTAGGTGGAAGGCTGTCCTCCACAGTGTCCCCTCAGATGTTATGTTCTCAGGCAAGCTTCTCTATTCACTCTGTACAAATGACTCCTCATGGTTCCCTAGTCACCTATCCTGCTGTTTCCCCATATTATTTACCGCCACCTAATATGGTCTCTGTTTCTGTGTTTACTGTTTGCCTTCCTGCACTGAAATACAGATCTCATTAAGGATAGAGGGATTCCCTAAGCCTGAGAACGGTACCAGGCACATGGTAGGCGCTCCAGGAGTACCTGTCCAACACACAAATGAAAGTTTTCCTTTGCTCTTAAATGAGAAAGACACTGATGTAATCTACTCAAGGTCACCTTGGAAGTGGCAGAGCCGAGATTCAACGTTCCACAGACTCTCTGTGCTTTCCTGCCTATATTAGACCATCTGTGAAACTTTAAAGGCCATCTCAAGCCATCAGAAAAACATCATTTTGGATTTCCCGGGGATGGGGTCAAAGATCTGATGATGAAGATGACATATCAGCGCTGACCAGGCTTGTCATTTGAGGAGGTTTTCCCTCAGTTGCCCCATTTGTTTTTCTTTCCTTACTTCTAGTAGAACAGTATGGAGAAATGTTCTGGCTAAACACTTCTGGGGTCTTATGTCTATGTGTGCATCATGCAAACAACAAACCATGAGGAGTGAGCCCTGTGTGACCAGAGGCTGAGTATCACAAGAAAAACAAAGCCACCAAGTGGATCTGACCCTTAGGATTAGCATATGTAATCATAATTTTATAGCTTGGTAATTAATTAAATCACACAAATTACTATAATTAGTATGACTTTCACAAGTGCAAACACATTTTGGAAATGTCTCATCTAAATACCCCTGTGACAGTGGTCCCTCCTTATCTGCAGTTCCACTTTCTGGGGTTTCAGTTACCCACAATCAACAGAAGCCTGGAAATACTAAATGGAAATTTCTAGAAATAACAACCCATAGGTGTTAAATCATTTCTAGTCTAATATATTGTTTGAATTCTTCTGCTTTATTGTTAGTTATTGCTAATATCTTACTGTTTCTAATTTTTGAATTGGACTTTATCATATGAAAAGATGGATATACACAGGGTTTGGCACTCTTCATGGTTTCAGGCATAGACTGGGGGTCTTGAGACAAACCTTCTGTGGACAAAGAGGACTACTGCATCTATAAAACTCTCTGCCACAGAAACAAATTGAAAGGTGACAGTTTTCTGTCTTTGGGATGTTCTTTTTCAGGGGGTGATTGAACCCAGGGGTGCTTAACCACTAAGCCACATCCCCAATCCTTTTTATTTTTTATTTCAAGACAAAGTCTGGCTAAGTTGCTGAGACTAGCCTCAAACTTGTGATCCTCCTGCCTCAGCCTCTCAAGTTGCTGGGATTACAGGCATGCACCACTGCACCCTGCTAGAATGTCACTTCCACTGTCATTATGTTCTTACATACCCATGCCTAGTACTACTAGTGCTACTGTTATGTGGGCATCTGGATGACTCTCTTAAATGTCCTGGATCTCAGACAGTTACATATAAGAAAGAAAAGGAAGGGGCCAGGTGCTCTCTGTGCCAGTCATCTATTCAAGCTCTGAGCTCCAAACTCACCCTTCTTTCTTGGCTCTGACCCTGGCACTGGAGCTCTACAAACCACATTCTCCTTAGCCAGTGTGGCTGGGCTCTGCCATTGTGCAGCCCTGGAGGGAGACTAGCACCCTGGAGCAGAGAAGGACTCACTTTGCCTCTGTGCCTGCTCTTTGTCAGCTGCACCTTAGCCGTGGGTCTTCGCCATGGTGCTGACAGGCAGATCCAGCCTCTGATTTTTCTGATTTTGTTTTTGTATGTTCCTGCACATCTAGTCCAGCCTTAATGGCACCCCTCAGAGAAAGCAGCCACAGCCAGGCAGTGTCCTCAGAGGTCTGGATCCCAGCCTCACAATTCCCTTTTAGGAGCTCCCCGGCTGGCTTTCCTTTGCCTCTCTAGTCCTGGGGCTTGGACTGGCTTCTCTCAGTGCCATGGAAGCTCAACTGTGGCCCAACAATCTGTACCAGGCAAGAGAGATTTCTGAACTCTACCGGAACTGCCACAATGTCAGTATATATCCAAATCACTAAGTCACCAAGTCACCTGGAGTCTCATTCAAAGGCAGATTCTGCTTCAGGAGATGGGGCAGAGCTCACATTTGTTCATGGGCACATTCTCAGGAGACATTCATGCTTCTGGTCCCCGGGCAGAACTTCAAGGGGCACGTCTTTGACCAAATATAGTAATGAGTCTCAACTCACCCTTGCAGTGGCTGGGCCTTGACCTTGCACAGTCCTGAAAAGAGACTTTCACCTTATTCTCATCTCCTTAGCATTTGGGGATAATTAGAGAACAGCTACAAAGGAGAGACACAGTAATTGTTACCCCCTTTCCTTGTCAAATAAGTGTATTTTGATAACTTTAAAATGTTGGGCTGGGGCTGTAGCTCAGTGGTAGAACACTCACCTAGCACTTGCAAGGCACTGGATTCATTTCTCAGCACCACATAAAAAATAAACAAATAAAAGAAAGGTATCATGTCCATCTATAACTAAACATATATTTTAAAAATGTTTTAAAGTTATATCCTTGTGTTTTGTTCTCTGTCCTTCTTTCTCTGGCTTTCCAGAATTGACATAGTTCTATGAAATAATTTTAGTTTCAGAGAACAATTATCATCCAGGACATTTAAGAGGCTTAAACTTTTTTCTTTCTTTTTCTTTTTCCTTTTTTATTTGATTTCTTTTTTCTTTACTTTTAAATTATTTCCTTTTGATCTCAGTCAGCAATACTAGAATGTGAAAGAAATTACTTGCATGGAATACAATTAATGATATATTTTGCCAACAAATAGTTCAAGAATTTTTCTCTTTCCAAAAACAAATTTTTTAAAAGCAAACAAATCACAGCCTGTGATTGTGAGGTTATAAATTGTTTTTATCTTTTGATCAAAGTGTTATAAGATTAGAAATTAAAAAAAAATAGCTAAATAAATGTATCCAATGGGCATTTTAAAATTAATTATTCTTAATACAGTCATATTGAAGGACACAAAGACATTTGAGTCTTGAAACATGAGGAAAAAAAATTGGGGGTGCAGGTTCAGGAACAGGGGGAGAGAGGTGGGGGACAGTGGTGAGTGTCTGGGAAACATGCTCTACTATCCCACTTTGGATTTGAATCTATTATAGATGGGAAATAAATACATATCGAATCAATCAACTATAACATTTCTAAATACAAAACTAGGGAGAATCAGCTAAGGTTAATTGTCAAACATTGTTATAAATTTCTAAAGTATCTTGCATGTTCTATTAGTTCTAGTATTCATAAAAATTAGACACATGAAAAATCTACTCTGTCTGTTCTCTACTGGCAAAACAGTTCTTCATGTTCTTTTTCAACAAAAATAAAATATGATTATTCGGTTTCCATCTCTGCTAGATAGACAAGCACCATTCAATGCGATTGGTACATTGCATGAGTAAGATCTTGGATTGAAGTTGTATTTATGGGGTCCTATGGCAGTAATGAATAGAGTCACGTACCTACATTCATGTTCACGTGGAGTAGAACATGCTAAAAAATTGGAACCTGAAATAAATAAGAGACTCTGAAAGAAATCAGAGAAAATAGGAACATCTGACTCATGTTTGTACACAGACTGCCTTTTAGCATCTGTCCAGTGAGGTTTTACTGATGGACAAGATCCCCAAAGGATTGGCTCCAAGTGCTTATTTCTGAAATTTTGAACAAAACTATAACCAACACTTTTGACACTAGCTGAAAGAACTGTTTTGAGAAACCACAAAGAAGCACACAAATCAGCTTAATTGGCAAGGAAAGAAATTTAGGAAATAGCATAAGGAGGTCTATAATCATTTGGGAAAAATAATGATCCTATTGGTAAGTAAATTATTTTCAGAGACATCAATTTTCAGAGGACAATACAAGTTCTATTTTCACAGTTTTCCATGATTCTTACTTCCTGACCCTCTCAGAGAGCATATTGTGTATATCTATTTACTTGCTTATACAATCAAGGTTCAATGTGTGGTGGTAAATTATGTAAGAAAATAAATGTAGCACATAAGAAGTCAGGAGAGCCAGGATCTAACTCATCATAGTTCAGATACTCAAATAAGTGTATGCCACATCTCATTTAAATCCATTGCCTGAACAATGTTTTGTCCTGAGTTGAAAAGGTGGTTAGCAGTAATGGTCTTCAAATTGGGGCATGTGAGACAATCCACTGAAGGATGGTAGAAAATATGAGAAATTCACAATTTTAATCAGCACTTTTGTATATTCTAATATAATTATGCTATGGTTAATAAATAAAAATAAATATATACGCATATGGTGCATGATAAACCTATTGTATTTTATTTTTTCCCCAGTTAGTGTCAAGAAATTATGGCAAATGCTATGGTAGATAACTTCTAAGCACCTTCTAATTTTAAATGTCTATGATATGAGTGGTTTCATTTTTACACTGCATCAAGATCTGTATAAACTGATGAAAGAATTGCATAAGACCCCACAGATTCACACTGACTTTCTGTCATCTTGCTTACCCTGGGTCTCCCTCTTGACCAGTTTTCCTCAAGGGAAAGTCCACAAACTTCATTTTCCCACTTCCCCAACCCATAACAGTGCCCAGGAAACACCGGGTGATCATCTGCAGGCTTGTCAATGTGGATGTGTAACCGATGTGATTCTGCAACTTGTATTTGGGGTAAAAACGGGAGTTCATAACCCACTTGAATCAAATGTATGAAAGATGATATGTCATGAGCTTTGTAATGTTTTGAACAACCAATTAAAAAAAGGAATTAATCTCTATTACAAGAAATGTTATTTGTTTTAAAAAGAGAATGGGGAGAGATTTGACTTTGATCCTCATATTCAAGTAGGTATCTATATGGATTGATTAGTGGCAGGGCCATTTTCTTCTTATATGCAAATACTCTATTCAAAGACTATTCTCACCTGGGGTCTCTGCTGCTGATAACAACCCACAGTTCTTTTCTCATTAAAAGGTGATGAAGCCTTCAGATTCAGAAGCAGAAAAATAAATGTCTGTCACATGGAGCATGATTTTCTTTGACATTAAATGCAGACTTGAGGGGTTTCTAAGACTGGAGAATATTGCATTTTTGGACAGGAAATATTGATTATATCATCAGAACACAGAAAGAGAGTAAGAAAGAAAAAAATGTGTCTTGCTCTCAGATAGTACTCAGAGGGGTTTTAAGGTTGATGGGTTATTTTTCCACGCCACACTTTTATTTATTCTTGATCTAGTAAAAAGAGACATTTCTGACAGGTTTCCTACCACCACTGAAAGTGAACCTGGAACTGAGAAGTCAAAGATTTAACAAAATGGATAACTCCTTCAGGGAATATGAAAGAATCCAAGTTTCCAAAGAGTACAATTACTGTCTAGTGGGCCATGTTTGGCAACTCCATAGTTGGAAGATTAGACATGAGTCTGTGGAATATAAGAACATCAATATAGGAAACAATAGGAAACCAGGGTCTTATTTCTGGTTTCTTCGGTGCTGAGCACACACATGCACTTAATTGTTAACTTCATGTCTATGCTGCAAGGTTTATTAATCTCCATCTAACAACAAAACAACAGCAACAAATTACCTAGGTAATTCTTCCTAAGGTAGTAGCGAGTATTTATACAAATAAACTTGAGGTCTGGAGAAGAAGAAAAATCCTTTTTGCTTAGGTCCCTGGCATTTCACCTCTAGTTTTGGTATCCATCAGGATTAGCCTCCTTGCCTTTCCATTTCTTTGGAACCAGCTAACACATTCATACCAGTGTTGCCTAAATTTCTAACTAGCAATCTCATCCCAGATGTGCATATCCAATTGCCAGATGGACAATCCACACTTGCATAGGATCCCTCCCCCCCAATGAACTTTTGCCTCTATGCATTCACTTGCACTCCCCATTTTGGTGAAGGAATCATTGATGTAATGGGTATAGGGAGCTAGGAATTATTTCTGACTTCCTTTTCTCCTTCACTTATATAAAGGTTATTTGTGTCATCTTTTCATAATTTTCTACATGCTTATAGATGGGTTCTTGAGAAAGAATGAATCTCCTCTTTATTTTTACGCCTCCTGGCACCTGGAGGAGATGTTAAATCAAGACTGAACATATTTACAGTGATGAGAGCAGGGGTAAATTTGTCCACTACTTTCGTTGCATGTGCAGGTTGTTTGCATATTGAAATGAAGAGCAATTTGGTTCAAGAAAGAGCAGGTGTGAGTTACGGAGTTGTCAATAGGAGGAGTGGTACTCTGTGTTTGTGGAGATGACATCCCAACATGCTCAGCGGTGGTTCCCTGTGCTGGATAACTAATCCCCTTGAGAGTTTTGGGTGCCTATCTCCACAGCTTGAATGCCTATTATTTTGAGCCTCCAGGTTTTATTTTTGTCTCCGCAGACACTCACGG
The DNA here is from genome assembly GCF_001458135.2 of Marmota marmota marmota. Lineage (NCBI taxonomy): Eukaryota > Metazoa > Chordata > Mammalia > Rodentia > Sciuridae > Marmota > Marmota marmota. The sequence continues at coordinate 21,085,323 of NW_026000240.1, read as the reverse complement.
GGCTCCTCATTTGTTGGTGAGGTGTTGGTTAAGTTGCAATCACATGGTCCTTGCAATACAAAAGCAGGGGAAGTTTTAAGCTAAGAAATGCTGCCTAATGATACGTACTTAGAAGCTGTTTTTGAGATATGATCCAAGCCGAGTCCTCTCCTGGAGATGTATTTACTGAGCTCCAGGAATATTGTTTCCACCCAGACATTTGATGCATCAGGGAACAGTCAAATGGAACACATCCCCCTCGGAGCTAAAAGCCTTCTTTAAGAGTTCCAAAACAATTTTTGCCCATCTGAGAGTTGATGGAGGTGAGATGTGAAGAACCAGTTTCTTGCCACAGGTCAAGTGGAGACACAGGGTGTCTGGTCATGGTCATTTCATTTAGAAATCTTTCCTTCTTGTTTATTGTAAAAGAGAAAAATGTTCCCAAGTCCCCCTTCTCCTGACTGCTTACTCCACTGAAGCCTTCCACGGACTGAGCTGATGAACAGGTAAGCAGACCCAAGCTGCCAAGTGTCAGCTCTTCCTTACCATGACAGTGGGAGGGGGTCCTTGTGCCTGCAGACCAAGGGGAATATGCCCAGGTGAAGGGACTCCACTGATCTCACCCTTCATGTTGAACTCCACACGTGTGTGTTATGTGCGTATTTCAGACATCCTGTCTGACTCCCTAGTGAATGGACCAGTGTAACTTATTTTTACATTTCTACATTTATAAAAAGTTTTCAGTCTTCTACTCTCTAGATTCACTGAACACCATTACTTAGTAATCAGGACTCCTCCTCCTCCTCCTCCTCTTCTTCTTCTTCTTCTTCTTCTTCTTCTTCTTCTTCTTCTTCTTCTTTTTCTTCTTCTTCTTCTTCTTCTTCATATTTTTAAACATTTATTTCCTTGGATGGAGGTCATTCTAAGCTCGGTAAATAGTGGGTTGCATTGTTTGACTTTTTGTATGAGAGAATAAGCCAAGCCAATGGCCCCTCCCCCTTCTTTGCCTCCGGTGAACATAAAATAGGCCCCAGAAAGCTAAAAATGGAAGCTGCCGTTATTCTAGCACTGCCTGGAAGCAGGGAAGTTATTAGATGTGGTGTCAGTGTTGCCATTAGAAATCGTACTCTTCGGGTGTTTAATGACAGGCCCTGAAAGTCTGTTTCTTGAAAAAAAAAACAACCTGACCCCCAAAGTCTCAGCTGGGAAACAGATTATAAAAATGAATTTTCTAACAACCTGTCCAGCTGTGCTTTTTGGTTATCTTTATAAACTGAAAAGCAGCTTCTATGACAGGATTCAATTCTATTAGAGATTATGCTGTACATAATACTGCTGAATTATTTTCAATATTCAATTTTAAATAATGGCTCAGTAACCTAATGACTTTTAGTAAATAGGCCTCTGGATAAGAAAATCAGAAATCAGGGAAGCAGGTGTGTGGGTACCCGATGGAGAGGAGAGCTGAGGGTCATGTATTTACTTAAAAGCCACATTCTGTATGGGCACAGTGTCCTTCCATTAGAAAATAGTAAAATCCTTTTACTTTAGTAGTGAAGAAAATGAGATACCAATTAATAGAATGACTTATTCCAGTCCCTGGGCAAGTCAGAAGAGCCAGAAACCAGACACATACCTCCATGGCTGATTTTTTTTTTAAGTAGGGCAGATATATTCACATATATTCTTTCTTCCTAGGTTCTCCTGGCTTGTAGAGACCCTGAAGTCCATTTCCACATGCACAATCTCTTAGAAAGACCTCTTGCTTGTATTTTATATTCTGTCCTGTCTTCCCAAGTAAACATTTTTTTTTTCAAACCTCACTTGTATATTTCCAAGAGCAGAAAATCAGACTTCTGGGTAATAGAAATGCCAACCCTCATTTGCATGTCTAAAAGCCACTTGTTTTCACAAAACCAAGTTCTTCCATGTGACTTTTGAACATTTGCAGGTGCAATTTGCAAGAGACCCGAGAGGAGGTGGCTGCAAATGTGGCCCTTGAAGTAAAAGATGATCAAAATAAATCAAATGATCATCATCAAATTAGTAGCAACTGGAAGTGAATGCAGGAGATGTGGTAATGAGCATGTCCCCCCCAATGAAGTGCTCGTGATGAATCCGATAAGAAGCTGAAATGGCAGCCATAATGGCAGCATAATGAACCCCTTGCAATCTGTCTTTAAAAGCTTGATTCCTTTTGTTTGTTGCTAAGTGTGCACCTGGCACAAGATGGTCCCAAGGATCCCAGCCTGGAGACTGTACTGCCTTTGAACCTCACTTCCTTTCTAACGGTCTCCAAGTTATGCAGTTTCTTTGGTTAAAATAGCTTCTGGTTTATTCTTTTACTTGTACCATTTCAGTGTCTTTGTCAGCAATAAAAATGGACTCCGCCTGCTGAAACCAGAATGAGATCAGTGGAAGGAGCCTGAGAGCTCTCTCTTGGCAGTTCTGGGGACCTGGTGGCAAGAATCAGTAGGAGGGCTCAGTAGGGCTTGGCTGCTGGAAAGAACAGATGTGGAGAGCTTTACATCCTCCTCGCATCTCCCTGCTAGATTTCACATTCCAGAGAAAGGGTGCCTGATTGACATGGCTTCAGAGTACTCATTCTCTTTAGCACAGGAGGGTGGGACATCTGGTTAAGGAGATGCCATCCAGAAGAGGAGGGTTGGTGGTTCGTTCCCTAAGAGACATCAGGGTATGATTCCCAGGGAGAGTAAGATGGGTTGCCAGGCAGCCCAGTCTCACACCTGACCACCACGCCCCTCTTTACTGTGCTCTTCTCCTCAGGACTATGTAGCTTTATTTTTAAGTTGCTAGCTAGGAAAACAAAGTACAGATGAATACAATTTATGATAAATCATTTCCTTGATATATGGATCTCTTCAGGAATATCCTGGCTAGGGGACGTAAAGAAGGTGCAGGAATGTCATCAAGCAGCCAAGCACTTATGACCTTATAAATCAATTACTAGTCTGTTATTCAGATTTGGGAAGTTTTCCCTTTAATTGAGTTAAAATCATTCATTTCATTGCTCAGAACGTATTTACTGAGTGCTAGGAGGCTTCAGTTAATGCTGTCGAGCTGACAGCCCATGGTAACTTCTGCCTGTTAATCCTAATCCAGCACATCAACTCTAGGTCTGAATTTCAGGGCTGCAGAGAGTCAATCAAATAGGGCAGAGAATCTAGATGCACACATGTGCATGCGCACGAGCGCGCGCACAGACACACACACACACACACACACACACGATAACCAGCTAGAAGCTATGGTGGAAGAAGTTTCCATTCATTATAGCACCCTAAAATATAAGGTAGTTAAAAAGATACTTAACAAGAAATTTGTAGATCTAATGTGAAGACGACTATAAAAATTTACTGAGGATCATAAAATATGACTTAAATAAATGGATAGACATAACATATTCCTGTGTGGGAAGACTCAGGTTATAAAAACACCACTTCTCTTCAATTAATCTAAAAATATCATGCGCCCCCAGTTGGAATCCCAAAGTTATCTTCTATTTGGAACCTAAAGTTATTTTCAGGTCCATGTGGAATACTAAATATGTAGCTCAAGAACTTTTGAAAAATGGGGAATGGGTATGAGAGATTGATTTACTAGATATTAAAATGAACCACAAAGCTGAAATAAATGAAATAGTATAAACATTCCAAATTTCTAGAAAAAGGTTGATAGGATAAGTGATTAACTATCAGGAAAAAAAATTAAATTCCTATAGACCCCATGCCTCATATCAAAACAAATTCCATTTGGATTCCACTGTAAAAATAAAACCAGACACCTATTAGAAGAAAACATATATCATTGTTAGAGAAACACTTTGACTTTCTGAGGAGGAGATACAATTAACACACAAAACTTGAAAATATGCATACTAACTACTTTCCCTGACCCAAACGAAAGGTCACATGTTTTAAAAGGTACAAGTATAAATTGGAAAAATATTTCTAGACTGAAAGAGAGTCAAAAGGTTAATTTTCTTAATAGGTAAAGAGCAATTAAAACACAATGTGACAAACCAAGATCAGCATTTCAACAGGAGAAAAGGACAAACGGGATGGACAAGTAGTTTGCTGAAGAAGAAATGCCAACAAATACAGACATGTACTTAAAATTCTTTTTTTAAATTAAATTGTTTATTTATTCTAATTCACTATACATGATGGAAGAATGCAATTCATTTCATATTACACATGTAGAGCACAATTTTTCAAGTCACGGATTGTACACAAAGTCTTTTCATACCATTTGTGTCTTCATACACGTACTTAGGGTCATGATGTCTAACTCATTCCACCATCATTCCTATCCCTTTGCCCCCTCCTTTCCCCTCCCTCCCCTTTGCCCTATCTAAAGTTCCTCCATTCCTCCCATGCTCCCCCTCCATTGCCATTATGAGTCAGCATCCTCCGTATCAAAGAAAACATTTGGCATTTGTTTTTTGGGGGGATTGGCTTACTTCACTTAGCATTATATTCTCCAACTTCATCCATTTACCTGCAAATGCCATGATTTTATTCTCTTTTAATGCTGAGTAATATTCCATTGTGTATATATAACAAAATTTCCCTATCCATTTATCTACTAAAGGATATCTAGGTTGGTTCCATTATTTAGCTATTGTGAATTGTGCTGCTATAAACTTTGATATTGTAGTATGCTGTTTTTAAGTCCTTTGAGTATAAAGCAAGGAGTGGGATAGCTGGGTCAAATGGTGGTTCCATTCCAAGTTTTCCAGGGAATCTCCATACTGCTTTCCAGATTGGCTGCACCAATTTGCGTTCCTACCAGCAATGTAGGAGTGTGCCTTTTCCCCCACATCCTCGCCAACGCTTATGGTTGTTTGTATTTTTGATAGCTGCCATTCTGACTGGAGTGAGATGAATCTTAGAGTAGTTTTGATTTGCATTTCTCTAATTGCTAGAGATGTTGAACATTTTTTTCATATGTTTGTTAATTGATTGTATATCTTCTTCTGAGAAGTGTCTGTTCAGTTCCTTGGCCCATTTATTGACTGGGTTATTTGTTTTTTTGGTGTTAAAGTTTTTGAGAGCTTTATATATCCTAGAGATTAGTGCTCTATCTGACATGCTTGTGATAAATATTTGCTCCCATTCTGTAGACTCTCTGTTCACCTCACTGATTGTTTCTTTTGTGTAGAAGAAGCTTTTTAGTTTGAATCCATCCCATTTATTGATTCTTGGTTTTAATTCTTGTGTTACAGGAGTCTTATTAAGAACGTTAGGGCCTAATCCAACGTGATGGAGATTTGGGCCTACTTTTTCTTCCATTAGGTGCAAGGTCTCTGGTTTAATTCCTAGGTTCTTGATCCACTTTGAGTTTTGTGCATGGTGAGAAACAGAGGTTTAATTTCATTTTGTTACATGTGGATTTCCAGTTTTCTCAGCACCATTTGTTGAAGAGGCTATCTTTTCTCCAATGTATGTTTTTAGCGCCTTTGTCTAATATAAGATAGCTGTAGTTATGTGGGTTAGACTCTGTATCCTCTATTCTGTACCATTGGTCTACAGGTCTATTTTGGTGCCAATACCATGCTGTTTTTGTTACTATTGCTCTGTAGTAGAGTTTTAGGTCTGGAATAGTAATGCCACCAGCTTTACTCTTCTTGCTAAGGATTGCTTTGGCTATTCTGGGTCTCTTATTTTTCCAGATGAATTTCATGATTGCTTTTTCTATTTCTATAAGGAAAGCCATTGGGATTTTGATTGGGGTTGCATTGAATCTGTATAGTGGTTTTGGTAGTATGTTCATTTTGACAATATTAATTCTGCCTATCCAAGAACAAGGAAGATCTTTCTATCTTCTAAGGTCTTTTTAATTTCTTTCTTTAGCGTATTGTAGTTTTCATTGTAGAGATCTTTCATCTCTTTTGTTAAATTTATTACCAAGTATTTTATTTTATTTTTTGAGGCTATTGTAAATGGGGTGGTTTTACTAGTTTCTCTTTCAGTGGATTTGTCACTGATGTACAGAAATGCCTTTGATTTATGGGTGTTGATTTTATATCCAGCTACTTTGCTGGATTCATTTATTAGTTCAAGGAGATTTCTGGTGAAATGTTTTAGGTCTTCTAGGTATAGAATCATATCATCTACAAATAGTGATAATTTGAGTTCTTCTTTTCCTGTCCGTATCCCTTTAATTTTTTTTCTGTCTTATTGCTCTGGCTAGAGTTTCAAGAACTATGTTAAATAGAAGTGGTGACAGAGGGCATCCCTGTCTTCTTCCAGTCTTTAGAGGGAATGCTTACAATTTTTCTGCATTAAAATTCTTTTCTTCAGCAAAAATGTAATGTCAACCAAAATGAAATGGAATGTGGTTAGCAGGTTAACCATGGTTACTAAGTCTTAAGTTGGAGAAGGAATGGGTGAATGAAACCTCTTCCACACTGTTGGTGGGGTGGATAGGGACAAGAAATTTCCAGAGGACAATATTTCCAGAGGACAATTTAGATAAACCTCTACAAAACTTTAAAATTCTAGTCTTTGTATTAACTCTTATGTGGTTATGTGAAAAAAAATTAATACACCTAGCTGTAAGGATTATCATTACAATAATAATAGTAAAGACTGCAAACAATCATGTAAAATAAATTATGGAGAGTTAATGTACTACTTAATATCATGAAACACTTCCACCATAAATGGTCCTGTAAAATGAGCAAATTACTTAATAATTACAGGAATATAATTATATATATATATATATATGCATGCATATGTAATTTTATTTATATATGTGTATATATATATATATATATATATATATATATATATATATATAGTTTGCTATTTTTGCAAATAAGTGTGTCTATATTTGAGGGTGTATGTAAATGCATATGTTAACACACAAACATATATATATGTACATATATTTCTAACTAGATAGACACAGACAAATATTAGTAATAGTTATTGATAGGAAATAACAATATAAGTGATTCTAATTTTATGTCCTTTCATGAATCTACATTTTCTAAAATTTTCACAACAAACACATATTAACATAGGAGTAAGAAAACATGAAAAAAATACATTTTTACACTTTAAAACAGGTATACTTTCCTTAAGGCAGCAGAAATCCCCTTTTCACATGAAATCTTATGAGAAAACCCAACTCACAGAAGCTATAGAATGTGTGAAGCAAGGGGTGGCAAGCCTAGAGTCCTGTTCACTTGGTGGATGTCCTTGAAGACCCACTTTGGAGGGTCAGGGCTAGAGGACTCTGCACCATGTACACTACCACCCTCTCTAGGAGTGAAGTGCTTTTAGTGAGCCCTGACCATGTAAGCAAGGCCCGTGACTGCTGCCTGGTACATAATAACTCATAAACTAACAGCCCATTCCATTTTAATTCACTGCATTCCATATTATATATTCATTTATTGAGCATTAAAATTTTTCCCCCAGATTTTAACTTTGCATCACATTAGTTTACCTATGGACTAGAACTAAAAAGATTTTATCATTACATTGGGAGGAACTCAGAGGATTATACTTGATACCACCAGCCTCAGATTTCCTTGAAGGTCAATATGAGAAATGACCACAGGAAGAATGAATCTCCATCTTCTCTAAAAGTAGCATTAAATACATTTTTCCATTCTGATGTTCAAAGTTCCTTACATAAGGATGCATGTGATAAATTCTCCTAAAATTTTAGTACTGGAAAAAAAAATTTGCTATTTTTATAAATAAGTGTGATTTCCTTTTATAATGCTGTTTTATTCCTATATATCTCCTCATGTTTCCTTTTTGACTTTGTCTTCCATAAAGCTCAGAATCATGTTTATTGCCAAGTTATAGAAACAAACAGCTGCCCTATCTTGCAGAAAAACTATCTCAGAACACTTTCGCTATTTAGAACACTTTCTATTAAGAACATTTTCTCGTATTTATCCTCAACTAAATGGTCCCATGATATGCATGGCTCATGTTATATGATTTTGAGATAGATAATTTTCACACACAGAAATGCACTGTATGACTTTTAGGCAATAGTGTGTGTGTGTGTGTGTGTGTGTGTGTGTGGGAGAGAGAGAGAGAGAGAGAGAGAGAGAGAGAGAGAGAGAGAGAGAGAGTATGTGCATTCATTAAACTTCACCAGCAGACTAAAAGACATTCAGTGGGTTAAACATACTTCTTTACCTTTCAGGAAGGTCCAATGTTTAATTCTTATTGTCAACTTTACTTAGATCATTTTACAACAAGTACTAAATAGGGCACAGAATATGGGGGCAGGCCCTCAAGTTTTTGGAATGACAATGATATCAATAGTTTATCTATGTTATTTCATTTAAGGGACGTGATTATTCTTTTGGTGTTGTTGTTTTTTCTGAGCTGTATAATAACATGGCAATGTACTAACACAGTAGAATTTGCACTAAAATAATTTGGGTACAAGGACCTAATAGGGGCGGAACCTTGATCATGGGAATTGGGAGGCAGCTTTCTGTTCTAGCACTAGCACTGTTGAGGTTCTGCTGTAAGTTAGGTCAGTTGATGAGAGAAGAAGGCTGTCACTGCTAAAACAATTTGCCACAGCATTCACAAGAGAGCCCAAACCAACCAGAATCAAGCACACCAGGCAGGCTCCTAGGACTCTATCTTCCCACTCTTGGAGGTCTGCATAATAATCCACAGGTGAGCTTCCATCAAAGTAGTGATGCTTGGTATTCAAGAGTCCAGAATCTGGACTTCCATTTGCTAAATTTAAACCCTAGTTTACCACTCAATGTTAGCTGAGTAAAATGGGGATAGTGTCTTATTTTGAGTCTTTCTATAAATTAATGAGATCTTCAGTTAAAGGCAGCTAGCCAGAGCCTGGCTCATGGTCCATCTTTAATTTAGGTCAATTTTTATTGTTATTTGTTATTTAGACTTAAAGCATCACCTACTAAAATGCAAGTACCCAGCGAAGCATGTCTCGTTATTGGTTAACACTTTAGCAGAGATTCTCACCATGTGACTGTCAGTTAAGATGCAGAAGGCAGCAAGGGATTCAGGATTGAAACCTGGGAGAAGCAGGGAATCAGCTTTTAGGAGAGAAATAGCTTTGACATTTGCTTGGAGCCTCAGTGATTCTTCTACATGGAAAAGCACCCAATCACTGCAGCTACTCAAGCGTAAACCCTCACAGTCACAGAAAGGCGACCTAATTGTGGAAGCCAGATCACAGGATCCATGGCCCTCGAGCCTTGGGACTGCCCCTCTATCAGCTGCCCCACCTCAGAGGACTCCCTATGTGGACTTTCTGTGCTAAGAGACATACAAGTGCAAAGCTGCCACGTTGAATCTGTGTTTTCTGACTTGCTAAGCGCACAGGCAGAGATCGAGAACACTGGTGTGTGGGAGATGGCCATGCCCTGGGAGGCTATCTACACTGGATCCTGTGCTGACGGCAGGTGGAAAGTCAAGGTATTTCTCTATGGAACAATTGTGTGTGTACCCTTTCCCACTAAGTGCAGACTTCCATTTGTAAAGTCATCCATCACCCCTATAAATCAGTCATCTCAACACCCTCTCCTGTCCAGCAAGGAGAGAAGAGCATTTTGGAGACATTCTATGAAGCTATTATGTACAAAATGGATAGATTGTTATGATGATTTCTCCCCAGGGTACCAAGGAGAGGCTGATTCTGAACAAATCATTCACATTCACTCCTTGAGAGAGACTTCATTTCACCTCCTGCTGGGTCAGGGAGGAGTACACACCTAGACACGTGCATACACACACACACACACACACACACACACCCAGCTCGCTGTGCGGCATGAAGTACTGACCTGTTAGGCCGGCAGCCTCGGCGGACAGGAAGGCACTCCAGGACAGGAGGAAAAACAGGCCCGTTTCCAGCATTGGGAACTCACACAGTTTGGTAAATTTGGTCAAGTGATAAAATGTGTTAAGGGAAACACCAACTGGTTTGACAGCTACATCACCGTACTGGCTGAGAAAAGCTGATCTGGTAATGATATTTCAGAGTGAAAGACTGATTTTCAGTGCCAATCTCAGTGGGCCCTTCTCGGAAGACCAGAATGAATTCCATGCTTTGCTGGGGGCTGAACATGCCCATGAAAATAATTCAAACCTGTGTTCAGACAGCGGAGGTGTCTAGGAAGAGTATAAACCCAGCAAATTATGGGTGCAAAACCTCTGGAAGTTGGCCTCAGGCCATGTGTGGGGTGTGCCCTTAGGAGAGCTGTGGCAGGTACCCAGGAGCCCAGGAGAGTATGGCTAGAAGGAGATCCCCAGGGAGCAGCCTGGCCTTCCGCTGTCCTGTGTGGGCTGGCAATAAAGACAGTGCCTGTTCCCACAGTGTGGAGAGTGGCATGAGGTGAAGCTGCTAAAAATGGTTTGAATGGTTTAGAAAGCACAGAGTGCCAGGAGGCAGGATGACCTAGGTGCCCTGGGAAACTGACTCCACATGGGTTTGTATTCACCATATCCACATTTCTTGACCCCTCTGTGCTTCTGATGTCCTGTCAAAAAGTGGAGGTAATACTACAGTCTACCTCATTGGCAGTTATACCAATTAGTACATGTTAAAAACTCAGAAAAGCACCCTGCAACAAAAGTGATATTAATTTTTTTCTGTTAGCGATATAAAATTTTTTTAAAAAAAATCTTTGCTGAAAATAGAACTAGCAAGACCCCCAAAGCAACTCTATGGAGTGAAAAAGGGCTGCCCTTAGGCCCCTTTTAAAACCCCTTTTGTGGCTTGAAGGAGGGAAGCCTTTGTTTCTAGAGGAATTCCTCAGAATTCCTCTTCTGATTTGTCTTAAAGAGGAAGCTCTCAAAAAAAGAAATAAGTAAATATAAATATATTCATAAATATATAATCTAAATTATATATATATAAAAGAGGAGGCTCAGTTCAGGCTTAAGTAACAGGATCTCAAAGGGCTACAGGGCCTTCTTTTTACTTAATCACCTCTAGAAAGTGGCTGGGTTCTGAGTTAACCCCCAGGTGCAGAGCCTGGAGCTACAAGCCGAGGAAACTCTGTCTCAGTCAGGAAGGGAAATGAGGGGATGCAGGTGGAGGGACAGCAGTGCACCTGCCTCCCTCAGGCCTGTTGGCCCTGCAAGTCCTAGCTGTGAAGCCTTAGCCAAGTTGTTTAACCTAAATTGTGCTCCTTCAGCTATAAACTTGAGATAATAACAGAACCTGCCTTTGGGCATCCTTGCAAAATCTGAGATAATCCATGCAAGATGCTCAGGGCAACTTCTGGCACATGGTACACCTCTCAATGAACATTAGATGATATTATTAGTGTCATGTTCATTGTTACTGGTGCATGACCCATCGTGAGCTCCTTGACCTCCTCATGCCTCAGTTTCCTCTTGTGCAAAGTGAGGATGATAATAACCTCCCTACAGGGTTAATCCAAATGAGGTGGTGCATGGCCAGACATTGCCTAAGTGTTCCTGTCACCATTATTATTGCTCTGTTCTAAACCACACATGACCTTCGATGCAACTCCAGCTAGTGATTAAGACACAACAGGAAAAAGTGATTGGGAGTGTGCATTTTCATTCTGGGCTCACTTATTGATTACATGGCTTTGGCCCATAGCTTATCCTTTCTAAGCTGTTGGTGCCCAATAAATATAAGCACTGTTGATATGGTGGTGTGCAGGTTAGTTGAGGATGGCACTTCATTGTGAACAAGCAGTAGAGGGCCCGACATACCACAGCACTGAGTAGGATCACTTTTGCTGTTGGAAACCAGTCTCCCTTTTCTGACTTACTTTATTTCTGTCAGTGGAGGTGTCATTCTCCAGGGGTTCCAGGACCGAGCTTTGGCATAGTCTTTGAGTCTCCCCTTCTTCATCTCTTGTGAACAACCTATCATAGGTCCCAAAGAGTCTCCTTTCTAAACATTGGGTTCCATTCTGATGCTTCTCCACAGTTTGCTATGGTTTTCCCTTGGTTCGAATCCCTTTCCTTTGACCCATCCCCTGGACCAGAACCTCTCTTTTTAAAAATAAGAGAGTCCCTCTTCTGAATAGAAACCTTCAGCAGCTAGTTGTAGACCAGAGAGCAAGACTCAGCCTTTTAAAGAACATTCCAAGGTATTCCACAGCAGCCTCCATCCCACTTGTATGAACACATTGTTCATTTCTCTTCAGCTGGAGCCCTCTGGTCCTCTAAGGCTCATCTGCCATGTGCAGCCCCAGTCAGTCCCATCTCCACCCGGGCAAATGCTGATCTTCCCTTCCTGGGGTACTTACTGCATAGCCCTGGCCTCCGTTCTACCTATCTTCGAGGCCAAGCCCAGGTCCCTCTCTGCATAAAAATACCACTTTTCAAATTATTTTTTGGAATAGTTGGCCAAGAGTCTCTTCAACTATTCCAGACACAATGGTCTTTCTCTGAATTTTTATAGTCCCAATAGCTTGCATACAGCTTTGGCACTTTCTATCCAGTTCTCAGTGTAGAGCTTGTCTTCCCAAGCTTGCCATTTCCTTGTGGGCAGAAACCATATTTTATTCATCCTGACTCTTTGTAGACACCCTCATTAGAACAGAGCCTTTTAGCATCTGTTCAGTGAATCTCAGGGCCAGTCCTCATGGAAAAAGACTCCAACAGTTTGCATTTCTTACCTTGGGCTCTGATCCCTTGTGGCCACATTCCTCTCTTCTCTTTTCTCTGGGATTTTTGGCCATTGTTCTTTGTCTTTTTGTCTCTCCTCCGGCCTCAAGTCCTCAGAGTTGACATTGATCCTCTGGCTTTCTTCCCCAACTCTGATTCACTTTTGCCCCATCCAGCTATTCTAGGTGAACAGCATACTAGAACAAGGAAACTCCCACCCCACCTGGGATCCTTCAGGAACTCTACCCATCCTCCCTACTCCCTAATATCAAAGAAAAGATCCAAGGACACAGTGTCCCAGATATGGGAAACATGTCATTTCTGCATTGTTTGCAGATTCCCTTCTATACAGTAGTTATGGATACTTTTTAAATCCGTAGTGATATCTGGCTTGGCTTATCCTGTAGGCTAGTGACTGTCACAAGCATAAAAAGGAGGCAGAGCCCAGCCAGGTTATCACCCCCAGTTCATCCTATGTTCATGATGCTGGACCTTCAGTTCTTCCTCTCAACCCTTGGAGAGCCAATCCTGATGTTCTCTGCCCACTACTTTCCCTACATTGCATTTTTTAAAAGGCTGTTGATAGTCTAAGATTAGACATTATCAAGAGTGCTAGTATTGACCCTGGACAAGAAAGATCCTGGCCCCCTCTGCCATGGGTGCCAACCTGTGCCTCCAGGGATGATCACTCAGAACCAAGATGGACTTAGCAGGGCTTTATTCAGCTTGAACCATTTACTGGCCTGGAGGTTGTTCATCCTCAGAAACATTCCATGGATGCTGGGTGCTCTCAGAAGACCCCAGCTTTCCACAGACAGATAAAGGATATCAGTGCTGTGACAATAGCATATGCAGACCCCATTGCAAATGAGCCAGCGAAGATCCCCAGGAAATTCCCCACAGACTGGAAGAACGCAGCAGTGTCAAATGCATTTGGATTCTCCTTGGGACTGTAAATGGATATAGAACTGAAAAGACAAGAGGAAAGGTTAGTCAGTGACTTCCATCTTATGGCCCAGATTAGTAGTTTCACAGTCCCCACCCGCTTTGGGAGAGGCACTCTGTCCTATAAGTTTGGGTGCTGCTTGGGAGGGTTGAGGGGGAAAGGATGAAGAGGAAAAGAGGTAGAGAAAGCAGAAAGCTTTCTCTTACCTTACAGCCCAATCCCATGGTATCCATATATTTCTGCCAGTCAGTAAACATTTTTATATTGGAAGGGTCATAAAGAATATTGTTTCTGAGCAAACTAGGCATTAAAACATGGTAGGTGTATACGGAATCTGCTGAGAAGATAGATAACTGTGAATTATTTAGTGGCCATATGTCTTCAGTGCTGTTATATATTCACAAATGTTCCTGATAAAAAGTGCACTTTTATGGCCTGTGCACAAATGGGTGATACAAATCATGGCGTGCACAAAATATTCTGCCGTGATCTTGTCATAAACCACAAAGCCTTCCTCTCTCCAGCGTAACCCTTCAGAAACAGAGCCCTGGTGGCGTTCAGAACATCACAATATTAACCCCCAGGGAGAGACAAAACCCTCATCTTCCCACCATAACAAATGGCAGCAGCTGCCCAAGGTCATCTTTTATACCCCAATTCTGGTGGCTGCCAACAGATTTATTTCCATAGAGAAAAATCAATCCACCAATAGGCAGTCTGTTCACTTAAATATTTTTGAGGATATTGTACTTTAAAAAAAAAAAAAAACAACAACCAAGGCCTCAAACCCTAGAGTGTTAATATGAATAAAGAGGTGGGCCTTCTTTGGGGATATGTGAACTCCATATTATAGCATTAAAATGAAAAGATGCATGGAAACTAGCAACTTTAGGGAGACAAAAGAAGTAATATTTATTTATTTATTGCATTTTTTCTTTTAACATGGGGTATTTAAAACTAATCAGGAAAAATCAAGAATTTGGCAGTGATTCTGGAAAAGACTATGGCAGTATGGAGAGAAAATACACTAGACCCAATGACTGAGATGAAACTGGGATTTATAGAGCTGTAACTGGATCTTCTGTGCTCAGATGATTAGAACGTGTTAACTCTCTGACCCGACTTTTTCCATCTAGAGACTAGTTAAGACAGTGCAGGGGGAACAGATTCCATTTCTCCTTCTGGAAGATACATGGCATAAAGAAGGTAGTTTTAAATGTTCTTAGTTTTCCCCTCGATGTCTTTAAACCCCCAAAGTAGGCCAAACACTTCTGCTTTGATCCTGTAATTGGATAAGGAAGATGAATGTGGATCTTGAATGGAGCTCTGAAATATATGCGAGAAAAGGATTGCCTTTGAAGTGATTTTCTTTTTGTAAAGTGTTATGCTTTGCAGGAAAAAAAGGAAAAGCAAACCCATATTCAGGGCCTTTGTATTTGCCAGTCCTGGGGAAAGGTGTAACCCTCCCCTGGCCATCAGGAAACCTGGTGCCCAAGGCTGTGAAGTCTGAAGTGTTGGCCTTGACTTTCAGCAGATTTCCTCATTCCAGGGAAGAAACAATGGAGAAGGAAACTGCTACACTTCTTTCTTCCTTTCAAACAAAGGTTTTTGCCTGGTAATGTAGCTTTGTAAATAACTGAAATTCCCAGGGCTGCTTCCAGTAGATCTGAGCCACTGAAAGGATAAAGGCATCTCTTTACCCTTCCCCTCCATCTTCACACCCCTAGAAGGGTTTTCTCTGTCTGGCAGCTTCTGGAACATATCACCATCACATCATTTGGCCATATTCTGTACCATTATTTATTTAATGTTTTTCTTTAAATCAACTCATTTACATTCAAAAGTAAGAGATTTTATTAAATAATATGTATGCTATCATATGTACTTTTTGATGTAATAAATATATTTCTTCTTAATGAATGTAGAATAAATAATTTGAAAAAAAAATTCCCTAGAGTGTTCCCTAAACTCATATCCATAACCCCACTGATTTGGAGTCTGTGCTTGGAAAGGCCATCCAACAGGGTACAGCCTCTGTGTGTCCAATTGTATACCCTTCCCATGATTTTTGACTTAACTGAAGGGGAAGGCTTAACTCCCCTGGGCTATGCAGATGATCCATTGAATTTGCCATGTATGGCTCCCCAGGACAGGTTCCCTGGGTTTCTGCTATGTTCTAGGTGATGTACTAGGTACAGGGTGCTGGGGGCAGACAAGGAGGCACACAGAGAAGGGGAACAGAATTCGATTCAATATTTTATTAATACTGGGTACATGCAAGACACACCCAGGCAGAAAAGCCCAAGACACCAATACATATGGCTCTAGTCCCAGTGCTGAGTGTGAGGCTGAGAGAGATACACAAAATGTAATGGGACAGAAGAGGAAACGGGCACTGTTTTAACATAAAGGAGGTAGTTATTTGAGCTAGGTTTCAAGTGGACACACAGTGATGGGGAGAGGGTCTTCCAGGCAGTGGGAAGAAAGTAAAGAAAGGCAGGGAGGAAGGTGAGTTCGGGGTAAATTCTAGGTGTAGCTGCGTGGTCAGGGCTGGAGCCTGAAGTGTGTACCCACGCCTATGATGATTGGGGTGTGGGAGGCGCCATCTTGAGCCCTTGACTCCATGCTCAGAACACTTAGGAGCCCACACAGGGACATAATGCGTAGTCGTCTTACGCCTACATTTAATTTGGTTCAATCCTATAACATTTCTGAGAGATGAATAGGGCCAGTATAGCAAACCCTCTCTCCCTCCTTTCTTCCTTTTTCCTTTTTATAAAATAGACTGAGGAAAAGAGAAATTAGAGTCATACAGCAACCATGTCCACAAAGTCAGTCTCTTATTTCTTCCTTAAAAAATGGCATCATTTTAGGAACCCACATGAACCCATATTGGGGTAGCTGAGTAGCACTGACTGTCAACGTAGGCATCCTGTAGCAGAGCCCAGGAGCTTGGCCTGCACAGTCCTGCATGGTCCTGCACACAGGGATGAGTCAGCCCTGGGCCCCAGTAGGCATGAGTCAGGGCTCCTCAAGGGAACCTGCTCATGTGCTTGCTGGGCCTGGGCCTTGTTCCTCTTCATATGCTCAGGACACGGCCTGGTATGGGTCGTGTGGCAGGTTATATAAAGGTTGATGGAAGGAAGGTTGATGACTGGGAAGAAGGAAGGGAGAAAGAAGTCATCCAGGAAATAAGGAGGCTAGCGAAAGGAAGCATCTCTCAAAATGAGTCACCATTCACCAGATTTTAACTGGGCACTGACTATATGTAGTCATGTTGTGGGTACTTTGGGGGATGTCAGTGCACCCATAAAACTGACACTAGTGTTTTTTCACTTGAGCCCCAAATTTGATACCTGTTGCCTGCCTGGTCTTGGAAAGGTACTTCATCCAATGGAGACTCAATTTCTTCCCATGTTAATGGAGATGACAGTAGTATTTATCCTCTAGAAATGTGAGGATCAGAGACACATTTAAACTCACATACGTACTTTGTAGATTTCAGAACCTTTCACAGAGTGATTTTTTTTTTGCTCAAAATAAATACCCAGTGCAAGTTTATTGTCAGTAGACTTGTCATCCTGTTAAGGACTTTCCACAGGTCTCACGAAGACAGACAGCAGAGTTGTGGGTGCTAAACAACGTCTCAATTCCGACTGTGAGCAGAAGGATGGTGTTTGGCCTCCTGGGATGAGCTTTGAGGTCGTTAGGAAGGAGCTAGTCACTTTGCACAGGGACAGAAGTGGGTGCAGGGCAAGAATGGACCAGACAGGTGCCCCAGGAAAATGGCCATGGGAATGACAAAAAGTTATTTTAATTGCAGAGGAGTTGATTCAGGGCCCCAGGGAGGGAAGAAGCATCTTCAGCAGGCTAAGCAAGGGTCGTCTCCAGAGACAAGAGCAAGCCAGGTGCCTCAGCTTGAGTTGTGCCTCAATGAGTTTAGTGAGGGGTATTCTGCAGGCATATGCCCTCTGTCTTCTGGTGAGAAATAAGGTAAGGTGGGCAGGGTCTCATGGCCCAGGAAGGCTGCAGTTCTCGAGATTGCCAAGATTTTATAAAGCTGTTCCTCTAGGCTCTTGCTCCTGGCAAGGGACATCTCTCTGGGTTCTGGTTTCTAGCTGCAACACTGGCCTCTGAATTTGGTATCAGCAGATGCAAGGGGTTAGAAACAGCATGGGGTTTGGGTAGCACATGTGGGGTTTTCCAAATTCAACCCATGCTAAAGATGGCATTGTTCCAGCAATTTCAGCCCTTTAGACTAATCCCCTAATCCCCTGTGCCACAGGAGATGCTTGAACCAGTGGATGTTAATACTGGAGGGGGAGAAGAGAAAAAAGAATTGGATTTTCTGTCCTGTGCAGGGGGAACACTTCAAAAGCCCTGCTTAGAGCACAAGCTGGTGAAAGTGGATCCACGGTCTCCACATTTTTAGAAATGAAAGTTTGAGTCGGACGGCACTAGTATCTTTGAAAATGATATGGCCAGAAATACACAGGGGTGTTTAAATATTTAGCTCATAAATTGGAAATAAGTCCAGGTTATTGATCCAGTCTACTCAGGAACAGATTATTCAGCAAAAACTAGTTTGATAACAGTCTATGTGGTATCCATACTCAGAAATAAGCCTGTGCAGCATCTTTTATTTGGAAATGAATGGTATATCCCAAATTCCTTTATGGAAACAAATTAATTAGGATCATTTTAATAAGTTAATAAGGATCTTTTTTTTTTCAGTATACCACTTAAGATTAAACAGGCACAAACAAGTTTCTAGTGTTTCTCAACAACCCATCTATTTGTCTGTATGATGTTTCTGAAAGAATAGACTTTCCTGAAAGAATAAGAATATTTTAGGGAGCATCAAGGATGTAGACCTGCATCTGAGATCTGGGTGTCGATCTCAACCGTCTTACTGGCTGTGTGACTGTAAGCATGTTACTTAAACTATCTTTACTCCTCCCTTTCTACAAAAGGGCAAGAGTACCTACCATAGCGGGTTGCTATAAGAATTAAATGACTAATGTTTATGCAGGACTTGGAATGGCATCTGGTATATAGAAAAAAGTAAACAATCATTTCCTAAGTCAATCTACCTTATTCAAATGACCAGTCTGTTTTTTTTCTGCCTTCATTTCTCTGTTTTTCTCTCTGTGTGTGTTCTTGGTTTAGTTCTAAAAGAAGGATTCAACCTCCATGTCCAATCAACACCTTGGTCCAAACAGAACTAAAACTTTGTCACCTGTCTCTCACACTCTGACTGACAGGTCCCTGAGTCCAGATCTCTTGGAGGCAGGGATCATTTGATCACGTAAATAATTTTGTGCAGAATGGTATGTGGCACATAGTGACTGCTCAACAAATATGGGTGATGAAGAAGGAGGAAAAAGTAAGAAAAGGAGGAAGAAAAAAAGATGCTGAGGGTGAATATGAGATAACAGCTGAAAGTATGATGTCACCCATGCCACCATCAGTGCCCCCAATGCCATCTCCCTCTGTGATTCTGGCCACCTTTCCATTCAGGATCCTACTAAGTCATCACTGTCTTGATCATGACAGTCTTCCTCAAGGTCTTCCAGCATGGAACACCAACCAATCCTGTTCTTCTTTACTGCTCCTGTTTAAATACTTTGCTGCAGAGAAACTGCCCAACAGAAACTACCTACCCATCCCCAGACCTCAAGCTGCCAGGCAGCTGCACTTTCACCCCACGCCCTCCTCTGAGGGGTCCTCCTAATTCCCAGAGTGCTCTTGCAATCCGTGGTGCCTCCTTAAAACAACTGTTTTCTCCTCCCCTCTGTACTCTCTTCCCTCCTGTGTTAACATGAATGACATCCGTGATACTTGAAAGCTTATGAAAAGGAAATACTAAGCAAACACATTGTGTCCCTTTCATAATTTCTATTAATTTAATCAATAAAGAAAAAGATGAGAAAATGATTACTAGAGCCAAGTAGATACTAAATTCCTTCCATTTCTTCTGCCAAATCTTTAATCCCTAACCAAAAAAAAAATTTCTAACTATTGGCACCAGTTCATTGAAGAGTTCTTGATTAGTTGGGACATAAATATGAAATGGTTTATTTCTTTTCCAATTACTGCTTTCAGCTTTACTATATTGAATCCCTCTTCATGCTGGGTAAGTAGTTCCATTAATGATGTCTTGGTCAAATTCCATTATTTAGTTTCTTTTAGTGATTAAAACTTAGTGCAGCCCAGCTTAAAGCCTAAATCTTCAAAGTGGGATTCCTCATCTCCCTGCAGAATCTTCTAGGGCATCCACGGGATAACTTAGAAAGGAGGAGGGGCGGTACCAGTGTCCCCTGGTGTTGGAGGCTGGAGGAGGGATGCCCGGCTCAGTCAGTGATGAGTAGAGTGCCCAGTCTCTGGGTCCTGCTGGATGCCTCTCTTAGAGCCCTCTGCCAACTCGATGGTGCCACTAATTTTTGAGAACTTCCTCCTGGGTCTCACTCAATCTTCCATTTGCTTTACCAGCTACAGGCATTCCCAGCCCATCTCCATGGCCGGGATTAGTGGCCAAATGGGCAGCTCAGTGGCTCTCACTCTTCTCCTGATCTCCAACTTTCTTAATGTGAGGTTCCCTGGCACACCCTCCCCAGGCCAAAAACACTGGGTTGGATGGGGTCATTCCACCTGCTCCCCAAACATATCAACCCAGGGGACCTCCAGGTGCTGCTCCAGGTGACGCCTACTTTATCCTGCAGCCAGAAGAGGCACCAGTTCCTGTGTTCTTGTTCAATCCTGTAGTCTGAGGAGCCATAGCCAATATCTTTCTTCCCTTACTCTGCTTTGAGTGGGCCTCAGCCTTTCTGCACATTCCTCACTGGGGAGTGAGCTGGCAGCCCATCTTTCTGGGTGATTCTAGTGAAGTCCCTTTTACATGGCTGAGGGGAGAGAATTGCCCCCATGGGAGAGGTAGAAGCTTTATACCCCAAACACTGCCCTCTTTCTGGAGAAGACCCGCCCCCATCCTTCCCTGGTCTTTAGGAATCCGGCTGCTTCATTTCATTAAGCTAGTTAGGATGCATGTGGTCCTCACAGCTGGGAAGTCCTGCTGCTCTTTTTATGATGCAGCCAGACAATAACATTGTTATTATTGTTGTTTTCAGATACTGTCCCGGATCCCAATGTGTGAAGCTGGAAAAAGACCCCCAGGATGAACCCATCTTGTGACTTGTGACATTCATGTCCCAGTGCTTCCAGTTCCTCTTCTCCCTGTCTAGACCTGCCTGGTCATTCTGCTCTTCAAGACACATTTTAAGGAGCAACACAACCCGGAGGGGGCAATAAAAAACGTGTGAAAGCTATTCTGTTTTGTTGGGCTTTAGTGTCACAGGCAACACCAAGCAGAAGAAACAATAATTACAAAACTATTTTGCATTTAAAATTCTTTATGCCTAAAAGAAAGAAAGAGAAGAAAGAAGAAAAAGAAAAAGAAACAAGTGGGTCCTTATCTATTATTTATCTTTTAATAACTGTACCAACCTGCCCTTTCTCAGAGAAGTTGCTTAATTATGAATAAGGAATTGATTTTTATGGGGCCAAGAATTGTGTGTACACATCGGAATTCATTCTGGCATCTGCCTGCCCATTATTCTGGCTTATGTTCTGCCAAAGGCTGATGAAGCTCTGTCAGAAGAACCTGCTGTAAAACATAATGACTTCAGGAATTGGGGGCGTTCCAGGCACCCTGGGAGGTTAGAAGAGCTGCCTCTTAATAATAAGAGGTCCTGGCCAGAAGTTCACTGAGCATGATTTCGTTGCACGGGGTTTTGCCTTCCCAAGGGCCAATGGCCCTGAAGAGTGGAGATCTGGACTTGGGAAGGCACATTAATTAACTCTTTCAGCCTCTGGAGGACCATTTAATGACTACTCCCTAAGGACCCAAATTCAAACCCAGAGAATGATTTTTCTAAATCTTTGACAAATATTGTTTTGCTATTTTGATGTCAGGAGAAAAAGAAGGGGGGATTTCTGGTGGGAAGAATAAGCTATTGTATCTGGGTTCTACCAAGAATAATGCAGTCTCAGGATGAAATGGTCCCCTTCA
Source organism: Marmota marmota marmota (assembly GCF_001458135.2). Classification (NCBI taxonomy): domain Eukaryota; kingdom Metazoa; phylum Chordata; class Mammalia; order Rodentia; family Sciuridae; genus Marmota; species Marmota marmota. Next base: position 21,063,692 of record NW_026000240.1, on the reverse strand, counting down.
TCAACAGATATTCATGGAGCCCGTACTGTGTACAGACTTTGTTCTAAGCACTGCCGAGACATCAGGGAAGGAACAGCTCCTGACCTCCTGTTCTTTACATTTCAGTGGAGAAGACAACATAATAAACAGTTGAGCAAGTAAATGTATGATTTAATGACAGCAATTGTGTGTTAGCTTTCTGTCACTGTGACCAGAATACCTGACAAGAATAATTTCGAGGAAGAAAAGTTATTTTGGGCCCATGGTTTCAGAGAGGTTCAGTCCACGGTGGGTCAGCTCCATTGCTCTGGGCCTGAGGCAAAGCAAAGAATGATGGGAGAAGGACACGGCCAAGGAAAGCTCACAGCAGCCAGGAAGCATGGGTGGGGCGAGCCAGGGACAAGATGTAGTCCCCAAAGGGCATGCCCCTGGTGACCTAGTTCCTCCAGCTATACCCCACCTGCCTGCAGTTCCCCCCAGTAGTCTATTCAAATTATTAATCCATCATATTGGCCAAATTATATTGTTATACTGTGTACATGCATAAATATGTAACAATGAATCCCACCATTACGCCTAATTATAGTGCATTAATAAAAATATGAAAAACTAAAGCCAATAGGTGAAATTTTTTTCTCCCCATCAGATGGGTTAATCCAATGATGAGGTGCGGCTCTCATGATCTAATTATTTCAAGCCTCTGATGAGTAGGGTGTCCAGTATCTGGGTCCTGCTGGATGCCTCTCTTAGAGCCTTCTGCCAACATGGTGGTGCCACTATTTTTTGAGAACATTCTTGCCTTGCCTAACACATGAACTGTGGGGGAGGCACCTCATACTCAACCAGAACAGATTGAAAGGAAAACAAAGCAGCATGAGAAGATGGGACAGAGAGGGACAGGGCACTGCTTCAGAAGGGCCACTCTGAGGAGGAGGATCCCGTGGAGACCTGTGTAGAATGAGGTCGGGGGAGCCACAAGGAGGCCAGGGGGCTGCAGAGAAGTGAGCAAGGGGAGGGGTGGGGGCGCAGGTCCTGAACTGGGGACCCAGGCAGCTCTGGTGCAGATATGACAGTGTTTTCTTCTAGGAATGAAAGGGCAGCCACTGGAGGGTGTCAGGTAGAGGGAGAATTCCAGGTGAAGTCTTTTAATACTAGCAGAGAAACCTGGACAAGAGACTACCTGTTCCCACTGTGCTCTCAAGGCTGATGCACCAGGCCTCTCCTGGGCACTATGGCTGTGGCCACCTGAAGAAGAGACCACAGGGGAAGACCACGGTGGCCAGGAGGAGGAGAGGGTAAGTACAAGAGTTTAAAGGGGACAGATGGATTCATCAGAACAGAGGCAGTGAGCATCTGAAAGGTGGTCATGCAGAGGAAGGATTGGCCTCATTCTTTGTTTCCAGCAGGTGAGATGAAGTCCCAAAGTAAAACATCAGGGAGAGATGTTAGCTTTATATTCTGTTTCAAAATTTCCTCATTCTTAGAGCTGAATGAAAATGAGATGGATTCTATAAAAGGATGGTGAGTTCTTTGTAGTTGGAGATGCTTAACCACAGAATGGAAGAGATACTTGAGGGTGCTGTAGACAGTTGGATGATGTGGCCTCGGGGAACCTTTCACCCCAAGGATCATGGACTGGCTATTTTCCAACTTCATCCATGTCTGATACAGGGCACTTAGCTTTGCTGTGCTCACCCAAATCTTGACACTAAAAATGGTGGCGTATGTGGACCAGTGAGGACACGTGCATCCACAGCAATGCAATGAAGGTGCCTGTGATGACTTAGGTTGAAGCAGGTTGATAATGACATCAGGAACAATGACAGATTCCTGCACAGAATAAAGCCTTTGACAGTTTCCTAAGTGGCTCTGGTCCATTAAGTTCTGACTCTGAGGTGACAAAGAGAACTCTGAATTTAAAATTGGTTAAAAGGGAAGAAGAGTTAAAGGACGTTTGTTATGAATTATGTGTGCATTTTCTTTAAAAGGAGGCCTTAAATTACTTTTCAATTTAGCCTGAAAAGTCTTGTCAGAATTGAATTAGTCTGTGGGCTTCAAGAAATTTTCTTAGACCTAATATTGAAAGTGAACCTGGAGATAGTTCTCAAGATAAAAGCAACTTGCAAATACTCTTCTTCTTTCTTTTCCCTTCTGAAACAGAAACAGGAATTTGAATCCTACTACTGTGAGCCTTTTCATTTAAGAGAGAGAAAGAGAGAATAATTCACGTGGCCTAATGGGAATTTTCACCTTTTCTCCCACTTTTCAGTTCTTTTCATCCTCATTAATGAAATCTTAGCTCCAAAGAGTACTGTGATACATGAAACTTTTAGTCATAATGGATATAAAAAGATAGGCAAAAGTAGGCTAATAGCCACTAAAGATGGAAATCTAGTTAAAATTAAAATATAATCACAAACAGGTGCAAGTAAGACCAAACATTAATCCCCAAGGTTAAAATAGAGAAGGGGGCCAGACTCTCCTCCCTTTGGGTTTCCTGAGCAATCAAAATACTTATTGTTCATTCCTGTGTCGTTCCTATACAGCATCTGCTACGCGTCAAGTACTATGTTAAACGTTTTTATATTTTATCTCATTCAGCCCTCAGAGTAACCCCATGAAGTAGGTATTATTATCATCTTCATGTTACAGATGAGGAAACTCTCTCTTAATGAGATTAACTAACTTTCCGTATTTCATCTCATTTAATCCTTCCAACAATCTAATGAAGAAAGTATTCTCCTTCTAGAGATAAACAGACCCAGGAGGGTTAAATCATAGGCCCCAATTAATTTGCTAGTAAATGGAACATCAGGTATTCCATTCAGGTCTCACTGATTGAAAGTCTGTGAACAATACAGACAAGGGAACAGAAACACCTGGATCCATCGCCTGAGCGTGCTCATGGAGAAATGATTCAACAAAAGCTTCACCTTCATACGACTGAGGGAAAGACCACTCATGGAGGTTGAAGATTTTAGGACTCCTAGTCCCAATTGGCAAGAAAAAAATTGCATTACAATTGAGATATATCCTCTGTATTGTCATATGTGGCTGTTCATCCCGTTCTTGTATAAGGCTACTGTCTCTTTATAGAAATAATTTGTTGCTTGGTATTTGAATCTGGAAAATGGTAATAATAACCATATCTCTTTGATGGAGCAGGGATTCAATGTGTGAACCCATATACAAAGCTTAGAATGACATCTAGGACCTACAAAGCACTCCATAGATGTTAGCTGTTGTAATTGTTGTTATTTGCCATTTGTACTGACATTATTGTTGAAATGATTGCTATATCTTTCACCATTTCCTCCAACGAAATCAATAAAAGCTGAGCTGTATTTCTAAGAACATGGAGGCATTGAGGAATTCCAATTAATGTGTCAGAACATTATAAGAATCTTCTGGGGTGGAATGAACAATATGCTCAGCTAGATCAAATATCGAATTCATCTCTTTCTTAATGAGGCCTGTAGAGCACAGGGCTACTGGGAGAGTATCAAACAAGGGGATGCATGTAAATGTTTTTTTGAAACAATAACTAAGAACAAAAGATCCACAGTGGTCTTGCCAATCTAACACAGCTGGATTTCTAGCTGCCTTTCAGGGGAAGGGGACACCGAGGTAGACATTCCACAGAAACCCTGTTGTTGTACCTGAAGGGAAATACATTTGTGAACAGAGAATCTGATAAGGTTTTGTAGAATTGTTGATTGGCACCCATCAGGGACAAAAGCATGGAACCAATGGAGTTTGCTTTCATGGCGACCACAATTCAGAGCTTACTGCATGTTACATAGAGATAAACAGGAGTCGGCGCATGGCACTGACTGGGGTTGAAGCCTGCAGTGTTTCATAGATGCTGTGTGCAGAGGACAGTGGACAGCGATGAGCCGCTGAAGGAAGTGCTGGTTTCGTCTGGCTGGGTCGAAGGACTTTTCATTGACAATGGGCCGCCTCCCTAATCTGAGGCCTTTTCATTCATGTACCAGACAAACCCTGGCTCCAATTATCAACAGCTGCCTGAGACTGTTGATGGACTCAAATTTTACCTGGTGACAAGCCAACTCCTGGAAAATACTTGCACTGATCAACTTATTTCCCCAGGCCCTTCTCCCTGCCACCCCCATTCTCCCCTGGCATGGTTCTTCCATTTATTAGCAATTAAGTGAGCATCTGGACCCCAAATCACTGCTTAATTTAATTAAGAATCTGCATCCATCTTTTTAGAGTTGCAGATAATTTCACTTGAGTTCAAGTTATCTTTGGGAGCAAAGCACACAGTTATCTTCTTAAACAAATATATTCTTACCAAGAAGTTCCCTTACCCCTACGGATTTCAATTTTGTACTTGAAACATGGGACCTGCAGACCAACAAATCTTACCAAAAAGCATTTGACTTCTACCTAAAGTTTAATTTAAATCATGCTTCTAGAAGGTGCTAGGGAGTGATATGCTACAGAAGAGTCATCTCTGGCTCTGAATCTTCAGGACACAGCTTTGTTTAAGAACCCAGACCTTAAGGTATATTTAAATCTCAAACCAAAACACCTAACAGGAACTAAGAACTGATACATTCCGAACTCAAGCATTATAGATTTCTCCCATTCTGTGCAATCAAGACAGTTCCTAGAATTTGGAGTCAGGGGCTCAGCATGAGGATCAACCCTTCATCGGTCAAGGTCACTGCTGAGCTATGGAGGGGCTCGAGCTATTGCTCAAACTAGGGCTCTGGGTGTTGAAGCAGCCTTGAAGGACCAGCAGGATGGTTTTCACATATATAGGTAGGCTTTAGCTCAGAGCCTGGGGAAATAAGTGTGTAGTTTGGGAGACTTGCTAGTAATTGAGTTGCAAGGAGTTCAGCAGAAAGTTTAAGGTACAATAGGCTAAACAAGTCAGAATTAGTATGTAAACAACTTGCAAGGGGACCAGGAAATTGATGTTTCTCAGAGTACAGGTATGGATGTGAACCAAACATCTGTAAATACACACATGCATTTTCTTTTTTTTTTTTAAAGATATTTCTTAACTTTCAAAAACCTTCATGTGGTCCATGACCCTCTACGTGGTTACAAAAGGGATTTAAGCAGGAATTTCAAAAACACTGGTGGCAGAGCAAAGAGGGAGTGGTCCAAAGCGGGGCAAATGGAGATCTGCAGAAGTGAGAGCTGGAGAGTTGGATAATCTGTGCAAGGTACATGGAACAGGAGCCCCTTGGCCAGGAGGAAACCCTGAGCCTTGAACCATGACCCTTCTATGCTTCCTGCCTCCCTGGAATCCTATGTGGCTGCTTTGGGTGAGCAGCCGTGTAGGAGAGTGTAACTGAATAATGGCAGACCAGAATATATATAAAGATGGAAAAGGGAGGTTTTTTTATTTTTGTTTTTTTTTAAAGAGAGAGAGAGAGAGAGAGAGAGAGAGAGAGAGAAATTTTTAATATTTATTTTTCGGTGGACACAACATCTTTGTATGTGGTGTTGAGGATCGAACCCGCACGCATGCCAAGCAAGCACGCTACCGCTTGAGCCACATCCCCAGCCTGAAAAGGGAGGTTTTGAGGGTTCTATCTGCATGGGAATGACTAAAAGCAGCATCAGGGTACCATCAGGAAGCTTCACTCAACTTATGGCTTGAATCAACACTGCTTTCTCTTCGTGGCTTTGATAATATTTCTGGTATTATTTTAATTCATTCAGGGTCATGTGGAAACATTCAGGAAACAATGAGGGTCAACAAAATTGTACCAGACACAGCAACCCCCAGACCTTATTTAGTTCACCCAAGACTAGCTCTTCAAAAGATCCACTGTCTTTGTTTACATGTCATGAGACCAAATGGGAGGGGAGAAATGCCCCAGGGGTCAAATTTTGAAATAATACTTTGATAATTAAAAACAAACAAACAAACAAACATTTGGGATGCAGTTGAATTAGTTTGAAATTGATTAAAACTAGAGAATCGTTCACGTGGCTCCTAAGACAGGAAGCAGATGGTCAGAAGGGGGAGCTGGTTCAAGGTGCCCGAGATGAGCTCCTCCTATTGGTGGGGCAAGAGGCAGCCAGGGTTGCTTTTTGATAATTCTCCTCTGCTGACTCCTCCTGGGCCACGCCTGTAGATTTTACTGATCGGATCTTTTGGTATTCCCATTCTTCCACCTATTGGCTATGCCACCAGCGAGAGTGGTGCTTTACTTCTCAGGTGGGACTAAGGTTATATATAAACTGCAAATTCTTTGGGAGAAAGGATAGAATTCAATAATTATACCTCACTGTCTCCTCTGGATTAAGTGTATTCATTAGGCTCACATTCAAGCCTATTACCACCTTCTTAGAAAATTCAGTTTAAAAAAAATGCCTCAGGGCCATTGTTAGAAAGCAGCAGAACAGAAACAGGCTGGCAGGTGATAGGAGAGGAAAACACCATTTAAATAAGATAAATAAAGGACTGTGGCACCTTTCAGATCCTGTGTGAGTGTGTGTGTGTGTGTGTGTGTGTGTGTGTGTGTGTGAGAGAGAGAGAGAGAGAGAGAGAGAGAGAGAGAGAGAGAGAGAGAGACTATTAAAAAATTGCATGCTGAGAAATGACAGAATCCCTGTTTTGCTTATAAAAAACCTCCTTTATCGCTTAACGCTAATGAGCATCATTCAGGGGAGGTTGGGGTACAATGAGAGATTATAGCACCTTGACTTCATATGAAATGTGATGGTGAAGGCCCAGGTAACTTTGCCCACAGAAAATGCATGGTCATCTCCACAAGCTTAATGCCAGGATTTGGAGACTCTCAGGAAATAGTCTTGGAGAACTGGGCAGGGGCCCTTGACATTCTCTGCCTTGGATTTGCCTGGCAATCCTCAATTCTGTCACCATCCGTTCTGTGTAGGTGGCAGTGGAGAGGAGGAGGGTACCAGTTCTGTCAAATGAGCTACAGTGAAAACATTCAGCCCTTAGTGTTCTGGATTTTTTTAAAGAGTTTAATTGGGAAGATCCCAAAATGATAAGCGGGGGGAGAGGGGGAGGGAAGTAATTCCTGGCTTCTCAAATCATAATAGAATAAATTAGTGAGATATAAAAAGACAGTTTGTTAGTAAATTGAGTGATCCCCCTTGACAGTGCCAGCCTAATGTTGGTCTTAAATACCAAATTTGGAAAGCATACATGGTCTGTTTTGGCAAAGTGCTCAGTGTTGAAATTCTCTCGGACTTTTTTGCTTTCTACATTGCAATGTTAATAGCTGCAATTTATGGAGGGACATTTGTAAGCCAGAACTGTGATATGAATTTTGTATTCATTACTGTTGACTCTCACGATAACTCCATAGCAGAGATGGTATTATTTACACAAGGGGAAATTGAGGAGGAGCAGCCAGTGTGACCAAATTCATGTGGCAAGTTAAGTGATAGGACTAGTGGTAGGGCCTTATCCAACATTACCCAACCTCCTGTGTTGCCATCTCTATCATAAGCACCCCCCTCCTCCCTGTGCATGGTTTAGCAAGTCAGCGCTTCAAGAAAAGGTTAGTTGTAGGTTGGTGGTCCCAAAGATAAGTTCTACACTTAGGTAGTTTCGACTGGTGAAGTTTTTAAACTATCTAGTTTAACTCCCATCTGCACATTTCTTTTGATTTTTATTTGTGCATTTATTTAGTAGCAAATAAGAAAAAATTAAAAAATAAAAGTTGTGGCCCTAATAGTTATCCCAAGAAAGAAGACTCTTTGAACCAGAAGTAGAACGGGGTTAGCTTTTTTCCCAGACTTGGCCCCTAGGAGTAACAAAATGCTTATGTTAGAAAAGTGGGATTTTTTACTTTGTTATCTCATAGGAAGTTTGTATCTGTCCTACTAAAACTTATAGATAATTAAAATATTATCTTTCTATCAGAATGGAATGTATTGCCAAATGGAGATACATTTGGGGGCAAAATGATTTAAGCCTGTTACCAAAGCAAACTTGGGTACATCTAGATAGGATGTCACTAAGAAATAGGACCTGGGAGCCCTGTTCCTGTAATGCACATTTTGTTCTTCAAAACACACCAGGGTGTGAGGCAGAGGCCCCTTGCAGCCCAAGCCCACCAGGAGAGGTGCTAAGTGAAGCTGGTCAACCTGACCCTTCTTGCTCAATCGTGAGAGCTCTTCTCAGAAACGTATTCCTTTTGGCTTCAGAGTTAGTTTAACAAAGTTGAGTACATTTATTAAATGAGTGATTATAGTAAATGCAGTTCGTGCCAGGGGTGATCCCTTCTCTACCAACAACCCTTGTCAAACATCTACCTGAAGCTACTGTGTCCAGAAAAATTCACCTGCTTCTTCCCTGAGGAAGAGAATGATGGTCTTCCCTCTGTAATACTGCGTTACTCTCAATGTTCCTTTCCTGCATCAGGACTTAAGTTAACACATCCTTTACTCTTATTTAGTTTAGTGAAAATAAAATTGTTAGAATTACATTCTTCAAAGCCTCTCAAGTGATTTTTTTGTGTGTGTGAGGGGGCACTCAGCCACTGAGCCACATCCCCAGCCCTATTTTGTATCTTATTTAGAGAGAGTCTCACTGAGTTGCTTAGCACCTCGCTTTTGCTGAGGCTGGCTTTGAACTTGTGATCCTCCTGCCTCAGCCTCCTGGATGACAGGCGCGCGCCACCGCACCCAGCTCAAGTTAGTTTTGATGCAGTGCCATGATTAAACTGACTAGGGTGGCATGACAGAAGTGTGGGCACCAGGGAACACTGCAGAGAACCCAGCAGTCTGGCAGAAGCTCGTACTGACGGACATTAACCCTGATTGCCAAGATCAATGACACATGGGATAAATATGGGTGAGGACATTGCAAGGAAATTTCCCCTGGATAGGCCCCCTCAAGTGGGGTTCTGATCCCCAATTCTGATGGTGATGGGTGAATGTTTCCTTGGTTGGTTTGAATGGGGGACAGGGCTGGGTGGCAGAAAGGAGTAAAGTGGAGCCCGCTCCTTCCTGCCTGGTGGATTTCCGTGTGCCACCCCATCCTATAATAAAAATAAAACAATCCCTGGCTTAAAGGGTGGAAAGTGTTTGGTTTTCCATTATTTTCTGGAATAGAATGAGATGAAGCCTTTTTGCGATAAGTTTTCTGTAGCCCAGGGCAAAACCTTTTTCTATAGGCTTTTTGCCTGCTCTGAGTGATGGAGGAAAATAAACCAGGGCACAAAATGGTGTAGTAAAGTTTGAATGAAATATAATTTCCATGGTAAAATAATACCCCAATGCTTTAAGGCCCATAACTGAAAAATATAGACTGACTTTTATTTAAGAGATTCACACCTTGGGGGAGATTAAGCAGATAATGTAAGGCATAATCTCTTCTCAAGGCACATATACCTTGCACTCAGACACAAGTAAGTACTCCCTCCACCCTGTAACACACCTGAATGTTTCCTCAGGTGTAAGAGTTCTTTGGAGGTGGGTGAAGGATTTGGGTTTTGATGCTACACTCAGGTTTATTCCTCTGTAGTCTTGGAGACCAGTCTTTAGAGGTCCTATATTTTCCATAGATCTCTTTCCTAATCCGTCATAGTTAGACAGTTCCTGTTCAATTATCTGGCTGCTTCTACCAAAGGCAAGGTGTATGGGGTCATTAAAATGATATTACATCTAGCTGGGCATGGTGGCACACACCTGTAATCCCAGTGGCTCGGGAGGCTGAGGCAAGAGGATCATGAGTTCAAAGCCAGCCTCAGCAAAAGTGAGGCGCTAAGCAACTCAGTGAGACCCTGTCTCTAAATAAAATACAAAATAGGGCTGGGGATGTGGCTCAATTGTTGACTACTCCTGACTTCAATCTCTGGCACTGCCCCCCCCCCCAAATGATACGGCATCATGCTTAGGGAATATGAAACATTCAACATACAGACCCCCTGTCACCATGTGTGAGTCCTTGAACACACCACACACATCTTTCTTTTCTAGCACTCCTCTGCATTCACTTTAATGTTCAGCAAAAAGAAAGTACCAGCACATTTGGCATGAGCCCATAAAGGATGCTACTAATCTCAGAATTAAGAGAAAACTTAAGCTTATTCTTAAATTATTTTATATTCATTGACTGAGATGGGAGCAAATTGGTCTCTATGGTCTCAGATTTAGAGGTTCCACAAAGCTTTAAGGAACACAGGGTGCTAAAGGAAGCAGGAGACTGGTTTCAATTAACATTCTAATCATCACTGTCATTGCTATTCAGTAATTCCTTTTAGAGAGACATAATAGGCATCAGGCTGTGCACTACCCTTTCTAGAAACATGGTATTGACAGCTTTTGAGAAACAGGTGGGTTTCAGTTCAGATCTGCAGATAGAATCCTCCACTCCCACTTAACCAATTCCCAGAGCCCTCCAGTTTCTTGGTAATTTTCTTTTGAGCACATTCTTGTAACTTTTTCTTTTTAAAATAAAAAATGTTAGTGTAAAAAAAATCCCCTCTAGTGTAAGGTGTGCATATTCTGAGAGTATAGCTTTCCCCACAAATATCAGCGTCACTTCCACTGCTCCGTAATAAGTGGCTGCAACTGTTGCCATGGTGATTTTCATTTTTTTTAAAACTGTATCCACACAGACAGACAACACAGCTGTTTCCAGGAGGCATCAGAAGATAAGCCCAATTGTAATGGTGTTCTGTCTCCTACCAGGACAAGGGAGATGTGTCTCTAGGTCTGGACAGAAGCAAAGGATGGGCTGTGGCTGGACCTTGAGAAGGCCTTTTGCTTTTGTTTAAAGCTTCGCATTTGAATTGATGGTAAATTAGAGCTAATGTGAGTTCAATTTCCATCCAGTTTTCTCAGGCAGATTATCAGCACCAGGTTATCGATATTTACATGACTTCTTTCAAAAGCATTCTTTAAAAAAGACACCTTCTTCCCGTAACTCTGCATGTCTTGCCCCAGAACATTACAGGAGGAAGCAGGGCTCACAGGACTCAGTACCTAGTTATCTCACATCTCATGTGATTTTCTCTGTGTGTGATCTGGTGGGCACCCACAGGACATAGAGATGCCCATATAAAGGGTGGTGTCTTCCTTGGGGAAGGAATCTTTTGTTTTTATTTTGGGCTCTGCTTTGGTAACCAAGCCAGATACCGAAAATTACATGACTAAGTGACTAGAACTCCCTGCTCTGGAATGGTGGCCTCAATTCCTCCTTCTAAGCGACAAAGAAGCTATCCCCCAGTGACCTTGGAGGCCATTTCTTGCTGTCACTTCGGTACAGAGTATCACCTGGACCAAGAGGAGGAGAGCCTGATTGTGTGCCTCCTGGGGGGAAGTGTCTGAAAAGGATATATTTTTTCCTGTGACCTCTGCCTCATCTCATATTACCAATGAATGCTTAAAAAAACATAATTCTGTTTCTGAGTTTCACACTATTTTACTAAACTATTGATTATAGCTATTTTGTTGTTACTAAAATTATTGAATTATAAACAGCATAAATCACCAAATTCCCAGGAATCCAAAAATAGAAGAATTTTGCTTGGCAAGCATAAGTTTTCTTTTATTCTGTGAGGTGGATCTTTGTTTGCAAAGAAATATGGCTGTGCTTAACATCTGAATAATCAGCCGTGTCTGCGGTGGGGGTTCTTATTAAATGTGAGGTGGAGAGGTGACCTGCAATAATCCATGGGAGCCATAGATTTTATGAGCTAACTATTGTCTGTGTTCTGTCCTAACTTGCCTCGGGTGCTCTCTGTGACTTGCCCAATAGCATTTCGCTCCTTATTGGTCCTGTGAAGAAAATGGCACTGCTGGCTGGCCACAGACAAGTGCTATGAGGAACAAGGAACCCAAGTTCCTTAGTCCTAAATTGTCAACATTTCATACATAAACAGAATATGTAATCAATGGAAATCATTAAAATAAAGGAACAAAAAATCTTATGGATCTCTCAAGACCTGAAAGAAATTGAAGTGTCCACAAATATTTCATCTGTTTTCATATTATCTTTCTAAGTAAGATATTAATGGCTCTTTTCTGGTATTTTTTTTAACCCAGAAAACATGGAGCATAAAGTCACTTGTTCATGGTCTTACAACTAACTCAACTGTCCCCACTCCTGTTTTCTGACCTGTTATCTTCTAGCCTGGTGCTTCTTCCAGATGTTCAGCTGTCCGGAAAGGCAGCAAGAACTGAGAGAACTTCTCTATGGGTCCATGAGAATTCTCTAAGTGTGTAAAAAATAAAATGGAAGTAGAACTCATTGGTGTAGCAGTTTTAAACATTAACATTGATCTTGAGAGCTGATGTAGAAGAGGTAGAGACTGATAATAGACCCTAGCCAAACTCTTTTCTCTAGAAACACTTTGTCCTACTTCACATTCTCTGTTTTCACTGTGTCAAGGCTGGGAGAAGAGACCACAGGGCCACCTCTCTTGTTCCTGGCAGGGCTTGCTGGCGATCTGAAGGATTCAGATAGGGACAAAGTTCATTGTGATTTATTTTTAACTAAGCAAAACAAAATGGCAAGAGGGGCCACAGTGGACTTGCTCAAACCTGGTCCTTTGAGCACACGTGTCATTTCTCTTAGACTTGAGAAGCTGGCGGGAAAAGAAACCCCAATAATGACCGTGGGGGAGCTAGTTTATTTTTATTTTATTTTTTTGGTGGTCGGAGGAGAGTTAGTTTTCAAAACGTCTTCTCTTGGATAAAATTCTGATATGATTATTTCTTTTGAAATTCATGTTCATTCATTCAATAATTATTTACTGAGTACCTATTAAATACCTGCCAGATTATAGGTACTGGGGATGTGGAGGTGAGATAGACTAGTCTCTTGAGATGGGAAATGATTTGTGATACTTGCTACCCCCGAAAGATAATTCAGAATTACAAAATATTTAAAATAGTATCTCATCTGAGTTTCATGGTATTCAGTGAAGTAAGTTTTACAGTGAGCTCCATTCTGTAGCTTTAGGGACTGATGTTCAGTGAAGTTGTGATTTAGCCAAATCTACTTCAACAATAAATGGGGAACCAAGGTTTATGTTCCTCAGAACCCCTGTTCTTTCACTGTATCATATCATCTCCATAGACTTAAAAAAATCTGTACACTTAGGCACGGCTTCCAAATCTGGTATTTAAACAGCACTATAATTCATATAACCCTCCCACCCTTAATGCGAATTTATAGCACAACAGATTCCAAGTAGAACAGTGCTTTCCAAGTAAGTATACCTCCAAGAACTCTATTGGAAAGCATTTTGAACAAAAAAGGAATTGAGAAAAACCAGAGTCAGTGAGTCCCGGAGCTAGGCTGGAATGGTAGACATCTGGAAGATAAAATGTGACCCCTGTGTTTGAGATGTTTGTAATTTCAAAGAAGAAGCAAGGCATGGGAGTATTTTACAACACAAAGTTTTGCAGATCCAAATAGGTCGAATACTTGTTTTAGGAATTCAGAGATGGGGGAGAAAAACGATGCCAGGTGTCCTGCTTGTTCACCTGGCTCTGTGCCTTTTCTGTTATGGTGTATGCCTCACTGGGGAGGGCTGGAGAGCTGCATTCACACCCTCTGGCTTGGCAAGTGAGTCTGCTACCAAATGAGGCAGCAGATTCTTGAACATGTTACTCGACCTCTCAAAGCACAATAATTTTCAGTGCTGATGTAAGAATGTAGCGGGATGATGGCAGGGCTTAGGACATGCGACATTATTGTTAGATGAGCCACCCTGGGGACTTGGTTACTACTCATCTTTGCCTCTATTGGCTCCTCCATGGAAAGGGAGCCACAATAATGTCAGCTCCCTTATTATGTGTCTGGATTGTAATGAGGATCCGGTTGCAAGAGACGTGAATGGAGAAGGGCACTTATTGCTAAAGGAATCCTCCGAAACAGAGGCCTGATGGATGGCACATCACAGACTAGATTTCTCATCATTCCTATTCACAAACAAGAACTCAGGTGTCCTGCTAAAGTTTCACTCAAGGTCAACACCATGGACTCCAGCTAACAAACTAGGTGCTCTCATTCTTAGGTTCTCATGCCCAGAGCCCCAGGAAGCACGCTGTGAGGGCATGATTTATCAAGCCCCATTATCTGGCCACTAGGAAGCATCAACCCGAATGAGGTCCCCCAGTTCTGCACAGTTTTCTAAGCACCTACGTCAGGTAGAAATTGCGTGAGCACTACCCCCTGCTGACTTTTTTCATTCAGACCCCTCCTTTCCTCACTGCTCCTGCACCCCCTCATCCCTCTCTGTCTGGCCCCACCCCGCAGGCCACCCTTACAACCCCTTGCATATTCTCCTCCATCCCCACTGCATGCAGAGGCCCCTGGCTGCTCCTGGAGATCTGCGTTGTGGTATTTCCAGCCTGAATCTAACAACAGTCCACTTTCTATTTGTTTGAAGTTCTTCGCCAATGCTATTCTCCAATTTTTAAAAACAAATTACTCCTACGGGTTTTATTTGTCCTTAACAGTTAAAAAGTTAACTTTGCTGTTGTATTATTTGATGTTTCAAAACAGCCAGCCATCAGGGGAGAGGAAGCCCGTTTAGCCATTTTTCTTTGGCAAGTCTCAGGCTTGCTTGCTATGGGACCAGCTGCACGTAGTCTTGGCTCCGGCAAAGGGCCCTCTTCCTGTGCATGCTCCTGGCCTAAGCTGAGGCTCTGGCTCAGCCCCAAGGACTCCAGGTCAACAACTTTCAAGATCTCAACATGAGATCTTAAAGTCTGCCTTTTAAGAAGATCTCCCCATTGAGGGAGGCCAGCTGTATGAGGTCAGTTGTCAAAACACTCACTTGCTGCCTTGAAAAGGACTTAGTTATTTTTGACACTTCTTTTATCTTCCAGAAAGTCTTATTGTCTAAGCACATTCTTTTAACACTACTTAATAATAGTTATGAAATTATTTTAAATTCCTTTAATTAATATTTCATTCACGATCCACGTTGTAATCATTCTTTTTAAATGGCTATTGGAAATACAGGCATGGGGTTGGGGGTGTGAATTTTACATGTAGTTTCAAGTGAAGAGGTTGTCTGTTTTCTCCTGGCTGAATATGATCTCTGATGCTTATCTCTGAATACTGTGCATAAGTTGCTTAAGCCACCTGGACAGTGGGAATAATAACAGTAGCTGGCCTTCCCTGATGGATACTCTTTCCCTGTACCTGAGGCCCTTTAAAACTAAGTCCTAGTTTTCTGAGGAATCTCCATACTGCTTTCCAGAGTGGTTGTACCAATTTGCAGTCCCACCAGCAATGTATGTGTGTGCCTTTCCCTCCACATCCTTGCCAACATTTATTGTTTCCTGAATTCTTTTTTTTTAATTTTTATTAGTTATTGATGGGCCTTTATTTATTTGTTTATATATAGTGCTGAGAATAAAACCCAGTGCCTCACACATGCTAGGCAAGCTCTCTAGCCACAACCTCAGCCCCTGTTTCCTGTATTCTTGATGATTGCCATTCTGACTGGGGGGAGATGAAATCTTAGTGTAGTTTTGATTTGCATTTCTCTAATTGCTAGAGATGATGAACACTTTTCATATGTTTGTTGATTGATTGTATATCCTCTTCTGCGAAGTTTCTGTTCAGTTCCTTAGCCCATTTATTGATCGGGTTATTTGTGGGATTTTTTTGGTATTAAGGTTTTTGAGTTCTTTATATATATCCCAGAGATTAATGCTTTATCAGAGGTTCATGTGGTAAAGATTTTCTCCCAATCTATAGGCTCTCTCCTCACAATTGTTTCCTTTGCTGAGAAGAAGCCTTTTAATTTGAATCCATCCCATTTATTTATTCGTTATTTGACTTCTTGTGCTTCAGGGATCTTGATAAGGAAGTCAGATCCTAGGCCGACATGGTGGAGATTTGGGCCTATTTTTTTCTCTATTAGGCATAGGGTCTCTGTTCTAGTGCCTAAGTCTTTGATTCGCTTTGTTGGTTTTTGTGCAAGGTGAGAGATAGAGGTTTAATTTCATTTTGCTGCATGTGGATTTCCAGTTTTGCTGGCACTATTTGTTGAATAGGCTATCTTTCCTCCAGTGAATGTTTTTGGCACCTTTGTCTAGTATGAGATAACTGTATTTGCATGGGTTTGTCTCTGTGTCTTCTATTCTGTACCACTGGTCTACGTGTCTATTGTGGTGGCAATACCATGCCATTTTTGTTACTATTGCTCTGTAGTATAGTTGAAGGCCTGGTATTGTGATGCCTCCTGCTTCACTTGTCTTGCAAAGGATTGCTTTGGCTATTCTGGGTTTCTTATTTTTTACATTTCCGTGAAGAATGGGATTTTAATAGGAATTACATTAAATCTCTGTAATGCTTTTGTTAGTATGGATATTTTTACAATATTAATTCTGCCTATCCAGGAGCATGGGAAATCTTTCCATCTTCTGAGGTTTTCTTCAATTTCTTTTTATAGTGTTCTGTAGTTTTCATTATAGAGGTCTTTCACCTATTTGTTAGATTGATTCCCCAGCCTTTTTTTTTTTTTTTTTTTTGAGGCTATTATGAATGAAGTAGTTTTCCTAATTTCTCTTTCAGTGGATTCATTGCTAATGTATAGGAATGTGTTTGATGTATGGGTGTTGATTTTATATTCTGCTACTTTGGTGAATTCATTTATTAGTTCTAGAAGTTTTCTTGTGGAATTTTTTTGATCTTCTATATATAGAATCATATCATCAGCAAATAGTGATATTTTGAGTTCTTTTTTACTTATTTGTATCCCTTTTTATTTCTTTCTTTTGTCTAATTTCTCTGGCTAGAATTTCAAGGATGATATTGAATAGAAGTGGTGAAAGAGAACATATTTGTCTTGTTCCAGGTTTTAGAGGGAATGCTTTCAATTTTTCTCCATTTAGAATGATGCTGGCCTTGGGTTTAACATATATAGCTTTTATGATGTTGAGGTAAGTCGGCTTTTGTCAAATGCTTTTTCTGCATCTATTGAGATGATCGTATGATTCTTGTTTTCAAGTCTATTAATATGATAATTACGTTTATTGACTTCTGAATCTTGAAACAACCCTGCATTCCTGGAATGAACTCCACTTGATTGTGGTGCACTATCTTTTTAATATGTTTTTGATTGCGATTTGCCAGAATTTTATTGAGAAGTTTTGCATCTATGTTTATCATGGATATTGGTCTTAAGTT
The DNA here is from genome assembly GCF_001458135.2 of Marmota marmota marmota. NCBI lineage: Eukaryota > Metazoa > Chordata > Mammalia > Rodentia > Sciuridae > Marmota > Marmota marmota. The sequence goes on along the minus strand of NW_026000240.1, from coordinate 21,046,591 downwards.
TTCTTTTCTTGATGTGTCTTGCCTGGTTTTGGTATCAGGGTGATATGGAACCACCATTTGACCCAGCTATCCCACTCCTTGGTTTATACCCAAAGGACTTAAAATCAGCATACTACAGTGATGCAGCCACATCAATGTTTATAGCAGCTCAATTCACAATAGCTAAACTATGGAACTAACCTAAGTGTCCTTAAATAGATGAATGGATAAAGAAAATGTGGTATATATACTCAATGAAATGTTACTGAGCTTTAAAGAAGAATGAAATTATAGCATTTGCCAGTAAATGGATGGAGTTGGAGAAGATCATGCTAAGCGAAATAAGCGAATCCCCCCAAACCAAAGACTGAATGTTTTCTCATATGCGGATGCTAATTCACAGTAAGAGTGGTGGGGCACTAGAGAAGAAAATAGTCAGATTAGGTAGAGGAAAGTGAAGGGATGTGGGTATAGGAAGGATAGGAGAATGAAACAGACATTATTACTGTATGTATATATGACTGCATGACCAGTGTGATTCAATAACATGTTCACTCAGAAAAATGAGAAATTATATCCCATCCATGTATGATATATCAAAGTACATAAATGCATTCTACTGTTATGTATAACTAATTAAAACAAATAAAAAATTTTAAAAAATGACTAAGTCCTACTGAAAATCACGTACTTGAAATGGCATTTCCAAGACTTGTGGGTGGGAATCCTGCTGGCCACGTGTGAACCTAAAGCTTTTAAAGCCAACATTTCCTATTCCATAGCGTATATGCAAGAATCAGCAGTCTTTTAAATACTTGAGCATATTCAAGTTTCTTTGGAGAAAACTATTGATTTTATCAATGCAAAGATGGGAAAGAAATATGTAAATCAGATCTGCACATTTTCACACCATTTGGTCTCGGCTTGCCTCCTGTGATTGGAAGCATATACATTTATCACTGATTCATAGCGCAAGTATGAACTTCTAACCACAGAAATCAGTTTTGCATGGATTTCATCCAATACTGAAAAGTGCTCATTCCTGGGCTTCCAGAAGGACCAACTATGAGAACCAAACCTTCTAGATTCAAGATGGCATCAAATGGGCCCTGCCACTTGGGATTCACACCCATGTAGTCCCCTCTCACATTGTACTAGGGTTGGTCTGTGTGATCAACATAGTGGAACAGATGTGATGGTGTATCATCTGAGATTGGAGGTAAAAGATCATGGCATGGGCTGGGGGAGTGGTTCAGTGGTAGAGCACTCGTTTGGCATGGGCAAGGCAGTGAGTTTCATCCTCAGCACTACAGGGGAAAAAATGTCGCATCCATTTTGGTTGCCCCTCTCACACACTCTTAATATTCTCTGGAGTTGTTCTCTCTGGGGGAAGCCATGTCTCCTACAGCTTTGTCTAGAAAGGCTGTGTGGCAAGGAACTGGAGCTGTTGACCAACAGCAGTGTGAACAAGCTTGGAATACATCCTCCTGTCCCACTGGGTCTTCAGATACTGCAGCCCTAGCCAACATCTTAACTGCAATCCTGTGGGAGACACTGCATCAGAACCACCTGCCTAAGTTGAGCCTCAGAAATGTGACCTGATACATATAAGCTTATCAAGCAGTAAAGGTGGATGATTTGTCACATGGACGTAGATAGCTAATTGTCACTTTAAAATTTTTCACACTTGGTCAATGGGAAACAACTTTACATAACTGTTATATATGCTACTAGCTTTCCTTAGTTAAGGACTGTTGCTTTTTACTTTTAGGTTTTAGAGAGATGGATTTTAGAAGATCTAGTTTAAAGACTTCTTCTGCATCTTTCATAAGCAAAAACATTATCTCTGGTGTCACCCTATGCCTTATGTCTCATGGAGTTCAATAACAGAAAAACATTAAACAAATCCAACAACAAACAGAAAGCACACAGTGCTAAAGATTTGTGCATTTTCTTTAGCTGAGCTGGACAGTCATGTAAACTGAGGTGCTTCCCTTTCTACTTTGTTGCCAGGAGGCTCTAAACAAAAGTTAGTTCTGAATTAGGGATCTAATTTGTACCAGATACCCATTTTAAAAAGAGACGTCTTTTTTTTTTTTTACTTTCCTGTTTGGAATAAATATTCCTTAGCTCTATAAACCAACTTAAGTCCCTTGTGGTATAAGGGTACTGTGAATTTGTTGAGTGCCCATCATATGCTGTGCAGAGTGCTAGGCTCTGGAAATTGGAGGTGAATCAGACAAGCAGGCCTTGCTCCTAAGAAGCTCAAAGCTGCATCTAGAACCCAACATAAAGACAGGTGACTGTTGAGAGCCACAGCCGAAGGGGCCCCAGCAAACTTCCAGCTGCCAGCAACCAGCTGCCGGCTGATGATTGGCTCACAGCGGCCCCAGCAACATCTAGCTGATTGGCTCCTCTGCGGTGATGCTCATTGGGCTGTTTCCCTGCCCTTTCAGACCACGGAGCTGCTCATTGGGGGACTTTTTTGGCTCCGCCCACGTGACCCAGCCAATCGGCCTCAAGAGCAGGAGGATTGTGGGAGGGGGGGAGAAGCTTGTGGGGGGAGAGAGAGGCTTGTGGAAAGCCAGTGGTGGCAGTTGAGGCTCTGAGGGTTTTTCCTGAGAGGCTGTTTTGTTTGGCGTGTGTGGTTCTAAAAATAAAGTTAGTTTCTTTTGACAAGTGGCTCCTGATTGTGCCCAGCCAGAGTGCAGCAGGTGACACACTTGCTCTTTGCAGAGTGAGGAAAGCAGCGTGGGCACACTGATGAAAGCAATGACTTTCTTGAGACTGTTAAGAAAGACAGGCTGGCATTCGAGTTTAGGGACAATAAGAGTATCCAGGAGGTGGTGGGAAGTCGAGTGTGCCTCTTGTGAGGGCTGGAGTGGAGGTGGAAGTATATGGGGTGCAATTCAAAAACAATTAAAATGCCTCTGACTATTTGGGAACACAATTTATATGGAAGAGGTTATAACACAGTAAAGGCTAATTTTCCACATTATTACCAAATTAATAAATCACCAACCTACCAGGGAATAATACAGCTATTTCACAAGAGTCCACAGCACACCCACGTAGCTGTGATGATGTTGAATTCTTGCAAAGTTGAAAGAAGAAATACTTTGGAAATGGAAACAGGTCCAATTCTTATTCATTAGCCACAGACCCTGGTAAGTTTCCAGGGAGAGCCCCACTGACTGAAACAAGAGTTAGAGTTCTGGAGACTCCACTTCTGAAGAGACCATTGAACTTCCAAAAGGACAAATGTGCCCATATGAAGTCTAAGGGAAAGCCACCCTGGTGTTTGTCTGAACCACACTGAACCATGGTGTTCAGACTAACTATACCTGATCTGTATGGTGGCATCTCTCTAGAACCTCAGGTTGCTCCCCAGAATAAATGCACTTTCTTTGGAGCACCCTGCGGCCCAGGCTCAGCATAGCCTAATCTCAGGGTGTTGAAGAGGCTGCTTGCTAAAACACTGGCTAACCAGATTAATCGACCTTTTACATATTTTTTACAATTTTAATGGTGATTTATTTATTTAGTGACACTCTGCAAATCTCTCTCATCTTTAGACCAGAAGTTGCAAACTCGGGTGCCTGTGAGGACCCACCTAGTAATGTAGGAATCAGCCACCTGTGGAAACCAAGGAGATGGACAGCAACCCCGAACACCAGAGCCAGCAGCTGCTCACACATACTGGCCTGGGTCGCAGAGAGGGAACATACATTTTGCTTTTATAGTTTGCTTGTTTTAAAAAGGGAACCTGAACATCTAAACCATTATGAGAAATCTGCCAATTTTTAAAAAATGCTGGCATCCCATAGAAAAGATTTAAACACTGTGTGGATGGAACAAAGTGTTTTTGCAGATGGGACCTGGCTGTGAACGACACTTTTGTCATTTCAGCTTGAGACAACCAAATTAGCAGTTGTTGTCTTTGGCACACGTTAAAGGAATTGTACAGAATTGTATGGTGACCTTACGGCACCTTTCAATGCTGGTGGGGGTAGCAGGCAGTGTAAGCAAGTTCTGTGTCCTCAGAGAGACATTATGGGGGTTCCAGCAGCTGTAGTATTAAAGGGATGCAGGATTCCTGCCTGCATTAGCATATGTAAATTTACAAATAACTTTTGATGTTTAAACACATAGCTGGACTCAAAAGAGAGAGAGAGAATTCCCAAGAGTAGGAACCAAAGGGAAAACTCACAGCTAGAACGATCAACTCTACCTGATGCTATTTAAAAACCTCTCCTTGAGCACACACCCTCCTGCAAGATGATTTTTTGTGTGTTTTCATTAAGAATCATATAAACATCTTCTATTTTCATTCTAGTTTTGTTTCACAAAAATATTCAAAACATAAAAATAACATAACAGAGTAATCATTATGATGGATGGAACAGAAAACTAAAAAAAAAGAGGACAATTTAAAAAGAAGGAATTAAGACCATAAAATACAGAAATAGCAAATCTGAAAACTCCTCTAAAACAGCCATATTGAAAATCATTTAAGATATCACAAAATTAAATACAACACAGAATGAAAGAACATAACTTTATCCAATTTGAAACAGAAAAAAAATTAGAAATGGTAGCCAATAAAATTAAAAACTCAGTGTAGCTCAGAAGACAATAAGGGAACAGGGTCTGAGGAGACCATCTAGACATGGGTGAAAAGGAGATAAAATATCAAAGAACTAATAGGCATGCAGAATAAACTGAAATGATCCAACATATATTTAACAGGAATTTCAGAACAAACAAGAGGAATGAGAGAGAGAGAGAGATTGTCCTAACAGAATTTCCACAGAATTGAAGAATCATGTCAAATTCTGAGTGGAATAATACAAACACACAGATTCACAGTTATAAAACTGTATAATTATAATCTATAAAGAGAAAAAAATCAACTCTAAAGAAAAGACACATTATTAAAAAATAACAATTGCAGAGAATTTTAAATCAATAACAAAAACATTTAAGATAAAATTTTCTTATATATCTAATGTGCAGAGGAAAAACATTTGTCAATTGTCAATTCTATACCCAAATAAGTCATGCTTCAAAAGTGGAGAACAAAATAGATGTTTACACTCTATTGCTAAGTTACTAGTACGGAGATGACTTCCTAACCATACACGCAACTTTAATAAGAGAATCACTGAAGGAAATGGCTCAGAAAGAAGAGAACTGGAAGAGTTGGTGCATAAAGCAACATTAGGCAGGTAGAGACTAATGTGAACACTAAATATAAAAATAATAACGCGTGTTGAGTGGTTCAAAATGAGATGGAAACTCAAATACTAGACGATGAGGTCAATGATGGAAGGGATGAAAGCAATTAAAGCATTTTAATTCCAGCATGATGCTAGAGATATTTTTTTTCAGACAGTGTTGATTTTGCATGCTAAAAAATCTGAGGATAATGACTAAAATAGTGGGAGCAACTAGAATGAACCATTCCACAGTAGTAAAACCACAACCATAAGAGACGTAGATAACTCAGTCTAACAAAGACAGGAAAAGAGAAACAAAAAGCAGAGAAAGATCATTTATATAGGAAGCATGCAACAAGCCAAGATGTATGCATACACATAAAATATACATGAGTATTTTAATGTTTTATATGATTCATATGTTTTAAATGTGTTATGTCCTATAACATATATTAAATTTATATAACTTTACGTGTAAAATTCTTACATGAGTACAAAGAGATATATACAAGGATATTCTCATGGTGATTATGTAAAAATAAGATAGCTGTTACTTAAAGCTCTATTAATAGGGAAATGCACAAATAAGTTATGACATGTATGAATATATCACAACGGAATATTATATAGCAGTTAACATAAATGAATTATAGCTAGAATTACTAGTTTTATACATTCTAAGAAAACATAATTATGAATGGAAAAAGCAAGTTATAAGAGTATAAACATGGCTGGCACCTTGACTGGCTACCTACAACTCACTAAGAGCCTTCTTTTCTCCAATGACTTTTTCTACAGAATATTATAAGCTAAAATTAACATCTTGCCCTCTTTTACACCAAGGAGTGCATCAATTCTAGCAAATGAAGATCTCTGGGCACCTTTCTCTTCCAAAATAAAATGATAAAATTAACAAGGAGAAGGCTTTTTCCATTGCCTTTCATCTTTATCCTCCTCGAAATGTAAACTTCTGAAATAACCAATTTACAAACAGAGAAAAAGTCACACACAGGATGGTCAAAACCATCATTATCATCTCGATGACATCAATGGACCACCCCTGGACCATTTTCTCACAACTAGCTTTATTATACGAGATTAAATAATGCTCTTAATTATTTAATTATCCTATTATTTGTAGCTAAATGTAACATAACTGAAACAAATACAATATTATATCATTTATGTAAAATTTTAAAGATATAGAAAAGTGTTCCATATTGTTCGTTTATAGGTCTAGCTATGGTAGTCAGTCTATATAGGGCAAATGAAAGGAAAACTGGCTGATGTTAGGCTGTGGTTACTTGCAGGGTGAAGGATGTTAGGGAAGGGAGACAAGAGGAAGGAACAGGAATACAAAGTTTGCCGTATCTTATTCTTTTGAGTCTTAAAATAATATTCGCTTTCTAAAACATCTGGGTGATTTTATTCTCTCTCTATAACTAACTTATTTGAAAAGTTTTCTCTGCAACAGAAGACATTTCAAATAGGTAAAGTCTCCAGTTCTCAAGATGGACATGGTTTGCTGCGCCTTTTGCGGGCGGTGCTCTGACACTCCCTTATCTGACCCATTTCCTCACTCCAGTGAGTGAGGGCAGGGCTGAGGTAAGCCTGCCTCCTTCAGACTGTTCTAGTACAGATCTGCTGCTACCATAGCAGGTGACCCAAGAGAACAGAAACTGGAGAAACATTCATGTTACAACAGGCCAGTCCATAAAAATTCTGAAGGGATGCTCCAGAAACCATAGATGACGACCCCAAAGGAATGCAGGCTAGAAAGCAGGGTGATTGACAGTAGGCATCAGGAGGACAAAGGTGTGGGATGATGACAAGCTTGAGGACATCCCAGCTCATGGACATGCTTGCTATAGGGCAGGCCAGCCTAGAATCGATGGCTTCCCAATTGTATTTAAAAACTGTTTATACAATCTAGTATTAGGGCAGCAAGCTAGCAATGTTATTAATTTTTGACAAAATTTTATTTATATAAGCTATGTATTCTCATGGGGGAAAAGTGAAAAAAGAAGTCAGAGTGCAGAAGGTGTAAAGTCAAAAGTAAAAGACTTCTTTTCCTCCCTCTCCAACCTCAAGTCTCACTCTCAGGGGTGAGCACTGTTAATATCCTTAGGCTTCTCGATGTTTTATGTCTAATTAGCAAATATATATGCTTTTCAAAGAATAACTATTAGATGATACCATATCTATTCAGTAAATTGCATATCTAATTAAGATATTAGATATCTTTCCAAATGAGCTCAATAGATATATCTCATTATTCTTAATAGCTACAAATTATTATATGCAGATATTACATCTATTAAATGAGTTCCTTGTTGATGGACTTTTGGGTTGATTTTAATTTTTTGCTATTATAAACAATATTGCAATGAATATTTCATATAACTCATCTTTCCCTTACAGATATGAAAACCACTTTTATTATATTCAAAATTTCCAAATGTATTTATTCTGTTGTTTTTCTTTTCTTTGTCTTTTTTGACTACTCTTTCACAAATCTGCCAAGCTTTTCATTCACAAGCACCAGACTTTAATGGCTGAGCCTCATAATGCATTTTCATATCTGGTAGAGCTCATTCCCTAGCCCTGCTCAGAACATGTGGAATTTTCTTTGCTATTCTTAAATGTTTATTTTTCCAGATGAACTTCAGCATCATTTTGTCATTTAAAATATCCAGTCCATTTCTCTGAGCAGCCAGCCAATATCACAGATCTCACCTGGGAGGCTTTCTAGATTGGGGACAACCAAGCCCCCGGGGGGGAGGGGATGGGATGCGGCCCTGATGAGGGGCGGGTGAAGCAGAGAATCAACTGTGAGGGGTCCCAGATGTACGCAGGGCTAGTGGAACATGGGCCCTTGATTTACATCTGTGGTTAGAGGAATTTCCTGGAGAAACAGACCAGCTTGCAGATACTGCAGTTTGGAGGCACTCTGAATAAAGGCCAGGTTTCTCAATCATCCTACAGTGAGGTACGCCAGATGGCCAGCCCAGACCTTGCCTCCCTCCAGCGATCTTGTAGGCTTTTCCCCTTCAATCTTAGGTGTGAATATTCAGCTTAGCCTCTCTGGGAAGGTGAGAGAAAAAGATAAGGAAACAAAAATACAAGGGGGTAAAAAAGAACTTGTAGGAAACAGTCCCCCAAATTGATTTAAGGCATCAATTTTTTTTTTCCTAAACTCTATTATCAATAGTCTCAGAGGCAAGAGAAGATATTACATTCATGGAAACAGCAATAGAAGAATAGAAAAAGAAACATTCAGGAAATGTCAAAGAGTTTTTAGAAATCAAAAATACAGGGCTGAGATGACCATGTCAAAATTTGAACATTTATGTTAAGAAAATCTCCCATTAAGTATGTTCACAGATAGACAGATGTTTAGGTTGACATAAAGAATTGATGAGAGAGAAAAAGATGAGAAAAGGAGATCACATCCATTGTTCTAATAGCTTCATTAAATGGGTGTGTAAAGAGAAAAAGGCAGGGCACAGTGGTATGTGGCTATGATCTATGGAGGTGGAGGCAGGACAGTGGCAAGTTCAAGATCATCCTGGGCAACTTAGCAAAACCCTGTCTGAAAATAAAATTTTGAAAGGGCTGAGGGTACAGCTCAGTGGTAAATCCTTAGGTTTAATCCCTAGGAAAAAGAAGAGGAGAGAAAAGAAAAGATGAATTTCTTAAGGAAATGGTATGAGAAAATTTCTCAGATTGAAGAATATGAGTTTCTAAATCAAAGACCCCATCAAATACTAACCATGATGAATGGGAAGGAGTATTATATCCAGGCACAGGGAGGTGGGATTTCAAAACAAAAGAGGTAAAAATAAGAATCTCGATGATTCTTGAGACACAGAAGATGGATCACAGAAGGCTACCGGGCACACGGCACTGGTGCCCTACACGCACTCATGAAAGCTGGGAGACAAGGAAAGATGTCTTGGGAATTTGAGGTGACTTGGTGTCTGACCTAGAATCCTTCAGCTCAGGTGTCATTCATGAGGGGAGAATGAGACCTCGGTTACCAGGCACTCTCCCCAGATCCACTCAGCTTGACCTTCCCTTTGCAGAAAAGGACATGCCTCAAGAAAATGCTTCCCCAGATAGACAAGATGAAGAGGTTGGGCAAAAAACAATGAGAACTGGCAAGTCATCAAAAGGAAGAAAGGCCAAGAGAGAAACAGCTGAGGAGATGTTTAAGGCTCTTTCCTTCTGGTATCAGGAGGAAGGGGTCCAGGACAGGCAGAGGGTGAGAGATGTCAGGTGAGTGCTGCAGAGAATGGAAGGAATCCCTCAAAGGTAGGTGGGAGCTTCAGAGAAGAAGGAAGCTTCCCACGTTCTCAGGAAAGGCAGTTTAAATCGAATAAACCAAGTAAAGAACTGGTGTGGTGGAAGCCAGTTTACAGGGGTTAAGAAAGGATGTGAAAAGGACAGGAGCACAGCTCAGTGACTAGCTTTGGTGATGCAAAAGCAAACAATAGGGATGATAAAGTTGCTCAGACAGCCTCCAACTTGCTGTCCTCTTGCCTCAGCCTCCCAGATCACTGGGATTATAGAAGGGGAACACATGGGCATATTTGAAAAAAAGGAAAAAAAAAGAAATGATACCAGGGAAGAAATTCAAGATGAAAGAGGAAGGGATGATTTTAGAAACATTATTTTTTCCCTCCATTAAGATCTTTATTCTCCCTGTTTTTTTTTTTTTTTTTTTTTAAAGAAACATTCTGAAAATGGATATAAAGAGACAGGAATACCAAGTGAAGACATTAGACATTCACCCTAACAGGAAAGACAGATAATTTCTTTGAAAATGGGGAAAAACTTGGAAAGAAAAAGTTAAGAACAGTGACATAATATTAAGATCTGGTGGAGTCTATAAATGTTAAGAGGTAACAGATATTTCTGAAAATTAGAGCCTAAGTCAATGCTAGAGGATAACTCAGAAGAAAGACAAAGGAATTGAGGTTTAAGGAGCAAGGAATAGATTTGAAACCTATTACATGAGTGGAACACCTAGGTTGGAGACAGCCCCCCTGTGAGCCCTAATGAGAACCAGACCTTTGCAGCAAAAATCTTTAATGGAACCCAGGAACGGGACTTGATAGCAGAAAAAAACATTAATTTACAAGAGACCTGTTGAATAAAATAACTCCAAAGAATGGGTTACTTAAAAACCATCAACTTTTTATTGACCAGGTAATTCACATATGCTCTTGGTTTCTCTTATATTTTCTTTAAGATATTTTTGCGAGACTGGCGTGGTGTTGCCCACCTGTAATCCCAGCAACTCAGGAGGTTGAGGCAAGAAGATCGAAAGTTCAGAGCTCTAAGTGACTTATTGAGACACTGCCTCAAAATAAAAAATAAAAAAGACTGGGGATATGGCTCAGTGGTAAAGTGTCTCTGGGTTCAATCCCCAGTACAAAAAAAAATGATATTTTTGTCAATTTCCACATTTTTTTCACTTTTCCTTCCTTACGTCATTTCTATTTTCTTAGTAATTATTACTGCATTTGTTTGTGATGGAAAGTATTCACCAAAAACATACGATAAAATAAAACTATATTCGATAGCAGATGACTGGTTAGATGTGCTTGAAGTTTAGTATGAGACAATTTTTTAATATGATATATATTTACACATTGTGAACATGTGTGTTCAAAAGAGTTATAAAATCATGATATAATGAAGGAAAACATTATTATTTTTGGAAAATGTATTGTGGTGCCAGGGATTGAACCCTGGGCTGCTTTACTACTGAGCTACATCTCCAGCCCTTCTTATTTTTTAATTTGAGACAAGGTTTTGCTAGGTTTCTAAGGGTCTCATGATGTTGCTCAGACTGGCCTTGAACTTGCAGTCACTTGGATTATAGACTTCACTACCACGCTCAACTGGGAAACATTCTTTACAATCAAGTGTTTGCCTTTAATCCATTTTAAAAATCCCAAATAATTATGGCAGGCACTATCTTCAACCAATGAAAATAAGAGTTTTTCAAATAAATAACTTTATGTAACATTGAGTCATTTGGTTCTGCCTGTATTCTGGGAGCAGGCAGCAAAAAATCAAACAGAGAAGTTCAAAGGAGAAAACAAAGTAGTATACAACTAATCTATGGAACTTCAAAAATCACTGATACTTGTGGGGAAAAACCTCAAAGGACTATCCACTTATGGATATTCTAAAGTTGTTTTAAATTAGATCCTGTTCTGCAAGATGATTAGGAAGTATTCTGTCACATGGAAGCATGAGTGGAAAAACACTGAGTGGGTTGATTCTGAGCGGATCGGATGAAGATCAAGAGCCCAAGGAAAACAATGTCATAAAGACCAATGCGAAGCGCTGGGCGATGAAAGCAGGGGGTACCTTTAAGTGAACGCTTTGGGTCAATTATCAGTTTAGAATCATCTTAAATACAGACAGTCAGTGCTGGATGTGGCCAATGCATCATCCCAGCTTGTCCCCAGGTGGGCTGGGTGGCTGCAGAGTTGCATTGGTCCTGGCCAGTGATTGTCCTTGGCAGTGTCAACTTGAGGGGAAAAATATATCACCCGAGCAGTACAGAATTCAACTTTGCATTTTCATCTTGTTTCAGTCTTAAACCTTGAATGCACGTGAATTTGCACCAGTGCAACTAATTCAGGAGGAATATTGTCTGTCTGGACTCCATGCAGTCTTTTTGTCCTTAGACAGTCTCCCTCATCCCCGGGATCATCTGAGCCAAATAGGTGTAGTGCTGGCCTGGCTTGAAGTCACACTGATTCTCAGGGTGGTATCCTTCTTCTCCACTGTGTTTGCAAGAGACATCTGGGGATTAGAATGCTATCCTGACAACGTGGATACTTGATTGAAAACACAAGTAAATAATTGCTTCTCTGAGGTTATTTCAAGGTTTTCCAACAGAAGGTGTGTATTTATCAAACCTCCATTTCGTAGGATCCCTTTGTTTACAGCAAAACAGACCAAAATACCTGCCAGTAGTCTGAGCCGATTTGAAATGACAGGGATGGGAATTCCCAGTTGATTTACACCAAGTCAGATTTTCATGGATCCCTGAGGGCAAATTCTGTGACACCTCTCACAGAAATGTTCCAGCCTGCCACATCGAGGGGACTACTGTGATTTCAATTTGAATATTAAACATAAACAAAAAGAATTACCTCAAAAGCAACTTACTTAAAGAACTCCCTTAGAAACTTGAAGCTCTTTAAGAAAGCTGAATTGGACCAATATGGATTTTTCTTCCTAATGGTGGGGGAAAAAAAAAGAGAGAGAAAAATAACACAGCAGGGGCTGAAATATGTGACAAACAATTTAGAAACAGCTGTGCTGATTGCAATAGTATCCCAATAATATACAGCCTGTATTCTCTTCTCAGTTTGATTCCTTGACTCCAGGAAGTGCAAAAAAGATATAAAGCATGATTTCATGCAAACCACTTTTAACATAACCAATGTCTTTCCTGGTGTATGCCCTACTATAGCTAGAATCACATGATTAATGTCTAACTCGAGAGGGTCCAAAGTGTTCTCTTTTTTTCTCCTTTGTCCCTTTTACAAAATCTTAGAATTGGAAAACGAGGAAAAGGAATCTCAAAAGTCAATAGCAAGTACTTAATTTTTTGGCAGCTTTAGACATTGACTTACTGAAGAGAAAATTAAGTACAGAATCATGAAGAATTTGTGAAACCATCTGTAATTTTAATATATTTAAAATCCCTGGCAATCAGAGTCTTCAAAATGTTGAAACTTTTCAAATTTTGTGATCCAATCTTATGAACAAAATTTCTTCCCAAATACTGATCAAGGGCTTACTAGTAGTATCAAGTAGTATCAAGTCAGGCATTTCTCATGATGTTATTTATATATTATTTTAACATTAAAAAATCATCTGAAATCTGTTTTCATGGAAGACTTGACAACAGTTATGACTTTGTTTTCTTTTTGTCATGTTTTAATTGGGCACCTAAATTTCTCAACTTTACCTCTTTCCTCTCTTCTTGCTGAATTAGAATGCTACTTTTAAGCCTGTAGCTCCAGTGCATGCATGTCCACAGACGCACGTCTGTTTGTTTCTGGATTTTTGTTCATTTGACCTGTCTATCTGTATAGCATTATGACATTGCAATAATTATAATAATCTTATTATTCCATTATTTTTATTTTTCAGAATTGCTTCAGATACTGTAACTCATTTATTCTTTCATATGTAATTTAAATCATTTTATCCAATATTAGAAAATAAAATGTTATTTTGGGGGGAAGTAGATTACATTTTTAAATTAACTTCAGGATGTTGTGGTTTGAATGTTTCCTCAAGTTCATGTGTTGGGAACCTGATCCACAGTGTGGGGCCTAATAAGAGGTGATCAGGTCATGAGGGTTCTGCCTTCATGACTGGACTAATGTCATTGTCACAGGATTGGGTCAACTATCACAAGTAGAATTGTCATAAAAGTGCCTGGTGTGGTGACGCATGCCTGTAATCCCAGTGGCTCAGGAGGCTGAGGCAGGAAGATTGCATATTCTAAGAAAGCTTCAGCAAGTTAACAAGGCCCTAAACAACCTAACAAGAACCTGTCTCTAGGTAAAAAATGGTAAGAGCTGGGGCTATGTCTCAGTGGTTAAGCGCACCTGGATTCAATCCCCAGTACCAAAAAAAAAAAAGCGTTTGGTCCTCTCTTGACCTTCCATCTTCTGCCTTGGGCTGATGCAGCACAGATACCCTCGCCAGATGCTAGCAGCATGTTTCTGGAGTTCCCAGCCTCCAGAGCTGGGATCCAAATAAACCTCCATTCTTCGTAAATTACCCAGCTGTGGTATTCTGTTATAGGAGCAGAAAATGGACCAAGGCAGCATTTTTAACATTGAGCATTCCTACCAAAGAACGTAGCATACATCTCCTTTATTCAAATTTTATAATTTCCTTCCCAGGTTCTGCACATTAACTCTGTTTGTGTCTTTTGCTGCCTGCCCTGCTCTACAAGGCGACTGTTTACTTGAATGAGCTTCGGTCCTTTCCTAGTCTCCTCTGGGAGTCTTCACCAGGGCGAGTGATGGGGACAGCATTTCAGGCTTGGGACTAGTATTTGCTGGGCTGGATTCATGCTCCTGCTCCGGCTAGCTCCTAACCAGGTGCCTGGGCTCATTTGCAGTATGCCTCCATCACCTCCCGAGGCCTCTCCCCTCAGGTCCTTGCTACGCTTCGTTTGGCAGGCTGTATATTTGGCCCTGTGATTAGTCCTTGGGCTCTCCATCATTGCTGCCTCTCTTTTCTAATGAGCCACAGAGCATATTCAGGGAAACCTCCAACCCGGAGGGGAAATAGACTGTGCAGGGCTCCCGTCAGATTCCAGGCACTTTAATTCATAGTCCTCCAACAGACAATAAAGTACATCTCGCTGATTGCCTAATAAAAAGAGGAGAAATTGCTCTCTGAATGCGCTGTAATTGGATCATGTCTTTGCTCACATGGTGTTCAACAGGGATCCAGGATGATTTAATTTTTTTTTCCTCTTTATTTGTATGAGAAAGATAGAGACCGCAGTTAGGGTATGGGGCATCTCCCCCTGCCATGATGGGTGGTAGAACCATCGATCCACATTCCAGGCTCATGAGCACGTTTTACGTGTCGGGTGGACTGCTGGGTGTTCTCTCACATACGATCTGACTTGGCTTTTCAAAAGATAGCCAAGAGCTCAGAAAAATTGAAATTAAAAAAAAAAAAGTCATGGAAGCCAGGTATTAAAATGAGCACAGGAGATATCTTTCATGTTCAGGGCTCCTGGGCCATCTTCCAGACAGTCCCAACCCTGAAAAGAGGTAAGATACTCTCAGGAGAGGAGGGCTCAATGTGTCACTGGCTGGAAGAGCTGGCCTCTTGGCATGTCTCCAGCTTCTGCTGAGAGGAGGGGCCTCATCGTAGAAGACCTGGCATCCTGATGCTGCAGACCAAGAAGGCTAAGGCAAAGCTTATTTACAGAAAGCTGAGCTGCTGCTATCCATGGGGACTAGGAAGAAGATCCCCTAATAGACCCCTGGACTAATGCTGCTAGCTAGGTCACCAAATGGCCAGTGGACACATTGCTGCCCTCCTGTCCTCCTCTGCCCTTACAATTAGAGGGTGTGGCTTCTCAAAGGGTTGCCACCCCTGTGATGTCTTCTGGGAGCTGCTGGCAGTAGCATCCCATGAGCCACAGCACACCCAAGTCACCTGGGCTCACCTTTGAGCTGCATCTCTGTGCCTGGTAGACCCAGAAGCCTGTGAGCTGTGGATGATGATCCCTGGTGCGCTGGGTTACTGCGGGCTGGGCCACGGGCCTTGATAGTCATGAACACTGGATGCAAGTTGGGAAAGCAGCTGCCACGTTATCATCGGCTCAGATGCAGCTTTCCCTTACAAAAGTAGCTTAAGCTCCCTTTACAAATGAAACATTTGGTCACTGATTAATACAGATTTTTTTAAAAAGTTGTGACCCCCCCCCCATATTCTGAAAATGATCACCCTTGGACTCAGCTAGTTTTCTGACTCCTGATTATATCTGGGACATGCCACTAGCATGCTCTGGATAGCCATCTTCCAAGAGCACTGCCAGCAAAAACTGCCTAAACATCTGATGGTTTCTGTCACTCATCTTGGATGTGATTGGACCAGATGGGGAAAAAGCCCCTAACCGTGTTGGTTAACTGGGACCACCCAAGAGTCACGAACAGGGCAATAGCTCAGAGCCAATAATAATTGTACAATAAACACAGTACTTGTCATTTTTGAGTCTTAATTATGAATTGTATCAGGTGCTATAAACAGTTTATGATAGTTGACTCTCATAACAACCATGAGGCATGAATAATTATCCTCCTTTTATAGATGAGGAGAACAGGTACTCAAGGAGGTGAGGTACCTTCCCCCAAGGCTGCACTCTGTGGGTGACAAAGGAGGAATTAAACCTGCATCCAACTAACTTTAGATCTTGTGTTCATTTCACAACACATGGCGCTCTGCATTTATTCACTTTTACCATCCACATAATTCAAAGATGTTTAGAGAATTCTGGTTAGCTGGTATTAAAATGTAAGATATTATATATAGTAAATCAGAGAGAGTTGAGATGCTGCTAGAAGTTAAAATAAAACAAAAAACTTGGGACTGATATTTAAGAAGGAGAAAAAAAAACTGTTTTTAAAATATTACAAAACAACAACAAAATCCCCTATAAAACCCCCAAACAAATAATTTGGGTACATTGAGTAAAGAAGTAAAGAGTTATTTGTCTCTCAAGAATCTCTGAGGTTATCACTCAATTACGGCATTGAAAAGGGTTCTCTCTATGTGTTTAAAACATCTTGAGAACATTTCCCAGAGAAGTGCAGGGATATAAGGGACATTTAGGGATCATGTCAAGTTGACGTTACAGATGTCAATAATCAAGATCCCAAAGGGGTTAGGGTTGACCCAGTTAAGCGCTGAGCACAGGCCTCACCTTTGACCCCTGGCTCAGGACACTGACAATTCCTCCTGGCTGCTCCCAAGGACATTCAGTGACACATCCTAGGAAGCCTCTCATAAATACAGATAAAGAAGAGAGACCTCTGAGTCCTAGGAGACAGCATCAGGGAAACCTCATGACATTGGGTGAGGCAAAGATTATTTTGGTTAAATCCCCAAAAGTACACGGAACAAAAATAGATGAGATTACATTAAACTAAAAACCTTCTGCATAGCATAAGAAGCAATCAATAGAGTGAAGAGGCAACATACAAAATGGGAGAAAATATTTACACACTACACACTTAATAAGGTATAAATATCCAGAATATATAAAGAACTCAAGCAACTCAACAGCAAAGACAACCCCCCCCTACAATAATCCAATTTAAAAATGGGCAAAAGACTTAAATAGATGTTTCTCAAAGGAAGACATACAGATGGACAACAACTCTATGAAACAATGCTCAGTGGTGTCCATCATCACTGTGCCAATCATATGATGCCACCTGGTTCCTGTTAAAATAGCTACTACTGAAAAGTCAAATGATAACCAGTGCTGGTGAGAAGGTGGAGAAAAGGGAATCTTGACTTGCATTTGGTGGGAATGTGCATTGGTACAGCCATATGGAAAACAGTATGGTGGTTCCTCAAAAGATTCAAAATAGAACTACCATATAATCTAGTAACCCCCCCCCCCCCGTGGGTTATAGGTATATCAAAAGGAATGTCTGCATTCCCATGTCTACCCCACTCACAATAGCCCAGGTATGGAATCAACCCAAGTATCTGTGAGTAGGTGAATGGATAAAGAAACTATGGCTTAGACACAGTGCGGAGTACTATTCTAAAAGGAATGAAAGGCAGAGTGAACAGACACAAAGTTACAGTTGGATGGGGGGAATAAGTTCTGGTGTTGCCCAGCAAGGTAAGTACAGTTAATGATAATTCAAAATCGCTAGAGAGAGGATCTTGAAAGTTTCAGCAGCAAAGATATGATAATTGTTTGAGATGCTAATTATCCTGATTTGACCAATGTGCAGTGTACACATGGATCAAGGTGTCAAACTGTACCCTATATACTTGTACCTTCTACAGTATTATGTGTCCACTTTTAAAAAAATAAGAGATCTTGTATTTGACATTTTTTAATTTAATGTCTAAATTTCACTTATGTATATCAATTCTTCCTTCTTGCTCAATAAATTAGGTATTAGATTGGTGCCTGCCTGAGAGATGAACATGGTCTTGTCAGAGAGGAAGAGAAAGGAAACAAGAGATGCATGAAAAATGCTCAGGGTGAAATGGAAACCCAGAGTCCCCCAATACAGCTGGGCTTTACAGAGTCAGGCCTGGTTTCTAAGATGGGCGCTCTTGAGTTCCATCTTGAGAGATGCCTAGAAAAGGCAGATGGATGAAGAAGGAGACGGCAATTCTGGTATAGGAACAGAAATCCACCCTCTCAGGGAGTCTCTAGAGAAAGTATCATATCTTAGGGTGATCAGAAAGGAGTCGCAGCCTGTGGGCCTAAGGCTGCCTGCTACCTCTTTTAGAAATGAAGTTCTGTTGGCACAGAGCTATGCTCATTCACATACATAGTGTTTTTGTGCTACAACGGGGTTAAGTATCTGCTGCTGAGACTGTATCTCCCTTAAAGCCTAAGGCTGTGGGGGGGTGGGGGATGGATAGATTGCATGGGCTTCATCTGATTGCTCTGTTTATTTGGCCTGTTCATTGTCCTTTCATTGTTTAAAGGAAACTATCATTTTCAACATTTAAAAAATTGAGATTTCATATTAAAAATAGGTTCCTAGTTCGTCTTGAAAAATCAGAGTTATTAGTGTTGGACCTACTTTTCTGCACTGCAAAAATCAGACCTGAGTAGCTGCCTCTGCCTTCAGATGAGGGACAGGCTCTCCGTCTTCCCCAAATCCTGCCTGCGGCCTCCCAGCCCACCCGATTATCTGCCTACCTCAGCCCACAGATGCCCACAGATTCCTGAAGGGGCTGGAGAGCCAGATCGAGGTGACTCCATGGAGGGCTAGGGGTGCCTTGAGGAGGCTGGGCTTGTTCCTGGGGTGCCAGGTGGGGTCTGAGACAGTCCACCCATGTTTCAGGACTGGCTCGTGCAAGAGCAGGACTCTGATGGCAGTGAGAAGAGCATGCTGAAGAATCAGTGACCAGAGGCAGGGGGACCAGTCGAGATGCTTCTAAAGAAGTCCAGGGAGGATTGGGAAAAGGCTTCAGGAAGCATCAGAGAAGGTAAAGAGGAAAGGGCTGCCAGGGGTACCTGTATGGCCACCAAGACCACAGCTGGGACTAAGGTACTCGGCATAAGATCTTAGAATGCTGGACTGGAGGGAGGAAGAGCATCAGCACCTACGGTTTCCTGAACCCCCCTAGGGGATCCTCCACAGAGTCCTATAGGCAATAAGGCTTAGGGCCTCCTTTCCATGGCCCACTGATGAAACTTGTGTCAAGACCATCTCATTCATCAAGAACCCTGAGGATGACAGAAGTTGAGGTGGAACAGAGAAGTTCTTTGGAAGAGACTGCCCAAAAGTATGTGAGAGAAATACAGTTATACTAGACAAAGGCGCTAGAAACACACATTGGAGAAAAGATAGCCTCTTCAACAAATGGTGCTGGCAAAACTGGAAATCCATATGCAGCAAAATGAAATTAAACCCCTATCCCTCATCCTGCACAAAATAGAGCTCAAAGTGGATCAAGGATCTAGTATGAGACCAGAGACCCTGAGCATACTTGAAGAAAAAGTAGGCCCAAATCTCCATCATGTCAGCTTAGGACACAACTCCGAAAATGTAATTCTTCAACAAGACTCCTAAAGTGCAAGAAGTAAAACAAAGAATCAATAAATGGGATGGTATCCAACCAAAAAACTTCTTCACAGGGAAGGAAGCAATCAAGAATGTGAAGAGAGAGCCAACAGAATGGGAGAAAATTTCAGCCTCCAGAATCTCAGAGAAAGCATTAATCTCCAGGATCTATAAAGAACTCAAAAAACTCAACAACAGAAAAATAAATAACCCATCAATAAATGGGCAAAAAGGAACTGAATAGACACTTTACAGAAAAAGACATCAACTGATCAACAAACATATGAAAAATGTTCAACATCTCTACCAGTTAGAGAAATACAAATTACAACTATGCTGAAATTTCATCTCACTCCAGTCAAAATGGCAATTATCAAGAATACAAGTAACAATAAATGTTGGTGAGGATGTGGGGGAAAAGGCACACTCATACATTGCGGGTGGGACTTCAAATTGGTACAGCCACTCTGGAAAGCAGTATGGAGATTCCTCAAAACAACCTGGAATGGAGCCACCTAGTTATCTCACTTCTTAGCATATACCCAAAGGACTTAAAATGAGCACACTACAGTGACACAGCCACATCAATGTTTATAGCAACTCAATTCACAATAGCTAAACTATGTAATGAACCTAGGTGCCCCTCAACAGATGAATGGATAAAGAAAACGTAGTATATATACACAGTGGAATATTACTCAACCATAAAGAAGAATGAAATTATGGCATTTGCTGATAAATGGATGGAACTGGAGATTATCATTCTAAATGAAATAAGCCAGTCCCCCAAAATCAAAGGCTGAATGTTCTCTCTAATAAATAGATGCTAACACACAATATTAGACAGAGGGGAATGAAGGGAGGGGAGGGGTGAGGAGGGGTGAGAATAGAAAAGACAGTACAATGAATCAGATATAACTTTCCTGTGTTCATATATGAATACATGACCAGTGTAACTCCACATCATGTACAACCACAACAAAGGGAAGTTATACTCCATGTATATACGATAAGTCAAAATACATTCTATTGTCATGTGTAACTAAAAAGAACAAATTTTTGAAAAAATATGTGGGGCTAGCATGGGTATAATCTCAGGGCAACTGAATAGAGAAAGAGCCCTTGGGGTTCAAGGTGCATCCCAGATTTGGAAATGCTGGTAGATTCAGGTAACTATAGATAGTTCATAGGGACTCAAAGTGCCTCTTCCAATTCTTCTAATTCGGCCTCCAAAATCAGGCGCTGGAGTTCTGCACTCTAACAGTTTTGGCTTCCCTGGAGGCACTGGGGGCAGTCACTCTTGCCTGGTGAAAAGACCCTCCTGAGCTTCCTAACAGGAAGACAGGGCACCTTTCAAAGCTGAAATCGACTTTCACTTGTGAATGTAGAGATAATCTTAAAGCAGTTATTTATTTAAGGGGGGTGGGGTGGGAGCAAGCAGACAGAATTTCCTATACATTTTGGCCTAGTGTTTTTCAAATAGAGAATGAAAGACACAGAGGGTTTAGGTCACTTCTCTGAGGAGAGGAGAAACGGCAGTTTCCATGGAGCGTCACATCAAAAGACAGAAACCAAGATACCCTGCATTTTGAAAATTGGGCTGGCTTCCCCCATCGAGTTCATCCTAGCAGTGAAAAGAATCTTACAGAATAGAAAGGATTTTTTTTTTCTCAACAACCCCCAAGTCTCCGTCTAACTCATTCAGCAGAGTTGCTAAGGCAATTTTCTAAGCCCGGTGCTTTATTAATATTATAGAGAGTTCTTGAAGAATGTCCACAAGGAGTAACTGGGAGACAAGAAGAGGAGCAAGGAGGTTAAAAAGGAAACCTCCAAAATGCTGTTGCTATAATATTACAATTTTCTGAAGCAAAATACCAAACAGGGCTTAGTTTTCGAGGGAACTTGTGATAAATACTCTAAGCAGTGTAATTTTATTTGTGTGTGTGAAGGGAAAAGAAAAGGAAAGAAAACACATTTTCAAAGAGTAACTAATATTTAAAAAGGGAACGCATTCAAAGCAAACCAGACCCATTATACTAGTCTGATGAAAATGGGATTTTCAAATTTGCAAAAATTTACATTTTATACATAATGCACGCGCGTTTCCCATGCATGGCAGCCAAATATTAAAATCTTTACAGGGGCTTTTATTTAGTTCAATGCATGTGTACAATGTTTTGCAATGCCCTAGATAAAAATTCATCTCATGGTGTCATGCTGTGTCAATCCTGAGGGAAGGCACATAAATCCTCATCTTACCAGGACAATAGCTTTGGGTAAGAGGATAAACTAGTCCTATTTAATCTCCAGTACCTTCCAGCTGACTCTGGAGGGCCACCCACATGGCTAGCAGTTTGGGTAAGAACTGGGTTGAAATACTCCTCAGAACAACCTTGGCTTTCCCAGTGCCTCAGCAAGCTCCGACCACACCAACGCAAGAGGCTAAATGACAATACCATGTCCATGATGCTTGGCCGTAAACAAAGAGCCCGTCTCATTCAGCTTTCACAGGAGTTGCATCTATATTTTGTTGGCCGAGGACCTTGTCCCCGATCATTAGGAAGTGGCTGGTTGAGCTCCAACCCAGGTTGCTTCAAGTCACCGGGTATTCTTTCCCCAAACCCTTGGTTAGTGCTGTGTCCTGCTACAGAATGCTGGAAGGCCTAGGGAATCTCTCTTCCCCTGGTAGCTCCTGTCTCTGGGATCATGCCATGATCTTTTGGTTCAGCTGCAGAGAGTGTCCTATTCTTGTGAGACCTCTTTGATCTCTTTCCATTGACATTTATTCCATTTATCTCACTTAATTGTACCAAATATCTGAATACTAGATCCATCCTGAGTTTTGCTGCTTTCCAATTGAGGGGTTTGGAACAAATAGCATAATCTTCCTGAGCCTCAGTTTTCTCCTCTATCCAATGTGGATAAGAAGTGTATGTAAATCACTCAACAGTACAGGACATACAGTAAACACTCAAAAAATTGAAAATAAATAAAATCACTATGGGGCTGTGTGGTGGTGGACTAGTGGGGCAATGGGGCCCTCAGAGCTCAGCAGCAGTGGGCCTGGACTAGGCCCAGAGATGGGGGTGTGGCCCTGTGAGTACCCAGCCCAGCTCCTCAGGAAGCCTCAATCTGTACTCAGAGGGGACTGGCGTCCGGTGCTTTATAACCACTCTTAGGAAAAGGAGAAACAAAATGGAAACATGATTATCCCACAACAACTATGCAAGAGGGTTGAGTTTTGGGTGATGAGTACCAGCTTTTGAAGGCCAAAAAGAGATTCTGGGATGTCCTGAAGGTTGCCACACATGATTTTAAAAGCAGGGATCATGAACTGGCACAAAAATCACGGGTAGTGTCCATAGCAGTACCTCTGGGCAGAGTGCTGTGTTGAAGTGGGGGATAGAGCCCAACTTACAGTCTATTGCTTGATGTCGCCCATCAACTTGATGGAGGAAAAAAGCAAGAGAGTGGAGAGTCCAGAGCTACCACTCAGTTCTGGAGATGCATGGCAGCCCCATTTGTTCTACAGGTCAATCCCTTGACCTTGTAGCGCACAGCACACACAGTGTTCTGTGTGCAGAGGTGGTTCCGTGCAGCAAAGGAGTGGAACCCGGGAGTGGGCAGGTGTTCTTTTCTGGCAGAACTCTTTCTGATAAAGTGGAGGTAGAAGAGTGATCCCAAAGGACTATGTCGTGTGGGTTACAGTGAGTCAGGCTTTGCAGCACTCAACACCAGTTGAGAATTAGACTGGTCTTATCCTCTGGTCCTCAGACCTCTCCACTTCTTTTTATTATTGTTTTCTATTTTATGGCATGAAATTAAAAAAAATCCCACATTTTTTATTGGTGCATTATAGTTGTTCCTAATGATGGTATTTGTCATTGCATATGTGTACATGCACACAATATAATCATATAATTTGACCCATGACACTCCCCAGCACTCCCCCGTCCCTTCCACCCTTTGGTCTCTTTCCTGTATTGATGTCCCACATGGAATTTGTTTTCAGTTTTCTGAATTTCCTATGCATGGATTTAGTTCTGGGAAATTAATAATAAAAAATTCCACCTGTGATGGAGACCAGCTAAAATACAAAGAGCACCCCCCCACCACCAAAAAAGAGGTAAGAAGTTGGTAATGCACAGCTAGGAGGAAGATGGATATTTACTTCTTCAGTTTAATTAGAGACTTAAACTACAAACTCACTGTGAATTAAACAGCTCCAAATTAAACTATAAGCTACCAGGAGGACAGGCCAGAGTTTATTTAATGTAATCTGCATTTCTGATTTAATGTCTTAATTTAATGTACTCTATATTCGACTGTAAAGCTCACTCCAGATGCACATTGATCCTTCCCAAACACCCTTATGAAAATACTTCTTTCCCTGTGGGAGCATGCTTCTGTTTAGAATGTGAGCTAGTTAGTGGGGGGCAGAAGCTCTTTTACTAAAGAACAGCTAGAGGGAGGATGGAGAGATGCAAGGATTAAAGGAGAGAGAATATTCCAGTGACTCGCTCTATAATACGCACTGTTAGTAAGACGAACGGTAGAGATACATTTGAGTCATTTTAGTTGATTATTTCTGTTAGACCAAATCATCTTCTGAGCTATGAAATCACTTTCTGAACTACACTTTTGTGGCATCAAAGTTATATTACAGAAAATTAGGATGCATTTAATCAACACTCTCACTTTACAGATGCTGAGAATCAAGCACAAAGATGTATTTAAAACATCACAGTGAAAACTGTTTCATTTTCCTTAAGATTAATACACTAAAAATTTCTTCTTTAAAAAATATAGCTCAGTTAATTATTTTTTTTCACCAAAAAGATTAAAATGGTCACAAATATCAGCAGAGGAGCTTCACTGTGTTTAAATCATGAAAGTCTCTTTTTGGTAAATTTGTGACCATCTCCTTATTTTCTGCTGGAACATCTGCCTCTGTAGAAGTTGCCTTTGAGGAAGATCATCCAGGGAAAAGGGTGATATTTCTAAACTGTAACTGCAGTCAGTCACAGATGGAGGAAAAGTGCTGGAGATATAAATGGTCTGTCCACTCAAGCCATTAACTGATTAATGAATGATCGTTTACAAAGCTTGATAGCTTGATAGCTCATTTGATCTCCATATACTTGCTCAACAAATGTGCTCTGAGCATCTAGTTGTGCAAGATACTGTGCTGGGTGAAGAAGGATGTTAGGAAAACAGTTTTGTTGAGCATGTGGTATGATCTAGGCACCTGGCCCCAGAAATGCAGTGGAGAACAGGAAAGAAGTCCTCCCATCCCCAGGGCCAAGTCTGAAGGGCCAGTTGAGAATGTCAAGACAGAGCGGCAGAGAAATCACTTTGAGCAAGGAGATGGAAGGTAATCCAGCTATGCCATTTTTATTTCCCAAGTTGCTAATATGAGGTTCGATGTAAAATTAAAAATGTGTATTTTTTTGTTAAACTCGATAGTTCTTTATCCTCAACTTGGTCAAGGGTGAGGGGAATAAAGAGAAAAAAGAAATGGAGAGATAACATTTTATTATCCTTTGTAATAATTTTCTTTGGGTTTCTTCAGTGAGAAGCAAAATGAGCTCTCTGGACAGAGTTTGGACTCATTTAAACAACTCCCAAAACCAATCAACTTCAGTAGTGGAAAAAAATAAAAATCAGAGAAATCACAACACAGAATAACCACTTGTTTGTTCAATTATGTCATAGGCACAACAGAGATGCTCCAGATGGGAGAAAGGAGGGGAAAAGAGGGATAAATCCTAGAAACATAGCTATTTTCTAGAAAGTTCCAGGATAACCACAAATACTTTTTGCCCTGAACATATCAGTTTGAGTGAGGAAATGATCTTGTGAACAAGAGGCCAAAGCTATTCCTTTAGTTATAAGAACGAAGGTAAGCTTTGACCTTTGTGAGATTTTTTCATATGATATCCATTTTATTAATAATTATGTTGTTCATGGAGAAAAATGACCAGAGTTCTAAGACCTGTGTTGAGGTCATTATGTGAAAATTTAAGGGGAG
Organism: Marmota marmota marmota; assembly: GCF_001458135.2. Taxonomy (NCBI): domain Eukaryota; kingdom Metazoa; phylum Chordata; class Mammalia; order Rodentia; family Sciuridae; genus Marmota; species Marmota marmota. The sequence goes on along the minus strand of NW_026000240.1, from coordinate 21,021,020 downwards.
AAATGGAGTTTTGATTCACAGTTTGGTTTTTTAATTTGCTCACTTTAACAAATTAAGAACATGACTTTATATTCTAATATATTTTCTGAAGATTATAGACTTTATTTGTAGTATATTTCTCTGGAAATGCTCTTACCTAAGGTTATTCATCAGTTAACAGTCTACAACCAAATCTGGCAGGATGATTAAGACATGATAATTAATAATTCGGAGACTGGTTGTGTTAAACTAAACTTTAATACACGTGGCGTTCTGTTTCTCCAGCCTATTGCTATCTTTTGGAATCTTGGTATTTTATACGATGTATTTGCAATCTGTCTCAGATTCATATCAATTGCAAAGTTGACAAGCCTACAGTCTGTCCCATGATCTCAGCCGTTGATAAAAATATTATACAAAGTAAGTTCCTAAGTAGAACTCTCTGCCAAGCTGCTAGAAATATTGGATTTTATTGCTGCAGGAATCAATACTCAATTACTTAATTTTGCCTACATCTAATTCTGAATTCTCCATATTAGTCCACATGTTTCTATGAGAGGCCAAGCACTGTGCATAAATCCAAGAGAAATTTATTAGAGATTAAAAATAATCCCTGCATTTGGGTCAAAAACTTTAATGCACTTTTGAGAACACAGAAACAAACTTGCTCACAGGAGAGCCACTAAGATGATGAATAGAAGCAGAACCAGGTCTTACAGATTAGAGGTCAGGGTCTGCAGAAGAGAATACATTTAATTCTTTTCAATAGCTTTGCTTTTTAAAATATTTACATGGTTTTTGTATCAAAGAGAGGATGCTCTTGATCCATACTGGAACATTGCTAAGTTCCAGTTTCCCAGGGGTTGGGTGGGTGACATGAGTGAGGTTGTCCTCACTCTTCTTTCTGTGACAGAGAAGCAAAAGAAATACCACCTGTCCTCTTAGATCTTCCATGAATAATCACTGTGCCAACTCACTAATTGGTGGTGAATGATCCCGGATGTTCGGAGGTGTTGTGCTTGGGTTGTAGGGAGAGGTGGTCATTTCTTAATGCCTGAAATTGTCCTGAGGGAGATTGGGGGAACAGATTCAAATTTTTTTCTTAAAAATTTCATCAGTCAACACTGGGCAGGCCAAAGAAAACATAGGCTGCCAGTTGCTATACATTCAAAGAGGTTGACCCAGGTCCATGGCTTGAAGATATAGGGAAGCCAGTAAGAGAAGATTGGAAGGAAAGACTCCCTGCTCTTCAAAGCTGTCCTGCCTTCCCTGGAGATCACCAAATCAGGGCAGGTCACGTCAGGCTGAAAAACCAGTCCTGTCCATAACTGGATTGTTTGACCTTTATTCTCTTTCTCCTTATGAAAGTCTGTGGCTCCAAACAAAGTTTCTCTGGGGGTTCAGAGATGGGAACTGGTGGCTGAATAGTTCTTGAGAGTGCCAGAGAGGTGGGATGCCATCTAACTTTGCAAAATAATTGTCTGACCATAGAAGACTTGGAGGGAATTCCTGATTGATAAAACAGCAGAAATAAAAGAGGAAAAGTGGAAATGAGTGGCCTGAGATGGGGATGGCAATCAAAAGATCCTATTGAAATCAGAAGGTTTAAGGTGATTAATCCTGTGGTTGCAAACTGGCCATATCCAGTTATGTTTGGCCATTGCACTGTTTAAGATCACAGTGGAACCTAAGTCACTTTGGAGGGCATATTCTTCCACTCAGCACCTGGTCCCAACACTTCTTGTTGTCTACACACTGGATCATCATACATTTGCATTACCTGACTGGTCCCCAAAGGACTTAGATCTTCCATTCATGGCAATAAACTTTGAACTTATGAAAAAATCTTTTTCTGAGACACGATCATGGTACCAATATCTCATATCTCATAAACATTTTTATACAGCTGAGAATTTGGAACTTGAAATGAAAAACAATCTAAATGGAAAATTTAGAGTTTGGTTTGATACTAGGGGAAGATTTTATTTCTATTTTTGGAAGTCCACTCTTGGGTAATATATCTAAAATTTGGCTGACTTGATAAGCTGTTCTCATGGTTTTGGACACTGAAGTAACGGTTCCACAAACCTGGGTATGATACTAAGTAGGGGTGTTAGGGATCTAACAGGCCTGGCTAGGTCTATTCTGTTCCAGAACACTGATTCAATCACCTAGCTAATCATTTAAACAACTGGTTGGTTGGCCAAAGATTTCAGCTTTCAATCAATTGTTCTGGCATTAGAGACACATGCATGAATCCAAGGATTTTAGTCTCATCATTTAAAATCATATTTTTGTAGCACATTAATGCCTTATATTTCTACAAACCTTTTACAAGCCTCTACCTATTGGATCCTATGTACCTGTGCATTCATTCATTAGTCGATAGAGACCTGCTCATGATAGAGGGACAACTATTATACCCGTTGCACATGATCATGATACAGCAGTAAACACAATTTAAAACTTGTATCGGGTGAGTCGAGGGATACTCTTATTCCAATTAAAATGCATTTATTACTTAAATCATTTTTATTACAGAAGTAAAACAGTAATATACTCTGCCTTAAAGATTAAGGCAATTGCAGAAGTATAAAAAGAAAAATGCAAAAGCCATTCTGTTCCATTTATTTGCATTTATATGCTGATTTGCTTTTTAATAAATGCTGTGATACAATATGCCTTTTTCAGAAACTTTATTTTGTAAGTTAACATGTCTTAAAGATTTTTCCATGCTTTATCCTTTTTAAAGGCTCCAAAGTTTTCCATAGCTTATCTGTAGCAAAATATTGTAATCCCTTCTTTATCAATAGACCCTTTAGCTGTCTACATTTTTGTGGTTATTACAATGGTGCAGTACATAAATATATTTGTTGATGTAAGCAAATATTTCCTGAGATGGATTACTGAAAGCAGCTTTACTTGGCACATTTAAATTTTGGGCTAATAATGATACAAAGTACCTAAGTGTCCAGTTCTCTTTATTCTTGTCAACACTGACCATACACATATTGATATATCTTTATCTTTATACAGATAAAACATAGATTTATAAACTATTTATTCAGGCTTTTAATTCAAATTGTTTTTATCTTTTCACATTGATTAGTAGGTGTTCATTATATACTGAGATATTAAGACTGTCAGAGATATTGCAAATATTTTCTTCTGTTTATGTCATCTATTTGTCCATTATTTGTCTTCTGTTTGTGCTGTTATGTATCTTCTATGCTATTATTTATCTTTTAAATTTTGTGTATATTGCTTAATTTTTTCTTTATTGTTTCTAGGTTTTGAACCTTAATTTAAAAGGCCATTAGCGTTAAAACTTATTTTCTAAATTTCTAATATTTTCATGGTTTTTCTTAATGTTTTTCCTGTAGTCCTTCTGCCAGTTTTTCCTCAGGAATGATGTGAATTCAGCATTTAGCTTCTTCTTACAAAGGAACGGCCCACTGCCCCATACCATTTATTAAAACACTCAATCTATTGCCTTTGTATCGGAAGAACAATTTGGCTTGAGTTTCACATTCCTTCCCTCAGAAGTAAAAATGTGCCACTTTTCCATCTTCTGAAATTGAATGTCACTGTGGTTGAGTTGAAGGCCAACCTGATTATTTCTGCTCCTGTGAATGACTTGAATTTTCTACCCAGATGCCCTATATTTCTTTATTTAACTTGACATTCGGTAACATTACTAGATTATCTCCTTATGTTATTGATTCCAAATGAAATTCTCCTGGAGTCCAATGAGTCTTAATACTCTTCCAAGCCATTTGTTACATTATTTCAGGAGAATATTGTTGGACTGTGTTTTAAAACACTTTCCATGTGTTTTAAAACCATCCATTTGTCTGTCATCCATTTCTATCATATTTTCTATAGTCACTTTTATTTATCTTTTCTACTTTGTTTTGTATTATTTCCTACAGTCCATACCAATCTTTTCAGAGGAATTCATATTATTTTGATTGCAAGTATCTTTGACCTCTTCATGATTTTAGTTCTCTCTCTAGCTTTTTTCCTGAGCATTGGCAGAACACTTTTGATCTCCCTTAATTATTCTGTCTCTTCTATGAAATCTGAAATCTCTTCTCTGAACATTTTTGTATTTTTGTTTGCTTGAGAGAGGGGGGAATGAGGAAGTAGTGGGGGATAAAAGGGTGGGGGAAATGGGGATGGATCCAGATTGTCTGTAAGTACTTCAAGAGAATGAGGAACTCTGCCTAAAATATTTCCATGACATTGGATAAATTTGTTTGAGAGCTATGGGCTCGTCTCTGTCTTAAATTTCCTGTACTAGGTTTTTAAAAATATGTACTTCACTGTTTTGATGAACCTGTACCACTCCCGAGTCCTTTTGATAATTTTTAACTCTCTTAGTCCATTTTGTATAGCTAAAACAGAATGCCTGAGACAGTGTAATTTATAAAGAATAAATATTTATTTCTTAAGTGGAGGCTGGGAAGTTCCAGATCAAGGAACTATCATATTTTCTATAGTCATTTTTTATTTATAAAATAAAATAATTATGCTTTGATTTGAAAATTGCTGCCATGCCCCACTTCTGTGAAAATAGCCTGGTGAGGGCTTTCATACTGCATCATCTCATGGAAGAAGGTGGAAGGGCAAGAGAGGGAAATGGAGAAAAAGTAGGAGAGGGAGAAGGAGACCAAATTCATCCATTTATGAGAAATGTAGTCCTATGGTAATTGAGTTCTCTACTCCCTTAATAACAACATTAGTACATTCATGAGGGCAGATTTCTTAACAACTGAATTGACTCTTAAAGATCAACTTTGTGCACTGGGGATTAAGCTTCTGACACATGCCATAATGAGAGATACATTCAAACCATAGTGCTCATCTTAAAACAAAACAAAACAAAAACATCTAAGGCTGATATTTTAAGACTTGTACAGGGGCTGGGAATATAGCTCAGTTGGTAGAGTGCTTGCATCAAATGCACAAGGCCTTGGGTTCAATCCCCAGCACCACAAAAACAAAACAAAACAAAACAAAACAAAAGACTTATACAGCAAAAGGAGTGAACTAGGGTGGAATAAGTTGAGGCTAACCCAAGTTTTACTTTGGGTTTTTGTTATGTTTATCCATTGTTGCATTGCAAACTAGTGCACAACTTAGTGGCTTAAAACAACAACCAGTTATTTGGTTTATACTTCTGCAAACTGGGCAGGGGTCAGGGGGTTCCACTCATTTTTGCTCCACGTGGTATCAGCTGGGGCATCTCTGAAGGAGTTGAAGGATCCATTTCAAAGATGGATCACCCAACTGGTTGCTGGCTGTCATTCTCTCTTCAGGTGTAACTCTCCACAGAGCAGTTTAGCTTCCAAGAACAAGTTCTCCAAAGGTCAGGAAGCAAAGCTGCTAGTTTCTAAAGGTTTGGGCCTGGGAACTGGCCTAGCATCCCTTCTATGTATTCTATAGATTTCAGGGGAAGTTCATATGGAGCCATTCTGGATAGGAGTAGTATCCAGGAATTTGGGGGCTGTGCTACCACACATTGTCACAATCATTTGTTTTTCCCTTTCTGTTGGAAATACATCTTTTTGTAGTTCATGACATTCAGATTGAGGTGGCGTAGAGAAAAGCACCACACACTGCAGAAATAATTATGTTTTGATTTGGAAATTGCTGCCCTGCCCCACTTCCGTGAAAATAGCCTCCAGTAGTGTCCCTGGCTAGGACACAAGAAATGGGTCAGCATGATTTCTGTTTGTCTGCCACTTCCAAGGATCAGGCTGTTTTTCTTAATTTCTCCATTGGCCCATCTACCTGATCTTATCTGTCCTTTAAACAATGGAACATTGGCTGGTCCATTCAGTAAAGGGATGTGCTGGTTAGGTCTGAGAGGAACCTACTTGGCCCAGTTTCTTTCCATCTCTTGTCTAAGATTATTCAGCAGCGATATTGTCATGCTTAAATATTTCATAGTTTATGGTTTGGAGTTGGGATTGTTTCCCTGTTACAAGTGCTATAAAATTTTTTATTCTTGTTAGTTTTAGTTTGTTCTGAGGAAGTCCAGTGGAGTAAAAATATTTTATCCTGCTGTTCAAGGTGGGCACATTGACACATGCCTGTAATCCCAGTTATTCAGGAGGCTGAGACAGGAGATCACAAATTTGAGGTTAGCCTGGGCAACTTAGTAAGACCCTGGCTCAAAATAAAAAATAAAAAGGGTTGGGGATGTAGCTCAGTCGCAGAGCACCTCTGGGTTCAATCCCTAGTACTTCCCCTGCCAAAATCTGTTGGGACTTTGGAAGTGAGGTTACTCTGAATATATAGATTACCTGGAGGAGAGTTAACCACTTGACAATATTGAATCCTCCCATCTTATCTCATAAAAAGTCTCTTCACTTTTTGAGGATATTTTGCTCTTGACCAAAATTAACTTTTTTCTTTGCAGATATCTTGTACATTTATTATTTAAAGCTATTCTAATTATATCATATTTTTAAGTACTACTGGGAACAGAACAGTTTTTCTCATTATATTTTATCATTAATTGTTGCTGAAGTTTAGGAAAGCTATTGATTTTTGCCTATCAATCTTGTGTGCAGCCAGATCTTTTGAGTTCTCTTGGATTTTGCCATTTGAGTCTTGTGTTTTCTGATTAGACAATCATATATCTATTAAATATTTTATTTTGGTTTTCATATTTTACATTTCTATAATTTCACTTTTCAAAATTTCAAACCATCCCCTTTTGATGGATATCATAGCCTGTTACATTCATCTTAGTGAGCAATTGTACATGTTTTGGGCTTTAGTTTTCTGCCATCTTGTTTTCCCATCAAGTTCATCTTATTTGCTTCATAATCAATAGCTTCAGTATAATCTCACTTCTAAAATCTTAACAGACTTTTATTTCTCAAGGTGAGGTATGTTAAAGTTGCACCTTGATGAAGCAAGAAAGCCAGGCTGAAGAGGTTGGGTGACTTGCTCAACCATATGAAGTCAGACCAGAAGAGCCTGAATCCTGATTGCAGCCCAGCCTTCCTCCACTCCTCCATGGAGAAGCAAATCACACACCAATCCTTGTTTGAAGTATGTTCTAAGATTAATGTTTTTCCACCAAAACTTTAACCAGATTTACTAATAAGAAGAAAATTGAATGCATATATGTATGCTTTTCTTCCTCCCATAAAATCTTCTTAAAATCATGCTAACAAAAAGACTAATGATAGACAGCTGAGAACAGACCACATCTGAAAATCCCAGTGGTCAGCTGTCACATGGGGAAGAATTAACTCCACTTGGAAGGTATTCTGATATCCATAAAAGCAAAGTAGACAGATGACGATGGGAACAAGGATAAAGATGAAAAAAAGACAAACCGATGAGCAAATTAGGGTGAGGATGTAAATTAATGGCTTCAAATATGGCACCCTTGCATTAATGGCACTAGATCCAAGGTGACCATTTATCTGCTATTTGAAAAATAAGTTATTTGGCATGGGCTTTGGTATTGGAATTTCATCTGCATCCAATTTAGATTCAGTACCTTTAGAAAAATCAGAGGAAACTACATTTGGTTCTGATTCTATAGGATAATGCTAGAAAGAGGTTGTTCTGAATTTTAGGGATTCCATTTCAGGTAAAAATTGACTGGGCAGTCACTCCACTATCTTCCAAGATAAGAAACTTGCTATTAACCCATGAGGGACATCGAAGTGGTGAAAGGATTTCTTCCTTTTCTCTTCAACACGGCCTGCCTTTCTGGCAGCGAAAAAAAAAAAATGATGTATTTGAGGGCCCCGTGGGACAAGAAAATTGATAAGAGCTCCCAACTTCTTTCCCATAAACAACCGATATTTTAAAGCTATTAGCACAGGAGCTGGGCATTCAAAGACAGTTCATCTATCATCCAAGAGCTACTGAGGTTATCAGGCCTTGCCGTCAGGCTCTGAAAAATGGGCCCTGTGTTCACCCTCTATTGCTGAACAGCTGCTCCTTCCCAAAGTTTTAATCAGATTCCCTAAGCATTACATGCCCCAGTAAGGCAGAGCCCACATAAAACCTGCAATAAGCCTGCCACGTAAATTCATTACAAAGCCCAAGTAATAGGAACAGATTATTCTCCAGGCCAAGAGAGAGTTTTTAATTTGGACCAAAATTATGATTGCATATTGATTTGGCCTCTTGTTCTCCAGAAATTTTTTTTTCCTCAGAATTCAGAATTGATCACCTTTAATAAAAGACATTTTCTTGATGATTCAAAATGAGAAATCAGTCTTAAGTGCATTAGAAAGAAAATAGGAAAAGTTCTTTATCCAGACCTCCTGAAACTACTTAGAGTTTTTGTTTGTTTGTTTAGATGTACATTTTTCCCCAGAAATGAGAGACATAACTTCCTTCAGACTAAGCTTCTAAACTTCTACCAGAAAATTAACGTTCAGTGTTTAAGATCATATTGTTACTAGAAGCAGCTTGTCAGCCTTATGAAATCTTACTTCACAGGAGGCCAAAGTCATGACTCATTCTTCTCCTATAGAGCCCTGGTACCTAGTTTGGAACTACCAGCTACCACTAAGAACCATTCTATGAATGTATACCTGGGCACAACAGAGAGAAAGCGGGGCAAACACTACCAGTAACCTACCCCCCAATATTAAAGGACATTAATGGCAAGTGTATTACTACAAAAGTGCCACTTATCAGTCAGAAGGATTGGTAAGCCATGGAAGAATGGAGAAGAATCACAGAACCAACCATTGCAAGTTATCATCTCAGCTTTGTGTAGTGGGGAAAGAGCCAGACTTACTTATCTTACCACATTGAACAGCTTTTAATTATCCTAAATGTTGGCTTGGGTTCAGAAGGTGATTGCCAAGCATGGCAAATTTCAAGTCCCTTTGGAAACACACAGCTTCTGGGTGAAGGATGCAGATAAAAATCCTACACATCAATCTACCCTCCATCCAAAACCATGCTCATCCTACAAGCTCCTGGATATTATTTTCTTTAATATGCAGGTCTGCTACAGGCAAGGTTGCTTTTATCATATGATCTTTGGGGTACTTGAAATCCCAATGACAGTAATGTCCTGTGGTAAATTAATAAAGTAGATGCTGATTATGATTCAGCTTTCTAAGTAGCTTGACTATAGAAAGAAAATGAAGGGATCATACTATTATGGCTATTCTGGTCCCTTAAATCAGTAATTTCTTAGTTATTCTATTGGAACCCTGTACCACCTTTCCTAATGTGCTCTTTGCTCAGTGACAATCGCTGTCTTAATACATGACTGGTCATTCTGGGCCCAGACTAGATAATCCCCCTGGGTCCTCCAATCAAGAGAGACTAAATTTCAAACAGGAGGCGCAAATGAATAAGGAGCTACTATGTATTAATAACGGTATGCAGCTGAAGACAGAATGACCTCCTCCAACTTTCTTTGGTTGCTGAGAAATATCAGCTCAAATTTGCATTTCAAAGCCAATTTTTAAATTTTGTACACATAAAGAACAATTCTAGAAACATCTCTATTACACAGCATATCAATAATTGGCGTGACAGAAAATGTCCTCTGGTCACCACGAGTGGGGTTATCTTCTCCCCAAGAACTGGACAGAACTCAATGGGTGAATTCCTAGTGTGATCCTAAATTTGACCATAAGAGAACATGAGGTAATCAGAGAAGAGGGTAAGAGAAAGCAAGATGACCAAGGGAAAGATGAAGTACTTTATCAGTTTTCTAACAAATAGGCATCTTTATTTGAAACTGTTGAAGACTACCCGCAGATAGAGTTTGGTTTCAACATTTATATACCACCTAGAAAATAATTAACTGTTGTCAGACTCTTTTGCACCATTAAAAAAATATTTTGATAAAGATGGCTACTTAAGTGAAACTTAGATTGGTTTCAAACAGGTCTTTTGTTGTATCTCCACTTTCTCCAAGTTATCTCTCTCTCCATGACAATCTACTGTCCACCATCTTTGGATGTTGTAGTGAATTATGAAGTAATTGGCTCCACCCATTAATTATCCTCATATTTGTCACAGTCATCCCTTATTGATGAATGTTTCTGCCAATTTCTTTGCTTAACATCCTTTGCTTCTCACTTTTTTTCTGAGTTCAGTTTCCTGTTTGTATTTAATCATATCCTTTGCAAGGTCTATCATTGATTATTTACAAGTGGCTATCTGTCAATGTATTTCATTCTTATTTTTAAATGATATTTTATTTGAATTTAGGACCTAGACTAGGGGTTATTTTCCCATGATACTTTGAACATATGGTTTCTTTGTCTTCTTATGCTCTTGCTGTCAATGAAAACACTGTTGCCATCCAAACTGTGTGTAAATAATCTTCATTGTAAGTAATCTGTCTCATCTCTCTGAATGCTTTTAAGATTCCCACATTTGCCTTGATTATCTCACATCTCACTTCACTTTAATAACTTCACCGTTTTCATTTTCCTCTTGTGCCCCATTGGTGTAGCCCCAGTTACTTGCAGCCTGGTGCTACCCAATTCATGAATCTCTGTCTATTCAAATAAACTCTTTAAAATTGAAAGCATACATACACACACAAACCCTAAAAACTACAATGTATTTCAATGTGGATTAGTTCGGATTTATCCAGCTCTGGACATAATGGGATATGTCAATTTGTCTCTTTAATTTTGTAAAATGATTATCCATTCTCTTTTCAAATATTGCTGCAAATCAATTCTCCTCACTTCTGCTTAGTTCCTTCTCTTGAAGATTTTATTGTTTTGTTCTGGATTTCCTCATGCGCTCTGTCTCTTAACCAGCCTCTGATAGCTTTTGTCTGTGTGCATTCTGGGTTAGTTGCCAACTTCATCTTCTGTTTTGCCAGTTGGTTCGATATGACATTCATGCCATCCATTTAGTTTCTAATGTGAATATTTGCATTTTCTAATTTTGAAAAGTTCTCTTTTTCTCTTATGCCATGATCTCCTAAATTTTTCTGCTCCTCCATCAACCTTTTTAACATGCCCATTTTATGATCTTTTTGTAGTGTTTGGTTAGTTCCTTAGGACACTTGTTCTTCTGACTGACTTTTGTTTTCTTATCTCCTGGTTTTCCTTCTTGCTGAAGTTATTTCCTTTGGTGGTCTTTTTCTTGTAAGCTCATTTTCAGGAAGGATTGGCTTTTTTTTTTTTCCTGTGGGATTTCCGTGTGCCTGGGTGTGAAAGTGTCACTTTATATCAGTTTTGGTATAATCCGAATTGTAGGGAACGGGATGTTGCTGGCACATTCGTTTCAAAAGTCCTGAAAACACCTTATTTGAATTGATTGGCTTGTGTTTCCTATATCACAACTGCCTGGGCCAGGGATTTTGACTTCTCAAATTACAGGCAGATAGAAAGTTCCCTTACTGTTTCCTAAGGTGGATGGAAACATGGAACCGAAGCCCTTATTGAAAGAACTTTGCTTAAGTTGCATCGCGTGACTAAAAGATGGGGCTCTGATTTCCACATGGAAATGGGATTCCAGCACCAAAACCTCTGAACCTATATACAAAATCCTTAGAATGGTGGCCTCCTACTTGGGCTTCGATTTCTCCCTTGTTTCTCACACATAAGGAATGTTTTTTTTTTTTTTTTTTTTCTCTCTTTCAAAATCAACTCTGCATTTAGAAAAGAATACTTGCCTTTTTAAATAAAGAACTTCTAACTGGCCTAAGGATTATATAGTGTTTGATTTCAAACCACCATGTTCTGAACATTCTATTATGGAATAGGATAGTTATTGTTTGGGGATGCCCATCTAGCTTGTACTCCAACCACTATCTTCTGATAGAGGATTCCATGCCATTGGCTATAGGGATACAATTCAGATCTAACCGATCACCATGTTTAATCCCCTCAGATGACTATGTCATTGGGCTAGTGGTGACTTTCTGATACAGCTGAGCCGGTGTTGTGACTAATATGCAAATATTGGAAGAAGGAAGTTTTAATTTGAGCTAAAAAACATATAAGCCCGGAGATGCCATTAGTCGCCATCTTCTGCATCACAGAACAAACCATCTATTTGAACTAGGAAAGGATGAAGCTAGCACTCAGAGGGAAATCAGGGCCAAGAGAGAAAAAGAAAGAACAGTCAGCCACATTACAATCCCTGAGCCTCACCTGCCCAGAGTCAGCTGGACCCCTGCTAAACAGGCCAGTGAATTCCTTTGCTTAAACTAATTTGAATTGGGCTCCTGTCAGTTACATCTGACTTATGCACCAATAAATTAAAGCACAATGGAATGGAGATGAGAAATCATCAATATGGATTTCTTTTATTTATTTATTTTTTGGTAGGCCAATTTGTCACGCATGCCTTGACATGAGTAAACCAAGCTCTCTGTCTCGGGGGGCTGACATCCAGGGAATCAGGGAGTAAACATCAGATCTAATCCCAGGGACAAGGGATGGAGTCAGAGGATAAAACCAAGGTCAAGTCCTAGTCATCTGAACAGGGACATTAAGAGAGAGCGGGGATGAGGAAGACGGCAGAGTCATAGGAAATGGGAACCCAGGATAAGGAATGAGTGAGTAAAAAGCAAACAAGACAGCCACAGCAAGAGGACCATGGACAGCCAACACCTGTGCCCCACAGCCCGGTGTCAGCTGTGCAATGCCACCCAGCTTCTTTCTAAAGATCCTAGGGTGTCCTTCCCATTCCTGCCATGTGACGCCACCTGGTGTCCAAGAAATGAAGTCAGCATGGGACCGACTGCCTGCACAGGGAGTCCTTAAGCAAAAAGGGCCATAACTTATTTTTCATTTAATTATGTATCACACCAGTATCTAGACAGGCATCAAAACAAATGAGTTTCATACTGATTATTGGTTTCCAAGGCAAATATCAAAGTGAATTACCTTCAGAAAGATGCATCGAGATACAGGAAACTTGTTTTTAAGTTAAGCAGATTCATGAGAAATATACTTTCTGGTTCTGATAGCAGTTTCAGCTTATTCTCATCAAAAAAGAGCACCTTCTTATCACCTCTGTGTAGAGCCAGGGTCAAATGGGAGAAGATTAGAGCTAATGAGGGTAACGAATAAGGCTTTTCAAATAGTTGGAAGGAGCAGAATAAAGAATATTAAACATCCATCCTCTGGAATAGATTTTAATGAGGGAATTAGTAAAATGTCCCCATCTGCATCTGAAGAGATATTAATTCCCTCCTTCAAGAATCTCTGAAGAACCTACCAAATAATTAGCTGTGTGTTGTGGGGATGGAGAAAATGTAGCATGCCTTCAATGAGCTTGCAGTCTTTTTAGAGGTGATGCTACTTGACAAAGACGGTGGTTTCCTTGGGACATGTTTTTATGACCAATCCCTACCCAGCCATTTTCTGAGATGATTTTTCAGAGCAAAGGTTTGTTGCATATAACAAATCCTGTTATAGCTATCGTTGCCTATTTCAGTGAGGAGTTATTGAGGGCAGGATGGGTGACTGTGCCCATCCAATCTGTATCCCCAACACGCAGGATAATGTCCAGCATGTGTAGGTGCTCAGTAATTTTTGTTGAGTGGCTGGATAATATCTCAAAGCTCTTTTGAGTTCCATGGTTGTTTGAGCCTCACAGCCATCCCATTAACTTTCATGTTAAATTTCCCTTAAGATGCATGGGCTATAAGAAATGTGGTCTTTCAAAATATCACTCACTCTAAGTGCCAAGCGTTCACTGGCATCACACTTTAAATGACATTTCCTAGTAAGAACTTCCAAGCAGCATAACACTCTCATTTAAAATGAGAAAATGGATGCTCCATTTCTCCCTCTCTTTTAATGAACTGCATTGGGTTTCCTTATAAGCATCTGCTTTACAGGGAATAAAGGTACCAAGTATGTATTTATTGTCATCTAAGAGCCAGCTGTTTAATGAGGTTCTTATTTTATCTCTAAGAAAATCTGGAGGCATTCGCACACTGTGGAATTATTTTACAAGTGGAGTTTTCAGTACAATGCCAGCAATAGTTCTGTGTTGCAGATAAACGGCCAAAAACACCCAAAATCTTCTCTCTGATCTTTCATGGGTAGAAAAAAAAAAGTTGGATATCTATCTCTGTGGAATCTGCATTAAAATGAAGATTGCCAATTATCAACTATGTTAATGGGGATTCTTTCTTTGGAATATGGTTAATCGTGAATATTTTACTCTATTTCCAATAAAAATAGACAAGGCAAAAGGAGAAAATAAAGATTGCCTGTGATTCCACATAACCCTTTGAATCTATATAAATTATACTTAGGGGGCTGGGGTTGTGGCTCTGCGGTAGAGTGCTGGTCTAGCATGCGTGGGACCCTGGGTTCCATCCTCAGCACCACGTAAAAAATAAATAAGTGAAATAAAGGTATTGTGTCCAACTATAAAATAAATATTTTTAAAAATTATACTTATATGCAAATAGTATATATTTTATGTAATATCATTGATATAGCTAACATAAACATACAAAATTTACATATAACAAATATATAATTATACATAACTTCATGTATTTATATATTAGTAGATAATTTAGCATATTATAATAATATATAAACTCCCACATATATTTGACTATGATTTTTTTTAATCAAGCTGGATCTTATTATATATTAAAATTTCCTAGCAATATTTATTAAATATAAATGTTACTTTTGTTAAATATAAATGTACTATTAAGTTTTTTCTTATTTGCTTTAAAATATATTGTGAATATCTTTTTGCATCCACACATTTTGTTAAATATCATTTTAAAATGACTGCACAGGGTCCCATGACATCAATGCATCACAATTTGCTCAACAAGTTAGTACAACTTCTGACCCTAATTGGTGCATTCATTTTCATGGAGAAATTAATTATTTGTTAGGATAACTTTCTGGAAATGAAATTTCTGGATCAAATGATTCGCAAAGCCTAATGATTCAGTAAATATTGCTAAATTTCCTTTGTAAAATCTTTTATCACTTTTTACCAGTGATATAGGCAGGTTCCCATTTCTCAAACTTTCATTTACGCCAAGTCTGACTTTCTCCTTTTGTTTGTTTCCTATTTATATCCTTTGCCATTTTTATATCATACTGACCTTTTATTATCAGTCTTTAATGATGAGAGTAACAGCAGGATTTAACAACCAACAGTGTACCAAGTTCCCAGAGCCAGGTCTCAGTCTAAGTGTTCCATGGTTAACTCTATCCAGTGAGGTAAGGACTAATGAATGTCATTTTACAAATAAGGCAGCTGAGGCCCAGAGAGATTAAGTAAGTAACTCACCCAAGGTAACATAACGAGTGAGTGTGGTATATTGAAGAAATTAACAATTCATTGTGCGTATTACACATGCATTTTATTTCTTCCTTTGGTTTATTACTTGCCGTTTAATTTTCTGTCATAATTTTTGCCTAGGACAGAATGACTTGACTCAATTGTTATCAAGTAAATAGGCTTTTTCTTTATAGTTTCTGCTTTTGATATCTTGTTTGAATGAAAAATATTTAAATCTATATAATTCAAACACATTAAAAACATTCAGACAACACAGATGAATATAAAATAAAGAGTAAAATTATCTTTATCCCCTTTGCCTAAATCATGATCCTACACAGCCAGGCACCTGATGTTACCCATGTATGTTTTTATTTCTTCTGATGGTTGCCCTACGTTTTAGTATTAGTATAGCTCCATTCCTGATTTATCAGCTCTGTGTGGCATCTCTGGATCTCCTACTCTGAGAGGTGTGGAAGCTACCCTCCTGGAATTGACTGGAGCAGCATCAATTTTGGTTGTAAGTACTTTGTAACTTTAAGTCATATACTTCAACTTCTATTTCTTGATTTATCAACTTTAGACAATGTCTTAACTGTCTCATTCCTAATGGGGGAAAATCACATGTAAAAATGGTTATTCTCTATATTCTTTGGATCATAAAACCCCATGTTTATGAAGAAATGCTTCACTGGAAGCAGGTCTATCTGTAGTCGTTTTAATGAAAACAGAGAGATCTGTGTAAGTACAGTGAAAGACGCTGATACAAATGATGATGGAAATTATATAAGTATATTCGGTTTGTGTAGCACAGACATAGATGATAAAGATATAGAACCTTTCCAACTGTATTGCTTTCTATGTTGCTTAGGATAATTTTGTTATAAATCTTGTAATAAGACAACTATTCTCACATTTCCAGATGAGGAAATAAGTCCAGATAGTTTATGGCCACACAGAATCACCGTATGGTCCTGTAGGTTTTATTATTATGTTTCTATCTAGCATTGACTTTTCCTCTATGATGGCAACATTACCTGAACAATAATACCACCTTCCTGGTCTCAGCTCCAAATCAAGCCAATCACACCCTGGAACTCCTGGACATGTAACTTAGGCCTGAGCCAGGGAATACAGTACACTCCTTTAGCCAAAGTGATTAGCTCCAAGGTGGTCTGGAATTGCGTCAGAATCTACCAGGTACCAAGATTTAGGATGGGAATGGTGGGACAGAGATTCTCTCTCCAGGCTCTTGAAGAGAGAGACCATACTGCCAAATGCTGGCAGCCATCTTGTGACCAGAGAAATTGAGGAAGGAGGGTCCTGCTTATTTCTCTAAGTCCTTTCCTCAGCCATTTCTATTTCTGCTGCTCATTTAAATCAGCCAACATGGACTCCCTTTTTCTTCACCCCTGTTTAGGATGGTTTCTGGTCAACTGTAAGAACTGCACAGTTCATCAGTGGTAAACCTGACACTAGATCTTGTGGCTTCTTATTCAGGCTTCTTTCTACTGTGCCACGCTGCACCTGAAATCAATGTCTTTGTTCGGGATTCACAAACACACACCCCTCCAGATATCTTCACTACATCTTCTGCCTCCCTTCACGGTCTATGAAACAACTTTGGAAATGCAAATCCATCATGTGGGGCTCATTCCTGAGCCAGTGTGGATCAGGTTTAAGCATGATGTTCCTGTATTCTTGAAATAACTGTATAGGTCAGGGGCAAGCTAATTTCAGAACTTTTGTGTTAAATAAAGTTACTTCTATTTGGGGACAAGTAATGCTGGATCATTTTCAACTATGGACACATGGTATAAAGGCTGGAGATACAGCTTAGTGGCAGAGAGCTCACCTAGCAGGTGTTAGCATCTATCACCTGGTGCTATGTATAAGAGTTGTGGTCATGAAATTCAATTATAAGTTACTTGTCTGAAGTTTGGAGGGCATTTAACCTAAGAAACAGTATTATGATTAGTTGCTTCTTGGACAAGCACAGTCTAAGGCCGGCATAGTCTGTGGCTAAGTGCTGTAGCACAGTATTGTCACAACATTGACAATTAAAAATATAAAAACATTATAACCAAAGAGGATGGTTCTTAAGCAATATTATCTGGAAGAAGATGGGAAGGTAAATGAAAGTGCATGGCTATTACAAAGGGGCTCTGTAGACACTGCCGAGGGCCATAGTTGTCAATAATTTGGGTTCTTTATTACAGTAGTCTTTATTACACATCCACAATTTTGATTTCTGTAGTTTCATTAAATCATGGTCAACTGAAGTCTGAAAACATAAATGGGAAATTCTAAAATAAAGGACTCAAAAGCTTTAAATAACTTTTATTATAGTATATGGTTATAATTATTCTATTACTAGTTATTGTTGTTAAATTTCTCACTGTGCCTGATTTATAAACTTTAACGTAGGTATGGATGTATATATAGGGAAGGAAACAATAAAAATCCAAGGTTTCTTATCAAGGTCTTGGAATATCTCTCTCATGATAAAATGTGTGGGGGATAATGTATTCCTATTGACACATCAAAATGTATAACTTGTATTCTATGATACAAGAATAGCTGTCACTATTCTGTGTGTGTGTGTGTGTGTGTGTGTGTGTGTGTGTGTGTGTGGTGCTATGGATCAAATCTGGGCCTTATGCATTGTAGGCGAGCACTTGACCACTGAGCCATATCCACAGCCCCCATCACTATTCTTAAGTTTCAAAATCTCACAAAAGTAGAACTAAGAAAGGGAAGACACATATACAAGTTTTAGTTTGTTCTTTGAACACACACTTCAAGTTCATATGCTTTGCTTTCAAAAGGTTACAATTTAGAAAGGCAAATATACATGTAGTTCAATGCTGGCTGGAAGGGGATTGACAGAGGTAGGCACAGGAGTGAGGTCGGGCCTCAGCCTGGGGGCTGCTGGCTCCTGAAGGAGCAGACACAGTGGATGAGAGTTGAGAGACCACTGGGTAGAGACAGGAACTGGGACAGCAATGCAGGGTGAAGGGACTGTAAGGTAAGACATGTCACTGTCTCCCAGAGGGCTGTGTCGGCGTGCTGTGCTTGGATCAGTGTGAAAGAAAAGTGGGGAGATAACTGTTTGAACTTTTGGTCTGAAAGTCATGGAGACTCTTTAAATGATATCAACATAGGATCTTCCTAAGGGAGCTAGAAAATGGTTGGAAGAGAGAAGGTGGGGATGGGGCATTCCAAGAAGGAATTGTATAGGAGTAGATTATAAAGAAATCACCGTGCATGCTATAAAGCACATTTAAGAAGCAAAAGAGTGAGTAAAGAGAACGACCCAGGGAAGGTTGTGCAGGGGGAGGAAGTAGTCAGCCCCAGGCAGCACTGGAGGAAAAGAGTGCAGACTCAGGAAGGCCATGGCGGGTGCATGGGGGGTATGCAGTGCAGCTCAAGAAGGGGCTGGTGAGGTCAAATGCACCAGGTGAAAGGAGAGCTGGTAGATCTGAACTGGAGACTTAGGGCAGCCAAATGTTCTTAACTACCATGACCTCTATTTTAATCAGAACCCAGTGGGTCACTGTGCACGGTATCAGTATCACCAAAACTGGGAAGCTGGGGGGTGGCCAATGTCTCCTGATCAGAAAAGAACCTTGCCACCATGCCAACCATATTTTATGGTGAAGACGTTATTAAGACATGGGTAGAGGGGAAGGAGAGGCATTGCCAGTAATAACCAGGTACTGGCTTGAGGAGACAGAAAGTGCTTGGTTTCAGATGCCCCCAGGCCTATGCACCATGGAATCAACCTTCGTCCTTGGTGTCTGCGTTTTTAATGGGAAACCACTGTGGATAGCAGTGTCCATCACGCAAAGGCTGGACAGTTGTAGCTGTGTGGTTCTCTCCTGAGCTCATTTGCGCTTTAGTGGGTTGCTTCGTTTGGCCTTTTACAACTTGGCAGCTCAGGAAGTAAAACTGAAGGCTCAGCAGATTTTTAAAAATTTTTACTCCAAATGTTGCTTTAATGTTAGTATTTCTTGGACAGGGATTCCTGATGTCCTAATTAATTGCTCTTGGTGTCTCCTTAAAAGCATCCTTTTAACATTTGTGAATCTGCCCATGACTTTTGCTTTTAATTTGCACTCGATGATATTTTCCTTTAAGGCAGGGAGAAAGACCCCTCCTTCTGTGGCCAGGTAAAAGATATTTGGAGACTTACTTGAAAGTTGCTGAATTTAGTGGTGACTTTAGGGCAGCAGCTTTAAGAAATGTCAACTGGCAGGGGGAAAAAAAAGAGTAGTTCTGCTCTTTCTTCCTCCCCTTGTGAGATCTGACTTTTAAAATCCTTTGTTGCTTCACAATACATTTTCAACAGCATTTGAAGTAATTAACGCTCAGAATTGAATCCTGTTGCCACATTTAATTATCAGATAGCTACTTTCCGTTGGGATATCTGACAGTTGCCCAAAATGTTGTTCTTAATCTAAAACCAAGAAGAGACCTCTGACATACTGACAGCCACCAAAGTGGCATTTATTAAATATAAATGATAAGTGTCTAAAGAGGTGGTGCATGTGGGAAGAACACTGGTTCTCATCTCAAACAGCGAATCCTCCAGCACAAAGTGGCATCACATTAGGTCTTACTTGAAGCTTCTTCAGTTCCATTTGTCCTGGGATGATTCAAAGCCTGCATTTGCCCTGAGAAATCAAAGTGTTCTGACCCTCAAGTTCTAGCTCCAATCTGCCCACCTCCCCATAAAGACAAAGGCTTCTATTAGTGTATTTTCTGGAAAGTAACTTGCATGAGGAAAAACAATGATATTGATTTGAAATGAAGAAAGCTCATTTATGTGCATTTGAGGAACCCTAAGTGGATCAGCTAAAGATATGCAGTGAGGGAAAAAAAAATCTGTTACCCTCTGGGTAGTTTCTTGTAATAAGCTGGAAATGCAAAACCCATTAATAGTATTAGAAATTAGGTGCCTAATGAATTTGTGCCTATTATTGGAGATTTTCTGTGATAACAATTCCTTAAAAGCTAGAAATTGCCTGTATCTCTATGACATACAGAAAAGATAATGTTAAAGGCATGGGGAATGATCTCTAAGAGGACATATTTTATGTGGTTAAAGAAACACAGACCAAGTTCTGGTACTTACTATGTAAGGACTATGGCCACTGCGTCATTCAACACACTCTCTCCAAACAAGAGGGTGTACAGGTCCGGGTCGACATGCAGTTCATGGAAAATGGCCAGCACAGTCACTAGAAGACACACACAAAAAGATGCAGAGTTAGTTGGACAGAGTATGGAACTTTCTAGGTTGTGGTCACTTCTACACAGCAGTCATTAAATACTGGTCTTCTCAAATCCATCCACCGTAGGGCACCAGATCTTTATTCCCCAAAAGGCTGATCATCTCATTCCCTTGCATGGAGATTTCTCTGGGCTCCCCAGTGCTGACAAATTTGAGCTCCTTAGTAATCTGGGCCTGCTTACTCTCCAGCAATGTCTCTCTCTGCACCCCTTCTCTGCATCCTTGGTTGCTTTCCTCAAGCCATGCTGAACTTCCACAGCTTTCCAAACATACAATATGCTTTCTTAGCTACTATTGCATTTTGATTTCTTCTAACAGGGCAGCAATTTCTTTGTCATCCACCTGCTAGCAGTCACCCATTCCTTAAACACATACACACACACACACACACACACACAGACTCTTCTTGATACCAAAGAGCCCTTTATTCATTCTTTAAGAATCTTTCAAGTCACCCTTTCTGAAACCCCTAACTTCTCAGCAACAAAGAGGTCCATTCCTTTTAGATTCTAGCATTTGCAGGGAGAACACGGGTGGACAGTAACAGGTCCTCCAGGATTTGTAAGAATGAGAACACACTCGTCCTGTAGATGGAAACTGAGAAGCAGTATTAATAGCCTCAAGACAAGTTGTCTCAAAATTTGTCATGTTGGCACACTGAATAGTTCAAACTGAAGGAATTTGAGAAAGCTGCGGAAACAGGAAGGTCTCTCTGACTTCCCTCTTTCATCTCCCCAAAGCAAGTCATAAGATGCTCAGGTGAGAGGTGTTCTCCTATACCTGAGAAAAGGAGCATCCTTATCTCTGAGACAAAAGGTCACTGAGAAGAACCTGAGCAAACAGGCCTTGCTAAATCCTCCCCAGCTTATTACTATTAGATCACACTTTTGCTCTGTGTGATCTAATAGTAATATTAGATCTATGACCATTGGATTCTCATCAAACTTATTATTTAAAAAAATGTAACTGTTTCTTCAGGTCTTTATTTCCTTATAAAGGTTCTCATGTCCCATAACTCTTATAGTAAATAAATTTGTGTGGTTTTCCAAAAAAAAAAAAAAGATCTTAGTATTTGGATCAAATCATAAACTTAACATAGAAGGGACTGGAAGATCCCTGGGGATGGAACCCACCTTTACAACACAGAATTTAACTAACTTGCAACTGTTTAATGCACAAATCGCAAAATAGATGATTGAATAAATACTGTTGCAGTGGCCCACTCCTCTGAAGGAGAGGGTGTCGGCCCCCAGCTCTTACTCTCTCCTGAGATGGCATCATCTAGAAGCACAGACTCAAGATTCCTAAGAGCGTAACTTGTTTCAGGTGGCCTGCAGCACGGTACTATATGCCTTGCACTTGCCTCGAGCCTCTGCGAATACTTCAGGACAGTAAATAATCACACGCTGATTATCTGTGTTCATCAAAGCTATTCAGTGCCTTGATATTTGAAAGAGTTATGCAAAGTGTGAACAGCAATCATTAAGAAAATGATCCATTGGATTGATTGCCACGGGTGAAAGAGAGTGGTTGAAAACGAGACTGATGGTAACATTTTAAGGCAGAGTGGGGATTTTCATTTCCATTCTTTCCTATTTCCTGGACTGGGAGGATAGTAAGTAGGTGGTGTAAGAGAGTGCTACTTGTGGGGGG
>NW_026000240.1:20866732-20998824 GCF_001458135.2 Marmota marmota marmota | reverse complement strand
CTACTTGTGGGGGGGGGGGCGGGAAGAAAGGCAAGTTGAGTTTGCAGGTTTTACAAGTAGGATCAAGAAGTTGGAGTTCCCCCGGCCTGCCACAAGAGGGGATCACAGAAGGGTTTCAATAAAAGAGATGACACAGTCTGATTCAGAAATAAAGCTCAGGCAGCAGGGCCGGGGAAAGGGCATGTGGCTGGAGGCTTTCCCAGTGGTTCCATTAATAGAGGCGCTGCCCCAGGACAGGAGGAGGCCTGTATTCAGGCCCCCAAACTCCTGCATAGGATGCTCTGCCTGTGCATCTTATGCATCTGGCTCCTTGGTGCTGATAGACCAGTGGCCACAGTGCTTGGCACTTTACTTAGTCCTTGGTTCTCATCTCCCTGTGTGTCACTACCACAACCCAGCACGGCTTACACAGTAAACCCTTCATGAGTGGATGAACAGGAGGTAATATCAGTGAGGACACGATGGGAGAGACACTCCCAAGGTATTTGGGATGGAGAATCAGTGGTCTTGAGAGACAGGAAGGAATGACTCTGGATTTCAATCTACTGTAAAATATGGTGTCTGTGTTTAAAAACAATGTAATATGCACTTGAAAATTGCTAAGAGAGTGTCATTTAAGTGTTCTCACTACAAAAAGAATGGTGAGCATGTGCGATAATGCACGTTAATTAGCTTCATTTAGCTACTCCACAATCCATATTTCAAAGCATCATGTTGCATATCATAAGTATATGTCACTTTTATTTGTCAATTAAAAATAAATATTTTATTCATTTATTTTTTAAAATATCTATTTTTAGAGCAGATACAACTGCAAGAATCAAAAGGAAAAGAAAGAAAAAGAAGAAAGAAATCAGGAATCGGCATGGCGTTTGGCTAGACTTCATCTTTTTTAACCGGGCATAGAATCAATTTCATTACTCAAATGAAATAGTCTTATTAATCATGCCAGGTAAAATGGCAAAGACCTACTCTGTCAGTGTGTAGCTCTTGACATTTGTCACAACCCTCAGCCTCTGCAGTGGTAGTGGTGGCTGGTAGCAATACTTCTGCAGAATAATCTCTTTCTCCTTCTAGGTTAGAGTCAAGACCCTGCATCTAACCAAAACAAAGAGATTTCAATTGGGGGTGTAGTTAACAGCTTTTTCCTTTTGCTAGGATCTTGTGAAATAATAGTCAAGTTATTCTTTAATAGAAAATTCTATCACAGCAGTTCTGTGGTTGACTTAGTCTCTATAGCTGTTCATTTGTATTTTTGAGATCTGAAAATGACTTGCTGTTCATCTCCACTCCTGGGGAGGTCTCTTAGGCTCCTGGGTTCCTTTCCCCCACCTCAGTTATGAAGTCATGAAGTCCACTCTGGCCTATGGGGATGGGCTCTGGCATTTTTTCCAAGGAGAGCTGTAAGCCTTTCTGGGGGAAAGCCTTTTAATTAAACATTCAGTTTAGTTCAAAACTGCTCTGACATTCCCACAATTCCTTCTGAAGAAAGAACTGAACTCCACTTCATAAACGATATCCCACACAAAAGGAAAGGCTCTGACTTCACGCATTCCTATCTACTCTGTGAAGAAATGGAACAGCTTGGAAATAAAGCCAGGCAGTGTGTCCTGCAAGGAGGAGCATTTTGTCAGGACCACAAATGAGTTGAATAGGTGAGTCAGGAAATTAGCCACCCACTCTGCTGCCAAGCTTGGAACTTATAAAACAAAACTCATTTCATGAGTCCGCAGGCGGGCTCACTCTTACATACAACATCCAAGACTCCCTCCATGGCACCTTCTAGGAGAGGATGTCTTAGAAGAGCTGTGGACATGCTCAGAGCAGCTCTGTGCACATCTTGCTAGGCTTGGAGGGACAACTTTGGCCCAGGCTGGGCTAAAAACCAATGCCTATTTAAAATGATCCCTCTGTGTTGGCATGAGAATACTCCAGACACCATGTGGACAGGAAGTGGAGAAGACACATCTGGTTTCTTAACCTCTTATTTTATTAAGGGACTTGGTCATTCTCGCTTCTCTCCTTCGTAGGTGCCACTCGCCTGTTGGTGGCAGGTTGTCCTGTTCACTCCTGGCTGGGCATTCCTTTTCTGCTCCACACCCTTTTCATACCTGAATTTTTCTGCAGAAAAGTCCAATTTGCCTCTCAGGTGGGTGATCAGGGGGAATATGTGCATCTGATCTTACGCTCAGAGAGATGAGCATCCACCTTACTCTAGGGTAGTGGAGGAACTGAGAACTGCTATGGAATCATCAGAGGTCCCTGAGAAAATAGCTTCAACATCCATTCAGCAAAAGGGCGATGGTGGGGAGCAAGGTGACGTTGGTGTGGGCTGCACCTCTCAGAAGCTGGTACTGAGGGACACGGGAGGAAAAGCTGGAGCCAACGGACTCTGAAGCCCACTGGGGCTTTTGCCTAGATATGTAATCTCACAGGCTGAGAAGAAGAAGCCAGAGGTTGAAGCCAGAGAGACAAGAAGGGGAAACAGCTGGAGCAAGCTCTGAAGAGGGTAGAGGGTGACCAATGGGCAGAAGGGCAGGGTTTCCTTAGGAGGACCCATGCAAGAGTCAGAGGCCACCCAAGAGTGGAAGTGTGCAGAATGTCTGCTGGAAGATGAATTCAAGGTTCACGACCAAGATTCAGGTCAAGTACAGGATAATTCTCAGTCTGCAAGAGAAAAACCCCAACATAGAAATAGCACGATATTTTGATTAGTTTGTTCATCACACCAGAGTTGTGTGTGTCCCATACTGAAACTCTATCAGAACAACAAAACTAATCTTTCCTCAATTCAAAGGTAACAATCATACTTGGAGATAAAAATACAGATAGGGACTACCGGACCCCATTAGTAGCTCAACACATTAATTCTTAAATGATGTTCTGTATTTTTTTTTTAATGATGACCACTTTCTTGAGACTCTTTTAGTAGCTTCTAAGTCTTCAGGGTGATTTACTGACAGCCCCTTCCCTAGCATCTCTCTTAGCAGCTCTCTGACCCATATTTTCTCACTGTTTTATAAGGAATTTAAATTTCAAATGCTATTTTAATGTGGCAGTTCTCAGCAACCTAGCACAAGATCTGCCTGGGTCGATGAACAACAAGACATAATCGTTCCTACCCCTGTCATTCTAAGCCATCATTCAGCCCCGTCAAGATGAGGGCTGTCCCCGGAGAGTGTGCTCTATGGTTTCCTGTGCAAATCAGTATGTCTGACACTTGTCTGCGACACATGGAGAATCAAAAATGTCTCAGGCTTCTGCAGTTGCATCCATGTTAGACCTGACAGGTGGAGATTTCTGGTATTCTCATCAATGATGAAGCATTGTTCCATTTCCCAATTGATTATTGTGAAAATACATTTTCTTTATCTCAGAGGGAGGAAAAAGGATGAAATTGTGTAAGTTTTCCAACTTTCTTGAAATATCGTACATGGTAAGATTTTTAAGGAGGGGCTTCTAAAAATAGTTGTGATATCTGGCTAGCTGGAATACTGGAATTACTCTGATCCTCTACCTTCTTAATGAATTGCCAGCAGAATTGGTACATGGATGGGTTTTGCCAGTGGAACTCTGGCAATCATAATCCTAGAAATTTCACTGGAAAATCTAACCCTTCTGAACTAGGTTGAAGAAATGGCACCAGATTTAGAAAGCTAATCATAGCTGGTCCTTCCTTGAAGTCATTTTAAATTAGAAGTTACATAACAGGTCACAAATGACTTGGCTTTAAAGCATTGCTATTTTATTTTGACCCTCAGTATTAATGTATCATATTGCACTGAGTTAGTGGAGAAGATAGTATGGGCAAACACACTATTACAGTCCTTCTCAACCAGTTTCCTTGAGAGAAACATCTCTGATGCCCAAGGAAATGTTTTCAAAGAGCCACACTGGGACCCCTGTGGTTCCTAATACCCATTCAGGAAATCCTCAAGGTCAAAATCATTTTCACAATAATATGAAGGTATTACTTGCATTTCCCATTCTTTTTCTTTTATTCATGCACACTGGAATTTTCCAGAGGCTACCTGGTAGATGCTACTGCAACAGATTGAATGCAGAAGTGGATATAGAATCTCACTGTCTTCTATTATACCACACTTTGAAGAGTTTTGCAAAAGATGTAAAAACAAGGTCACTATATCTTTTTGGAAAATAAATTTACTTTTCAAGAATATGTTATTTAACATGTATATGACGGCTATTTTAAACAAATCAATGAAAATATCAAGATGCATTTTAATTTCCACCATCATAAATATTAATACATAATACATGCATAAACAGAAACTCTTTGGAATCCTTTCTCATTTTGACAAATTATAAAGTGTTATGATACAAAAAAAAAAAAAGAAAAGAAAAACAAAACCTGAGAGCCACTGTTTTAAGGCATTGTGGGTAATAAATTAACTGATTTCCTATCCATTGTGAGTAACAGAAGCTAAGCATCAGCTCTGAGAAAAATGAGGAAATAGCCAGATGTGGTGGTGCACACCTGGAATCCCAGCAGCTTGGGAAGCTGAGGCAAGAAGATGGTGAATTCAAAGCCTGTCTCAGCAGCAGCGAGACATTAAGCAATTCAGTGAGGCCCTGTCTCTATATAAAATACAAACTAGGGCTGGGGATGTGGCTCAGTGGTTGAGTGCCCCTGAGTTCAATCCCTGGTTACTCCCCTTCCCCACTCCCAAAATGAGGAAATAGTCCCTGAGATTCTCCTGCAGAGCTTCATTTTTGTGTTGGGTTCCCATTGAGAAAGGCTCCCTAGATCTTAATATCTTTTGTCATGCAATAACCAATGGATTCTCTTGGCATTCATATAGAGAATTTCTAATAACTCTTAAATGAAGAACATTATTCTTTCTACATTAAATCCACTTCTAGAAATGTTTCTGTCACTGTTATTTGTATTAAGCCCATTTTTGAAATACAAATACTTTGAGAGGAGAGATTATTTCTTCAATATATGAGTACATAATACAATATTGACAATCATGCATCCTTGACTTCAACCACAGCTGCATGGTGTTTGAGAATAATCTACATCCAACCACCCCTGGCAGTCACATAAAGTAGAAAAAGGTAATCAGAAGGTCATGAGTTTTGGCACTATGAAAAAGAAAATTCAGATATAAAACAAAGTTTGAAAAGGAAGAAACCTGAAAATAAATCCAGGTAGGGAGTATTCTTTAGGTCTTGTGTCTGGGATCTTATGGACTGAAATCTGCTGGTACTTTAACTAGTGCTTTGAAATTTTTCCCCAAGGTACCTACAACAGGAATATTCTAAGTTTAACATCAGCAAAGAACATAAACATTTAACAAAGACCCAATTTTCTCACCAATGGGGTTTAATGAGCCATGGTGTGGCTTAATGGAAATCTGTGCAGTCTGCCCATTTTTGAGTGAAGATGACTCACTCTATTGTACAAACATCTTCCAATCAGGATTATTATCAGTTAAGCATTTTTGCCACTTTATCCTTATTTAATTAATTTTGTATTTTTGCAGTGCTGGGGCTCTAACCCAAGGCCTGATGCATGCTGGGCAAGTGTGCTACCACTGAGCCACACCCCAATCCCCACATTGTCATTGCAAAAAGAAACATGGTGTGCAAATATTTACTCACAAATCATGAAATGAGTTTAAAGAAAAGCCCAGTGGATCCAAAAACAAGCTACAGTTAGGATGCGTCACCTTGAAGGTAAAAATAAATCTGTGGCTCATTACATGCAACAATTGTAAAGAAAGAGACAGATCAAAGGACAGTTGTGTTAGTCATAATTATGGCATCCATAAAATATGGGAGCTTTGCAAACAAAACATTCTCTTGCTATAAAAAGGTATGAAACAAACAGATATATCATTGTTTTCTAACCGGTGGGTCAAGACCCTGAGGGACATTAGGGAACTGTTTCAACATGGAGGGTGAATAAGCCTGCTCGCGAAACAGCACAGCAGAACACAGCAGAATAATACTGAGAGGAGTCCACCAAGGGCTTGTGTGAAAGGAAGGTTGAAATGGCAGGCAGGAAGGAGTCATATCCCAAACCTACCATCCCTGTGGTCACCCTTCCTGAGAGGCTGAAGATGTCTAAGCACAAATCCCTGGAGTATCTGAGATGTTTTCTTGCGTAACACAGAGGGCTTTGCAGAGATAATGAAGGCTGCTGATCTTCAAATAGGCATATTATATTAGACCATCTGCACAGGGTTGGGGTGGAGTCTAATCTAGCCATAGGAGCTCTTAAAAGCAGAGGAAATTTGTAGACTGGAGTCAAAGGTGCAACAGAAGAGATGTGAAAGGGAGGAAGTTAGGAAGGCTGAGTGTGCAAAGGATTCAATGCACACTTACTGGATCTGAGAGGTAGGGCTCACCTGCAAGAGCCCTAGAGAGAGTTCTTCTAGGAGCTGAGGGCAACGGCTTCTTTTGTCCAGGAGGGAAACAGGGATCTCAGTCCTTCCAACAACCTGAAGGAGCTTGAAAGTAGATTCTTCCTCATGCTTCCTGACAAGAGCCCAGTCAGCCAACACCTTGATTTTGGACTTGTGAGACTCAAAGAACCCAACTGAAGCAAATGGGACTTTGAACCTTCAGAACAGTGAGATAATAAATGTGAGCTGTTGTGATCCTCTGTGTCTGGTAATTTCTTATATCAGCCCTAGAAAAAGAAAGACACTCTGCCTCCCACAATAGCAACTTCAAAATGGCGGCGGGGCTAAGCTTTGTCTCCCAGACCTTTGGCTTTTCAAGGCCCAACTGCGGAATGGAGATATGGCTGGGATAAGCCCTATTCTCAGCATAGCTCGGCCCTTCCTGCTCCTATTGCACTCCTGGCAGAAAAGAAATCACTTAGACAAATCTGTTTCAGATCATGCTTAGCAAGGAAAACCCTGGACCAATGACAAGGCTGTTAGAAAACCCTGGACCAATGACAATGCTGTCGGCTGAGAGTATGTGTGCCCACAGGCCCTCTGCTCTGATGTAATTATCCATGTGTGCACCTCCTGGTGCCATCGTCACACACAACAGACCACTCATTTGCTCAGAATGCCCTGTTTTATAGCTCATCAAATCACTTTATTCTGCAGTGCTTATCCTATCTGGGCACAGATAGGATGTTGGATACAGTCACTAAAGAAACAGTGCTGAGACTGGAATGAGGGGGCCCAAACCAGCATCCAAGGTTAACAGCCCAGGCAAGCCATGCCTCAGGAGACGCAGCCCAACGTCATAAAGCAGCTGTCATGATAGAGGTGAACAATGGCCCTTTTCATTTTCTTCTTCGAGCATTTTGGCATTTTTCTGAATTTTCTATAATAAATGTGCATTATTTTCAGAGTCAGAAAGGATAGGAAGCCATTTACAAAACCATAACAAGAACATAAAGCATGGTGCTCCATGTTCCTTCCCCAAGGCCACAGATGCTGTCTGTGAGGATCCAGTGCTCCTCAGGACTTCACCTGGGCCTCCAGAGTGCTGGTCTTGACGTGGCCCCACACTGCAAGCACTTCCTGTCTCTCCAAGAGCTCCTCTCCTTGGTTTGGAGGAAACGAGCCTCTCCTGATGTTGCTTCAACCTCTCTAGCCTCTTGCCCTTTCCTTTTTAAACCCATCTCTTTGGAAAGAGCAAGAGGAGACATTGAAGGTACACCAGGAGAAGTTTGTGTCCCTTGCCCAGGAAAACATCCTGGGCTCCCTTCTGACTCTAGGAACTCTTCCCAAGCAATCTCACCCACACCCAGGCTATGTTAGACATGAGGTGTCCCCCAGAAGCTCATGTATGAGACAACTCAAGGAAGGTTAGAGGTGAAATGATTGGGTTATGAGAGCCTTAACCTAATCATTGCATTATTCTCTGATAGGGACTAGCTGGGTAGTAACTGTGGCTGGAGGAGGTGGATCACTGGGTGTGCACGTACCTCAGGGTTTATACTTTCTGAGTTGAGGTTAGTCTCTCTCTCTGCTTCCTGGTGCCATGTATGAAAAACCTGACTAAAACACCCAGTAATCTCAGTGTCTAGTCTATTCCTTCCTCTTCAGAATCAGACGCCCCCATCTAGCCATTACCACGACAACCTGGAGGGGATCTACATGAACAAGTACTTATTAAGCACATACAGTGTACCCAGCGATGGATATAGATGCCCTCCAGACTCCTGACTTCCTCCTCAGATGCAGTGAACCTGAATTACCAGTCTCAAGGAGTTTGTCCATCCAGAAGCTTTTGGTTTGTGTTTTAAAAAGTGTTGTGATTTACCTTATTTGCAATGGAAAACATCTCTGGCTTTAGAAAATCTAATAGGAAGAGTCAAACCACACTTTGCAATTCAGTAGTTTACAAGGTCAGGGAAGGAGGGAAAAGGAAACCAGCTTCAGAGTGCTATATTGCATTAGATTCTGTGGCATGATCTAGCTTTGCCATTTCTGAAAATTTAGCCCTCCATAGTAATCTTTTCTGGACTGGATAATGATATAAGCATAAAAAGTTCAGTTGCAGATAAATACTTTTTCTTAGGTGAAAGCAGCATTTATCCTTAAAAAAAAAAGACAAAGAAATATCCTGCAAACACTTCAGCTTTGCTTTTAACTGATCCTCTTGGACAAAAATGGTCATCATTGCTACTAATTGTTTACCTGTATCCATCAATGCCTTGATAGTTTC
The DNA here is from genome assembly GCF_001458135.2 of Marmota marmota marmota. NCBI lineage: Eukaryota > Metazoa > Chordata > Mammalia > Rodentia > Sciuridae > Marmota > Marmota marmota. Next base: position 20,990,160 of record NW_026000240.1, on the reverse strand, counting down.
TGGCAAGCGGTGGGCAATTAATTCTGTTATTGAATGAATGAATGAATCTCTGAAGGTACGTGCCATGTGGTTCACTCTTGAGGATCCGAGTGGCTTCCCTCTCTTTTATGATCAGTCACTTCTTTGCCACTCATTGACCTGATAGTCCTTGTTCCAGAAAGCTCTCTCCATTTCAGTTCAAAATAAGAAACTGAACAGCAAAATGTTTCTTATCTGTAGCACCCAGGTCTAAAGTTCAACCTCTGTTGCTTCATGGACTTGTTCTAGAAGGATGAAAGCTGCTTTTCAAGGAATTCAAATCCCTGGGGTTAAGAGTCTTCACAAAGCAAGGAGAACCAATCTTGGTCTGTCACCAGTGGTCGCCATAAATCACTCACAGGACCCTGAGAGCCAGTGCTCCTTAAATTTTACACAGGGGCTTCACTTTCCATGGTTTTTACCTCTCCAGCCAAGCTGATCCCTAAAAATGATCCAGTCAATAAAGAAATATTTTCTAAGAAATTATGTGAATCCAATTTGCTCCAATGTGCAACATCCTTCTTTTAACACATAAAGAGCAAGTATGGGCTGGGCACTGACTTTCAAAACTTCTGTCCTGCAGGTCTGTCTTTGATCGCTGCTGAGAATGAACTGCTTTCATTAAAACAGAGCCGTTCTGTTCCCCAAACCAGCAAGCCAGAAGCTCTCTCAACCACAGCTGTTTCCCAGCTGTCCACGAGCTGTTGAATGACTTCAAATGGTTTTTCAGTGTGTTCTTGAAATCCCAGCCTCAGAACACCTGGAGTCTTGCTTTATCCACTTTCAATATCCGGAAGCATTTATATAGTTTGTTGTCATCTATTATCGTCTCCAATTCTGTTCTGTGATGCCAACTTTCCATAACTGGGCTTCCAACTTCTAAAGCAAGACCTTGGTGCCAAGACCTTGCTATTCATAACTCTGTTCTGCAGTGGAGGATGGTGGCTGGGAACCTGACTCTGATGTCAGACCAACCAGGGTTGAGATCCAAGTCGTGATGTATGAACTGGGTGACCTTGAGCCTCACTAAGCCTCATTTAAGCTTCAGTCGTCAAATGAGGATAAAAATATTTCCTTCCTCATAAGTTTTTGGAGAATGATTAAGTAGGTTCATTTTTTTTGCAAAGTGCCTGGCATATTGAGAGTACAAATAGTGGTCTTTATTATTAGTGCTACTGATCATGTTGTTGAACCCATTAGGGGGTCTGTCCATAAAATGGAATGGTCCTTTCTACTCTGTTTTCCCTTTGATGCTCAAAAATGACTTCTAGAGAAAAAAAAAATCAGCAGGCAGAGAAGGCATATAAATTCTTCTCTGACTCTCTTTTTCCTCACAAATTAGCCCTTGATTATCTGCATTTGAGGAAAAAAAATACCTAATTTCTATTTTATATGCATTTACTTTCTTTTTCTGGGTCCTAGGGTCCTCATCTAAAAATGAGGTTGAGCAAGACTGTCTTTAAGGAAACAATAATGTGAAGAGAGCGCCCACAGAATGTGAGAACATCTTCCCCACATGCACCTCTGATAGAGCATTAATCTCCAGAATATATAAAGAACTCAAAAAACTTAACACCAAAAAGAAAAAAAAAATAACTCAAATAACCCAATCAATAAATGGGTAAAGGAACTTTACTTCACAGAAGAAATAGTCAATCAACAAACATATGAAAAAATGTTCCACATCTCTAGCAACTAAAGAAGTGCAAATTAAAATTACACCGAGATTCCATCTCACTCCAGTCATAATGGCAATTATCAAGAATACAAGTAACAATAAATGTTGGTGAGGATGTGAGAAAAAAGGTACACTCATACATTGCTGGTGGGACTGCAAATTGGTGCAACCACTCTGGAAAGCAGTGTGGAGATTCCTCAGAAAAATTGGAATGGAGCCACCATTTGACCAAGTTATAGGGTTATACCCACTCCTAGATTTATACCCAAAAACTTTAAATGAGCATATTACAGTGACACAGCCACATCAATGTTTACAACAGCTCAATTCACAATAGCTTAGCTATGAAACCAACCTAGGTGTCTTTCAACAGATGGATGGATAAAGAAAATGTGGTATATAAACACAATGGAATATTACTCCACCTTAAAGAAGAATGAAATTGTAGCATTTGTGGGTAAATGGGCGGAAATGGAGGATATCATGCTAAGTGAAATAAGCCAATTGCAAAGAACCAAAGGTCGAATGTTTTCTCTGACATGTGGACACTAATTCATAGTAAGGGGTGGGGGAGGGAAGAGTAGAGGTACTTTGGATTAGACAAAGAGAGTGAAGGGAGGGGAGGGGGCATAGAGGTAGGAAGGATAGTGGAAGGAACCAGACACTATTACCCTGTGTGCATATGTAATTACATGGCCTGTGTAACTTTACATCACATAAAACCAGAAGAGTGAGAAGTTATACTCCATTTATGTCAAAATGCATTCTACTGTCATATATAACTAATTAGAAGAAATTAAAAAAAAAAAAAAAAGATGGTCTTTAAGGTCCTTCCACACCTAAAATGTCTACAATTCTCATACTCCAAACTCCAGGGATGAAGTGTTCACATTTTTCTAATTATGCAGATGGCCCCTGGGTCAGGGGTATGATATGCAGAACAGCAAAGGCAGGGCAGAACAGCATCAAGGCAGGTGATCATGAGATTGACCCTTCTCTGCCTGAAAGAGGAGAGAACTGTCGTAATGTCAAGTGCACAAGTCCTCACTTTGACCCTGACCTCTCAGGTAATAACACAGGACACCCCCAAAGAGTGCCTTAGCTCAGTGCTCCCTTGCTGATGATGAGCAGGTCTTGCTGTCTGTGGCCTTGAATGGGAATGGAAAACCCCTAATCATAGGCTTGTCTCCTGCAGAGGAGACACATGGCTCACAGCTCCTCCTGCTGATGTGTTATATTCTTCACTCAGCCTAAATATTGGCTCGAGGTGAGGAAGACCAAGCCTTCTCTCTTCCAGAGTGGTCCAGTGGTTGTGGGCCCTCTGTTTATGAAGCTGCCTAGATCACCACTGTCTTATATTTTAACTACTGCCAATGGTGTGTCTGCACCCCCCACCTTTAGACTGAGAGCTTCGTGAAGACAGATTCTGTCTGGTCACCATTGTCTGCCTCAGTGACTCCCCCAGCACCTACTACATAGCCGGTGATCAATAAATGTCTGTCGCAGGAAATCAATGATAAAACAAGAACTTGATTTTTGACTGTCAGGTTTCATTTTCATCCATAGCTTGATTGGCACATCACTCCTCTCTTTTGAGAAATAGCAGTGGTGTAGGATGAAGAATATCAGGTATGCGTTGTCTCCCGTCTCTGCCACTCATGAGCCTCTGTAAACTCAAATAAAGCACTGAAGTATTTAGAATCTCTATTTTTTTTTTGAAACAGGGAAAATCAAATAGCTGTGGTGGTGATCAAATTAGATGATATATTTGTGCACACTTAGTTAATGACTGTTAGCACTAGATGACATGCTCTCCAGGTAGTCGAATTCAGATGGAGCTTTTAATTGTGTGCCAATTAGTGGCTTTCAGTACTTTCTACACCTTTGGCTCCAGTGCAGCCATTTCTTTGATGGGTGGAATAAGGACAGGGCTGATTTTGGAACTGGCTAAAAGTTAGCTAGAGTCAGTAAGATATTTTGATGATATACATGCAACAACACGGTCTAGAAATCTAAGAAAACAGAAATCCTATTCATATCTATTATCCATTGACTTGCTGTGAAATTGCAAGTCAATCCTAAAATTTCTCTGCACCTTATTTATTTCACCTCAGAAGTGGGTCGTCTGCACCCAAGACAATGATGTCAAAAAGAACCGAAGCCCCGTATGTGGAAGTTATTTGAGTTCTTTGAAAGAGATACACAGTATAAATCCAAGCTGTTATTTTTATTTCTGAGTAAATTTGCTCAAGAATAGAACCTGGGTTTATGCCACGGTGTTTTATAGACTCAGGTTTATGTAGAGGCTTTTAAACGGATGCTGTTGCAGTGTGCTTAACATGGAATCAGATAGGGACAGAAAACGGTCCAGAACTGTGAAATGACAATGTGCAGGTGACACACAGACTGCGTGGTGAAGATAGTGGTCTGTTTTGGGTCTCCAGAAGGTGCTTTCGGTGGGAAGTGAACTGCCATCAGGTCCTCTGACTCCCCAGAGGTATCATTTCTCTTCCCCTTGGAATTCAATGAAAGCACACGGATAATTCACTCACTGCTCCACAACAAAAGCAGTACAGCATTTCCATACCAAATATTAGAATTTTTTGTTGATTATGTTGTGTTTTTGTTTTTTTTGTTTTTTGTCTTGGGTGAAAATTAGTGTCTCTTGAATTCTTATCTGGAGTGTTGATAACACACCTGATGTAAAAGCCACAAACCTGGTGCAGCCTGAAAAATGCGAAATGCAGAGACAAAGAGGACTGGAAGGTTAAAAAAAAAAAAACATGGTTCTAGAAAGAAGACACCATCCAAACAAAAGAAGTAAATGAAGGCCACAATTAAATATTGAAACACAACAATGAAGAGAAAGTGTGATCAAAGAGACTGAAGGCAAAACTAGAACACAAAAATTCTTCTGGTTATGCCAATGTTGGCAATCATCTCTCCTCTCTTACAAAAAAAATTAATAAAGATTTTAACCGAGGAGTTCAATGACAAATGAAAAAATATGAGAGACAGCCCAATTAAGTCACCCTTACTGAAGAGGCTTTTCTACAAAAATAACAGTTCTGCTTTTAATTATAGGTTCTGGGGTCTGTTAATCAGCCATCTTCCTCAAGGCTAAGCTCAGTGCAAATAACAGAGAAGGATTCAGCAAAATGCCCCGTTTAATTAAAAAGAATTTAATTAAAAATATTTTTATACACATGACCAATCACCATTATTTATGCAGATGTTCCCTCGTGCTTCTTTGGAAATGCTCCCCACCCCTGCTTTAAAAATATGCTGTGCTTCTGCAAGAACTCCAGTGAAATGTGAAGCACCATGACTGGTAGTTAATACCTATTTTTATCAAAACAGCAGCGCAGCTCACACATCACCCGAGCAGCCGTAACCATAGTAACCCCAAATAGAAAGGGTCTTCGGATTATCAACACGATCAAAGGTAAGATAGTTCATGTGCCTCTGGAATAGTTACACTGCAGTAAACTTTAAAGGACAAAGGTGGCTCTTTTTTTTTTCCCCCTACTACTTAAATGTTAAGTGAAAACTGTGACTTGCAAATATGGTGTGTGGAGATGCTTTTCATTTTAGACCACTATGATTTCCTCAAAGTGTTAATAATAGAAAAGATGAAAACTGGATTCTGCACATTTCTCTAGTGCTTCTGAAGTCTGATTGTGCCACAGAGACGATAATAATTTTGCCAAGTTGGAGAATTTGTTCCAGAGAAAAACCCCACACTCAGAAGCCTTGCAAAATGAGAAGCCATTATTTTGTGTCATCCAGGCACCCAAGGAGAGGACGGCTATGGGTAATGACACCCCTTCGTGGGCTGAACTAGTCAGTGACTCAGGGTGTGGACTGGTTGTCAAATTAGGAAGGAAAGGCACCTTTAATTAGAGAAGCTGTGCCACTGGTTTGAAAAGGCAGTGAAGTACCAACCCAAACAAAGAACTGGGTTTGGCTTTATAATTTATGGTCGGGGCAGGATGGAATGGGAAAGGATGAGGGGAAGGAAATAAGTTGTCCATGCTTAATTATTCTAGTAGAGGAACTATGATCTAGACAACCCCAAACAAAGAACAGTAGAGAAGTCTTTATAAATACTCTTTGCAATTCCTGATACAACTACAGGGACAACATCTGGAAATATTGGGGAAACCCCTATGAATTAAAATATTTAAATGTGTAGCAAGTACTACAAAAAGTAGATTCCGCAGGAAGACAGATATAATTGGATTATCATTCCTTTTTAATCTCCTTACTTTTGGAATTTGCCACAGGAGTGGCAAGTAATGAAATATGAGAAAACAGTTTCTTTAGTATGACTCTTTCAGACGAGATGGGATATCTGGCAATTTTATGCTCAATAATAAATGAATAAGAAGGCCAAGGAAGCGTTAGCTCTAAAGCAAATGAAGCCCCCAGAAGAAGAACTGTTACTAAAAATTCATTTTAAACCTAAGCAATTTAAAAATAATTTCCTATAGAGCATTTCATTTGATCTGACAATTTCTTCTTTCTGGCAAACATTGGAAGGCATTCTCTGTTTCGTTGTTTTGACAGCATCTATTTTAGGGATGCAGAAAGTGGGGTTCTGAGAAGTTGAAGAACTAAACTGTGATGCTCCGATGCTCATGACACTCATCTTGTAATGAACAGACAACATCCAGGATGCTCCGTCCACTGGAAGACCTGATCCCACCTGGTTTTTAGATAACTCTCCCACATCATCACATGCCTATTTTAGTTTTAGTGGCAGTTCCTCTTGAGATTGAAAGTTGATGATCCATCCCTAACTGTGATCCTTTTATGCAGTTTCCCGGGACCTCTCCTCTAGGCATTTCACCCACAAATAGGAGCTGGGGCTACCTTTTCCAGAGTCCTCACTCATGCTTTCCCTGGAGACCAATTCACCCCAGAGTTAGAGTGACACCTAGCAATGGTCTTAGGTAGTGCATGCTGGAAAACATTTGGACCTCAGAGACAGACAGGGGCCAGGTCACAGCAGGGTCCGAGCATCCCTGGAAGACAATAGCTCCCAGAGGCAGAAGTCTTAGAAGTTCTACTGGAGAACTTTCTCCCCTTTTTTTAGGCTCCTGGGAACTAAGATAAGTTTACATTATCTTAGCAGGGAATACATATGAGGAAGATTTATTTATTCTAAGAAGTAAGACATACCACCCTTAAAATGACATGCATGTCCTATGAGTTCATAAATGGATATTTATTGATGTCCAGAAACATCAGTGCAGAGTCTACTTTGCTCTCTATAATTCACCACTCCTACGCAGAAAAGCAAATAGTCCACTTATTGGTTTTTACATTCACTGAGTCTCTGGACCAGCAATGTTAGCATGAGTGGGCACTTGTAGCAATGGGTCCTTAGATTCCACTCTGGACTCACTGGATCAGAATTTCTGGAGGTGGGACCTAGTAATATGTATTTTGACAAGCTCTCCTAGCGAGTCTTATGCATGCTTAAGTTGGAGAACCACTAGAGCAGTAAACAATCACAACGATCATCACATTCCTCTAGAAAAATAAAACCAAGAAAACTTAAGTGGCCAGCTTGAATTTTCCCTGTGCATTTGCAATATGAACTGGACTAGATCTCAGTTCTTCTAATACTCCTTAATAAAAATATCCTGGTGTTATGACACTTGTCAAGTGGAGGTTGCCTGGACATTAACAAAACAGACATTGACTTTGTATCCGTATTCCTTTTGGCTTCTAATTTCAATAAATGAATTATCATCTATGCATTTAATTTGGTCTTCAGACAGGATTATGCCACAGTGAATTTTCTAAATTCAATTAACATGAGCCAGTAGTCTCTTTATGAAAGCCAACATCCAGTGCTCAGGGCTGCATCGAGCATTTTAGATTCTTTGCACACTTCAGCTGCTGGAGCAAGTCAGGAAGTGTGACTTACACGTAAAATGTGACTTCTGTGCATGTTTAAAAATTCATGTCATGCACAATATCATATCGAGTATGAAGATTTTCCTTTTAAGATCTTTTCAGTATACTTCTTGGTGATTTACTAACATGGCATAAAAATGTTTGGTTAATTTTTTCACTTTTATAAGATTCTGAAGTTTACTTTTTTGAGTACACAGATGTCCTTACACATACATGCATAAACGTGGTCATAAAGTATATGCCCTTTTCTAATTTGCTTGTTTTATTTTAATAATATGTGTTTCTTTTACCTTTTTGACATCTTTTCTTATCTTGAACTCCCATCTCCCCTCTTCACAAGTAACCCATATTTACAATCTAGTTTATGTCTCACCAATTTCTCTTTATACTAAACTTTTCTTTGTTATAACCACCACATGTATTTTTAACAGATGTTAGATGAGATACTGCAACTGAGGAAGAAAGAAAAATAATTGCTATAGTTAGATACACAATCTTAATTTTTCTTTTTTCTTTTCTTTTGTAGTGCTGGGGATGAAACCCAGGAACTCTGGCATGCTAGGCAAGCACTCTACCACTGAGCTCTGCGTCCCTCCCCAGCCTGAGATACACAATCTTAAAGCACTTTTTTTTTTTTTTTTTTAGTTGCATGAGGTATAGCCATAGGGACTATTTTTTCTTCAATCTCTTGCCCATATTAAGATTGCTAAAGGGTCTCAAGTTCCCAGTCTAGAGGTTAAGATTTGCAGCAGAAGTTCTTTTGCTATTTGTAAGTTGTGAGTCTCATACTCCTGTAAGGGGAGGCTGGAATGTTTGCCCCTCTTCTCAAGCCTATGGAAAAGCACCTAGACCATCGTACAGTTTAAGATGTCACCCATGGAGTTTGGGGACACATGCGATAATATTTGCCTCTCTCCTGAGAAATCTCATAGGCTGAGATTATTTAGCTTCTCTGATAGTGGCTTATGAACAATCAAATAAAAAGGTTCTTTTTCTCATCTCTTTCCCCACCATAGAGAATTCAGAAACTGTATCTACCAAAGGATAAATAAGGCTTGGAAGAAAGGGGTAAGAATCCAACCCAGCTGCTCTCTTGAAGGCAGACAGTCTGCGCAAGGTTAGGGAGGGTGGGAGAAATGAGAACTTGCTTTATCACAGGACATTGGACATAGGTGCCACGGACCTGAGTTTATAGGAGCAACTTAAAGAAACAAAAGTTTTTATCCAGCAAGTAGGAAAGAAGTAGCCCTAGAACACTTTTAAGGGGACAGTAGAAGAAAAACTAGTCCCTATGGCGTTATACTTCATAAGTCCTGCTTTTCAAGGTACAAGGTGTGTAGGTAACCTTGAATAGGTTATCTATGCATAAATACATGACAGTGACAATCATTTTTAAAAATTTGAATCATATTGTGTATACTGTTTACTGCATCTTACTTTACCCAGTCGACAATGCCTCCCTGGAAAATTCCCAAATCAACTGAGAGCGCACTCATTTATCCTCTTTAATGGCTACATGATGTTGTATAGATGTCCTACAATCTATCCTCTTAAAAAAAATGCTGCAATAAACATCATTGTATATACATCCTTCAGAACTAGTGTTTTTACTTCTGTGGCACAGACTGCCAAGGAGTCATCTTGCTGGATCAGAAGGGACTATGCATTTTAAGTTATAATAGCTGTTGCCAAATTGCTTTCCAAAAATCTGTTAATGATTCTCATTTCCACTAGAAATGTGTGAGTCCACTTTTCCCTGAATCCCTGCCAGCAGTGACTGTTAGTTGGTGTTATAATTGTTGCCAAACTGCTAGGGATAAAATGATATGCTGTTACTTTATTTTACATTTCCATGACTTCCCGGGAATCCAACCTTTCACATTTTCGGCCCATGTAGGTTTCCTCCTCACAGTCTCTGTTCACGTTTCTGCCATTTAAAAGAGTCCTTTGTATATTAGAGGTAGTCTTTGGTATTTAAATGATTGCCCCCAGTATGTTGTTTATCTGTTGACTTTGTTCATATTATATTTTTCCATTTAAAAGTACTTTCTCTTACGTAGTCAAATGTACCTATTCCTTCATCTAGGTTTCCATCTTTCATTCAGAAGAATTTCATGTCCATAATCTCTTAACATAGATTTATAAATTGTCTTACAGGAATTTTTAACTTTATCATTTACATTTTAATTCTAAGTGTATTTTTGCAAATGATTATATCAGGTCCAGTTTTATCATCTTCTAAAGGGATAGACAGTCAATTGTGCAGTACCATTTATTGAATATAAACCATATTTCCCCACAGAATTGAAATACCACTTCTGACAAATTCTCATGTATGCTGAGATCTGTTTCTTGATTCTCTTTTTTTCTACAGGACCTTCTACCCCTAGACCAACATCATATTGATTTGGTTATAATGGTTTTATAGCATAGTCTTATCTCTGATTGATAGATATGTTTCATATTTCTATTCTACATTATACATTGTAAGATAATTTGTCCCATTTCATTGGAATTGTATTGAATTTTAATATTAATTTGGGTGAAAATGACTTTTATGAAAGTATTCTTCCCATCACCAAGATGATGATCTGGTATAAACTACTGGTTTTCTCCTCAAAACCAATAAGGGAGACTGTAAAGAAAAATGGAATTGGAACAAATGACAAGTACAGAGGCTATGAGAAATCCCTGGGAGAAGGAGGGCTGTCTTGGGTCACTGTGTGCAGGAGGGAGTCATGGAGCTCAGAAGAATGCAGTAGCCTCCAGCAATAGGCAGCTGCATGCAACCGTGAACAGAAAAATTAGGGGGAAAAAACTGTTTAAGTCCTGCCTTTTGGCTCACTTGCATTTCCATGAAGTAATTATTGTTCAGTTCCTTGCTATACAAAACACACAATTATCCAGGCACTGGGGAAAGGTGTTCACCAGGGAAATACCAGGGCAGTGCAAAAGATCTGGGGTTTAAAGTTGATGAGAATAAATGGAATCTGAGCAGCCTCCTTACCTACAAATCCTAGAGCCTGTAAATTGCCAATGTCATTCCTTTCTAAAGGTCTAAACCCTGCCCAAGGAGTTAGCTAGGACAGGGTTTCTCTACTATTGACCATTTAGGCTAAATAATTATCCACTCTGTGTGTGTGCGGGGGGTGGGGGGATGTTCTGTGTACATCAAGTTTAACAGCATCCTTCATCTACTCCCCCCATTTGGTGGTTGTTGGTTGTACTGGTGATTCAGCCCAGGGCCTTGCACATGCTGTGCAAGGGCTCTACCACTGAGCTACATCCCTGGTGCTCCCCTTTCCCCACCTGCAATAAGCAAAAATTGTCTTCACGGGTAACATCTCCTCAGAGTCAATGTCACTACAGGTAAGAACTACTGAGCTAGTGAAATGATAGAAAAGTGACAGCTATAGTTTTGAGGTTCTTCTCCAATATATATCTAATTAAATACTTGAGAGTTGTAATAACTTGCAGTAAAAACAACTAGCAGAAACTAAAGTATTATAGTAGACAAATCAACATTTTAAATAAACTTATTAAATGAAGTAAAGAAATGAGAAAATACTTAAAAGGAAATATTAGGTATGAAAAATTTACTAGTGGGAAAAAATAACATAATAGACACTAGGATAAAGGATACAGCTAAAGATACCAATTAGATACATGAGAAATTCAATTGAGGAACTCTGCCAGCAGGAAACAGGAAAGAAGAGATTAAAAAGATATTTTAGAAATGTTCAGAAACATAAAGGATAGAAATAGAGTTGAAACATTCGGATAATAGGAGCACAAGATGCAGATTAAAATAAATATGTAGAGAAATATTTGAATGAATAAGGGAAAAAGAAAAATAACTTTGAGCCTACTCTTTTATATCTAGTCAAATTTCTGTTCAAATATAGGAAGACATTTTTAGGCATAAAAAGCCAAGGGGGATTAGTATCCAAAGACTAACATTAAAATCATTTTTGGAGGTGGTTTTAAAATAGAATAACCTAGAAATTGCTGGGATACATATGAGATGTAACAGGGATCACAAAGTTTACTAAACTATTTTGTTGTTTAAAAAATACTTTATGAAAAAACAAACAAACATAGGAGCAAGTAAAGGAGAAAGAGAAAATACATCCATGATTAAATCTGCTCATCCTAGAAAGATACGTCTCTACATTTGTTCATGTCTTAATTTATATTTTATATACATCAATGTTATTATTTTCTTTCTGATTAAATTTAGTCTCAAATATGCACAAATTTTGTAGATATTGCATTCTATTTCTAGATATTTGTTGCTAGAATTTGTTTAAATCAGTTGCATTTTGTATATTTATCTTGTATCCAGGCACCTCACAGTATTTTCTTTTTAATTCTAATAGTTTTTAAAATAGTGTAACATCAACAAAATATGGTAGCTTTATTTTTAAATTTTCATTGTTATGCAACTTTTACCCATTTACATTTTTTTTAACTGAATATGCTAGAATCTCTGTGCCAGTTACTTCCATTTGTCTCACCACACCTCTATCTTTCTCTACATATTCTCTGCTTTGCCACACTGACCACATGAACATCATTAATAAGTTCGCAGGACCTCTAGTTTTGATTAAGTTTATCCTATAGGGAGCCCCAGGAGCAACCAGAAGGATGATGGAAAGGAAAATGTAGGTATTAATTTCCTGATGTTTTCAATTAAGTGTTACCTTGAACTAAAAATGTCCCTGATCAGAAGCTTATTGCTCTCCATAGATGATAGACTTCTCAAACTTTCTTTCATTGAGTTCTAGGGGCCACTTTCTCTCATACCTAGAATCTAGGAGTAACAACTGTTTGCCTGCTTCCAAGCTCCTGATTCCTGCCCTGTTCATTTTGGTTTTCCTATACCTACATCATGGAAAAGAGTCCTCTATAAATACAATTTTCTTGAAATCTCTATTTTTTTCATTTAGAATAATATTTGCTGTTAGATTTTGGTAAGTGCTTTGAGTTACATCTAAATTATTTTATTTTCTTCATTTTTTAAATTTCAAATTTGCATTAGTAATCCTGCTGCATATTATCAAATGCCTTTACCTCAGGGATATGATCACACATTTGATTCTCCTTTAATTTACTGGTATAATGGATTATATTGATGGAGTCCATCATATTGGACCACTCTTAATTTCATGGAATGTTATGCTTAGTTAGTATTATTACTCTTTTCATGTCTTTATATATTTGATAAATATTTGTTGATGGTCTCCTCTGAGACAGGTTACAGTCTAGTCACTAAGAATACAGTAATAAACAAAATCTTTGAACTTTTACAACTAACATTGGTAGACTCTATTTAAAAGCATTGTATTTCAAACATATTTATAAGTACAAGTAGGATGGTTTAATATTTTCCTATTCTGTGCAGTTCTTTTCAGATTTTAATTTTAGGATTATGGTATCTTAAAAGAAATTGGGATATTTTCAAATTTCTGTGTGACTTGCAATAGTTTAACTTTTTTCAGAATTATTCCCTTTAAAGTTAGATGTATTTTACTGGTGACACTATCTGATCATTGGTGCCTTATCAGTGGTAATCTTTAATCACCTTTCCAATCTGTATTGTGGTATTTAGACTTCAAATTTCCCATTTATTACTGAAACAAGTTTTAAAATTTCTTTTAGAGTCAACTTTTTTTTTTTGCTAATGAGTTACACAAAATTTTATTTTAATTGTTTTATTATCTGAGGATATGTCTCCTTTCCATCACCCAGTCTTTAATATTTAGTCTTTGATCTTCTCAGTGAAGCTCATAAGGAATTTCATCCATCATCATGGCTTTTTAATGAATTAATTTTGGATCTGTTTATCTTTTTGTGTTATTTATTTTCTATTTTAATGTTTTCATATATTTATCAATTCCTTATTTATGACCTTTGGGTTTATTTTTTTATTTTTCTGGTTTCCTGTGGTATGTTCTAAATTTCTTCACATTTTGTTTTTCTTCGATAATGAAGATATTTAATACTACAAATATTCCTCTGATTTTCAGTCTTTTAAAAAATATCTCTGGTATTGGACCAAAATTTCTTTTTCACTTTGCATTCTAGATATTAAATAGGTTTCCTCTTGGATTTCTTCTTAATTTTTAACATTAAGGTATTTTCATTTGCTTTTTATTTATTTACTTTGGGTGATTCTAATGAGAGACGGTATGGCTGGAGCAGGTGAGTTTCTGAGGACATGCCACATCTTCCCTGTGGTCTCTCCCTACTCCGTTGGTATAATGGATTATATTGATGGATTGACATGAACAGAGTAGTGTTCCTCCACTATGTCCTTCCACAATGATGTTCTGCCTCAGTTGGGCCCAGAACAATGGATTTGGCCCACAATATACTAAACCTCTGAAACCATGAGCCAAAATAAACTTTTCCTTTTCTAAGCTGTTCTGGTCAAGGATTATGGTCACAGAGACAAAAACATAAGATACATTGAAAACATTTTAAACATATTTAGCAACTACATTTTGGTGTGTGCATATGGCTTCGTGAACACTGCATTTTATTGACCATTATGCCATTTATCACATATTATATATCCTTATTCAGTGCTTTTAATCTTAAATTCCACCTTGTTTGTTATTACTGTTTTCACTCAATATTCTTTGTGTTTACGTTTTCCTGGTTTCTCTTGGCACCTCAATTTACTTACAAGTAATTTTTTTAAAAAATCATTTCTTAAGTATGTTTGATAAACTACATATAAGTAGGTGGGTAGATTTGTAATCAGTCAGAAAGACTCTCTGATGGAAAAAATTCAATCTGTTCATATTTACAACTGCCTTAATTGTTCAGTTAGACTATTTTCTAACTGGTCTCATTCTGTTATGCTATTCTTGTCTATTCCAAATAGATTTCTTATACTCAAATGGATGAATGACATGTTGGCTGGGTATCAGAGGCCTGACTTAAAAATAGGTCTTTCTGTAGTCTGAAGATATTACTCTACTATCAAGAGTTGCAGATGATAAATCCAATGGCAGTCTGATTCTTTTATATTTATAGGTGATTGTTTTCTCAGCTTTCTCTTCTTTCTTATAATTTAGGGATTTTGTCTAGATGTATACTTTAGCATTTTCTCCTCAATGCTGTCTGAAATGTGGTGAGTTCAGACAGACAATCTGCAGACTCGAGAAAGATGTACTTCATTCGTTTATTCTTCACCTTGGAACTAGTACTATTCATATGTGATGTCTCTTGGGCTTATTCATCAAGTTTCTATTCTTTTCTTCTCAATTTATATCTTTTTTATATTTTGTTCTGTTCTTTTAAAAATGTTTTTCTATTTACTCTTCCACTAATTCAGGTTTTAACTTCTTCATACCCTTCTTTATCTATTCAGCTGCTTACTTGGAGAATAGTGGATTGTATTTGCCGTTGGTCCCCTTAAAATCTCTTATAAGGTTGTTTTCAATCATCTTCTGAGCCCTTTGGGAATTTACTCCCTGAGTGTGTGCTCTGCTTATTCCAACTGGTCCTTTCAGGCTTCTGTTAAGTCTTGATATGTTTTTATTTTTCTTTATTGATTTAGGGGCTCAAGAGTATTGGACCACCCTCTGTGATAGCAGGCTGAGGACAGGTTGGTGGTGTGGAAGCAAGTGGGCTATTCTTCAGGACCCTGGAGGAGGCCACCACGCTACCCAGGGATCAAGGTCAAGTTCACTCATGTGGGGTCATTATCAACCTACTCCCTGCTTTCTACCAACCCTTTTCAGGCTGTAGTTGCCATCTAACATCTTCTTTGAGACAGGCATCTAGATGGTCGTGCTACTTCAAGTAGAGGGAGCTTTGTACCTGCTGTATCTGCGGAAACTGTTCAGATCTCCAGGCTTCAGTGGCGCTCAGTCGCATGTAGAGAGGCCCACAGCTCTTTACCTTTGCTAAATAAGTTAGAGTAGAATAATCAAGATTAAGGGAGGCAAGTTAAGGTCACCATTTTCCCAGAATTCACTGGTGACCTCAGGAATATTTATGACTGATTTCAGCGTTGAGTTTTGAAATGATTGTCCTAGAGCCAAGTTACTCACTTCTAACCCTCAGTTTTGTCTTTCAGAATATAAGAGCATCAGACTAAATGATCCCTAAGGTCTCTTTTCACAAAAATATCTTATGATTTTATTATTTTTGGATTATCTCTAAAACAATCTGCAGACATTTTCTGGATCCTTGATGTAAGAAGGCAGCTATAAATATTTTTTATGAGGCAATTTGGGAAATTTTAATCTAACTGTATATTTGATAACACTTTAGGAATGTATTGACTTTCTCTTGCTCTGGTAGCAAGTTATCACAAACTTAGTGCCTTAAACCAACAAAAATTTGTTATCTTATAGTTCTGTGGTTGAATCTGATTTGGATCTCACTGGGATAAAATCAGGGTGTCTGCAGGGCTGCATTCCTTGCCCAAGGCTTCAGGGGACAGTGTCCTTGCTCTTTCCAGCTTGTAGAAGCCAGCTACATTCTTTGTTTGGCTCAAGTCCCTTCCTTTATCTTCAAAGCCAGCCCTGTTTTATCTCTCAGTCCCTTTTTCCATAGTCACATCTTCCTGATCACAGCCCAGAAAGGTCCTGATTTGTAGGGACCCACGTGATTATATTGAATCCATCCCATAAGTCAAAGGTCTTTAACTTAATCACATCTATGATGTCTCTTTTGTCATGTAAATTAATGTGTTCATATTCACAAGTTCTGAAAATTAGGGCTTGGGAGTGTTATTATTTTGCCTACCACAAAAGTTACTATTACTATTTTAAGTATGATGATTATTTATGGTTAAGTTAAAACCAGAAATAAAATGGGAATTTGTTGATGGCTGTTTATTTGACCAAGGATACACACAACAGCTGTAAATTACTTTTTGATGATGTAGGAGTGGTTTAATGTAAGAACATAAGATGGTTTTGCTCCAGGAATAATTCTAACTAATAACTTGTCAGAAATGACAGCATTAGAACAGACTTACTATTTTGTCAATCCTAATGAAACTAATAGGCTCTAAGGATCAATAAGAAACCATGCCATGAAAGTTTAATGGGGAAACTAACTTTCACTTAGAGAAACACAAGGATACAGGGATCATGAAATAACACCACAGGAAGCACACAGACCCGTTTAGAGCATGGGGCTTCCTATTGCATTGACCCAATTTCCTTGATCATAGCACAAAGAAAAGGTGGGAGGGGGCAGTGCTCTGGACTAAAAGAGAAGGCAGATAAGCGACAACTAAATCTCTCCTGTGAATCTTGTCTGGGCTCTGATTAAAGACGGAGAGCAAAGATCAGGGAGATCTGAATGTGGATGGGGTATTCAAGGATAGCAATGAATGATGGAAAATCCTGCAGGTTTGATAATAGCTTCGTGATTACATTAGAAGAGTGCCCATAATTTTAAAGATTGCTACCACAGACATGGGATAAGACGACAACGTTCAAATTTACCTTTAAAATTGTTTCCTTCAGTCTATGAAAATAAATTTATTTTATTTTTTTATTTTTTGATGTTTATTTTTTTAGTTGTAGTTGAACACAATAACTTTATTTATATATGGTGCTGAGGATTGAACCCAGGGCCTCGAAGTGCTAGGCAAGCACTCTACCACTGAGCCCCAGCCAAATTTAAAAAGTATGTTTGGGTTTTTTCCAAAGTAAAATGACCACATCACATATATGACACTCCTGGTGTTAACAAGCAGCTCACAGATGAATGAAGCTGGTCAGGGGGAGCATTCCACCAACCAAGTATGAAGATTCATGCAACCTATGACTATTGCCAGAGAAATTAGCAAAATGTGTATATCTTGTTCTATTATGCTGATGGTAAAAAAAAAACAACTAATCTTAGTGTTATCATAAAAATCATAACAATAAAAAAGTATCTCATTGAATCTTCATGACAAATCTTTTAAAATAATCTTATTATCCCCAGTTTGTAGATGGAGAAGCTGAGGCTCAAACTGATCAGATAGAATGGAGATGTAAAAAGAGGCCTGTCCCACATCTGGACAATGTTCTCAATCAACATTCAATGTCTATTCAATTTATTCAATAAATACTGACTGTGTGCCAGCAAAACTGAAGGAGCCCTTTGTAGTTTGAGGCTTGTAGATGCTTTCTTCAATCTAGTTTTTTTTTTTGGGGGGGGGCAGGTGTACTGGGGATTGAACTCAGGGGCACTCAACCGCTGAGCCACATCCCCAGCCCTATTTTGTATTTTATTTAGAGACAGGGTCTCACTGAGTTGCTTAGCACCTTGCTGTTGCTGAGACTGGATTTGAACTTGTGATCCTCCTGTTTCAGCCTCCCAAGTTGCTGGGATTACAGATGTGTGCTACTGTGCCCTGCTTCAATCTAGTTATTATTTATGGATGAAGATGATAAAGAAATGGATCCTATTAAGCACCATGTATATTTTGTCTTGTTTAATTGGAGAACTCTACAAATAATTTACATCAGCTGAATTTTTAAACTTTACATTTAATGAAGAGTTAGGTATGGACTATTTTCCCAACTGGCTACATAGGTCATCTCCATCTACTCTGTTTAGATAAATATTTATTTTGGATTCTGATTTTACCCAATTCAGGAACATTAAATGTGTCAACAAACTCTGAAACAAGGCTAACATAACGTAAATGTCAAGTTTCTTGGATTTGTTGCAAGCTGTATAAAACAAAACAGTAATGGGCATTAAGAAAAACAACTCTGAGATTGTCAGGCCTTAAGAACATGTTATTTATGTTCTACTAAGGAAAAGAACACAATGGAGACATTTGGGCCAGAGCTTATTGAATCTGCTTTTCCCAAGTCAGAGGCTGCAGTACTTAGGGTTTAGATGACACATCTATTATATTTAAATCATACAAATATTTACTGCCTTTCTCTTTCCTTTGCTTCTAACTGCATGGGTGTAAACTAGTTTATGGGTTATTATGCATTGGAGCAGAAAAATGAGACAGAGAAAAGAGACTTTACAAAGAAAATTTCAGACGTATTAGTTCAATCTCATAAAAAATAAATTGCCTGCATTTCACCAAATGCCATAATCTATACAGTGCACTGTATTTGTGCTTAATTCTTCTATTCGATTTTAAATTATTGTGGTATTTTTATTAAGGTTCATGTATTTGGCTTACAACAGTTCCATTTCTATATTGCTCCATAGCAGTTCTATCCAACAAAAACATAATGCAAGCCACATACATAATTTTAGATTTTCTAGTAGTCATATTAAAAAATAAAAAGAAAAAGAAACAGGTAAAATTAATTTTAATAGGATATTTTATTTAACTCAATATCGAATGAGTAATATTTCAACATGTAATTAATATAAAAATCTATGGGCTGGGGAAACAGCTCAGTGATAAGAACCTAACCTAGTAAGAACAAAGCCCTGAGTTTTGATCCTTTGCACTGTAGTGAAAAAAAGAAAGAAAAAAGAAAAAAAAAAAAGACCATTAAAAACCTTGTTGATGATATATTTTACTTTTTGCATATTAAGTCTTTGAAACCTAGAGTGTATTTATACTTCCATGACAGAACACCTGTACAGCCTGCCCTATCCAACATCACCTAAACCCAGGACACCCTGGATTAATTCTTCCACGATTATGAAGTAAGGATTATTTTCTAGCTTTTTAATGCTGGACTAACACTTCTGGAGTTCAAAACAGTGCATCTGTGTTTGGAGTCTCAATGCAGCTGCCTCATATAAAATGAAGGCATTCTAATCCAAATAGGAAACAGGGAAATTGATGAAGTGAGAAAATGCACAGATCACGTGTGCTGAATAAGTGGCTTCCTAGAGACCTTGAGGGAAGAGTTGTCCTGTAAAACACCAGGACAAGTTTCTGGCATTTTCTGGGTGATTATTCCATTCTTGATGTAATGTGCTGAGTTTTTTTTTTTTTTCTTTCCCTAAAACAAGCTACTCTATTGAATAACTTGTAGCCTGTAAAAGCCCACACTATCACAACAGCCATGGCTTGCTCTCCCTGGAAAGTGTTCAGCTCCTGACCCAGCAGGTCAACGGGGAGAAAGAAGTGCCAACTCCACAGTTGGCAAGGAGAAAGGCACTTACTTTGGTTTTAGTCGAACACGTCTTTTTCAGAGGACAGCAACCACTATTGCATTCAGTTACCTGCTGGGAGTTCTACCCTCACCTGGTGTCACTGTCCCTCCTAGGGCCTTGGGACCCCTCATCCTGTGAGAGTGAACTGTGATGTCCAACTGCTTCCCCTTTCATGTTTGAGAAGGGATGATCCCTTTCCACTCTGCTCCCATAGTTTCTTCCACAAAGGGGTTCATTCATTAATTTCCCAAATATGTATTGCAAAGATTCAGTTCTACATATTAGAAATATCAGACTGAAAAGAGAGCGGGCCAGAAATCCAGAAAAATAAGGACAAAACCTTCCCATCTAGGAGACAGACAAATAAATAAATATGATTTGTGCTGTGGAGGCAGGTAAGATGAGCACAGAGCCCGGGAAGCCCTGGGATTTGGAGGTAACTATCTGGGGAAAAGAAGATGCAGTTTTTGAGAGGACAGTCAGGAAGGGGTCTCACTGGCAAAGGTGATGTCACTTCAAAGGCAACATCTGAGCAAAGGCCTAGACAAGGCAAAGAGCAAGGAGAAATGCCAGGAAGAGTCAAGAAGAAGACTGACTCTGTTCAAGGCTCGGGCTGTCTGTGTTTCTACACATCTTGACGATCCCTCTCTGTCTCACCTATGCCCTATTAGGTGTATTAATCAGAATCAACATCTTGGACAGTCTAAATTTATCATACTGGGCCCCGAGTTGGTCATGAAGGAGACAGGAGGGCAGGGTGAGGTCAGAGAGCTCCTTCCCAGGTTTTCACCCTCTGCAAAATGAGGTCTATTATGGAAAGCAGCCATGGTCAGTGGTTGGAGCTTTTGCTGTCTTGCATTTTGATTATCTTTTCTATCCTCTGCCCCATCCTCCTGCTCCCCATTTTCTGAACATTCTTGAAGAAGGGACAGCCTGCTGATTGAAGCCCTCTCTTTCCTCCCCTGCCATTTCCAAACTGTCTCTCTCTTGGGGTTCTGCCCTTAGTTACCCACTCACTGTTAGTGCTGGTGATGACCTTTATATCAGCAGCGAGATCCTCACCAGTGAGGAAAGAGGACATAAAATTAATCAAATTATAGTCAAATCATGCTAAGTGGAGCTCAACTAAAAATTGGCTGAAGGGAGTCTGAGACATGTGGGAAGAATTGGATTTAAGTCTAAATGTGTATCTATAAAAGACAAATACGAACAGATAATAACACCTAGCTAAGATTTAGCTAAATGGAAAAGAATTAATCTAAAGAAGGCCAAGAAATATCCGCCCTGGAGAGCAGAGGTTCTCCTCTGTAAATTAGTGAGTCACAAGAATTTAGGCAATAAGTGAATAATTGTGGGGTAAGATTAACTAGGTGTTCTAAGGTTGTTGAAGATCTTAAATTACACCAATTTAGCAGAGAGTGGGTTCAGTGTGCTTTAAGATAACAATTAGCTCCCGTAAAAGAAGGGAACTTAAGTGTTCCTGCTTCTCTGTGGGTTTCTGCCTTTATGAAATCATCTCTAGCATTTGCTGAGTTGGGGTTAGAAACCCAGAATATCCAGGTGTCAGACTTTGGATTGACTGACTTTCTTTAAAACAAAAGCTTTTTTTTTTTTTTTTTTTTTTTAAAAAAAGTCAAACCCAATCTCACAGAAATTAGAATCATGGAACATTAGAGCCAGAAGGATATTAGCACTCTGGTTGAAACTTTGATTTTACAGATGAAGAGTCAGTTTCTTCATCTGTAAAATAGAGGGCTAGATGATGAGATTGCATATCTTCCACCTCCAAGAATCCACAAAATCTAGAGAAGCTTATTGGCTGCCCAAAGCCATACAGCTGATCACACCAGACTTGGACAGGGGGTTTGGTTGATTCCCAAGGTTCTCTTCATGGTTGTGAGACAATTTTGTATCCTAAAAAAAAATCCAGTCAGATCAGTTGCTTGATACAATGCAGCTAAATAATCATCTCACCCAGTTGGATAGTCCCCCCATTTCAATCCGTTTTTCTGTATCAATGTAAACATAACCTTGGGGACATCCCCAGCCATAAGAGCGAAGCTTGAACACAACTCAGTTGTGCTTGTGGTTGGCCGAGTCACTCCAGAGAACACAACAAACCCAGTCTATAGTGTGGGGACCAGGAAACAATGGCTTCGATGCTTTTCAACATGCAGGTTTATGCAAAGGTGACCTGAACTAGGACCTGACTTGGAAAGCCTGAGTGCCCATATGTGTCAGCAGAGAATGACCCTAACTAGCAAGAAATCACTGATGGACTGAAATACTTTGTCTTGAGTCCAAGCTTCTGGTGGCTGCCAAGCGACGACTGCATTTCCCCAGGGCAGTGCAAGTGTGCTGTGAAATCTTTCAGCAAGTGTAACATGAAATCCCCCAGCAGGGATGTAGTGGCCAGCTCATTCCTAACCCTGGGGCTGGAGCAGTCTATCCCTGTACATCATGCTGGGCCATGATCCTCTACTGCACAAGGTTCCATACCTCAGACTCACTTTCATTTCAACATCTTCTAGGAAACAGGTCAACGGCATACATTAACACCCCCACACCCACACCATAAGCAAAACGAAAGGTGACCAACTGGGAAAACATTTGTAACTCACATTACAGAAATCCCTAATATATCAAGGGCTTATCAAACTTACCAACTCTATTGGAAAAGACATCTTAGAAATAATTAGTCTTCAAAAACATTCTTACAAACTCTAAATATGTCAACAAATGTTCAACCTTACTCATAAAGAGAAATGCTAAGTCAAACCATGTAGAAATCTTCATCTAATATATGGGTAAAAATCTAAACTTTTTTTTTTTATTGTTGGCTGTTCAAAACATTACACAGTTCTTGATATATCATATTTCACACTTTGATTCAAGTGGGTTATGAGCTCCCAAAAAATCTAAACTTTTGATAGACTACTGTATTAGCAAGACTGTGAAGAAGAAGGACTGTCACGTATCATGGGATGAATGCCAAAGGGTACACACTTTATGGAGAGAATTTTGGCATCTAGGAAAATTACCGATATATTTACCTTTTAATCTGTTTCTAGAAATTATCTCAAAGAAATGCTGGCAAATATCAAAAGCTATTCATTTCAAGGTTATTAATTGCAATGCCATTTATAATTGCAAAATACAAGAACCTTAATATCCATTGATAAAGGACTGGCTGAACAGACTGCAGTGCACTATAGCTACAAAAGAGGATGAGAAAGATCTTATATATTGCAAGGTAGTAATCATCAAAATACTGTTAATTAAACAAAAGTAAGGTGGACAACCATGTGTATAGTAGCATATACCAGTGCGTGTATATTTGTGTATTTGCTTACAAATGAAAGTATAAGCTAAAAGCTGCCCAAAATGGTTGGAAAGTTGGGATAGACGGGACAGGGATGGTGGATAGATTTATTTTATTCTGTGTTTTTATTTTTTTATTTTAGAATCCTATAGATTTTAAATCTAATTTTAAAACAAGCAGAATTAAACAGATGATCATTATTGTGCATTGACTTGTGGCTGAACCACATGGAGGAATAATTTTAAGTGATTTTAAAAGAGAGCAATTTTCAACTGTACATCCCGAGGGGGATATATTTAAAGGTTAAAAATAACCACAATGAAATCTCAAGCAGTTTTCAGTGATTGTATTTTTAGTAATAGTATATGTATTATAATTTTGAGAGCATATATTTTAAGCAAGGAAGAAATTATATTAATATAGTAGGATGAATAAAAGAAGAAAATTCAAATGCAAATTAAAATTCAAGACAATTAAAATAAAATTTCTATATACCTAAATTTGAACTGAACATACTAATAGGAATTTGTGATATGATTTTTCCTTAACAAAAAGGGTCTAGAAACCATGACCAGCTCAGGAGCAATGAAAACCCTTACTGCCCAGATTGTGGTCTCTAAACAGACTTCCTTTTTGAAAGGACCAAGGCCTGTTGGAGGAATGGCTGGTTGTGAGTCAGGGTGCAGGAAACACACAAGGTAACGTTAGAATATCTAGTCCTACCAAATGCAAGACACTTATCAAAGACCACTGGGATCATGGCATAGATTACTGGAGAAACTTGAAGAGGTTTCTGTTCATCCAAGCAGGGATGGGGTTATAGAAAGAGACAGATATTATTACCCTATCTGCATGTATGATTACACTACTGGAGTGACTCTGAACCATGTATAGTCAGAGAAATGAGAAGTTGTGCTCCATTTGTGTATAATGTGTCAAAATGCATTGTACTGTAAAATTAATAAATAAATTTGTAAAAAAATGGAACATTTTGATCATTAATAACAATAACAATAGTAGATTGAAACACATCAACTACGTTAAAATCCATGTATTCCATGTACCTCAGATAGAGCATTAATCTCCAGGATATATGAAGAACTCAAAAACTTAACACCAACAAAAACAAATAACTCAATCAATAAATGGGCTAAGGAACTGACCAGACACTTCTCAGAAGAAGAAATACAATGAGTCTACAAGTAAATATTAAAAAGTTCAACATCTCTAGCAATCATAGAAATGCAAATTAAAACCACACTGAGATTCCATTTCATTCCATTCAGATGGCAATTATCAAGAACACAAGCAACAATATATGTTAGAGAGGATGCGGGGGAAAAGGTACATACATACATTGCTGGTAGGACTGCAAACTGGTGCAACCATTCTGGAAAGTAGTATGGAGATTCCTCAGAAAACTTGAAATGGAATCACCATTTGATCTAGTTATTCCACTCCTAGGTTTATACCCAATGGACTCAAAATGAGCACAGCCACATCAAAGTTTATACAGCTCAATTCACAATAGCTAAAATATGAAACCATCTTAAGTGTCCTTCAATAGATGAATGGATAAAGAAATTGTGGTATATATACATAATGAAATAATACTCAGACATAAAGAAGAATGAAATTATGGCATTTGTGGGTAAATGGATGGAACTGGAGAATATTATGCTAAGCAAAATAAGCCAATCCTAAAGAACTTAAAGGCCAAATGTTTTCTCTGATATGTGGGGGTAGCTAGGGAAGAGTAGAGGTACTTTGGATTAGACAGAGGGGAGTGAAGGGAGGAAAGAGGATATGGGGGTAGAAAGGACAGAGAATGAATTGAACATCATTATCCTATATGCATACGTGATTACATGATCTGTGTAAATATAATTTACAACAAGAAGAATGAAAGTTATTCTCCAATTATGTATGATGTGTCAAAATGCATTCTACTGTCATGTATAACTAACTAGAACAAATTAAAAAAAAAGAGAAAAGGAATCCATGTGTTAGTAAAGATATATTTTAAAGAACCAATCTCCTGGGTAAACATGTAGAGGACACAAGGGAAACAGCTCTTTATTGTGAAAATAAAGAGAATCAATTGTCCTGACTTTTTGTTTATTTATTTATTTATTTTTGGTTCTTATTTATAATATACCATGGAGTACTCAAATAGTTGAGCTGGAAAACGACTTCTTTAGGGAAAGTACCTGCTAAAAAATAGAATCTGCATAATAGGATAGAATTTGCATACCACTAGTTTGTGATCCCTAATAAATACTGGATTAAACAGCAACCATCAATAGGTACTGAGGCCATTAGGCAGAAAAGGGAACTCTAAAAGGAGGAACTTCTCAAAATTTAGTGTGCATGTGAATTACTTGGGGAAACTATTAAATTCTGATTTACTAGGTCTGGGGTTGAAACTGAGATTCTGCATTTGTTACAAGTCACTGACTCAGCTATGGAGGATCATTCTAAGGAAGAGAAAAGCAGCCCTGGACATTAGCAAGCCAGGCCTTGTGTTCCTCTTGGTCAGAAACAATTCCACTGAACAACATCAGACGAGGTGACTCTGTGCCCCATGACGGACCAAATCAAAACAAGCCTACTCCATAACCATGTCTAAACACAAATCGAGAACTTTGTCCAAACCACAAAACTGACCAAACAGCCCCCTCTCTGAAGGGACTTCTTTGCCAATTACTGCTGTAGGCTTAGTCTACTCTTTCCTCTTCTAGGTAGATTAATTGCCTTAATGTCACTTCCTGACATTACCTAAACCTGATTCCTTAAATCTTCCCTAAAATCACAAATGTAAACCGAGGTCTACTCATAAGTCCTTTCTAAGTCCCTCTCAATCATCCCATGGTCCCACAGAGGAGCAAGTGCCCACTCTCCCGGCAGCAGGCACTGAACACTGTGTTTGTTCCCTCCAAGTGTGTTCTGTGGTCTTAGCTGGAGCAGAAATCCAACCGTGTGATGATCAGGCTGTGGCCTCCTGATGTGATGCAATAGAAGACTCACAGTGTCACCTTTAAAGTAAACTTGACAAAAAAAAAACAGAGCTGGACCTGCATCTGATTAAGCCTCAGCTCTAAACCCCAGTTTATAAGAAATATGAGACACCTAGGAATATCCGAAAGAACTATTTTCAGTTCAACCACAAGGCAAATTATTTTTTTTAAAAAACCAATACATGACATTAAAAAATGGAGAGTAATTTAAAGATCCAAAAAAATTCAACAGTGAGAGCAATCAGTCGTAGGGCGTGTTCTTTGTTTGGACCCTGATTTGTACAAACTGTACATAAACTATCAATGATAATAAGACAACTGGGGATACCTGAACAGTAAATAGATCTCTGATATTCACAAATCATGAATGTGAATATTTTTAGGTTTTATAATGGCAGCATCCATTTTTTCAAAATATTTACACATCGGATATGATGTCTAGGATTTGCTTTAACACAAACAACAGTCATGATGAGAGGGAGTGGGTGGAGGGAAGGATCAGCCATATTTGATAACTGCTGAAGGGTATATGGTGATCATTTTTACCATGCTCCCTAATTATGATATGCCTGAAAAGTTCCACAGTAAACAATTCATAAAAAATATTTTTAAAGCATTTAAGTTAAGAGATTATTGAAAGAAGAAATATCAAGGAAAATTAAGGACTTTAGCTCAAAATGGCTGAAAGTTCTATAGAAATAAATTATAATGTCTATAAAAACTTACCCATGACTCAAATTACGTTCTGACCAATTTCTTGAGAGCTAGCTGAACATTCATTAATTTCTTCTGTTGTTTTTTTTTAAATCACTAACAGATATATCAATTGCAAGTGATGAGAAATAAGGAATTATTATTAGGAAGACTTAGGTAATGGCCTTTGGAGAAGCATTCAATTTAAACGTTTGCCTCTTAAAAAGAAGGAAATGTATTATTTGAGCAGTTACCTGGATCTGTAGCAGATAACATTGAGCCAAAAAATAAACAGTCGGTAAAATGAAAGTCTCCATTTTTCAACTGGCCGGCATATATCATCGCCTTGACAAAACCATACACAATTAACCTGTAAAAGAGAAAAATAAGATCTTTAAATATTGAGTGGAGTCCTGTGTAAACCAGTTATCACTGCAAACATTCCTCCTGAACAGGCATTCTGCACAACCACCCCATCCTGCCCGTTCATGGCCACTGGCTCTCAGTTCACTACAATCTCTGAACCAAATATCACCAATCATTCACCCAGCAAAAGGTAACAGGGCATTTTATGGTTTATTTCAATAGAAACAAGATAAATCTCAAGGATTTAAAAAATAATCTGTCAAACGTGGCACTGCAAATCATGCCTACAAATACAGTGGCTGTGTTGACATCTGTAAATGGATTATTTTTCAGTTTTCCTTGTTTGGTCTGTTGGGGGTGTCTGTCTGCAGAGGGTTCGAGTTTCAAATCTGTCATCTCAGGAGAAAGATACTGGCCACTGGCAGGGCACAGCCACCCAGCCGCTTTATAATAGACAAATCTCCGTTCTGGGTGTCAGGGCACTTCCACCCTCATAGAGAAGCCCTGTTAGGTCGGAGCATGTGCAATGTCGACAAGCAATGCAAATGCTGACATGGTCACTCATGTGGTTTTACAAGAAACGCTGCTCTGGTTTTGAAGATTTCCTATGTATGAAATGCAAATCCTCTGTTTGTGTCATCCTCTGGCACCCTGTAGTCTTTATATTATTTATTTATTTATTTGGCTGATTGATTTTGCTAAAACCTAGTAGAGAAAAGACAGAGATTGGAGAACTGAACTGCAGTGTAATCTAAGGTCTGTAAGAGCTTAGAAACTACAGACCATCAAACCAACAGAGGGATGTTTAAATACATTCACTTAAAAGTTAATTTTTTTAAAAAATGGTTCTGAGGTTGGAGGCTTTGGTTAAAGATCAGATATGAGAAATTATACTTTCAACAATAATACAGATATTTCAAATTGTAAGAGAAATATATCCATCTATTTCAGACAGAATTACATCTAAATACAGGCAGTAGCACACACTGGCTATAGGATTTTATGCTCTTACTAAAACTTTTGAATTTTTAATATCTTTAGTCATATGATAGGGTAACAATAATGTGCACGGAGCTTTTTAACAATTAATGAAATAATAAACACATGGTGTTGGGCACATAGTAAGTTCTCAATGATGTCATTATTATTACTAGCAATGATCAAAATAGCACTTAGCATTTATTTACAGTTTCTACTTTGCATTGTCTAAATTTATTCAATTCACACTTTGATCCCATAAGGCGGGTATTACTATTTTCATTTACATATAAGAACAGTGAACACAGTAATTAAGTGACTCATGTGAGTGACACAGTAAACTGTGAATCCCAGATTTGAATCGAGGTCTGGCGCACAGCCTGGTCAGGTTTAACCTCCACGTCGTATTGCCTAGAAGAGTGGGTCTCTATTAGCATGATACCTGACGTCCTATACTATAGTCCAACCACCCCCTAAGGTGTTGCCCTGGGCAGGAATGAGGTCTGCCAAAGAATCAGAAATAATACTACCCTTTGAGGGCGCTAGTGAGCCCATCTATAGTGGGCTAGAGATGGAGACCCCACGCTGCGGAGTGTGGTGTCCAGCACAGGACACGGAATCTCATTCAGGCTGCAGGTGGTAAGCATCTGTGAGCAAATGTGCCAGCAGGACAAGACTGTGGCGAGGTGAAGATGCAAGTTCAAGGGGCCTCGTTCTTGGCAGGTCGTCTGTGCTTGACCCGGCAGGCCACTTGAGGGGTGCCAAGTGTGCCATCTCTTGACAGGCCCAGGACAGTTTCATCCAGCTGATTTATTTGTTCAATAGATATTTATTGTTTAACCCCTAGTAAGTGGCAGGCTCTCTATTAAGTGCTTAAAATATATTAGTTAACAGAATAAAGATGCATGAGAACACGCAGTTAACAGGATGGAAAATAATAAAAATCAGAGAAGTTCAAATTCCATTTGCTCTCCAAGTCACTCCCTGGATTGAAATCTGCCAGTCTGAATGACACTCGGACATTCGGGATTTGGACATTCCAGACAGTCATGACATTGCCACAGAAGGACTCCTCGTTTCACCCTTCAGCATCTTGTGGGGTCAGCCCAACCTCACCACGATCCATTCTCATTTGAACTGCATTTCAAATATGGAGCAGTAGACCTGTGGCTCAGCAGTAAAGTGCTCACCTAGCATGTGTGAGGTGCTGGGTTCGATCCTCAGCACCACATAAAAGTAAATAAATAAAATAAAGGTATTGTGTCCAACTACAACTAAAAACTTAAAAAAAAATGGAGCATTAACAGGCTCTGGAATCAGTGTCAACTTTATGATCTGTGACTATATTTCTGAAATTCTGTATCTATTAGTTAATTTTACAGGTTAAAAATCCAAGGCTCAAATTAAAATGATTGTTCCATATTGTGTAGAAGCCATTAAATTGGATAATATAAAAATATATGTATTCATGGTACGTAGGCTTAGCAACAAGGAAGCCAGAAACCTCATACACTATTGCTGTAAATTAAAATGCTAATATTTTAAACATTCAATAACTTATTGGTTTCCTGTGGATTAATATTAATAAAGTAATCAAATAGGTACCAAAAAGTGTATAAATAGATTATTAACAGATCACAAATATTTATTGTAGTAAACAATTCAAGACAAATTGCAGAATATACACATGATGGGACTGAATATGCAACTATTAAAACTATCTGTAAGAATATTATTGGTCACGGCAAAGTCAATTATTTTTAAATTAATAAAATTTTATAAATTTGACTATACTTAGGTATTCATTTATGAAACAAAAAACTAGAAACACATAATCCATTATTAATGATAATTGCAATTACATAAGTGGGATTAAATGTGACCCTCTTCTTGTTAGCTTCATTGCATTTCCCCAGTTCTCTTAAAATAATAGCCATAATAAAAACAATGTACATTATAAGCATCATTATGAACACAGTAGAGCTTTTATCCTCATGATATAATATACAACAGACATCATTTTATCCTCATAATCCTCTGAGTTACATATTGTAATTATTCCTTTTTACAAGCGAGAAAATTTTAGGAATCAGAGAGGTTAAGTAACCAGCCCATAGTCACAGAATCAGCTATGGCAGATCTCAACTTGAATATAGTCCGATGGACACAAAAGTCTATACATGTTTTAAATATTATAATATTTACACAAATTATTTGGACACATTAATGGGTTTTGCTGTGACACTTTCATACATGTATATACCATGCTTAGATCGTGTCCACCTTCCTTTCTACCCTTTCTGTCTTTCCCTCTCTTCTTTCTTCTCTTCAGTGCCTTTCCACTTCCCAAATAGTTTCTCTTCTACTTTCAGGTTATTTATTTATTTATTTATTTATTTATTTATTTACTTTTTATATACTTGAGAAGATATACAATACTTATCTTTCCATGTCTGGCTTATTTTTTCTTAAAATGATGTCCATTTTCCTGCAGATGAAAATTTCATTCTTCTTTATGGCTGAATAATATACCCCACTGTACATATATGTCATATTTCCTTTATCCATTCATCTACTGATAGATTTCCAGATTGATTCCATATCTAGAATACCGTGAATAGTGGCACAATAAACATGGACATGCAGGTTTCCCTTTTGTATGCTAACTTCATTTCTTTGAGTAAATATCCAGGAGTGGTATAGCTGCATCATAGGGTATTTCTGATTTTAGTTTTTTGAGAAAGCTCTATACTGTTTTCCACAGTGGCTATATTAATTTACACCCCCACAATAACATAGAAGTATTGCTTTTTTCCATATGCTAGCCAGAATTTGTTATTTTTCATTTTTTTGTTGCTTTTATTTATTTGTTTTTTCACATTAGCCATTCTGACTGGGGTGAAATGGAATCTCAGTGTAGTTTTGATTTGGCATTCTCCTGATGGCTAAAGATATTGAGCATTTTTTTTCATATGTTTATTGGCCATTTGTATTTCTTTTGAGGACTGTCTGTGCAAATCATTTGCCCATTTTTTGATTGTATTACTTGTTCTTTTTTTGTTAAGCTTTTTGTGTTCTTTACATATGAATACTAATCAACTCTAAGATGAAAAAAATGTAAAGATTTCCTCCTATTCTGTAGATTGGCCCTTCCCTTCATCGTTTTCTTTGCTGTGCAGAAGCTGTTTGATTTTATGTAATCCCATTTGTCAATTCTTGCTTCTGTTTCCTAGGCTCTTGAAGGCCTATTCAGGAAATCACTGCCTGTGCCAATCTCTTGAAGTGTTTCCCTGATGTTTTCTTCTAGTACTTTCAAAGTTTTATGCTTGACATTAAGGTCTTTGATACATTTTGAGCTGATTTTGGTGCAGGGTGAGAGATGGGGGTCTAGTTTCAATCTTCTACATGTGGATATCCAGTTTTTCCAGCACCATGCGTTGACAAGGCTGTCTTTTTTTCCAAAGTGTTTTTGGCGACTTTGTTAAGAATCACTTGGCTGGAGATGAGTGGGTTTATTTCTGGATCCTCTATTCTATCCCATTGGTCTAAATGCTTTTTTTTAATGCCAATATCAAAGTTTATTTTTTTTAAATAGCTCTATAGTATATTTTGAAATCAGGTATTGTGATGCCTGCCACATTGTTCTTTTTGCTCAAGATTGCTTTGGTTACTTGAGGTCTTTTATGTTTCCATACGAATATTTGGATTGCTTTTTCTGGTTCTGCAAAGAATGTCACTGGTGTTTTAATGGGGATTGCCATGAACCGTAGACAACTTTCAATAGTATAGACATTTTTACAATAGCCATTCTCCTAATCCATGAACACGGGAGCTCATTCCATCTTCTAGTATCTTCCTTTTCTTTGTTCAGTGTTTTGTGGTTTTCATTGTAGGGATTTTTCACCTTCTTGAATAAGTTTTTTCCATGTATACCTTACATACTTAACTACCAATTCTATAATGCTTTTGAAATTAGAAGAAACAGATGTATGGGTGTAAACATGCACACATACACACAAACACACATCTCGTTTGCTTTTAAAAAGACAAATGTCTTGTTTACTACAAATTAACTCCTGGACCTAAAGTAACTATTATGCTAGTTGCTTCCTTCAGAGAGACCAAAATATAACAACAAAGCAAACACACACACAAACACACACACACACACACAACAAAACCTGTCTAGTGTGGGCTCATTATGGTCATTGTTATTGTAAATAATCTACCAATGGTCATTAACACTGCTAATTATAATAAGTTGAAAATTACTGTGCACCTACTATGTGTCATGCATTCTTATCAATAGAGCTATTGTCATTATTGCTACATAATTATTGATAAAAACCAATTAGTTATAAATACATTAACTGAGAGGCTAAAAAGTGGACCCATGGGGCTAGGGATGTGGCTCAAGTGGTAGGGCACTCGCCTGGCATGCGTGGGATGCTGGGTTCGATCCTCAGCACGACATATAAATAAAATAAAGATGTTGTGTCCACCGAAAACTAAAAAATAAATATTAAGAAATTCTCTCTCTTTAAAAAAAAAGTGAACCCATGTATGTATGTATATATATATATATATATACACACACACACACACAAACACACACACATATATACCATATGTATATGTACATATACACATATATACATACATATATATACACACACACACACATATACCATATATATATACCAAATATATATATATATTTGTACTGTAAATTTAACTCAGAGGTGCTTTGCCATTGTGCTGTACCCCTAGCCCATTTTTAAAATTTTATTTTTATTTTTTAAAAAAATTTTGAGACAGGGTCTGGCTAAGTTGCTTAGGACCTTGCTAAGTTGCAGAGGCTGACTTGGAACTTGTAATCCTTGTGCCTCAGCTTCACGAGTTGCTGGGATTGCAGGTATGCAGTACCACACCCAGAGTGGTATATTCTGTGAGCACTACACAGAAAGTATTTTGTATGGCTCAGGATACAGGACTGATGTAGTCTGACGGGGACAGGAAATCCAGTAAAATCCAGTGCATGATATTCCCTGAAGATTGCAAACCTGAGTGAGCTGACCTCCAGAGGTCCATCTGAGGTTGGTGACAGCCTAGGTTACAGTGTGCAGCAGCAGAGCTGCCTATTAAGCAAAATTTGCTACCATTGATTTCAACTTAGTGTCATTATACTAAATGGAAAACCCAGTTAGTGCTATTCTTTAAAAAGTAGAGTACTGGTGCTAGGGTGGATTCAAAAATGGAAATCCATGACCTGACCTCAAACAGTTGAGTATCACAGATGGCTGTCACATGACTGACTTCAGTAGAAGGGACTAGGTAAAAGGAATTTGCAGAAATGCTCAATACACCCAATTTACTAAGTGTTTATAATGCATGCACTGATTTTAAATTTCATGTGTTTGTTTCACACTATTAAACTCCACACCTAAAGGCACACTGTGAACATGTTTCAAAACAAAAAGTTCGAGGAAGTTCAAATTATTTTGATGAGTTTAGAATGTCATCTGAATGTCAGTATTTTTATAAAGAAATCCTCTTCCTCCCCAAACTCCTCCTGTTCCTCCTTTTCTTTCTTTAAATATGGCCTTCACCAAATTATGGCTATATCACCAGCAAAGGCAGTTTTTTGAATTGTTATGAACAAGCAAGGGGAATTGTTGGGAATCTGAAGACAAAACTACATGGACCAGTCCTGTAAACCATCAGAAGAGCCACACCCTGCCCCCTGCAAGCCTGTGAAATAGACCACTGCATGGAATTTGGTGGGAGAACCCAGGACCTGAGGGCGCTACAGTCAATATGAGAGTTATGATGTGCTCGCAGATGTCTGATCTACAAATATATATCCTATTTATTAGCTCACAGGTTGTGGATAGTGTCAGACCCACACTTTCTTTTTTTTCTGGGGCATATATTCAAGAATAATATCTCCCCGGGAACTCATAAATCCTTAGCTCTGGATTGATTCACATTGGGAGGGTCCTCTCCCCAAATTCATGCACTTTCTGTGATTTCTCTTCAAGACAGTTCCTACATCTGGCTTTCTGAGGGCCTAAAAGCAGCTACAATGTTCCTTCAAGATTAGAAGACTGCAGACAAAAGGTCACGATGAAATACCCTGTTGTTTGACCTTGGGTGGGTCCCAGCCTCCAGCACCTTGAGACACTTGAAAGGGAGTTAGGCCAGCCCACCTCTCACATGTCTGATGCCTGGTTTCCTGCCACTGGTCACCTTCCTGGGCCTCCTTGCCAGACTTCACTCATCCCTGTATTTCTGTGCCAGTTCCTACTGCTACAGCAACCCACGCAGATGCCTGCAGGGGATCAAGCCTCCCTTCTGTGAAGTGCTCCAAGGTTCTTGGAGGAAATATGATATAAATCCCAAGCATGAATATGGAGTGGGCATAAATTGCAAGGTTGAGATGCAGTGGGAGGTAGAGATTGGCTCAAAGATGAACTCCATTTAGGCGAGAACCTGACCAGGCATCCTGATTTTGTGTTTTCTCATATCCACTGTGCAGGAGCAAGCTGGCTCCTTCATGGATGAAGGGGATCACTTCCTGACTCTGCATCTGCCACCAAGCCCACTTGCCCACTGCTCTCTGACCTACCTAAGCACACAGGAGAAGACCAAGAGGAATCATGAAGCAGTTAGGCCAGCTACACTCACTAAGGGCACCACGTACCCCAAATAGCAACCTCCCTTGCAGAGCTGGTCAGCTTGCACCATATCATGGGATGTATGGACCCTATAGGACTCGAGTGATCCCAGAGATTCATGCTGTATCCTTGGGTGTTCCACTTCTCTTTCCAGAGACCATGATATCATGCTCCCTGGATAGAACCAATGATCTCTCGCTGCCATCCTTCTCTCAACTTGTATCCCCAGAATCCATTCTCTGATCCTGTTGACTAAACCCTTGTCTTTATTTTATTCAGATCCTAAATTTCACTCACACATTTCTTGTGTGCCTATCTTACCTGACTAATTGGAAGAGAGCCAATATGTTTGGCCTGCCATGTCCTCCTCTGCTCCAATCTCAATCCGTGTTCACATAACCCAGCCTTGCCAGATGGTAAGGGGTTAAGGAGCTCATGGTTCAGGAAGAAGGATGAATGATGTGCACAAAAACTACTAAGTGAAAATGACAAGCTTAGGAAGAAAGTTGAAGCTTAGTGCTGATGGATTGAGAGGAGGAAGGGTCACCATGGTTAGAGGAAAGATGGTATTGGATTTGAGTCTGTCCTGCAGATCAGATTAAATCAGACATGAGTTGTGGGAAGAGGCAGAGGAACAGGGGTATCATTACAGTTAAAGGCAGCAAAAGCCACCCAAATGAGTGGTAATGTGTAGAAAGTAGATGGCAAAAGTTGGGTGATTCATCTCGATAGATGTGTCCACTATGTACCATTACATGGTCTAATTCATTGGTTCTCAAATTTTGCTGCATATTAGAATTGACTAGTAGGCTTCAAAAATCTTGATGTCCAGGCTACACCCCACAGAAAGTATGGCAGAATCTCCATAACAGGGGCTCAGGCACCAGTATTCTTTAAATGCAGCTAGGGTTCAAAGCAAGTGTTCTAAATCACCACTTCTTATATTCTAATATCCAGGCCAAACACCTGGGAATCTGGAAGTCTGGAGCAGGGTCTGACATTCTGCATCCCTTCTAAGGTCTCAGATGGTGTCCTTGCTGCTGATCTCACACCACACTTTGAGTAAATAAGGATGTGATTAGGTAAGCAAATAGCTCAGCCATTTGTATGCCCTGGTGGAAGTCTTAAAAGGCAGCACTTTGAATTCACAAATGGTGCTTGCCTGAGACTCAATTAAAACCAATCCACATATACATAATAAGCACTCAATAGCCACAGCTTGATGACTTGGTCTTCATGCTGATCTGGGATGACAGAAAATTATTGAATAGTATTATTATTGAGTAGCATGTGAAGAATCAAGGTGCTGTGACTGTGACTCCAATTTGGAGCTGCTCATAGAAAAGGAGTGGGGGAGAGGGTGAAAGAAGTCACCCATTTATACGTAAAATTGAACAGACCTCTGTTGTCCCTTTGATCTGCAGCTGTACAAAGACTTGTATCCTAGGTGCAGAGACCACACTGCTCCCTGTCAGGGAAACAGATGGAGGAATGCTTCAGTTTCATCACCTCTGTTGCCGGTCACTGGGAAATCCTACCGAGTTTTTAAAAAGTGGCAAAAAGAATTTTCAAGATTTTTCTTTTAAATATTAAAAAAAATCCTAGCAGAAACTTTATGTCTTTTTTTTTTTTTTAAGGAAATAGTGTTGATTAGTAAAACAATACAGTAGGGTTTTTTTTTGCTTTGGGCTGAATTATATTAGCTCAGAAGGTCTGATTTGCAGTAGGAATGTGTGTGTGTGTGTGTGTGTGTGTGTATGTGTGGGTGGGTGTGTGTTGATGTAAACAAACATACATATACATGGATACACAGATATGTACATATAATCTTTCATATAACCAGTGAGGATGCTAGTCAAAATGTCTCAAAGAATGAAGTTCCCTAAGGCAAATGCAGGAAGGAGATCCCACTGTCCTATACATGCACACCTGGCCCTTAGCCATGGCTTTTCATCTTTAAAAACACACAAAAGACTGCTGCCTCGTTTATTCTCATCCTTCCCAGGAGGCAGATAAAATCAAGGTCAGTGTTCTTTCTTAGATGAAGTAACTACACAAGGCACTCAGGGGCCCATCTACACCCACAGCCTGTTCTCTGCCATTTTCCCTAAGTGAAAAACCATCACACTATTGGGGTCCAGTTGTTGAGATCAGGGGGACAAAACAACTTAGGAATGATTCAGTCCGACATCCCTTTTTCTAAAAATATAGAAATCAAGACTGAACCAGGTAATGACTTGGCCAGAGCCACACTGAACCCCGATGGTAGCAGAACCAATGCTAGTTTGCTCCTTGGAGAGTTCACCTCCACTGGCAAAGGGAAGGCTCTCTGCTGCCCGAATTTCAGCAAAGGGAATAAAACCTGTGATTTGAATGTAACTTGACTAATATATTACTCGTGAAGAATTTTCCATCTCTTTTCATATTCCCCAAAGCATATTTATGTTCTCCAGCTGTACCATTTGGAACCCTGAAACCAACTGCTGTTTGCAATGAATGCAAATAACAAGAAAATGCTACTCTATGGATTTTCCCCAATCCGATCAATTTTTTAGCAAGTATAGCAAGCTCATAAATAATGTAGATGTTTTAAACATATTTAGTTTAAATTAAGATGTTATACTATTTACCACTTGATTGATGGCCTTAAAATATATTGTCATTATTAGTGACAAGATATAATGAACAATTTATCTTGTGAATGGTGAAAATCAAACATCAATTCCTTGCCTCGACTCATTTCCAACTACATCAATATTTTTTTGAAACCTTTTACATCTAGAATGGAGAGCTTCAAATGACCTGTTTTGCTTGTGATGCATGTAATACAACTAGTTACTTGAAATTCCTCTGAGGGGGTAAAGTGATCTTCTTTTGTAATATTTCAATTCACTTTTCAGAGCAGACAGATTGTTCTCGTAGGCTTCTCTTCTAACAACAGAGGTTACCCACTAATCAAATAGAGAAGGAATGACTAAATGCTTTAGAGAACAAAAGCACAATAAAACCTTTAGTCTTATATAGAAGTTATTCTCTTATATATCCTGAGCTTTGAGATCACCACTGCTCCCTACTTACCTGGCAATATAAGTATCTGTTAAATAAGGTAATGTGGTTTGCTAAAATTCTTTTTTTTTGTAGATTCAAACAGCAATTCTTTTTTTTTTAATTTTTTTTTTTTATTGGTTGTTCANCCCCTCCCCTCCCCTCTTCTCTCTCTACCCCCTCTACTGTCATTCATTTGTCCCCCTTGTATTATTTTCCTCTTTCCCCTCACTTCCTCTTGTATGTACTTTTGTATAACCCGGAGGGTCTCCTTCCATTTCCATGCAATTTCCCTTCTCTCTCCCTTTCCCTCTCATCCCTGTTTAATGTTAATCTTCTTCTCATGCTCTTCGTCCCTACTCTGTTCTTAGTTACTCTCCTTATATCAAAGAAGACATTTGGCATTTGTTTTTTAGGGATTGGCTAGCTTCACTTAGCATAATCTGCTCTAATGCCATCCATTTCCCTGCAAATTCTATGATTTTGTCATTTTTTTATGCAGAGTAATACTCCATTGTGTATAAATGCCACATTTATACAGTAAGATTGGCAGCCATTATGAAGTCAAACAACAACAAGTGCTGGCGAGGATGTGGGGAAAAGGGTACACTTGTACATTGCTGGTGGGACTGCAAATTGGTGCAGCCAATTTAGAAAGCAGTATGGAGATTTCTTGGAAAGCTGGGAATGGAACCACCATTTGACCCAGCTATTCCCCTTCTCGGTCTATTCCCTAAAGACCTAAAAAGAGCATGCTACAGGGACACTGCTACATCGATGTTCATAGCAGCACAATTCACAATAGCAAGACTGTGGAACCAACCCAGATGCCCTTCAATAGACGAATGCTAAAATTCTTTTATTTTCTTTTCTGGACTATACTAGAGATTCAACCCAGGGGTATTTAACTATAGAGTCTCATCCCCAGTCCTTTCTATTTCTATTTTTATTTTTTAAATTTTGAGACAGGGTCTTACTGAGTTGCTTAAGGACTAAATTGTTGATGGTGGCCTTGAACTTGTGATCCTCCTGTGTCAGCCTCTTGAGCAGCTGGGATAACAGGCATGCACCACACCTGGCTAAACTTTGTTATTCTTAAGTGTCCCTGACATAACATTAACTGACCAGACTAGAGCTAGACTTGGCATGAGCCAGTACTAACTGAACTATGGGAATATTTCCAACGTCCATCCAGTAATATGGTTTATACCACAGACTGTTGATACAATTTACTTTTCATTTATGCCCCTCTCCCCAGTCACTAACCCTCACCAACTTGACATAAAGACTGGATTTCCACTCCTAATCATGGACTGGAACATATGCAGCTCTCTCTATGGCTCCACCTGATCTGAGTTGATTGGGCTTTGAATTCAGCTTTAAGACAGAACCTGGTGACAAGAACCATCTGCAGATGAAGGCTAAGAATAAATGGAACAATAGTTAGTAATTTGATTTCTTAATTCCATTTTCTGAAGAACAAAACATCTGGCATTATCAAGCTTGATTTGATCTTCAAGGATGCAATACATAAAGAATTAGTGCTTTTCCTTTATAACAAGAAGGTTTAAGAGGAAAAGAATCAAGTTTACCTATTAAGTTATATAATGCATTTTTAATAGAGTGCCTAATATATTCCCAAAACCCTGGGCAGATGTTGGACAAAAAAATAAAAAAAAGAAAGAAAGACAATGGGTGATATACTGGGGTAACAGAGGAATAAACAGGCAGTCAAGTCTAATGGGTATCTGCCAATAGATAATGTTGCTCTTTGACCATAAGCAAGTTACTTATCTCCTCTTCTCCTGTTTCCTTTTCTATAAGATGATCCTAATAATAGTCCCTCTTTCTGTGTTCACCAAGAACTACTGCTGAATGACTTCAAGGTATTTTTTTAAATTCTTTCAGTTGTTGTTGTTGTTGGGAAGCACAAAAGACCACTAAGCACTGACCACCTCCTTCAAAGAACCTATGAATTGAGAAAGGCTCTCATTTGGAAGCTGCCAAGAAAAGTGTTTGATAAGCAGCTTTTAACACAGAAACATGTTTTCATCTGATTCCACCACGGAAAGTTGCCAAGACCTTTCTGGGAAGAGATAAGTCATTTTAAGATGACTGGCTCTTCATAATGGATCTTGACAGTGTGCTTGGTTTTGTTGCTGGCCTGTACCAATGTGACCACCTTTCTCAACACCAGCACATCCAGTCTCAGGTCCTCTTGAAGGAAGTGGGAAGGGACCCAAGCAGAAGATGGTGCAGGCAAGCTTGCCAGAAAGTCACAAATAGCTTCATGGGTTTAGTCACCCACATAGTGGAAAGCATGTGTTGTTTCCAACTAACAACACAGAATATCCATGGCCCGGTGAAATGATTAAAGAAGATACCAAGAGGCAGATCTAAGACAGAAGAAGGGCTTGGCTGGTGAGGAAGAGACCTGGATTGGCAGAAGCCTACTGAGCAGACCTTGGGGCATGTTAATCCCACCATATTCAATACTGATCAGATCTCAGCTAACACAGCTTCCTAAACACCCCACTTAGAAAATGCCTCCTAACATGTTGAGGGGTCAGAAACATGTTAGGCGAACAACATGTTTCTAGGGTTGCATTTGCCCTGTGGGAGAAAGCCAGGAAGGAACATGGCCCCAGAGTTTGGAACTGGAAGGTGGTCACAAGAAAGTGAGAAAAGGGATGTTAACAGGTGTTGCTCCGAAAATCCAGGAAAGAAAAATAAGGGGCAGATATTCCAAAGAGTCTGGTCAGCTTATTGAACAAAGGCCCAAAGAATGCAGTAGAAATGGATTACTGCAGGAGTAGTGAGCTTCCTCTCCTAGAGGAACTTAAATTTCTCTGAAGTATCTGGTAAAATGGATGCTGGCTTATTGCATAAAAAAGATACAGGTGTAGGGCTGGGGATGTGGCTCAAGTGGTAGCACGCTTGCCTGGTATGCGTGCAGCCCGGGTTCGATTCTCAGCACCACATACAAACAAAGATGTTGTGTCGGCTGAAAACTAAAAAATAAATATTAAAAATTCTCTCTCGAAAGGATGGGAGAGGAGGGGAGGAGTAGGGAGGATAGGAAGGGCAGCAGAATAGACGATATGATTGATGTATGTACATTCCATGTATGTATTATATATCAAAATGCATTCCACTGTCATGTATGACCAAAAAAAATAAAAAAAAAATTCTCTCTTTCTTTAAAAAAAAGATACAGGTGCATTTGGGGGAACAAATTTGGGGATGGAACTAAATGACTCTTAAGGTGATTTCAAACTCTGAATTTTGATGGTTTTATAAAAAGCTAAAGTTAAAAAAAAAGGCAAAGAATTGAGAGAGAAAGATGAGAAATTTTTGTAATTAACAACATTTGCTAGTATTGAGTTACTGATCAGAGCAAAAGTAAAAACAAGTCTGATAGGACCCAAATCAGTCAGGGGATATTGATTTTGTGAACTGGAGTTCTTTTTCCTAATTTGACAGTAGCTTCTTCAGTTTGGGATTAGAATGAGAACAGATGAAGTTATCCTTGCCTATGTTGAATACTTCAATCTCCCCAGCAGGTTGGAGGTGGAATTCACAAAACTCACTTAACTCCCCAAGATTGGGGAATGATGTGGCTTGCTCTCCCAGCTGGCCCCAAATGGGATGTTCAGCAGGCTCGCCCAACACATTTAACACTGAGGCTTTTTCTTGTGTCCAGGAGAACTTGCTTTAGTCATGATGTCCCACTATTGCTATCCCTGGCAAACAGAGCTACTCCTTATGATTTTTCTTTTCTCTGCTTTTAAAGAGTCTTCAAACATTACTTTCTTGAGGAAACCATTCTGGACTTGTTATAAAGAGATCTGCTTAATAAAAGCTTTTTAAATTTTTTTTTTTAAAATTTGTTCTGATACATGACAGAAGAATGCATTTCAATTCATTATATACAAATGGAGCACAACTTTTCATTTCTCTGGTTGTTCACTATGCACAGTCATTCCATTCATGCAATCATACATATGCCTAGGATAATGATATTAATAAAAGCTTTTATAACACTTATACTTCTCACCCTAGGATTAAATAATTGATTATCTTTTCTCTTTCTTTCCTGGCAGGATGAGGGCAGAGACAGGCTGTCTTAGCCATTTCCAGATCATGTACACATAGGTGCTCTGTAGCTATTTACCAAATTGTGGGGATGGTAAAGTGAAGAGAAGGGAGAAATGGAAGGGCAAGTCAAAGCAGGAATGAGAGAGTCCTGGAGAAACAGGACCATCATACATCAAGGATTCCCATACTGCAAAGCTAAGAAGTGAAGGCAGCATAGTGTCTTCTCATTGCCATAGAGAAGCCAGAGGAGGTAGGTTATTAAAAATTTTGGTAAGATATATTTCCCAATGAGATTATTTTCAAAGAACATATCTTCAATTAGATACATTTTCAAAATGTGAGTTTTATTTTTAAAAATGTCATTTTCTATCCTACAGCACACCAAGCTATCACACTTCAGCACAACTTGGCTGGATTTGACAGAACTGTTACCTTGAGCTATTTTCAAGAGAGAAATGATGCTTTTTCTTCAAACGTTTATATTTTCTAGGAAAACATCACATACAATTGGCCCTCTGTATCCATGGATTCCTTAGAGTCAAGCAATTAGGGATGGAAAAATAGAAGAAAAAGATCATATCTATACTAAAGATGTACATACTTTTTTTTTCCTTGTCAATATTTCCTAAAAAATACAACAACTATTTACATAGCATTTACATATTAAGTATTATAAGTAACCTAGGGATGTTTAAAGCCTTTGGGATGATGTGTTAAGGTTATAAGCCGACAGTATGTCATTTTATATAAAGACTTTGGGCATCTGTGGAGTTTCATATTCAAGACAGGGGGAGGATCCTGGAACCCATCATCCACGGATTCCCAAGGGATGACACACTTAACTTCTGATTATTGGTTCACATGGAAGACGAGATTAATTGCAGGTCTCATCCTAGATTCCTGGGAGTGGAGAAGAGTGGGCACTGTTGGCCTGGGAGACAAGGCAGGACTTGGGCAAATTCACGAGGCTGTAGGCACCAAGAGGAAGCAGGACACTCAGAAAGAGAAGCATGCTAAGGAAGCACTCCGACACCGGTAGGAAAGCAGTGTGGACGGGGGAGCCTTTTAAACCACCATGGACAAAGGACTGAGGCAGAACAAAATAAAACAAGCCAAAAAAGCAAGCAAGAGCATGACCAAAGGGGAGGCGCGGCATGTGGAGGTACTGCCCAAAGGAATGTGTTGCAGGCACAGGGGCAGAAAGGAGGGAACTCCAGAGAGAAAGCAGAAGCAACTGCTAAAGCCTTCCACTTGGCTCTTTTGCTGTTGTTTGGAGGCGGTGTGAGGTCTCTGAGAGGAGCAGCTCTGTGTTCACTGACCATAGATGGTGAGACCAGGGATGGGCAAAGGAGGAAGGGCCTGAAGTGATGCATGTAAATGAACCACAACCTGCTGCTGCTAAACAATGAATAAATAGCTCCTAGAGCTGATAGAGTCTCCGGTGGTGCTGCCCAGGGAGGGTGAGTCATGGCAGAGGATCCCTTGGAACACCAGGGATGTCTTTGTTCATTCTGGTGTCAATGCTTCTCAAACTCTGATAGCCTACAGACTATGTTTCTCTAGTGGGGCCTGAGATTCTAAATCCCAAGTGAC
The DNA here is from genome assembly GCF_001458135.2 of Marmota marmota marmota. Lineage (NCBI taxonomy): Eukaryota > Metazoa > Chordata > Mammalia > Rodentia > Sciuridae > Marmota > Marmota marmota. The sequence goes on along the minus strand of NW_026000240.1, from coordinate 20,946,642 downwards.
ACCAATGCTGCTAGCCACAGAACCACACTTGAAGTAGCAAGGGCCTAAACTATGCATAGGGTCACCATTTCCTAATGCATGGTGCCACCTGAGGGTGGCATCTTTCACTCCTCACCTTCCACAGAGGTTGTAAAGCTGGTAGTTGAGTATTTTTAAAACTGTCAGAATTAGTGGCTAACAGTAAAAAAGCTATTTGTAAAAATATAAACTATGGGGCAGTGTGGAGCCACTGTTCCCTCATGGAAACCGTCCATTAGAGCTGAGTGGAGGCTGCCTCCTGTAGATGGGGGTACTTTCCACATGCACCACGATCTGAAGCACTCTCACATTGATCTTCAGGGTTCACATCCTCGGTCTAGTTCCTTCCTGCATTTGTATTTGTGAATTCTGATATATTATTTTAAACCAAGATGCACCCCATTTATTGGAAGAATGTTTTGCTTCCAGTAAAGTCTCCAATTTGGAGAGCTACCTCTCCGGGAGTAAGAATAGAAGCAAGTTCACAAAGAACACAGTTTCTGTTGCAGGGCGACCCTGTCCATTTGCAGATAAGAATGTCATGTCCACCTTTAGGATAAGGGGGCCAAAAGTGGATAGCTGTATAAACAGTAGCGTGGTCAGTAGACCTACACATCAAAAGCTGGACATGACATTCTCAGAGTGGCCCAAATAGAGCAGCTGACCCTGTTCAATGATAATGGGTGAAGGAATCCAGGCAGTGATTTAAAAGTTGAAACCACAGAAGATGAAAATCAAACAGGTCATGGAGAATTGAATGGGAGGGGAAAGAGTGAATGAAGCTAGGGAGAAAGGAAGAAGATAGTGCATCTCACCCAAGACAGTGCTTAGGAACTGGGCAAATTTGGGAGCCTCTGACTTGAAAATGTTAGCAATAAAAGCAACAGAGAGAACACACAGAACCGCGATCATCCCTTCCTCCTCCCTGCAATCCTGGGATGTGCTAGCCCGCCTACTGGTTTGATTTGCAGTGTTTACTTACATTTTTCTATTCCTCTTACATATTTCTCTCCCCCACATGTGTGATTTTGAGAAGAAACTCAGGGGAAAATGTTTTCCTTGCATAATTCTTTCATGCTTTTGTTGATACAGTATCTGTAACACCAACAGAGTCCTCACAGAGAGAACATTCCTGCCTTTGTTATGGAATTGAAAGATCTGAATTAAAGTGCAGGCAGTAATGTGCCAGCGAGACTCCCCAGCACCTCTCATCTGGAGAGGAAACCTCTGGGGCCTCTGCCCACTTACAAGAGGGCAGTTACCCTTTAAGCCCCTTGTAGCGCCCTCTACAGGTTACCTGGGCCCAGTTCTCCAGCAATTCACCTGGATCGCCCACACAGGTGCACTCAGGTATTGAAAATGGCCCTTTCCTTCCTCCTTTGATCAAAACTTATCAATCATGAGTTCCATTCCTCCATGACCCTGGTTTCCGAGTTTCCAGGTGACTATTGAATATAATATTCATCTTGCAGTCATAAACTCTGAGTTCAACTCTAAGCCCTGCTACTTTGTAGCTGTCTAACCTAAGAAAACTTAGCCTCTCAGAACATCAGTCTCTTCCTTGGCACACTGAGGATAACAATATCAACCTGGATGGCTGTTATGCTTACTGCACAGTAGGCATCTCAGAGAATGGAGGTTGACTTCTTAAAGAGAGAAACGAGACATTAATTTCTTAACATTTCTGTCAGTTCTCATTTGCATTCTTAAGGGATTTAGCATACACTTCACTGAGAAGCTCTAGATATAAGTCTTGAATTTTCCTTGAGCACACAGGTCTTAGAAGCCAGTTGTGTGACTCACCATCATTTAGACTACTAGCTCTTTGGGACAGGACTTGTAACTCCTCAAGTTACCTCCATTTCCAGGGCAAGAAAGCCAAAGCCTGTGTGAGAAGGGGATGTTGCAATAGCCCGTGGCACTGTATGCACAGGGATGATGTCTGATAATAAAATAAATTGTTCATTACAGATGAAGTCATGCAACCACGACATATTCTTTAGCTCTCCAGTAGGGGCTTTCACAGATGGAGGAATTAGTTTAAAAGATAAGAGTTCTGGGGGACTGGAGTTGTAGCTCCGTGGTAGAGCACTTGCCTTGCAAGTGTGAGGCACTGGGTTCCATCCTAGCACCACATAAAAACAAATAAAGGCATTGAGACCATATACAACTAAAAAAAAGAAAAAAGAGTTTTTGATCTTTAGTTTTTAGTCACTTTGCCCTGATTAATCTAATCATCATTTTATTTGAGTATCTGCTTGTTTTTCCTATGTGGGAGATGGTGAGATTCTTAACAAAGATGTAGGAAATGGTGGTTGGAAAGATACCAAAGTCCATATTTTTACTTAAAACAAGTCCATATTTTACTTGAAACAGTTCATATTTTTTTTTACCTACAAACAAAATATGTGCATGATATTCCTTGTTGAACAACATGTAGGGCTAATAAAATCATAGTCCCCTTTATGGGTGCATCCCCAATAACCCAAAGACCTCCCGCTGTGTTCCACCACCTTCTAATAGCACATTGTGGGGACCAAGCATTTGACCCTTGGGCCTCTGGGAGCCCTTTAAGATCCAAACTACAGCATCACCCTTCATCCTTCACTCAGAGATCCACATGGCAGATTGAACCCAGGCCTCGTACATGATTCTTCCTCCTGAAAAATTGCTCCTACTATTGAGTAGATGCCCAATAATTATTCCATTCCATAACTCATCTACCTTTGCCTTCATACTTAACTATAATTCCTAAACCTAATAGCTGGTAGAATTTTTAAAAGGCTTGCAAATGAATGTTTTATGCCAAACCTAATTGATATTTGTAAACATTCTGATAACATGTAATGTGTAAATATTTACATAATAATATATTGGTAGGTGGATAAAGAGGGGGATCATGTTAGCTCTAATACACCATATATTATATGAGTTGTATGATATAATATGATATATTGATACCATATGAGATGTAAATATGGGTGTATGGATGGATGGAGAGTCTCATGGCCTCTTTTGCTGGTATCATGAGGCAAGTGTTCTAAGAGTTGCATGTAGCTTTGGAAATGACCAATAATTTGGAAAAGAAAAACAGATTTACTTAGGCTCAGGGCTTTGCTTCTCTGTTCTTTTCCTGGCACTCAAAGTCCGCACTAGCACTGCGAGGCGGGGCCACCCGAGGAGGATGGAGTAGCTGCCAGCGCCTCTGGCCTTGCTTGCTGAGAAAGGAACAAATGAGCAGGTGCAGTTTTATTATTTTTTTTAATTCAACCCAGACATACAGAGGTGTCAGGAAACAGAGCTCCCTGCCAACATGAGCCTCTTTAAAAAGTCCCCTGGGCCTACGGCTGTCTTGATACACCTTGATGATGGCAAAGAGCCAGCATCTCTTCCCTCTCCACCTCTGCTGCTTCCAACAGTCTCCCTTATCACCCCCACCTCCACCTGCCCCTAAGACACACACAGACTTCAACAAGGGAGTGGGCAGAGCCCTGGAAAGTGACTTCAAGTCCAGTCTCTTCTAGGTGCAGTTCAGGAAGGCAAAGGGATAGGTAGGCGAAAGTCTTGGCTCTACAGGATCAGGAAGGACTAACGTTGTAATATTTTAAAGCTTTAGCCCATGTGTAGTTCACTCCCTAAGCCTTTTCCTTAACCATATCTCACTTAAAAGAACCATATCCAGATGTAAATTTTGTACTCCATAACCTCTTAAATACCCTTTATATTTATTTATTTACTTATTTATTTTGGGTACTGGGGACTGAACTCAGGGGCACCCACTGAGCCACATCCCCAGCCCTATTTGGTTTGTATTTTATTTAGAGACAGGGTCTCACTGAGTTGCTTAGCACCTTGCTTTTGCTGAGGCTGGCTTTGAACTTGCCTCAGCCTCCCGATCTGCTGGGATTACAGGCATACACCACCATGACCAGTCTCTCTTAAATATCTGTTATTATTATTATTTTTGTACCAGGGATTGAACCAAGGGGCATTTAACCACTGAGCCATATCACCAGCCTACCTATTTATCTATCTATTTTTTAATTCAACACAGACATACAGAGGTGTCAGGAAATAGGGATGGAGAGAGAGAGAGAGAGAGAGAGAGAGAGAGAGAGAGAGAAAGAAAGAAACAGGGGCTCACTAAGTTGCTGAGATTGGCTTTAAACTTACGATCCTCCTGCCTCTGCCTCCAGAGCCACTGGGATTACAGGTGTGCACTTTGGTGCCCAGATTTAAATACCTTTTAAAGCATCCCTCTTATGTCTCCTGTACTCCCACACCAGGTCCTGACAGAGTACATGAGTGAGATGTACACAGGGGCCTAGTGAGAACCCCTCAGGTGGGCAGGCAGAGCAGCCTGCTGGGAACTTCCATGTCCTAATCCTTTCTCTGCCAAGGTCAAAAGAAACACTTTTTTAATGCATTGTTTCTGAAAACCTGGTGGTGGCTGGGCAGGTGCAGTGCAGCCTTCAGTGTGGAGGAAGATGAAAGACGCATGGAGGGCAAGATGGAAATGGTCTCTAGTAATCTGCATTCCAGGTCTAGGGAGTGGCGTTTACTGCATAGGGTTGTGGAGGTGGGGAAGTCCCTTCAGCCAGTTTCCCCAGCTACCTTCCAGCAGTCAGGGCTGTAGAGACTCCCAGGACAGCCTTGGATGCAAGTGAAACACAGGAGCAAGAATGATGGTGGTGGTGGTGTAGGGGTGAGGTGGGGAGGGTGTAAGGCTCAGCAGGAGCTGATGGTGGTGTGGAGAAATGAGAGAGGACAGTGAGAAAATAGACACACAGTCTGTTGTGGTTTGGATATGTGGTGTCCCCTAAAATCTCATGTGTGAGACAGTGCAAGAACATTCTGAGATGTGATAATCAGGTTATGTGAATTGTAACCTAAGTGGATTAATCCACAGATCTGGATTAACTGGATGGTAACTGCAGGCAGGTAGAGTGTGACTGGAGGAGGTAGACACTGTGGGCATGCTTTGGGGGTTTGTATTCTGACCCTGATGAGAGGAGCTCTCTCTCTCTCTCTCTCTCTCTCTCTCTCTCTCTGCTTCCTGATACCATGTCTTCCTCCTCTAAATTATTCTTGTCAGGTCTTTTGGTCACAGAGACAAAAAGCTGACTAAAACACAGAGCTCACAGCAAGCAGGGAAATTGAGGAGCCCTTTCTGAGGTGAACTTTGAAGACCAGCCCAGTGAAACATGATTATTATTTTTAACAGAAGGTTTATTTTATATTTCAGCAGCCTGACTAATGTGCAAAACAAAAGTATTATTTTAAAGACAGCCTTTAAGAAATCTTTTTAAAGCCAAAACAATTCTTCCCAAGTGAATGAGGGGTGGCAGTACCATGTTAAGTGTTAGAAAATTTGATAGATGGGAGAGGGGGTTGTTCAAGTGCAATTTTTGGCAGGTCTAAAACCTGGTGACACTCCCCTTCCTCCTGAATCCAGCCATTCTTCTGGCAGATTAAACTGAGTCATTGTCACCAATACAAATGGATGGCAAAGGGCTGAGGCAAAGGCCACATTTCCCAGAGTCCAGGAAAACTGCAGTCTCAAGCTTCCCTCCCAAACCACTTGATCAAAACCCCCTGACTTTAACTTTCTTTTCCTATTGTTTCCCCTTTCTCCTGTCTGGTGACATTTTCTTTTCACTCCCCAATTTATCCTAAGTTTTCTTTTCATTTTGAGCCAAGTTTGTCCTATGTGGGTCACTAATTGGTCTCTATGCTACATTTTCCAAGACCAATTTCTGTTTATTTACCCATTCTCTATTCCTCAGGCTCAATTATTTCTGGTAATTGCTATTTTAATATTTCCTGAGAACAAACAGGGCTCAGGACGCCAATAACTTCTCTGTCTCCTAACTCTCTATTTCATTTAAAAGCAAGTTCCTGTGCAATCCTTATCCCACATTGCCAGTCTTGGCCACTGCTTAAAGCCACCTACCCCTTCTATGCAACTTTTTAAGTTGTAATTTTCCCCTCCATCTCTGGACTACAGGGTGATGTTCACCCTCCACTTCCCTCCTCACCAGTCAGCCCAAACGGCTGATTTAGTTCGGGTACCCCACAGATAAATAAACCCAACAACACATAAATCTGCTCTGAGTTTCAGCATCTGCCTTCCTTAGGTGATAAAAATAATATGTCTCCCTGGGAATGTGATTGATGGAACCAAGATTGCTTTTAGAAATCAACAAACCAGTAAGCGGCGGGGGTGGGGGGGGGGGTGGGGAGAAAGAAAGAAAAAAAACCCTCAAAAATAAAAGCTACATTGTTGAAAAGCAAGGTAGGTCCAGACAAAAATTTTCTTAGATGCCTGCATATACAGAGTTAGATCCTAAATCCTAGGTGACCTGATGGAGGGATTCAAGTCTACCATTCCCTCAAGTCTGAGTTCTTCCAGAGGCCAGGAAGGGGATGGCTGGGACCTCTATACCTGGTATACAGGTCTCTAGGGATTTGGGGTGGCAGATGATTTTCATATTTTTCCTGTTCTTCTGAAGCATGACATGTTTTCTAGTGAGAAGACTGGACCAGTGGGTTGGTTGCCCTGTTGAAAAATGTTTATTTTCAACAACAGTTCCAGCCATGTCATAGCACTGACTGTATACTGGATTTAACTCACAGAAAGCATATTCCCCAAGTATGCAGACATTTCTAAATTATGCACTTTTTATACACTTGCATGAGAGTGATGAGAGGACCCATTACTCAGTTCCTCTGACATTTTGCCACTGGGATCATCCCTTCATTTGGCACCTGCCTTACCTGAGAGCATGGTGGGAATGCAGAATCCCAAGGCCCTCCGACGCCACTAACTGGAATCTTCATTTTAACAAGACTCCCAGGTGATTAGAATTTGAGAAGTATAAGTTTAACTTGATAAAGTTTGCAATGCTTTTTAAAGGAAAATAAAGCACCCCTAATGGACAGAAGTGTTGGATCATATTTAGATAATGGCTCTAGATGCTCATTTGGTTTCTAGAGATGCAGTTTTGCCCTTATTGGAATCGAAGACAACAGCTGTATCTCTTCTCCCATATCTTCCCTACCTATCTCTTTCCCGGTTTCAGTGAATTGTAACTTTCTGGAGATTTAATTTTGAGGAAAGCTACCATTGAGTAAGGTGAGCAGCCAGCAGGAAAGATGAGAACCCTTGAGGACACTGTCTTGTAAGTATTTCCTGGCTGGGAAACATCAATTAACATATTTCTCAAAACTGAACCAAAAGGTAGATCCTGCAAATTATTTCAAATTATGTAAATAGATTGAAATAACACTCCAATGATTGCTTCTGATGAGAAGAGTCTAATATGCTAAACATTAAAAAAAATTAAGTTGTACGAAAATGTATTTTGTGAGTGAAGTCAGTCATTTTTTACCTACCACAGAGTAATTATGGACTTGAGCACAATTGGCAATCCAAGGCACTAGAGGGCTGTCTTAACCCTTGCGTGCAAAATAAATGATGTGATGCTAGACAGGCCATTAGAGGTCTGGTGATTCAAGCTCCTCATTTTATGTGTGTGATAGCCAAGACCCAGAGTTCCGAGCAGAGTTTGCATCAGAACTCAGTTCTTCATCCAGCCTCTCTTCACCCACCACTGCCCAACCCCTGGAATGCACCCTTCACACTTGAGTACAGCATTATTTTGCCATTGAATTTCTTAGTCTTCTTCCATTGGTATTTAAAGACTTCAAAGGCAGAGGATGTGTCTTTTTTCTGTATCTAGCCCAGATATTGTCATAATGTTATAGAGACAGTTCTAGTCAATGGTGGTTGGGAGCTGGGTGCAGGGGGACCAACTGCATAGGGGCACCATGGAAACTTCTGGAGTGATGGTAACACTCGACGTGTTGACTGAGATGGTGTTGAACAACATGGACATTTGTTTAAGCTCATCCAACTTGTGCACTTAAAAAAGGTGATTTTACTGGATGCAAGTTATACCTTTATAAAGTACATGTTTTTAGTTGTCAATGGACCTTTATTTTCTTTATTTTATATGTAGTGCTGAGGATCAAACCCAGTGCCTCACACATGCTAGGCAAATGCTCTAGCATTGAGCTACAATCCCAGCCCCAATAAAGTTCATTTTTAAGTTAAAAAAAATAAGGACCATTACTACATTTTGTTAATTTTTTGGTCTCATAATACACCATCAGGTTTGTGCTTGCCTCTGAGTATGCTGAATGTAGCTCGTGATGCCTCTCTACTGGGAATACTCCAGGAAATAGCTGCAATATGTTTGTTCAGAATAGGAGCCATGATGGGTGAGTGTACATTTTGTGGGTGGAGTTTTTGAAAGGATGGATTCAGTTAATTAAATAACATCTTCATAGGTTGGGAGTCTATTATTTAAATAATGTCTTCACAGGTTGGGGATCTATCTCCTTTATAAAATGCCAAATGGAAGAAACTCTATTCTGGGAAGATATGGTTGATTGGAAGTGTAGTAACCAAGACAGTAGTAAGCCTTCCTTAATTCTCAAGGAAAAGCCCCCAGCATAAAGTGTAAAGGACTCAGGTCAGAGACTCTAGGATTGGACCTACTGTGGGCTTTTAATAATCCCTAGAGGCTTGAGATAATCTTGCAAGATTTTGAACACAAGAGATCCCAACCCCCACAGAAAGTCATGAGCAAATGGAAAAGAAAAAAAAAATAGAAAAGAAGTTACTTCCCTAATTATAAGACAAACAATGATAAAAGCCTAGCATTTTAACATGACAAAATAGAACACACTTTAATTAACACTGTCTGGCACGTAGTAGGCATTTAATAAATATTTATTGACTGATAGAGATTTAAAAAAAAAAACAAAAACAATGTTCCTGTGCATACTCAAAGATGAGGGAGACAAAAGTCAAAAACCTTATCTTCTCTGAAGGCAGCTCCTGTACATGACTGCATCTCCAAATACAAATGGAGAGTGAAGAAAATTTTATAAAATGTTTATAAAATTTTATAAAATGCTTTCTCTTCTTCTCTCCTTGGGGCACCTATGGAGCGAACCATTGTTTCCTTTTCAAAACCAATTCCAATGGCCTGGGCTGCTTTCCCTTATTTAAACATCTTCCTACCCACACCCACACTGCATCAGGTTCTGAGGACCAAAATGTCTCTCACCATTTTTGAGGCTTTACAATAGCTTCCCTCAATATTATTAGATCATTCTTGGGTAAATAATATTACCAAGGGGAAAGACTTCTGCCTCTATTCTGCCAAAATTTTCTGCCTGGCAAGGTTTGTCTTCCATTAAAAAAGTGGATCTTAGTTTTGAATTTGGAGAGCAAAAGAAAATAAAAATCAGCTGAGAAAATAAAACATGACTTATATTGAGTGCCTTCTCTTCACAGATGAAGGAAGTGCTTTTGACAGTGGCCCATCTGTACTTGGGCTCTTACTTATCAAGGAGTCTGTTACTATTGGATTATTGGTCTGTCAACAGCAATAGTGAATCATTTATCAAACATTAATTTATTCAACAAATATTTATGTGAGCCTATTTTGTGCCAGGTACTATCCAGAACGGTCACCATGGCCCTATGCCTGCTAAATCAAAGTGATGGCCATGCTCCCTCCATTTCCTGCACAGATGTTATTTCTTCTCCGTGGTCTTCTGAATCACATTCTGCCTTTTAGCTGTACACAGGTCTCCAGTTATCAGTAGGTAGAGTTGTTACAGAGAACAATCCCATTTCTAAGGATAGTGACTATTCTGGGCTTGTCACTTGGGATTGAGTTCAATCAAAGCAGATAAGGTGATGCCCTCTTGGGATTTGGCAGACTTAGGTATATCAATGATGGAGGATGAATCAGAGTGGGATGGTGGGATCCCCTCCATCCATGGAAGGAGGATCCAGGGAAGCGTCACTGAAGCTGAAATTAGGAGGAAGAGAAGGACATCAGCTGAAGTTCTGGAAGAGGATTGACCTCTCTAGGCAGGAAGAGCTGTGTGACCAAGGCATTGAGGCGAGAAGGATTTAGAGATCTGAAAGGAAGTAGAGTAAGGTGAACAAGGAGATGAGAGAGTGCGGGGACCTTGGAGAGAAAGATAGAGATTTTCCAGCCATGGTAAGGTGTTGGAATCTCTGAAATACAGAGAAGCCACAGGAGAATTCCAAGCAAGCCAGCAAAGTATATAGTCTGTTATTTTTAGATTCCTGTAGCTACTGAGTCAAGGTTCAGAGGTCACTAGAGGAGACCCTCCTCATCCTCCAGGTAAAGAATGATGGTGCCTAAGCTTGACGGGTGGGGGAGAGAAGCTGCAGTAAGGAAGGAGAAAAGAACAGATTAGAGATCTGCTTAGGAGACATAAATGGCCTTGAGTCTTGAGTCATTGACTAGAGGGTGGGGGAGATGGAGCCTCCAAGGATGATCCTCAAGGTCTGGCAATAGGGCAATGGTGGTCCTAATAGGTGTGGTGGAGATATTTTGAGGAGTGGGGTGGTGGTGAAATGATTGAGATGCCCATTGGTTACTCTAGGATTGACAGCATTCCACCTTCTCCACCAAAGGCGGTTGTTGATCTGGCCCTGCTTGAGGCTCATGACCTCTTTCCCTGCCTGCTGTGCCAATACCTAGCTCCCCTACTATCAAGCAGTCCTCTGCTACCCTTGTTCTCACTATTCCCTCTGTCTGGGCACCCTCTCCACATCACCTGACCACTCTGTCTCACTTTTATAACAGCATATGCCTCAACTCCTTAAGGACACTAATGTTGAACCCCAGCCCAAGTTAGGTACCAATTCACTAAGCTTCCAACCTTCTAGATTACTGTGGCCCTGAGATCTGATTGATCTGAGTTTGAATCTAGATTCCTCCACATTTTAGCTGAAAAAATGACTAAACCTCTCTATACATTTTAGGCCCTCTTCTGCAAAACTGGCATGATATTTGGCTATTTTCATTGGATGTTGTGAAAATTGTCACGAGCCATCCATGGGCTATGTGTGAACTATGCACATTTGAGCATATGAGGGGACTGGTCTGGTGTTGCATGCTGATTGAGCTGTGTGACACAAATGTGCCTTTCCCCTTGCTCTGCCTGTGATCCCACACCACATCTGAGATGGGTGTGACTTGTCAAGATGTCAATCAATCTGCTGACCACAGGACATCACCAAGCAAGACTCCATCCTTCAAAACCCTACTCCTTGCCTTATATGAGTGGAATATTCTGTCGAATGTCTTTTCCCCAATAAATAAACAGGTGTGTTCTCTTTCTTCTTCCAATGTTATACAGCATGGAGTGACCCTTGGGGTCACTGAGCAGTCCCACCCTCGACCTTAGAAACTCATGTTCGTGTTTTGCGTGGTTTCTTCACCGTTTCTCAAAGGACCCAGCTCCTTTGAACCCAGCTCATCCCGCCAGCCTGGCCAGCTATACAAAGAATACACGATGTGATCTTGGGAGAGTGCTGGGCTTCATAAATGTTAGCTCCCCTATTCCTGTTCATGTGTCTGTCTCCTCCACAGGTCCAGACCCCCTCCTCAGCGGGGACTATGGATTGATTTTTCATACCTCTGGGTCCTAGCACAGTTCTGGGCACATGGGATACACTCAAGAAATCGACAATCAATGAAATGTAGACTCCTTAGGATGATGATACCTTTGCCCATGAGCCCTGCCCATCCTGTATCACTCCCAGGTGAGAGAACCTGTGGCCCCCAAATCACCTTATTATGATTTACCATTTTCTAGAAGATTCTCACCTTAAACACTTACTCCTGGGGTTCCCTGTCTTTGTTGTTACTTGTGGCTGAAGGCCTTTCCCAGCCTGGCAGCTCCTACTGTCACTTGTCCTTCAAAGTCAACAGCAACAGAACCTATTCTCTGTACCCGGCCAGCTCCCCTCATGCTATCTCTCAAGGATTTCACCTGAGTTCATATTTTTTATTCTAATGCTTTTAATTTGTGGTGGTTACTTGATGTACTTATATTTTCCATTTTGGTCTCTGGGTTCCTCAAGGACTGGATCTGGTTTTCATCTCTGTACCTCATTCTGCAAACTGTATCAAAACCATAGCAGGTGGTTGTTGAAATAAATGCTTTTGTGGTCAAAGTGCACATGTTAATGCCAGGTGGGGCAGAAGGAAGAAACAGGGGTGGGGTGTGAGGACTCCAGGGAGAATGTTCACTTGTTTCGTCACATATGAAAGGGAGGTATTTGGGGGTAATTTGGACGGTGGGATTCAAGAGCAAGGATTAGTCTTATAGCCTATTTTCCATCCCTCTCTTCCTCCTCAACCCTCCTCCTCCTTCCTATGGGATCTAAATAAGCAAACTGACTTCTTCCTCTTGTTCACCATTCTCTGGGCTTCCTGTATAATGCATAGGGTGTGCTTCCTCATAGCTTACCTTGCTACATAGATTTACATGTAGGCTGAAGCAATTGGGTTTTTTTTTTTTCTGTTGCTCTTTGCTTCTGCATTTTATGATAGTGAAGTTCTATCATGCTCTGTATGTCCTTCTCTAACACTGACCTGGAGATATGAACTCATCACTCCACTCTTCAGATTATCAAGACATTTGTACATTGCTGTTTTACAAAACATTATATCATATCATCACTGTTAACAAGGCTGGGATGATGCAAGAGCAGAGGCTGCTCCAATTTGTCCTTGCTTTCAATGCTCTTCAAAATGCTTGGCATAATATAAGCACTTGATAAGGGATGGATGGGTAGATGGGTGGGTGGATGGATGGGTGGGTGGATGGATGGATGGATGGATGGATGGGTGGATGGATAAATTTGTGGATTCATGGATGGATAAATTCATAGATGGATGGAGGGATGGATGGATAGAGATGGAGAGGACAAAAGATAAACCCTTGCAGGTTGACCTATGTTCACCCCCACACATACCTCTATAAGCTTTCTGAATAATCAGCAAAACATTTTTTTTTTCCAAAAAAAGCATTATTAAGATACCATAGGCTATAATGAAAAAAAAAATCCCTTGTCTTATATTGATTATTTTCAGCTCTGCCTTTTTCATTTAAGGATAGATTCTTTTGCGGCCACATGGTGGCTACAGCAAGTTGTTCCAGCCATTAGATATAGATATAACCATCTCCAGAGATGAAATGGCTATTTCCTCTTAGGAGAGAGGATGCCTTTTCCACAAGTCCCCAAAGATGTCCCCAGGTCTCATTGGCCAGAGCTGGTTTTCCCATTCCCAACCACCCTCTGGCAGGGGCCCGTTCACATCTATAGGGATTGACTCTTGAGTGAGGGAAAAGGCCACCATCTTCCATGGGGGTAAGAGGTGGATGTCTGAAAAAAAACACAGGCTTTGTTGGTAGCAGGAAAGAAGATGAATAGTCAGTCATCATTATCTGCTCTCCAAGTCTAAGTTCCCAATCAATCCTCTTAATTTAATATACACACCCTAGCAAGGCTGGAACGAACCGTTGCTCCTTCCTGGGCCTGTGCAGGGTCTATGAAGGGCTAGGGAGAGTCTGCCTGCTTATTAGCAGCCTTGTTTCATTTCTGTTGTCTCTCAGTTCTCCAGATGCACAGCGGCTATCACTCATCTACCCTCTTGCAAGCTCAGCCTCCCTGCACGTCCTCAACCATACTTCAGATGCAGGAAGTATGTGGCTGCACCTGTCCCCTTCTACTGTCAAGTGCTCTTATTGTCAACACGGTCTTGGATGCAGTGCCCCACAGTGAGTGTGGGATTTTGAAGATGTGACAAAGTGACTTGCTACATTCCTGACCCAGGAATGTTCCAAAAGTCACTGTCCCCTTCTTCAGTGCCTGAGCTGTGGTCATCCCTATATCCAGGACCTTCTTCTGATCACGTCTTGCTACGTGCTTTCACCCAGGTCATCCTTGAGCCAGATCACTCCTTTCTAAATCAGTAATATCCACTATGAGCTGTTTGCTTCCATCACTCTCCAACTGCCAAAGCCTGTGAGACATCACTTGAAATTGTGCTCCGGTGCCTCCTGTAAGCACGTCTCCTGCCTGCCATCTGTTCAGCTCCGGCAATGTGTCCAGAACCGCCTTGATGTCTTCCTCGGATTCACTTTGGTGCATGACCCGCCCGACAGAGTTTATTTACATGGCTTCTGTTCCTGAGGATTGGATCAGCTCCAGGAACCCCGTGCTGGTTAGTGACTAGGAGCTGTCACTTGGTGTTTATTGGAGCATGTGTCACTGATTCAGAGGATGAACTTGATGACAACCAAAGGCCCAGATCTCATATCTCAAAAGGTAAGCACACTGTGCCGCGCATTGAAAATATTCTGCTTGTCTGAAACTTGGTGCTGGTTTACATCTCTCTGTTAAAAATAGAAAAGTTCCTTAACTTAGCCTCCCCAGTCCTATTTAGTATTTTAGGTGAAATGATCTTGCTTTGGCTTTAATCTGTGATCCATTCATGGACAAAGTCAAGAGCCTACAAAGAAAAGTGGGGCATCTCTTTATTACCTGCTCCTCATGGCAGAGATAGCTTGAAGACCATTAATGACCCATTTCTCATAAATGATAATTGCGACTGGAGATTTGAGGGCAGCCCCTGACCACTTCGACTATAACTTCTCATTAACAAATTATCGCTTAAAAGTTTAATGTCCAATTTTACAATAGACAAATGCACGCTTCAACAGAATCCATCCAAGTACTTCATTAACCTCCTCCCCAGCCACACCTCGGGGAACTCCAAGGAACAGCTGGGTTCTTGAAAGGAGGTTTTCTTGCTCAGAAAATAATGGTGACCCGTGTGTGAGTACAAAGAAAGAAAACTCAGATCAAAATGAAAAGTAATGAAATATAGCAATGATTATCATTGGAACAAATTCAGTCAGAACATAAAGCAGAAGACTTTCTTTTAATAAGCTGAGTGACTTTAATACTGAGTGGTACCACTAAGGTCAAAAAGCAGTCAAAACTGTCCATGACCTTGGTGGTTTTAGGTGAAGACCACACTTTGCCTAATTCTCTACTGCCGCTGGGCTATGGCTGTCCCCCGCGGTCCCTCCAGGAAACTATTATCTTCTTTTTGTTTCACCTCAGTTCAGCTTTTGGCTTCAAAATTCTCAGATTTTGAACTTTAAAATAAATAGAAAAAATGGCTTTGGGGTTTTTGTCAAAAGCCTAGGCTTTAAAGGACTCAGATCATAATGATCAGGGAAGATTGAGACTGTAGCCCAAGATAGGTTTTCCAGTCTGCCCACTCTCAACTCCAAGGACAGACCAGAGAGCATTTTCCAGGCTGGGTGGGGAGGGCGCAGAGGGAGGAGAAATAGGTGTAGGAGGAGAATGGAGATTTTACACATTGGTGTGTCCCTGACTGGGGGTGAGAGTGGAGGATGGGAGCACACTGCAGGGAGACTTTAGAACACAGGCCTTATGGACTGGTTCCTAGGTTGGTCCCAGTAGGAGCGCCCACCTCATGCAGGTCTCTGGTGGGGTAGCCTTGCAGGGAATAGAGAGACAACTTTCCCCAACACCCCAGGGTAACAGCTGCAGAGAGACAAACAGGACAGTCAACAGCTCCAAGGGGCTGTGCACTGAAACAAGCCAAATAAACTTTTCCTCCTATTGTTCTTATTGGGTCTTTTGGTCAAGGTGGCAAAAAAAAAAAAAGCTCTGACCAAAACCAAAACATTTTTAATTTTTTTTTTATATATGCCTTTTTATTGTAAACATTTCCCAAGAAGAATAGACTTCTCTAATATTAGAAACAGCATCATTAATTACCGAAGAATCAATGTAAGCCACTAGTTGGTGAACACTGAGAGAAATTCATCTTGAGGGTCTTCCCACTTCAGGCTGATGTGACACCCCACAGCACCTGTGTTCCAAGGTGTGCAGGGACACCTCTGTGTGTTCAGGTAGCTCCCTGTGCATGCTGGGTGAATGACCCTGATTCACCTAGCCAATGGGAACGGAGGGTGATTCTGGCCAATTAAACAGGAGGAGAGCCTGCAGGGCATGCCCAGGGGACATGATTGGAAATGTGTCTTAGCTTTTAAAAGGAGATTCAAGGAAGAGATCAGCCCCTTTCAGCTTCTGGATGTCTCTATGTGAGAAACAGCTGCCTAGAACTGTGTCAGCTACTGTCCAATTGAGAGGGGGTTTAGCTGGATGCTAAGAGGATGGAGAGGATAGGATCAAGGAATCTGGCCTTGGTGTAAGTTGCTCAGTTTGACAAATGTGCAGCCTCCGCATGTCTGCCTACTTGAGATAATAAATCCACTTACTGTTTTGCATTGTTTACTTGTTTGTTTTGACTTGTGACACTACTTCTCCATGTACATACTTAGCACATTGCATGATCAATAACGACTGATTGACTTGTCCGCTCCTCATTCTCCCTAGTCCTTCTCTCATCCACCTGCACCTTGTGAACAGCTTGAGAACCCAGACCAGGTGTTGGTTATTTATCTTTACATATCCAATCCAGGGCGGTGAAAACATAGACGCTCAACGAACTGACGCTAAAAAGAATTTATTCTGCCATAAAGGAAGGGATGTTCTGAAACCTGCTACAAAGTCATCCTACATGAAATGAGCCAGACTTCAAAAGACCAAGGCTGTATGAGCCCACTTATATGAACTATCCGAACCGGCAAACTACAGAAACAGAAGGTAAAGCAAAGGTCACCAGGGGCATGGAGGAGTGGGGAATGGGAAGCTGTTACTTCAATCTGGCTGCAGCCCAATTGGATCCATCTATAAAATGACAATTATTTGCACCCTGAGGATCAAACATTTGCTTTGGGTAGAAAGAGGGTCTATCAGCTGTGACAGAGAATGCAATCTCTGAAAAAATCAACAGTCAGACAAGTGAAGACCATACTTCTTGTCCTCTGGGTAAGATGAAATGAAAGTAAACTCTTTTTTTTCTCATTTCCCAAAGAGAAAGTAGTAGCTGAACTGACATTTGAGAACCAGCCACCTAAATGAAAATCTTAATAATAATTAAATAATAATCAATGATGGGAAGGACAAAAGTAGATAGCTCCCTAAAGTCCTAAAATAAAAGGACACTAACCCTTTGGGAAAGTTGAGGAATTACTTGATAAGTAATATTTTATATAACCCCAAAATTCTTGATTCTTTTTTTTTTTTTGGTACCCAGGATTGGATCCAGGGATGCTTAAACCCTGAGCCACATCCCCAGCCCTTTTATATTTTATTTAGAGACAGGGTCTCGCTACGTTGCTGAGGTATCCTCCTGTCTCAGCCTCCTGAGGCCCTGGGATTATAGATGTGTGCCACCATGCCTGGCTTGAAATCCTTGATTTAAAATAATTAGTAAAATTAGATTTGCATTAATATTTCCGTGACCCTGGGAAAGTGAAGTTGGAGATTAGGGCTTTACTCATTGTCAAGGAAAACCTGGACACAGAATGCCACGTGTTCAGCCCTGGCCCGACAGGCGAGGGCTTAGGACTGCTGAATGAATGAATGAACGAACCAGATGAAAGCGAGAGGAAAACATAAGATTCTATGCAAATATTCAAATCTTAGGCTTCCTTTTGATTTCATGGTCACCTAAATAAGTCTTTGAATAACTGATTTTTCAGTTATAAAAATTCAATGAAAGAATGAACTGAATGCATGGCTGACAAATACCGCCAACAGCACAGTGTCAGGGGGGGTCGCAGCTCCCACCCTGACCCGCTTCACTGCCAGGTGACGCTGAGCGATTGACTTAGCCCCTCTTGACCTTGGTCTCTCTGACAGTGATTTTTAACAATTCCACTTTTAGATTCTCCATTCAACGAGTCTATTCTTTCCCATGAGTTGTCATTTCTCTACTTGAAAATCCTGGCCACAAAATCTCAGATATTTATGGGTTATGCAAACAACTTCCCTTGCTGTATTTTCAATCAGAAATTCATACTTCACAGATGTTGGGTCTTGTCCCTGGAACCATCCCTTTGACGGTTGAGTTTCTGTCGATTCGTTAAAACCTATGTGCTCTCATCCCTGAGAAATTTTCTCTGTCCCAACTCCCAACTCTCAACTTCCTCCTCACACCAAATTTAATCTCTTCCTTTTATCTACATTTTAATAATTTATTGCCTACTCCCTTATATCTATTTGTTTCTATGTCTATTTCTCTTCTGGCCTGGGAGTTCCCTAAAAGTAAGAACCATATTCTTTTGGCCTTGTACAATAGCACCATATTGAGTGGTTGACTTATTCATTTATTGAGCATCTACTACAAGTCAGGCACAATTTGTGGCATTTGGATTCAGGGATAAACAAGACCAAATCCTACCCTCTTCGAACTTACACTGCTGTAGAAGCAGGTGTTTGCACACGGTTGAACCGTGTCAAAGGACATCCTCAGTAGGGAGCTCTGCGGAACTAACCATTGACTCTCTCCTGATTGGTATCTAAGTTTCTGGGGTCTTCAACTATTAGTAAAAGGGTGAAGACTCAGAAGTCTCCCTCCTATTTGTTCTTAGTTCTCATGATGTTTGAAATAAGATTACAGTAGGTAAAAAATCATAAAAGAGGAAGACATCACAGCCTTGTGCTCCTGTGCACCAAGGAGACGGTAGTTAATTGACTCACTAATCAGCACTTGAGCAAAGGGCTAACACAATAATGGGCCCATAATGAGATGACTCTTCTGAGCCAGGCTGCCGGCTACTCACATCTGGTTTGTAAAGTATTAATCAGCTCTGAGTCAGTGGGTAGGGAACATTAAGAATGCGGTTACTTCCTAAATAAATTATTTCCCACTTATTCTGACAATCATAATTGGTGTATTTGAAAGAATTATTTTAATACACCAACTGCAGCTAAGCTCAGCTTTTGAGTCATTCTAATAATATTCTTTGATTAAAATACCAAGTTATAATTTTTATATTATTAAAGATTTATAGTAATGATAACTCAGTAGGCTTCATGCCACATTAAAAATGTCATGGCCGTCTGTCACATTTTGAGAGTCGTTTTGGAAGGATCATGCTTTCTAAATCTTTTATACTATTTTCATCATGAAAACAACATTTTCTGCCTTGCTATTTTAATTGGTCTTTAACTGGAATTGTCTCTCCAGGTTCACCGGAAAAAAAAAAAAAAGCTCTTTTCATTTTCCTATTACTTGTTACGTTCCAGGTACATTGAATGTGCTTCCTGTTAGTCATGTGCCTTTTCCAATTTTTACCAAGATGTTCTAACAGGAATTGGAAGCATTTTTATTTTTGGAAGACAGCAGGTTAGAATAATTAAGTTTGAATCACAGACATAAAGCCTTGATTCAGAATTCACTCAATACCTCAAATAAGACTCCTATTAAGGAGTTTTAAAACTCCCAGAGCTGGAGGGGCTGCCCTGATAACATGTGTTAATCTCGAGTTTCCAACAGATCCAGGGTGAGACTCTGTATATTTGGTTTGTGTAGAAAACATATTTTATTCATGACCTAATATTACAGTTTCTTATATGCTATCTTTTACCAATATTTAATATGCAGCTATGAAAAACACGGCTTCCTGGTATTTATGCTGATGTTTACTTAGTTTTCTCTTAAATAAAAACTGCTTTACCATAGGAAATTGGAAAATGTGGGAAAAGTTTTGAAACAAGACAGAATATCCAGTCTCACCCATCTGTGACATCATCAGCATCACAAGGATGCTTATATTTATATGAAAAATGTAAAACTGCCCATATGGATGGCTAAGACATCACCTGCATTCTTTAATTGACTTCTCACAAAACTCCTACATGATAACATGCTAGAATTGTAAAGTCATTTTTAAGTGATAAGCATTGTTGATTCCTATACATTTTGGGGCTTTATCACAGGGGTTGGAACACCAAGAGCTGCATTTCCTAGACTCCATTACCACTTAAATTCTGCATGAAATTTACATTCTTGCCAGCTAATGAGATGCTTTAGCACACTTGGAAGCAGGAGGGAGACAGAAACCATTCTTCTTCCTCCTGCAATGGCAGACATGTGGGTCTTAGCAGAAATTAGTTGTATAATGGCCTCTGAATCTCCCTTCTGCCATGGACCTCCAGGCTTAGATGGAACTGGATAGCACAAGGTTTCCCACGAGCCCCACCTGTGTGTGGGATCCGAAATTCCCCCCAGTATCTGGGCTACTCAAGTAGCCATCACCTTGACTTCCCTTTCCAGTTCTTCCAACAGCTTTTGAAGCCTCTGATTATTCTTACATCTTTTCTGTTTCTAATTCTTAGAGTGGATCTGCTTTCCTGACTAAATCCTTACTGTTAAAGCTTAATTATGGTATCATTCCTGGGGTGTTCTGACACCAAAAAGCAATTCTCCAATTCTTTCCACAGCCCTTGGGTGCCAAAGAATGCAATTCAATTCTGAAATCATCCACCTGGAGTTAGCATTAGATTCCACATAAGATTTCTCCCTCTTCAGATGCCATTCGCAAGACCAAGGCCACCCACCATCCTGACCACCTGACTACATATCAGGGGTTTCCACAACCCCCTTTTGAGTTTAGTAATTTGTTAGAGCCATTCACAGAACTCAGGAAAGTGCTTTACTGAGTAATACTGATTTATTATAAAGAGGCAACTGGAGAGTATCCAGATGAAAGATAGTCACAGGGGAAAATATGGGGAAGGGGTGGAGCTTTCATGCATTCTCTGGGCATATCACCTTCCTAGCATCTTGATGTGCTCCTCAAGCCCCGAGCTCTCTGGGTGCCACTCTTAAAGATTTCTAGGGAGACTCTGTTATAAAGGCATAGTTGAGTGAATCATTGGCCATTGGTGACTAAACTCAAACCCCAGGCCTTTCCCTACCCCTAAGGTTGGGGTGCTCTTGCCTTACTGTGAGCCTCACATCCTGAAGCTATCCAGGGGTCCAGCAAGAGACACTTCACTAGCATGAACTCACATGGAGGAGAAGGAGGTCTATTATCCTTAACAAGAATTCTCCCATCCCTCCTACCACTGGGGACAATCCAAAGATTTTAAGGGCTCCATGGTAGATACGAAAAAAGAATATCAAACATCTATTTCTCATTGTATCAACTCTCCTGTCACAGTAGAGGATATGAAGAGGTTCAGAAACTCCTTTAAGGACACCTGGCTAGAGAGTGTGGAAGCTGTGGTCGACTCCCATTGGGTTTACACCCAGAGGCAGCACTTACCCCTGAAATAAACTCTCTCACTTGGGAACATTTCATGACAGTCTAATTTTTATTCATTTTTACCCATTTGTAACTCATGCCATTTATAAAATATTACAATTTGCTATTTTTTTTTTTTTTACACACCATCACATTTGACTTCTAGGAACTGCAAAGCACCCTATCATTAGCATTTAATATAGGGTATTTAAATAGTTGCCTGATATTGGACATTTGGATGAATTCCAATTTTCACTTTTAATGCTGAAATGATTATCTCTGTTCTCAAGCTTTGCCTGCATTTTCTCATATTTCATTTTGTGCTGTAAAGAGAGACTCCTAAAAATTGACTTAGTATGTCTCAGGCTATGACTTACTTTCAAATTTCTGTGTTCATATTTTAAGATACCCAACAAATGGTCAAATTTTTAAAAGATGAAACAAATTTGAGGTATTTTTAAACTGTTTTTTTTTTAATTGAAAAAAATTCCTTGTTTTTGCCCAAACTACTTAGGCCTATGGATCACCATCTAAAATCTGAGGTTCTTTGCTATGACAGAAAAGAATAACAGCAAAAATGATGATATGATGATTGTCACTTTTATCAAATTCAAAGCTAAATACTTCCTTACTCAAATCATCTTAATCTGTGATCAGTAACAATAATACAATGAAGGGCACTCCAAGGTCCAAAGTTAATTTCATTTATATACCTACAATTCCATTTGAGGATTTTGCCTTCAAGCAATTATACTTTTAATATCAATTCTTGAAGCACATCTCCTATGCCACTGCCTAAACCATCGGACCAATAATTCCAGTGTGGGCCTCATACCCACAGCGTTAGCATCTCCGGGGAATGTGTTACACATGAGCCCTCATGGACTCCAGCCCAGAACTACTGAACTGGAAAATGAAGATGGATCCCAGTGATTTGTATTTTAGTAAACTCTTCATATTTTTTTTTTTGACACTATTCTATACATGTCATATTTGGGGCCTACCCATGCTCCATCCAAGATGCTGCTTCTCCATTAGGTTTCCACACAGTGAGTTACAGCATTTACTGTTATTTCCAAGACTGTCTTATTTAAGATCCTGACAAAGTTATCTAGCTCCTCCTCCGAAAGACCCTAGAGTTCCCTAGACTATACCCATTTAAGAATCGGCCAACTGGGTAAGAAGTTGCCAAGGTAAGGATTGCCTCATGTAGCATAAAATTACATGAGACGAGATTAGAAGCATGCTATTTTAGTCCAAAAAAATTGAGAATATATATATATATATTACACACACACACACACACACACACACTCACACAGGTCCAGACTGTTGAATGTTTTGAACTTCCAAGAATGTCAGAGATGGAGGGACTGAAGGCAAATGGGGTTTTCAGTGGACAATACATCTTTGTTTGGGTGTGATGTAGATAGGCCCTATGCATAAATATATTCTGAATTTTCTAAACTTCAGCCATTCCTTGGTTACTGTCAATTTTCATTACTATGATTCTGCTTTTAAATTAAATATATTAACCTTTGTCCTAATTTTAAAATGTTCATGAAATTTTAGTTTTAATAGGCTAGTTACATATTTTTTTCCTAGTAAAATTAAAATGCATGCATATCATTATAATGAAGACATCCATTTATAAAACCATCTTATATACCTTCAGTGATATGTTTTGACAAACACAGGATTAATTTAATTAATAAATGATAATATCTTCCCACTGGGGAACTCTAGGAAAGAATACAGAGTGCTAAGACAATCCTGTGTTACTAATGTATGAAATAACCCCACTGAAGACGATAGGAGAAAAAGGCTGATCTAAAATTTTGGGAAATGAATGGAGTAGATAAGACTAAAGGCAAATGGAACCATACATAGTGCTAGACTCCAGGTGATGAGGTTGTTTTTCATAGAAGCACAGGCCCTGCTATACATGTACACCGGAATTAACCAATTAAATAAATGGTTTTTCACCTTTGAAGTAAAAATTGACAGATCAGCCTGGGAGGGAAGCTAGAATGTAGTAATGGCTTAGAGTTGGAGACATCAATAGGAACTCAATATGTTTAACTCAATATGGATACAAATGGCTACATAAAGAAAGATTTATAGATATGCATATGTAATGAAGATTGGGATAAAAACATAGATATCTTTACTTGTTAATTCAGAGGGTCTCAAAGAAACCATCAGCAGCAGCAAGCACATCTAGTGCTCAGATCTTGGGTTCTAATACCATTCTCCAATAAAGGAACCAGGGTTCCTGGAAGACAAGGCTGATTCTAGTATGGGGCAGGAAATGTTCAATATTAGCCTGGAGCATCTTACAGCACCACCTTTCCCAAAACTCCACAATAATGGGAGTGTGTCAAACAGGCACGGGGCCCACTGAAAGAGCCCTCAAAGCCAAAGATGAAATAATTCAAACAACAAAATAAAGTAGCCTTGGAATATCAACCAAAGTATGGAAGAAAGATCCATGAATCAACAGTGACATAAACAAATAACTGAAGAAAGTAACAAAGGGAAAGAAAGAGAAATCTCTTCATGCAGAAGAATTTTTAAAAATTGTTCACATATTCCACCAAAAACAGGGAGAAGATAACTATGTACTCTTAGTGAGCTGTGCATAATGACCTCCTTCCAAAGAATAGTGTGGAAAGAGGAGTTAAAGTAACTTTTCAGTGGAGAAACCTGACAACACTACCGCAGCCAGGTGATCAAGGTCAATGTCAAAAGTCATAAATTATGTTGACAGTATGGTGATCTTATGGGATGTAAAGCACTCTACCTCTATGATCTTCCTCCTCCAAACTCATAATCCCAACCTAACCATGAGAAAAATATCACACTGATTAGAGTAGAGGGGCGTTCTACAATACACCTTACCAATACTCCTCAAAGTTGTCAAAATCACAATCAGGTGTGGTGGCATACGCCTGTAATCCCAGCAACTTGGGAGGCTGAGGCAGGAAGATCGCAAGTTCAAAGCCAGCATCAGCAATTTAGCAAGGCCCTAAGCAACTTAGTGAGACTGTCTCTAAATAAAAAATAAAAAGGGCTGGGGATGTGGCTCAGTGGTTAAGCACACCTGGGTTCAATCTCTGGCACCAGAAAAAAAAAATTCAGTCAAATTTATGAAAAACAAGGCAAGTAGAGGAAACTATCCTAGCTTAAAGGAACCTAACCCAACAAGTAAATGTGATGTGACATGGGGATAGGATCCTGGAACAGAGAAAAGACACTAGGTAGAAACTAAGAAAATTTGGATATATTATGAATTTTATTTAATAATAATGTATCGTGCAAATTTTATATATAACTATAATTCACTAATTAAAAAATAGAAGAAAGAACAGTAGAGGAAAAGGTAATATTGGCAGTTGAAATGAAGAAAACTGTAATATGTATCTGTGAATATGTCAAAATCAATCCCACTATCATGTACAACTATAAGGCACTAAAAAAGATAAGAATAAACACAAAAAGTAATTATGTACCAATATTAGTCCACTATTTGTATCAAAAGAACCAATTTGTTGTAACAAATGAGTTTCAAACTAATATAAGATGTTAATAATAATGGAAACTATATGGGCAGGGCAAGGGTTATGGGAACTCTGTACTATGTGCTCATGCTGAGAGCCACAGCCAAGTCAGAATGTCGCATGGCATTTGTGCCAGAAGGGAGTGGTTGAGAGGTGATGCCAGGGAGCCATTGAGATGAAGATGATTATGTTAAGCTGTGTATTCAATTGTATATTAGACCCCTGCTGTCCGCCTGGGCGCCCTCTACTTTGGAGTTCTCCTCCTGGAGAGTTCACGCGTTGGTTGGTGAAGTGCCGGAGGAGGGATTTTCTGGTTGGTGGTTCCTGGAAGGGCTGTGTGGGTGGCATTCGTGGGAGTTCAGGCAATAAAGGGGTTCCTGTTTTGAACCTAGAAGTGCCTCCTGGCGGCTTGGTTACTTTGTGCCCAGCCAGACTGCGGCATGCTCAATTTTTCTGCAACTCTGAAACTGTTCAAGAATGTCCAATCAATTATTTCAAAAAATTTTAAATAAACACATTGCACCTCTTCAGGAGAGCCTGTGGTCTGTTTCCTGGAGGTCATCTTAAGTTCACTCCAGGAGGACCACCATGGAGTCCTGGGCCAGTGCATGGCATTCTAGGGAGACGACCTGGGTCTGAAGCTCACCCTGTAGAACCCACTGCCGAGGGAATAGGCTGCACCCCTGAGGAGGGGGCACCTTTGTGTAACTTACATAAAGGCATTGATATGTGCTTCTAATTTGGATGAATGCATTGGTATGTGCTAGTCAGTGTTCCATGGCATTCCTAATTATTTCAGGAATGAAGGCTTGAGGCCAGGCACAGTGTTGCATGCCTATAATCCCAGAGACTAGGGAGGGTGAGGTGGGAGGATCGCAAGTTGGAGGCCAGCCTCAGCAATTTAGCAAGAGCCTATCTCAAAAAATAAAAAGGGCTATTTTTTTTTCTGCTGTACAACTCTTTAGATATGAATGCAAGTGGAAAATTCATCTTGATAACTTCTGACAGTTCTAAGCCCCTAAAGGCAGAAGTCTGGACCATATAACCATCCAGCTAGGATCCTATGAATGCAGGTGGTGGGTAGCTAATATGATTAACAGGAATACTAGTCACTAACATCAATTAAATATCATGTTCCAGATGTTACAACACAGAATTCAAAGTAATTTTTAGCTTTGAAAGCCCAGAATTTTTAATGCTCCCAGATTAATGCCAATTCCACATCCCAGTTGTACTCCTAGAATCTGGTGTCCTCAGACATCCATAAGGCTGGTAGAAATCTG
The DNA here is from genome assembly GCF_001458135.2 of Marmota marmota marmota. Classification (NCBI taxonomy): domain Eukaryota; kingdom Metazoa; phylum Chordata; class Mammalia; order Rodentia; family Sciuridae; genus Marmota; species Marmota marmota. The sequence goes on along the minus strand of NW_026000240.1, from coordinate 20,920,673 downwards.
TGGATACCCCATGTCCTCTTGAGGAACCAGGGCATATGGCTGCTTCACACCCCTGTCAAAGACATCCCTCATGGTGCCTCTTGATTTAGACACTGACTCTCTCAGAGGCCCCTAATCACAGGACTTCAGGCTGTGTTAATCGGAAATGACAGTCACCCATACATAGAAGTCTCTCACGCAGGTGTCCCTAAGTCAAAACCCCTTCGGAGCTGAACCATGATAATAGGAAAGGTGGCCCATGCTCCCCAGGGCCCCGTCTCTGCTCCCCACTCTGCCTCCCCAGCATGTGGGCTCATCATTCAAACAACTTCCTGGTTCTTTCTCTCCCTGTCTTATTTAGAGAGTAATTACAACCCACCATTTTATGCTCTAACATCCGAGGCTTCAAAAAATCTCTACTGGTCTAGTGGCTTTTTGAGTCAAAATGATTAAGTGAAAAACAGGTTTAAATGTTTCCTGAATTAGTCAAATAAATAATGATTCAATCTGATTAAGTGGAAAAAATCAGAGGAAAGGTGTGAGCCAGGGAGAGCTTTTTAGATCAGATCTTTACCATGCCAACATCCAGAGGAAGTTTTTAATGAGAGAGGAATTAGATGGCATTTATCAGAGGTGTGCCCTCTGAAGGCAGCTCCCTTAGACGTGGTGGATAATCCAGAGTCCAGCATCCTTTCCAGTGCATTCCAAGTCTAATGGCCAATTAAGGCCCGTTTGTTCAACTTTCCCATTCTTTTTTGTTGTTGTTTATTGCTTCAACTTTCAATGCCAGAAGCTTTTCAAAAAGAGCCTGACCTTTCTACAAAGAGGCTTTTTCAGTTTAACCTCTAATTTAATATGATGGGCATACAAAATAGACCAGTTTGATGCTCAGGCCAAAACTCAAAGGAAAGAGAGAAGAGGCTTCCAGAAAAAAGAAAAACAGCATCAAGACTGGTAAATGACCAATGCTGACCACTGAGCATACTGAAGCAACCAGTACGTGGTTTTATAATAAGCTTCTTGGATTGCATAGAGCTCACGGGTATGTTTATTGTTAAAGTGCAGAAAAAAGATCCAGAAAGTGAAGGAAGAGACATAACTAATTCGAATGATCACATTCAAATTATCGGTTGGACTGTTCTCATTTTAAAGCAATGCTGTATTCTTTAAGTTCATTTTTACTCCCATCATAATTCTAGCTCAATGACTAGACGAGGAGACTGGAAAGAACAGAACACTAAAACTGTCCTTCATGAAAACTTTACGGCTGTGTACTATGATCTTTATAGGATTAACTCTTAAGCGTCCTGAAAGGCTAGGACTGATGCCTAAGACAATAGACATTGTGGGTTTTTTTTTTTTTTAATTCTTTCCATATAGATTACCAACCTTTGTTATGCTCGAATTCGGGACCCCCCAAAAGACCACCAGAGACCAAGATCGATGTAAACAGCAAAAAGGTGTTTATTGCATGCTAGCTACGTCCTCCGTGCACACACAGCAACTGGTGAGGCTGAGAGGCCCCAGCCCAGGGTTTGCAGCATTTATACATTCTTTGGAGAAGGCAGGGACCCCCACATACATCATAGCATCTCTTAGCAAATCATCTCACACCGTGGGAAAATCAAATAACAACTCTAAAACATGATTAGCACATTCACTGGCGGGAACAAGTTGGGTAGGGGTGATTGGTTACTACAAGAGGGGGATTCATTTGAACTGATTGGTTTAAGCCAAGAGGGGTGTTCGTGCTGAACTACATGGTTTCCCAACACATTATCAACCACCATAAACTACTGGGAGGGTCATCTGGCATCCCAGGTATTTCCCTGTCTCATGCTGATTGGTGGCTGCTAGGGGGTTGCTATGGGTCCCCACCTAGCCTGACTGAATCAGGGACACCTGGTGCAGCAGATCTCTCCTGTTATTTGTAGATAAACAACTTAGCAGGGTGGGAATGTGCCTAGGAGTGCTCCGTGGGTCTTTCCAAGGACAAAGGCCATGTCCCTTCCTTGGACAGGCTTTGCTCTGAGGTAGAGGCTGGTTTTTCACCTTGAGCAGCACGATTTTTGAATTTTCATAATATTCAGCTTATGTGACAGGCACTGGGGATACAGTGTTGTACAAGATGAACAAGGTCTCTGCCCCAAGGAAATTACATCCCAAAGGAGGATGGGAGAAAAATAAACAGAAGAGATCATTTTGGAAATGGGTAAGTGCTGTGGAAAGAACACATTGACAGGGAGTGCCTTTGAGTTCCCTCTACCAGGTAGGCACCTGGGTAGAAGCCTGGATTAAAAAGGGAGTCAAGTTCAAATTGGGGATATTGCAAGAGCAAACCCTCAGGGCAGGAATGAGCTCAGAGGTTCTGGGAAGAGGAAGAAGGCAGGAGAATGAAGTTGCAGAAAAATCTCAAAAGTGGATGCAATCCTATTTCCAATGAGATTGGATACAATTGGAGGTTTCCTGCAGGGAAGACACTATACCCAATGTGAAGAATGGATTTGAGAGGGCAAAATGGCAGTTTGGGACTAGTGTAGAGGTAATTCAGTGGTTCTCACAAAATGATGGTGGTTTACAGTTGGGGTTGGGGGCAGGGAGGAGAGGGCAGGAGTCCATTCATTGAAACATGTACTGAGCCCTCCCTGAGAGTCACATCCTTCCTTAGGTTCTCCTTTTTCTTCATTTGGACCTTTATCCCCAGCTTTTCCATCATACTCCCTCCCAATTTAATGCATTGTATTTTCATTTTCTTAATTATTTGTTTCTGTGTCTCTTTCACATGCTAAACTGTGAGCTCTCAGAGGACATGGATGGGATACAATTTAGCTTTCTATTTCCAAAACCTAGCCCAGTGCCTGGCATTTAGCAAAGTCTCTCAATAAATGCATTTTGAGTTTAATTGAAAAGTTGAATTGAATTCAATTTAAGACTGCTATCTCAAATTCTCAGGAAAAAAGCTTGTCATCAGGCCCTGCCAATTTGAGGACGTTCACCTTTTTAAAGAAGCGCTCAAATTATTTCTTTCCGGCATGCTATGGTTTGCTGCCTGATCCTCACAAATAAAAATAGCACTGATTAATAGGAACAAAATCAGAAAAAAAAAGAGTTGGCTTAACAAGTCTTGCATTCTCGGTCATTGGCTGTCAGTTTTCCTACTTAATCATGGAAAAAGTGACCTTTTCTTAAAAATTGTCATCAGTGAAGATAGTCTTTATAATTTCCAAGATGAAAATATTTTTCTTTCTATATTAACTAAACAATGAGTTTAATTAAATTTCTCCCTAATATGTTTTAAGTCTTTTTAAACCATATGCTATTGCTTGAATCATCAGACCAGGTAAAATGCTGTGATAGGCTGAACAAAGATAAAGCTAAAGATAAAGCTCCTAATTCCTAGGGCTGGGGTTGTAGCTCAGTGGTAGAATGCTTGCCTCCCATGTGTGAGGCACTGGGTTCAATCCTCAGGACCACATAGATAAATAAAATAAAGATATTGTGTCCATCTACAACTAAAAATTTTAAAAAAACAGAACAAAGAAGATTCTAATTCCTGGAACTTGTAAACGTAACCTTATATGAAAACAGGAACTTTGCAGATGTAATTAATTTGAAAATCTTGAGATGGAGAGATTACCCTAAATTGTTCAAGTGGACTCTGAATGCAATCACATGCATCCTGTGACAGGCAGAGAGAGAGAGAGAGGGGTTGGGGAGGGAGGAAGGGAGAGGGAGGGGGAGAGAGGGAGAGAGATTTGGACACACACACACACACAGGAAAAGATGTGAAATGGAACAGAAAAAGATTGTTGTCTTTGAAAATTGGAAGTTGGGCTCTTGGGAGCCCCAGCTACCGAAGCTGGAAAAAGAATGGATCCTCCCTTAGAGTATCTAGAAGGAAAGTGGCCCTATTGATGCTTATATTTTAGCCCAGCAATACTGATTTCAGATTTTGACCTCCAGAACTGTGAGAAAACATTTGGTTAGTTTTAAACTTCCAAATGTGTAGTAATTTGTTACAGCAGCCAAAGGAAGCTAATACAACCAGGCTCTGGTTTGGCTTACTCATTTCTGGAATTCTCCTTGGACACTTGGTCTGCTTTCTGTCTCTTGGCACTTCCTACTTCACCCCTCAGCTTTCTGGACAGACAGCACTGCCCTGAAACTGGCAAAATAGCCCCCTGCTCCAGGTCTCTACTTCATAGACCCTGTCCAATGGGCCTTCCCCCACAGGCTGGGAGTGTGTGAGCCCCTAATTCTCCCACCCAGTCGATGGTCCAGGCATCCGAGAGCACAGAATCCCCTACTGGTCCCAGGACTGCTCCTGGGTCTCCAGGGGTCCTTTTTCTAAGCCTGGGATGGAGTCAGAGTAGAGTAGGGCTCTCGATCCCATTGTCTCTATGTTTTGGCTGTCCACTTGGAGTTTCAAGAATTCCAAGTTGAGCTAAACTTCTAGATCATTCTGAAGGTAGACTGGGAGTGTGCCAACTTGACCTGCACCTTTAGATATTTAGGTACATGGCTTTGGGCCCCCATTTGTGCTCCTGTCCCGGGATCCACAAATATTAGAGGCTTGTGGCTAAGTCAAGATTTAGCAGAGCTGATAAAACCAATGTTGTCACCAAAGACGTTCAAACCACTCAGGACTGTCACTGCAGTCCTCACTCCACCACATAAAGATTCTTCTATCCCAATATCTAGAAGTCTCCTCAACCGGCCACCCTATGGACTCAGAACCTGGGTTCCCAACAATTGATCTTTGTTTTTCTTTTTCTTTTCATGCCAGTCCTCATTATATGTCTGACTTCTTTGCCTCCAACAAATATTGCCTACGACCAAAAGATTCACTGATCCTTCCTAAACAAAGGACAACTGAAAGAGAAAATGGACCTACATTACTCAAAAGAATGAAGCATGTTATTGCTTCTTTTCTTGAACAAGAGGAGAGACTGAAAAAGATTTTCTCCTTGACCAAATTCAAGTCAAGCTCTTCTGAGCTCTCTTTCGATGAGGCCTTGTCCTTGGGCAAGGCCTTGTCCTGGCTCCTCAGGAGCCAGGACACTGTTATGTCAGTTTACTGAGAATAGCCCATCTTGAAATCTCATCTCTCTGGCCTACTCTCAGCAAGAGACCTGTTGAGAGTAGGTAAGAACACTCTCATTACTCACGATGTTCCCTCTTAGTAATTTTTCATCCATCCAAGGACTCCCAGCTGGGTCCTAAATCCCCACTGTTTTTGCTGTTGTTGTTATTGTTGTTGTTGTTGTTATATTGGAAATTGACCCTGTCCTACAATGGGGTCTCTTTCTCCCTATTGCAATAGTCTCTGATGAAAGCCCGTTTTTATTTATCCAAAGGCAACTGCAGTTTTCTTGGACATCACTCCCCTGCGGAAAGACTACCCAAGAACTTCCCACCATACTTAGAATAAAAGCCAAACTCTCCACCACAGCCCTTGGTCTGGCTCCCCCCTGACTTCCTTTCTGTCCTGCTTCTCCCTGATTCACCTTTCTGCAAACTCACCTTCCTTTCTTTTGCTCTCTGAAGGCCCCTGTGCTCATTCCACCTCAGGGTCTCCACATTTGTCTAGAATGTTCCGCTATCATATCTCCTCATGCCTGGACTCCTTCAGAGGACATCTTACTTCCTATCACTTCCTGATGTCCCCTCACCTGCATGCCTGATCACATCCTGCATTTCTTTGGTTCTTGGTTTACTTGCTGATGTTTCTCCCAGTGCCATGGAAGCCCAGGGGCAGGGATCTTGCTGACCGGTTGCCTGTTGTAATCCTAGTCCAGAGCTTGCTCTATAACTCTCTCCTTATTCATTATAGGTTGCTCCAGGGGTTTCATGAGTTGGTCATCCATCTCAAATGAGCTCTTTCCTAAAGGTTGGTCATCCTCACCCAAGTCCCAGGGTATGTGTATGTGATTCGTGATGCTCCAACACCACCACCTCTGTTTTAGAACTAATTGTGCTTTATGTGGCACAACCACCCTTCCTTTTCCTAATCTAATCTAATCCCTCCAGTGAAGCTCTCCAAGGCTTGATGATTTAACTCTTTCTGTTTTTTTTTTTTTTTCTTTGCTGCCTTAATAACAGAGAACATCTTTCTTGTGAGGAGTTTCTATTTTTCCATCAGGCCTAAACATATGTATTTCTAGAACTTACCTCAAGGTATTGTGATATCTTATATATGCTGTTTTTATTCAGGGACTCTGAGCCCCATACAGCAGGGACCACATTTGACAGATTTCTTTTAGCCTAGCAAGTGAGAAGCACATCTAATAAACCTAATGCATATGCATGCTTAATATATATGTTTTATACATGCACAAATCTATAAACAGCTTTCTTCCTGATTGCATTGATTTATTCCAATACTACCATGTAGAGGTACAAGTCTGCATGTGCCTATGATTTTAAAAATGTAGGTGTTTATTTACTTGCTTGTTTCAAATTTCTTCATTCCAAACACACATACACACCCACATTTTCTTCATAAAAAGATTTCAGAAAACTTAAAAGGGTAGTGTAAAATAGGACAGATTTATGTCAACTATATAAAACAGTTGAAAAAGATAATTTACCTTTACAGATAAAAAATAACGATGTTACCAGTTGGAGACAGGCATAAACTAAAATTATAAACAAAAAACTCTCAAAATATAGCAACGATTATACTTTATCAAATAGGCATGTGAATAATAAAATAATTCTTTTTTATCAAAGAAAATAGTTAAATATGGCAATCTACTTTCTGAATTTTTCAGTATTTTTCCCAAAATCTTTATTTTCTCATGAACAATGGTAATAAGGTACAGACATAGACTAAATAAAACATTCTGTTAAAAAATATTGTGAGTTATGGTATTATGCATTTGTATGTTATCTTAAATTAATATTTATAAATGATGGATTTATCTCTTTGCTTTATTTTGGGGCACTGGAACTGCTGTGTGTTTAGAAAGAAATAGCTCTGGTGTTCTTCTTCAGCATACAAAATTGAGAAATGTTTTCTTCCTTCTTAAAAAAATGCATACATGGTTAAAGTTAAGAAGAAAATCTACTGTAAAATCACATTTTGAAAACACTGCAGTCATTTAAAAGAATCACAACCCACAGCAAAAGGCTGTGAATCAAAGAGTGAGGCTAAGAATTTCATGTCTGCAGCTGGAGTTGGATTCCATCTCTCCCACTCAGGAAAGCACCCACGGATACCAGAGACTAAACTGGCTGCTTCCTGGACTAAATGTAAAAATGCTCTCAGCTGGGTGTGGTGACGCTTGTAATTCCAGTGGCTCAGGAGGCTAAGGTGGGAGGATCACAAGTTCAAAGCCAGCCTCAGCAACTTATCGAGGTCCTAAGCAACTCAGCAAGACTCTGTCTCCAAATAAAATATTTTTTTTAAAAGGGCTGGGGATATGGCTCAATAGTTAAGTGTCCCTGGGTTCAATCCCCATACCAAAAAATAAAACAAAACAAAAACACTTAATTCATTCAAAATTTAAAAGCCAGTAAAATTCATAAACCTCAGGACATTATCAGAAGCACATTATTTTTGCAGTACCCGAAAGCTAGTTGGAGCAGAGAAGAAGGGTTAGTTTGGATAAAAAAAAATTGATTTTCAGCTGTTTTTCAGACCTAAGCAGCTTAATGATTGATTTGCTTTTTACTATATCCTCAAATAGTATAAATTGTCCTCTTGTTAAATAGTTAGCCAGCCATGAACAAGTGGATGGGGGAAAAACAATGAGGGACAGTAACTTACAGGGAGGACCTTAGACATACATCAAAGAGAATCCATAGATCATGGGACACGGAATCACAGGGAATATTACAGAATAGACAAACATCTGGAAAATGGGAACTGGGATGTCAAACTACACCAGCCATAGTTACCGTAACTCCTTAAGGGAACTACTGTTTCAAGATCAAAATCACACCCACCCCTTATGACTAGGTCATCAAGAACCTCACAAAGGAAATCAGCTGAGGGCTATACAGGGTAATAAACCATTTAAAGGGGGGCTGCAAAATTAAGGCAAGAACAAGGGAACCCCAAACCCTTATAAACCCCAGACTCTGGAAGGGCCTCTCTGCTCTCTCCAGAGGCCCCAGTCCAAGCAATACCCGCACTGTGCATGATCCTCATTTTTCACTTTTCTAATAAACACCTGTCTATACACAGTATTAATCAATTGACATCCTTCCTGCAGGATGGCAAGAACCAGTGGCTATGGATGCCCAGAGCCACTTAGACTCCATGGGTGGGTTTCTTCTGCAACACTCGGAAATCCCTTAATTGGTCTATGAGGTATAGCTATTCTGGTTTCAAGAATGTATTTCAAGATGGTAATCCTTATGTACTCTGAAGTTTGAGGACCATGGGCTAGACTAAACTAACAAACAAAAAGAAAAATTCATATGCAGGTGTCCAGCATTTAAGTCAATCATTCTTCCTTTCAGATGTAATTAAACCCTAGCAGTGAATTGGGGGAGAAATCTAAATTATGCAGCCCCCCCCCCCCACTTGCAAGTACTACTCCATTTTGCTGTATGATTAAGCCTCCGGGATCTTGATGTTTATTAGTATGCTTATCATTGTCCTTCAAAAAGAAAAAGCTCCTAGCAGAGAAAAAAAGACAGATTAAAGTCAACTTCTTAGTTAAATGCATAATACTGTATTGTCTTGATACTAGAGTTAAAAGTGGCCCTAAATTCAAATGAAAGAATAGAACAATTAATGCATCCAGAGACCTTACTTGCAATCCTGTCTTCTGTTATAATTTATTTTGAACTTTGTTCTAACTTTCAATAGAGGCTTTAATAACGTCAGTAAATGACAATGTGCTTGATTTTCAATTCTCATAGGCTTAGTGTTCCTTCCGAGTTCTAACTTTGCCTTGCATTGTATTTTTTAAAATACCTGTACAAGGCCTTAAACCCAGGTCCTAAGCAAAGCTAACAAATAATTATCCTTCACAATAGGGCTAAAAACAGAAGTCTAATTAATTAAAGCACTAATTGAACTTCCCCATTACTGATACATTAGTTCCTGCTCTGACATAAACATTAATCAAATTCACTGAATAATTCAGCTCTCCATTTCCCTCACCTGTGTAGACAAATTTGCCACTGTCCTGTAGAGATAACGGATAAAAATGTTTCCTGATACTATTTGGTAATGGCTTCGTTAAGCACAAATAACATTTCTATAGTGAAAACAGGAAGCGTGAAAGAAAAAGGCAGATATACATATATACAATTTAGATCCTACATGTACGACAAATATTTATTTGCTTCTGCTTTTAGAAAATAAACTCATGGAGGAGGAGAAAGCCTATTGAGAAAATACTTAAACGCATTTCGCAAGAACGTCTGCATTTTAACGAAGTGGGCCATTTAGATCGCAACTGTCCAGGGCTGTGGATTTCTTTTAATTATGTGATTAGATAAATATTTATATATTTCTTTCTCTGTTGAAATCCAAGTTTCCTGTTGCTTCCGATTGCTGGCTTTCTCTCCTCCAGCTGGCAGACCCAGTTTCCAGGGCTGTTGGCCCAGACACACTTCAGCCGCTGCTTCGATGAGATATGAAGGCCTCCTTAATGGGCAACTGTGCTTTGGAAGCCAGGCCAACTGGGACCAGGGTTTGGCATGGCAGTGTGAGTCAAGGTGCTGTTCTTGCAGCTGCATAAACAGGCTCTTGTACATGGAGAAGAGCTGAACCCTCTTGGAGGACATGGCCTCCTGTAAATCTTTCACCTTCAACTCACTAGGAGGGTGTCCCCAGCAGGTCCTCCCAAGGATAGTGGAAGAGATGGTGCCTGGTCTTCATCTCCCTTCAGGAATATAGGACTCCTCACCCTGCTGCTGCAAGAACAGCCCACAGGGTGCAGTCCCCCATAGGAAGTGCCTTGGTTAAGGAAAGACACCAGGCCCGAGGGCTTATTTCTTCCATGGGCATCCAAAGATATAAAAAGTATGAAGGCCCAGCCTCCTGTGCCCTCGGACAACTCTGAGGGACCATCCTGACTCCAGGGTGCTCTGTCCCTTAAGGTCAGCTGGGGCTCTGGGCAGAACTGTACCCTAGCTCAACTTTTCCCTCTGAGCTACCCACCTCCTTCCACCCCTTGCCCAGCTCTTAATCACAAGGCCACCCCTAATCAATCTGCACACATTCACCTCTGCTTCAGATTCAACTTCCAGGGACATGGACCTGTGATAGGCAGGAGGCTTCATTCTGGAGTGAAGAGCCCGACACTCATCAAGTTCAGAGTGATGAGGCGGGGTGGGGTGTGGCATCCACACAAGAATGTTGAAAGGTGGTGCAGCCAATTTGGAAAGCAGTATGGAGATTTCTTGGAAAGCTGGGAATGGAACCACCATTTGACCCAGCTATTCCCCTTCTCGGTCTATTCCCTAAAGACCTAAAAAGAGCATGCTACAGGGACACTGCTACATCGATGTTCATAGCAGCACAATTCACAATAGCAAGACTGTGGAACCAACCTAGATGCCCTTCAATAGACGAATGGATAAAAAAAATGTGGCATTTATACACAATGGAGTATTACTCTGCATTAAAAAATGACAAAATCATAGAATTTGCAGGGAAATGGATGGCATTAGAGCAGATTATGCTAAGTGAAGCTAGCCAATCCCTAAAAAACAAATGCCAAATGTCTTCTTTGATATAAGGAGAGTAACTAAGAACAGAGTAGGGACGAAGAGCATGAGAAGAAGATTAACATTAAACAGGGATGAGAGGTGGGAGGGAAAGGGAGAGAGAAGGGAAATTGCATGGAAATGGAAGGAGACCCTCAGGGTTATACAAAAGTACATACAAGAGGAAGTGAGGGGAAAGGGAAAAATAATACAAGGGGGAGAAATGAATGACAGTAGATGGGGTAGAGAGAGAAGAGGGGAGGGGAGGGGAGGGGGGATAGTAGAGGATAGGAAAGGCAGCAGAACACAACAGACACTAGTATGGCAATATGTAAATCAATGGATGTGTAACTGATGTGATTCTGCAATCTGTATATGGGGTAAAAATGGGAGTTCATAACCCACTTGAATCAAAGTGTGAAATATGATATATCAAGAATTATGTAATGTTTTGAACAACCAACAATAAAAATCAAAAAAAAAAAAAAAAAAAGAATGTTGAAAGGAGGTGAAGACAGCAGGTAGGGCCACAGCTGAAGAGTGCAACACAGGAGGCAGCGCTCCTCCCTCCCAGCACTGAGTGGAGGCCAGTGTGATTCTGGGCCAGGGCCTCCGTGCACCATCACTGAGGCGGCCTCGCCAACATGGCAGGTGGGGAGAGGAAGGCGCTGCTGGGGTTGAGAGGAGAGGGCTCCTGCTCTACCCAGAACCTTCCTAATCACCTCAGCCACTCGTCAAACCCTTCAGAACCAGGTTCAGAGTTACTTCAAAGTAGACTGACTTCAAAGTGATGTTCAGAGATTTTTAAAATAAACCACAGATTTCTCAGAAATCTCCTCGGCTGCAGCCTCGGGGCGAGCACCACCCCTGCCCTTATTGTGGAAGGAGGCTGAGATCCCAGAGATGGGTCCTCTGTCAGGGAGCACGACAATCCTCCCGAGCACCCTGATGTGGACACGAAGAAGTCTTCACAGGCCGCTGGCAGAATCCAGCCACCACTCTGTGTGCTTTGAATTCTCTTTTGAACACCTTAGCCTCCTGCAGACTAGAGAGTCTCCAGATGAGACCAAGGGTTTTAGATGCCATTGCTGATGAAGGGGAGGCTGCTTAGACCTGGAATTCTCACTGTGATTTACTGACCAGTGGACCAAAAAAAATCAAAACAAAACAAAACACAGCCTCTGCCCCTGCAGGCCTCTGCTGCGGGGGAGGTGACAGTGGGCTCTGTAAGAAAGGCAGGAGGAAGGGCCAGATCACAGCGGCGACTTTAAAGAACACTGTAGACCTAATACTTGGTGATGTCTTTGTCCCCAAACGCCATCTCGGGGCCTGGCTGCCTGTACAGAGCCCCAGTGCATGAAAGGGCACCAGGAGAGCTATGTGAAAAGGTTTCTTTTCTTTAAAAAAAAAAAAAAGTTATCTGCTAGATGCTCTGAAAAGAGCTTTTTGTGTTGAGCTTAAGGCAGCTCAGTTTAACTAGCAGTAGGCAGAGCATTGTTAAAAATGGATAAAAATGGGAGATAAGCTTTGCTCCCACAATCCGCTTCCAACGGATACGGAACAGAAAAGAAGGGGCTCCTTGGGGGCACATTGTTGCTGCACTTCTCGGGCTCAAAGGCCTTCCTCTGGAATTAATATTTACCTCCAATTACAGTTTCCCGGGGTAAGGAGTCCCCACTGATGAGCCTGTTTTGAAAGGCTTTGATTTACTGAAGGAGTAGGCAAATCCACTCACTTAGCCACCCCCTCACAGAAAGGACCAATGGAAAGATTAAAATCAGAGCGGGAGGAATTTTTATTTACATTTCTTTGAAGTTCAGACCTTCCCTCCTTCTCCTTCCATTCCCTTGGAGCAGAGTGGCTCCAAGAAGTTTTGCTGTGCTTTGAGAAAGCCCGAATCTGCCTCCGGGCTGCAGCTTTGCCATCTCATAATTTTGCCGCCTTTGGAAGACTTTTCTGCCTCCTTGAAATGAGGATTTGGCTTATGTGGGGAAAAGGTGTAGATGTACCACCACTTTGTTCACACCAAACGCAAGCAAGGTGTGGAGCAATGAGATAGCTGAACTCTGCAGAGACACCAAACATGGATCCAAAGTACTGCTTTCTTTTCTGTATTATTTGCAAGCTAGAGAGCTCCAGCCCCTTCTCTGGGTGAATGGAATAATAAGGTAGAGGAGGCCAACAGAGTCACCTGTATACCTCTGGCCTTTGGTCTTTCCCAGTGTCCTTCAGGACACTCATTGATGAGCACAACTGGCGTTTTCCCTGTGGCCATTATCCATGGCCACCTAAGAGGGTTTTGCAGGCTATGGCAGGTTGAGGAACACTGTGAGTCTCTGTCAGCTCCTGTCTATAGATGGATGTGGCCTAGTGGTGGAGCCCAGAAGGGACTTGGCTCTCCAGTCCTACGCCACAGCCATCCCTAGCCTTGCTGGGGTCACTAGGATTGTAAGACTGCCGTGGAGGGTTATTTATCAATATGAATAATGGATGCAAAAAAGTCTTGAAATTAATTTTGTAAACCTTGGCTCAAATAAAGGAAAAAGATAGAGAAAAAAATATTTTTAATAAAGTGTAAAATAGAACCCAAAACATTGAACTCACTCAAACTTCCTGCAGATGGGGGACAGACCAACAATGAAGCTTCCCTACATTCGGGCACGTCTAGATGCCTCAGGATTTCTCTTTCTCCTTCCAAAAGCCAGGAGAAGGGGTTGAGGCCCAAGCATCCTCCAGGGTTCGCCTGTCAGAGCTTGTGTCAAAGAGAGGCTCCAGACAAAGGTATGGGGAAGGGGCCACCATCTGGCAGGATTAACCACCCAGAGCCATAACAGTGGGCAACTGAGGCCAAGTGGAAGACGGCCTGGCAGAGCGACGGTGGCAATGACACAGGGAAGAGGCTTTGTGCTGCTCTCTCTTCAATAAAACCCTGGGTAACCTCAGGGTGCCCTAGGACTTTTTCTTGCACTTATCCTTCTGAACAGGAATAAGGTGCGTAGCCGGAAAGCTCCTGCCAATGCTTATTTTCTATCCTTCCTTTGTTATGGTTTCCCTTTTCAAGCTCCCGACAAGATGGTTTTGCCAGGGGAGTGTTGGAGCGTTTTCTTGCATGTGAAGGGTTTGGGGATTGTTTGCTCTGAAAGGCCTCTGCAGGCAATGACTGGGAAATGTGCTCAGCCCACCACCCATTCGCTGTATTGGCGTGAGAGCCTCCGTGGGTCCCGTGCAGAATTGACCTGTCCCCATGTGAGTGAGGGACTGAAAGGGGTGAGTCAGACAGAGGCAGATGCAGAGAGAGGAAAGGGACAGGGGGAAACAGAGGAGTGGAAATCCAGCCACAAGTCCTGGCACAAAACCCAGGATGGCAGAAACAGAAGCTTCTGGAGATATTGAAAAGGAATCGGTTATCATAAAGGCGCCTCCAAAAAAAGGATTTTCAACCATTAAACATGGTGGATGGCAGGAGAGATGAGGGAGGATGTGTACCCAGAGGACTCCATTTGGGTGGCATGATTCCTGTCCATTAAGCTGTTCAGTTTTAGTCAAAGATGTGCACCCCCACACCCAACATGGGATTTAGTTCTGCTAGAGAGAGATCCAAAGTCACTTGACTTGGTTTATAGCACCTGGACAAATGGTAATTATCAGCCTATAATTCCCTTGAGGGGAGCTGATATTTCCATGAATTATAAGAGCTGAGCTTGAGTGGTTTACAGCACCATCAAACCCTTGCTATGGATGTATAATCTTACAACCACGACTTGCTAGTGGAGAGATGTTTGCACAATGAGTGATTTAGGAGCCTCCAACCCTTCTCAGAGAGCACGGGGAGCTGCCAGGGCTCCTCAGCTGCCTGCCTGCCACCACCTAGCAAAGCCAGAGACACTTCCTCTCTTAGTAGGTTGTCCAGGGTCACTGCCTTGGTTTCTGTTAACATATTTGGATCCCCACTGGTAGGTATCTGTAAGACTTGGTGAGCCCCCAAATAGTTATATGAGCACAGATCTAATGTGTGCATAGGCAGCTCAGAGCAAGAAGTTTTACACCTTACGTTCAAGGACACAGGGAAAGAGCCAGTGCCTGAATCAGTATGCAACTTTGGTCACTGTCATTTAATATTAAAACTGATATGATCTCCTGTTTTGAAAATGCGTTTGAGGTCTATTAGAATAACTAGGGCCTGAGTCATTCTGTAAATGCTTACTGTGGCCACAGAGAAATGTCCTGTTAAACAGGTGTAAGAGAGAGAGAAATATGAAGCTGGGCGCAGTGGCACGTGCCTGTAATCTAAGCAGCTTGGGAGGCTGAGGCAGGAAGATCTCGAGTTCAAAGCCAGCCTCAGCAAAAGTGAGGCACTAAGCAATTCAGTGAGATGCTGTCTCTAAGTAAAATACAAAATAGGGCTGGGGAAGTGGCTCAGTGGTGGGGTGCCCTTGAGTTCAATCCCAGTATCTCTGCCCCCCAAACAGAGAACTATGAGAGGATTGCTAAAAAGCACAAAAAGTATGCTTCATTATTTATCTAATGGGTTTATAATACATACCACCCAACTTTCAAAAAGAATTTGAAGTTGCTTAGAATATAATACCATAATATATGTTATGCCAAATATGTATGTTATATAAGTGTGTGTGTGTATGTGTGTGATTTTTCAAAGGAACCAGGAAGAAGAACGGGAAAGAATTGTGTTGGGGATCAAGAAATAAGTTGAAGCAAGTTGGCTCTGCATTTCTCTTTAAGCTTCCCAGAAAAAGAAAATGAAATGATGGATACCATACCATTTGGGGGAAACAGGTTTGGGAAGAAACTTGCTCTATGGCATGCCTTGGATGACAAAGCCCTGGCTTTAGGACCAAATCCCGGGAAGACCATGCCAGGTAAATCACCACCTCTGACCAATCAGGCCACCTCCTTCCTTTCTGCACCCACCCAAAGTCAAACCAATGGCTTTTCATCTGTCACACTGTCTCAGAGAGAGACAACACCTACGGGCCTATCTATGGCACAATCTCATAACTAGACCTCAGGATTCAGGAAGGAAAAGCTCTTCTTCACAGAACAGTGGTAATGATCAGTCTTCAGAAATCCTTTTGATAAACCAATTAAAGCTATTGAGTGATCAGGAAGGGGTTTTAGTATGAAAAGTGGGAGTGGGAGGGTGGTGAGGCTACTGGTGTGGTTCCCACAAACTATCTGAATCTAGTGCCATATTTTAATGTGCTTTCTTAAAAATATCTATGTTCCAAGTTGCCTGACACATTTTGGCATCAGCATCCATTTGCCTTAGAACCCCTGTCTTATGTGTACTAAGCATGTGGATATAAATGTCCAAATATTTTCAAATTAGAGTCAGCCTCCCATATCTGTGAGTTCCATGTTTGTGGATTCAACCAGCTGCAGATCAAAAGTGTTCGGGGGGAAAAAAAAATCGCATCTGCACTAAATGCATAGACTTTTTTCTTGTCATTATTCCCTAAACAATATAACATCTATTTATATAGCATTTGTATTATTATTAGGCCTTACGAGTAATCTAAAGGTGATTTAAAGTATATGGGAAGATAAGCATAGGTTATATGAAATATTGCACAATTTTGTATCGGGGACTTGGGCACCCTCAAATTTTGGAATCCATGGAGTTTCTGGAATCAATCCCTCAGATACCACAAGGGATAACTATGTTTCCAAAAGTGTTTATTGGCTCTCTATACCTTTGCACATGAGAGCCCAGGGCACTTTGGGGAGGACGTTGGTTTCTTAGATGAATAATCTATTTTTGTTGCAGTAAATACAGACAGGCTGAAAATATTAATAGGAATAGTCATGTTACAAAATCCATGCAAGAAAATATTTGAAGACTTTGATATCAGCTCAAAAAATACGTCTCTGTAAGAGTGTATGCTTCTCTTAATTGGATGATATGAATTACATAACCCATTCTTTGGTTTATTCAAGGAAGCACAGAGTTAAACTAAATGTCTAAAGTAACAAATTAATCCTGGTAGTTTTCACCCTTTTAATGGATTTCTTTAAATGCATCCATTCCTATTTCTTAATTGTCCTGTTACTGTAAGCTGCCTGCCTCAAAGCTTTTTAGAAAAGACATAAATCATGTCTGTATGAAATAAGAAATACCTTCTACAGTGACTTGGGTAAATTGTTGGGGGAACTGATGGACTCATCAGAGGACAAGAGAACTTGGAGAGTATTCTTAAAATGTCCCAGGAACTGCCCCTCATAAACAATGCCAGAGATGATCCATGGAGCCCAACAGTTCACAAATGCCAGAGGAAGAAAAATTAAATCAATGCCAGGAAGAATTCAGGGCTTACTTTTCTTTCAGTAATAAAGATCTGTGACCCCTTGGCCAAAACCACCAAGCAGAATTAAATGCCTTCAAGTTCCCCGTGACTAGCACAAATGAGCGAATTAGTGGGAATACCAGGGGGTGGGCCTTATGGAGAAATGGAAAATGGACCTCCCAAGAGTCAAACTTGAATCTTTATAAGACATGCTTCAGGGCAAACAAGACACATCTGCTGGTCACAGTCATTGTCTTGGAGTCCATTTTCCGAACCTTCATCGAAATAATCAGTGTATCCCACTCTCCCAAGGTCTCTCAACAGATCTACTGGCACCTGGAGTGTAAGAATTTTTCCCTGTGTAGAAATTCCCCGTGCACTGCAAGTCAATGAATGTTCAGGTTTCCCAAGAACCAAAAGCCATAACACCCCTCAGACAAATAAAATAACAAATTAATAAAAAATGTTAATTTGTTACTTTAAATTAATAAAAATTCCCCTGTCCCAGAATGTCAGACAGGTGCCTCTTCCCGCCACCCGCCCACTCAGGTCAGAGCCACTGTTGAGCACCATGGCTGACTTTTCCCATCTCTTGACATAGTCCCATCTCGCCTTGTAGTTTTGCTTCTTCATAATAAAGGTATAACATCATTTTCAGGTTCAAGGACAGACTAATAGGTGACCCTTTCTATTTACCTTAGATTGGATTTGAAAGGGGACCCTGAAGGGGTTGGCAAGAAGTCTGAAGATGAGGAGGAGGAGCTGATCAAAGGGAAGTCAAAGCCGTCTCCAAGCAAAGGAAAGGGCTCAGGAAGCATGAGGGGGGAGGCAGCACCAGAGTTTGCTGCAGCTACTGCCACACGGTTTCCAAAGCTCTCTTTCATCCTCTTCCATCACCTTGGAACTATCCCAAAATGCCCAATTGGGAAAACTGCATTTTGTGTCTTTGGCCTCTAAATAAAGGTAGAATCCTGTCTTAATGAGGACCATTCATAACATCCAATTCTACATAACGAGGCCATCGCCCACTCATGGTCAACAGCCCTCACTAACCCAAGGTTGCTGTCATGGATATAATTAGCTTCCTTAAATGAAAAACTTATGTAGGAAAGATGCTCTCCCAAGTCTCCTCTATTTGCTTTCAGCCTGGTTAATATGCCTGTTATGTAATGTTGTGTTCAGAAAGAGGAATGACTTTTGAATGATCACCATGATAATATTCTCAGTAAATGTGGCATGGATTCTCAAAGTTCACTGTTTTTGTTTTTGCTTATTTGTTTCCTCTGAGCTGAGAGTCCTCGATACTCTGAGGACCTAATGACTGTACCCATCTCCACCGACAGGAGGGTGGCCATCACATTTTTCAGAAGATGAGAAAATCTCAAGGATGTTCAGACTTGAAGCTATGAGAAGATAAAGTTGTGAGTAGAGAAGAGAGAATGAGCCAAGGTGGGGGTGGTGGGGTGAGAGTACAATTGGTGTCAGATAATTTCAAAAGTGGATTTGATGTGGATTTGCACTTTCACAACACCCCCTTCACTTCACGGCCGCGGAAACCAAGGTAGAGAAGGTAAACGAACATGACCAAAGTCATATGGGTACTAAGTGCAGAGAAAGGACTCGAGCAAAGTCCAATGATCCCGATCCCTGTTTCTAACCACTGGGTTACTCTGCCCCCTTCCATATTGGGCATTTCCTGTTCTTCCCTGGATGACAGACCTCTGCTACAGCCAAAGAAGGGGCCCCAGAAAGCCACATGTGCACTTTCCCTTCTCCGGGTCAGACGTGCTCCAACAAGGTAGGCACATGGCCCTGGTCAGTCCGCTCAGATCCTCCTCCCAAGAATTTAAGATTGGGATTAAAAAACAATAGTCAGCTGGGTGCAGTGGTGCATGCCTGTAATCCCAGTGACCTGGGAGGCTAAGGCAGGAGGATTGCAAGTTGGAGGCCAGCCTCAGTAACTTAGCAAGACCCTGTCTCAAAATAAAAAAAAAATAGGGTTGCAGATGTGATTCAGTGGTTAAGCATCCTTAGTACCAAAAAATAAAAAAAAAAATAAGATAAATAAATGTAAAAAAATAACCAGTCAGAATTTTCTTTTTTTTTCTTGCTGAGAAGCTACCAAGGCAGGGGCTATAAAATGTCTGCTCTCCTCCCTTCACGTCTATTGAGGGACAGAAGGAGGGAGATGAGTGGAAGAATGCAGAAAGAGTTAGAAAGTGACTGTCCTGTGTTCTCAATGGTTGTCCAGCTCCTTAGTCCAGAACCTTCCTGAGGCCCAGTTCCTTTGCTTCGACCTGATCTGTGAGACACCCCTATCCTTACAGTAAACACCCCTTTTTGCCTAAGCTTCCCTGCATTGGTTTCTGTCACCACCAGTCATGGCTGAAATAGCATAGAGACCTCCAGTCTGGTTCCTGTCTTCCCATGTTTAGCTTATTATCCTACGCATTTATCCCTTCCATCAACATTTTTCCATCTTCTTGCAGAGGAGGGATCTTTTCCTAAATCCCACTGAGATATATTTAGTCATAGAATAATAACAATATCGTAGGCACCAGCAGATCTCCATGTTCTACTGGAAAAGACTGGCAACAAAACAACCTAAACAAACCCAAGGCATGTTGGAGCTCTGCACCCAAATCTCACAGGTCGCATTGTGAGTGTTCACACTAGCAATCCCACTTGGGACCAGAGCAAACGGACAGACTCAGAGCCAGACTCTCTCTTAGGCCTTCCTTTGAAATTTCCCAGACAAAACCCACCATCTCCTGATGACAGTAAACCTGAAGAAGACAGTGAACACTGGCTTTATAGAAAACGTTCCAAAATTACAATAACCACCGCCAACCAGATCTAATATCATTTCTTTGTAGAATGGCTTTAATTTTAATAGCATTTGGACTATTTGGATAACCTAGCAATTTCATTAAAATTGAATGCTGCTGAAATCCTTAAGCAGTAATTAAAATAAACTGTGTTTTTATGAAGGAGTGTAAGGATACTGCTCAGGATTATTTTCTCAAGTTGACCTAAGCTTGCCTGAGCAATTAATATGCATGTGGGCGAACACAGATAGTACAAGGAGATTCTCTTCTCCCCCCTCCTCACTTGACAGATGAAGATGCTAAGGCCTAAAGAGCAAGGTCACACAGTTTAGTGGCCAGGTTACCACTGGATTCTGCATCTGCTGGCATCGCTGATTTAAAGCTCTGTTTCACCACTGTGAGAATGCTTTGCAGGTTTCATGACCTTAGAAGACGAGCCTACAGCAGAGGAACTCAGATGGACCAGATGAACAGTAAAGGCAGCCAGCAGAACAGACCCTGGAGGATTCCAGTCCAGGCTCTGCCTTCACTCCTGCTGTGCTATGGGGTTCTATGGTGGTGGTGGTGGTGGAGGAGGAGGTGGAGAAGGAGGAAGAAGAGGAGGAGGAGAGGAGGAGGAGGAATGGAACCATCAGTTCTCAGGTTTTCTTGGCATCCTAGAGAATCATTGGATGGTGGACAAGACACTGCTAGCCTTCCAATGGGGCTCTTGGTGGCTGTGTGTACTGATTTTCCCATTTAGGGTGCAGAATTGGAAATTCATGTCCACTTCTTCGTGGGAGCCAAGGGAGGACCCCTACCTTCTTCCTTTAGAACCCAGGTGACTTGCATGAGATGCAACCGGAATGACATTCAAATATCTGTGTCAATTGCTAAAGCAAGAGCCATTTAGCTCTCAAGCCTTAGAAATTTATATCCTTTCGCAATTTTTTTTTCCATCTTGACTTTATCTTACTAGACTCTGAACAAAGGAACTTTGAGTCCAAGGCATCCTTTTGTTGATGAATGTCTTCGTAAACAAATCAGTTCAAATAACTTATGTGTGATGTGGTCACTGTGGTGTTAGCAAGAGAACACATCCCCTTCCATTTCTCTTTGATAATAAAAACCATTGTGGGTTTTACACTCCTGATTCCTGGTATCAATTCAGCCTCCGGTGATAGGTGTTACTAAAAACCTTTGAAGTGCTTGTTTGTACATGCCAGATTTTCTTTAATATACCAGCCGATAAATAATTCCACTCTGCAATCTTTCAAAAGGAAAAAAAAATGAAAATTGAAGGAAAAAGCAAAATAAAATGTTTTGCCCGTTTCTTCCTTCTTGTCATAAGCCACGGAATATGGCTCAGGATCTCCACCTAGTGGATTCTTTGAGGTAATGCTGATGACAAACCTGAACACAGGAAACTCCATGGGGCCATCCAGTCAGACAGATTGAATATTCTTCTTCCACTCAAAATGCATTTTCTGAGAGTCTCACTGGAGTCCACATTGTTTCTTTTTAAATAGGAGAATTTATTTACATTTCCCAGGTTATCATTAACAGGATGCTTTCCGATCTCTAACCCCTGAAGGCCATCCTTTGTCACATTGTAGGCAGGATAACCGAGTTTGTCCCCCTTTCCTTCTCAAACCCACATTACAGGATTTTAATGTTTGGATTTTTTGGGGGGGGTGGAGTATAACAGGGATTGAACTCAGGGGCACTCAACAACCATTGAGCCACATTCTCAGCCCTATTTTGTATTTTATTTAGAGACAGGGTCTCACTGAGAGGTCTCAGCCTCGCTTTTTTGCTGAGGATGGCTTTGAACTTGCGATCCTCCTGCCTCAACCTCTTGAGCTGCTGGAATTACAAGCATGTACCACCAGGCTCGGCTGTTTATTTTAAATTTTTTTCCAGTACACTCTGAGTAGGTAAAGAGAAAGGCACTATTACTCAAGAAAACCTATTTTTCCCCCTTAGGTATTAATTTTATCAAAAATGTGATGGAGAAAGTCGTTGATGGTATCTAACATGTGACACAAGTGCCCTAGGGTGGCTAAGGGTCATGATAAATCCTACTGTCTATATCAGCTCTGGAAGGTGGATACAGCCTATTTCCATGCAGTAGATGGGAGAAATTTTAATAATAGCCTGTCATTTTCTAGATAGGATGCTTCTAATGCTTTCTCTTTTGGAAAGCAAAATACACACAATGCAAGTTGCCTCCCAAAACAGAGCCAACTGCTATCCTTGGAGTCACTTTTGGAAAATTGATAGGTACACAGTCATCAACCCCTGTGGCTGTCCCAGTGATCTGGAAAGGTGAAGAATTGCTTTGCCAAATGTTCCATTTTCTTTTCATTCCGTCTGGTATTTTGTTGCAAGCCCCTGGATCCATCCCCATGTAAGCCAAGAGCGATCCCAATTTCCACCTATTGGGGATCTGATCTTCTAGGTGTGCTGCACTATCAGGAGGTTGCCTAGAAAAGATGGGGGCATTTGGGATTTGGTGGGGGATCTCTTGTTATGGTTATGCTGCTCAATAGGCTATTTATTCATGACAAGCACTTCATACATGATAAAGAAATGCTTATCAAACTGAATTAAATAACATTTCGATTATATACTAATTTTTTTTTTTGGCTGCAAAAGGAATAAAGCATCACTCATCAGTTGGTGCTGATGAGTGGTCTGTATGACAACTATCAATCTTTGAACTTGGGATCCTCCTGCCTCAGCCTCCCGAGCTGCTGGAATTACAAGCATGCACTACCAGGCTTGGCTGTTCATTGTTTTGTTTTGTTTTGTTTTCCAATATACTCTTTAGTAGGGAAAGAGAAAGC
This sequence comes from Marmota marmota marmota, assembly GCF_001458135.2. Lineage (NCBI taxonomy): Eukaryota > Metazoa > Chordata > Mammalia > Rodentia > Sciuridae > Marmota > Marmota marmota. The sequence continues at coordinate 20,898,065 of NW_026000240.1, read as the reverse complement.
ACTATTACTCAAGAAAACCTATTTTCACACAATTCCAGCACCTTAAAAGTCAAACCAGACCCTGTGTGGTTGGATTCAATATTACTTTTGTGCCATATATGAGTTTTTATGCAGGATATATATATATAGTAAAATGACTGCAATAAAGACTCCACTTCTCCACCTGTGCATCCCTTTACCATGACTCTCTGCAGCCAAGTGGCTGGCTTTGGCCAATAGGATGTTAGAAGACTTGGCTCAGGAAGAGGACTAAAAAAGTGCTTGCATATTTCTGCTTCCTCTGTCACACCACTGCCACACCATTAAAAACATGTCCAGGGTCTGTTCTCATCACAGTTAAACCTAGCAAGCTGATTGATTTAACCATTAAAAAATTGCAAACATGATTCCTTCTGCAACCGGGCTACCTGTTCGTAGGTATAAATGGACAGGTAAATAGAGGAGTTTTGAAGCTCCTTTCACGTGTCCTTTAATTCCATTTTTTCAGTATCAACTTATCACTTTTCAAAATGATCTTAAAGGTGCAGCAGTCATACCCATGACTGCTGTAAGCAATGAGAAAGTAGAACCTAGATCATTACCACCACTATGCTTTCGGTGTACCTGAGCTGGAGAAAGTCGTGAGAATTGTGCTAATATTGAGGTTAGGGTGTGTAAAGAATCTGTGCCATTCAGGAAGCATGTATTCCTTCCTTGGCTCTCCTGATATTTCTGCAAGGGACAGAGTGAAGAGACTGGGATTGGACTAGAGTACTGTGGACAGACTTCCTTTCTGTTATTCATGCCAAGGTATCTATGGGCAGGATTGAGTGACAGGAATATGGGAGACAGAGAATATTCCCCACCCATCCTCAATATTCCATATTGAGTAAGTTTATTTAACCTTCTCAATCATATGCACATGGGAGATGGCACTGACTTTCAGGTAATTTGTCTGTGAAACAGCAGAAATGAATGTGTGTGTGTGTGTGTGTGTGTGTGTGTGTGAAAAATTAGTTCACTTCAAGGGCTACATTAACAGTTGTATTTTGGGGAAAGGAGAATAATTTCATGGGCCACCTCCATGTGGCTAGGGACCCATCGTGCATGTTCTTGGATACCTAAAGCATTCAGGCCCACTGGAAAGAACACGGTGGACTCTCAACAAATATTTTCTATAGTTTCTTTTCTTTTTCGGTAAAGAACTTTTAGTATAGTCTTGTTTATATGGAAGTGAAAAGGTTTAAAATGTTTTCAACAATAAGTATGAATCTTCCCATCTTTTAGAGCATGATTTAAAAAAATTCAAAGAATGTTTAAAAACAACAATCTATTTCCTCAAAGAAATGGCTACTTAGATATCCAGTTTATAACCATCTTCATCATTTCATGAATCTCCCTGGCACTTTCCCTTCTTATAAACTACTGATTATAAAGGAAAAGCCTAATGATTTAGCAACAATGATATAGACAGTAATTATATCTTCCTAGTCTCTCACTCCTTCAGAATTTGTTTTAGGATCAAAATATATTTTGTTGAGGTGGGCTGCTGTGCTGTGATTTCCTGTGTTTGATGGGCTTGATGTGCATTTCAGACCAGGGAATGACAGGTAGAGAGAGATGGCAGCCATAGCCATTCCCCCCAGCTCTACCATCTGTCTCACCACTTCCCTCCCCTTCTTCTACACAACTACCTCCTCTCCTCTCACACCACACTCACGGACCCCTGTAGACATCAAGGGTGCGCACATACACACACACACACACACACACACACACACGGCTCCTCACTCTTGTTCTCAGCCAAGGGAAAGAACAGATAAGCACTCAGAAGAATGCCATGCATCGGGGGTATTATACATCTCACAGTGTTTTAAGAATGTCACATGAGTCACTTTACTTAATCTTCACAACAACCTGCACTGCATTTAATTCCCAAATTATGGACATTGAGATGGTTCTATATTTTGAAGGGAATGAAAGATGACTCCATTGGAATTAGATGTATCACATTGCCCTGAGTGTGTGACTACAGTAAGAGAATCCTTCCTTCAAGATATTGGTGTTGGTTTTGTTGCGCTGGGGATTGAACCCAGGGTATATGCATGGTAGGCAAATGCTCTGCCACTGAGCTACATTCATAGCCCTTCTTATAGGATATTAGACTCTTCTAAACACTGGAAGAACTGGTTTAAGAAATCCAATACCTATTCAGAGTTAAAAGAATGACACACAGATCCCAGACAGAGTGGCTACCTAGACATGCAGTCCTATGTACCAACGATGAGTGTGGCCTATTAATGTGCTATGTACATGTCCTCACACAGTAAAATGTGGTGAAATGGAGAAGTGGGATTTCTTGGAAAAGTTTTCAATTCTGATACTCCAATGCTATTTATTTAAACAAGATTAGACTCCTGTCACTGTGCAACAGTTGGTATCAAAGTTCATACTTTATCACTTTGACAAATATTTTTGTATTAAAACAAAGAGCTAAGAACAGGTCTTTTAGTCTACTATGAAAGATGTGGCCTGGCTTGGTTGTTCAGAGATGACATTTCCATTCAGGTTCTCCTATATACTATCTGCATGGCCTCAGCTGAGTTATTGCTACGGTTTGGGTCTGGAATGTCCACCAAACACTGATGTGTTGAAGGCTTGGTTCCCAATGCAGCAAAGGTGGAGGAAACTCTAGAGGCCAAGGCCTACTTGATGAAGGGAGTGGGTCCTTGAGAGCATGACATAGTCCTCAGGGACTGTATCTCGTCCCTAGCCCCTTCCTCTCTTTCTCTCTCTGTTCTTCTCTGCTTTCTGGCTGTCATGAAGTAAGCAGCTTTGCCTCACCAGGCCCTTCCTCCATGATGCTCCACCTCACTCCAGGCCCATGGCAATGGAGCAAGCCAACCATGAACTAAAACCTTTGAAATCATGTTACAGTTTGGATAGGAGATGCCCCCCCCCCGCCCCGGAGCTTCTTTTAATGCAGGAATATTTGGAGGGGAAATTATTGGATTAAGTGATAGTGGTTACCAAATTAGACCATCCTAGTTTTAAGTGACAGACTGAGTGGTGACTGTAGGCAGATGGGGCGTAGCTGGAGCAGGTGGGTCACTGGAGCATACCCAGGAAGGGTGCATCTGCTTGGCAGCCCCTTCTTTTTCCTTTCCACCCACCTCCCTTTGTCTCGCTCTACTTTCTGACCCAGCCCTGAACTCAGCAGCTTCTCTCCACTGGGCTCTTCCCCTGTGATGTGCAAACTTATCTTGTGCCCAGAGCAATGGAGTCACCGTCTATGCACTGACACCTCTGACACTCCCCTGATAAACTTTTTTTTCTTCTAAATTATTCTTGCCAGGGTTCTAATCACAACAAGGAAAAGCTAGCTAAAACAAACCATGAAGCAAAATTAAATGTAAGTTGTTTTTCTTAGGTATTTTGTCAGAACAACACAGTTATATAGCATTTCTAAAGTTTGATTTCCTTATCTGTAGAGTGAGAAGAAAAAATATGATAGAGTTTTCTGAATTCAAAGAGAACATGCAAGTAAACTACTTAACAGACACATAGTAAACAGTTAATATTGTTAGAGATGAAATAAGGAGCTGATGAGGTTAAAAAAAATAATGTATTTTATAATCTTAAAATACTAGAGTGTTTTCTTCCACCCTTACTACAACCTCAATGACTTCAACTTGCTCTGGATTCCTTTCTGCGTCAGGCTTTTCCTACATCCGATGGCCTCACTCCTCTTGCTGCAAGCCCCCAGGGAGGGAGACGGGTTCACGCAGCCCTCACCTATGTTAACATAAGTGGAGACAAGCCCATATCGAGTTCACTTGTGGATACTGGCCCAGTCTATTTCATGTTTTATTCTTCAGCCTCTAAGGCATTCCTTTGAAACAAAACATAATCAGGAGAAAAATACAAGAAAACATGAGAACTGTTTCTTTTACACCCTATTCCAAATGCTTTCTTGGTGCTACTAAGAGCAGCCTTGTGGCCCCCAAATCTCTAAGATGCTATGCTAACTTGTAATTCCATGTGAGTCAATGAATAAAAATTTCATACAAGCATATAAAAATATAGCAGCAAGTTAGGCCAATACTGATCTGAAAAGGCAGAACTCAGAGAAAAGGTCAATGAAGTAGAGCAATCTGAGTCAGATAAATAAAAGCATATGCTCTGGCTGCAACTCAGCCCCCCCCCCTCCAGTGTGATGCAAGGGGGATGATTTTCACATGTAGAACAGCCCCCTTGGGTGCACAGATAAGATAGGCGGGTCGTGGGTGGAATTCCTAGGGAGATCCCTGCAACTGTAGTTCCCGCGAAAGAGATGGTGTATCTCAACGCAATAAGTGTGAATGCAGATGAATCCTGGAATTCATTATAACTGTATAAAAATATAAATAGCTCCCTTCCATTGATACTTTATTATTCATAATAAATTGCTTACATCATCTCATACTTCTTGAATAGGAAGATTCAAATATATATATATATATATATATATATATATATATATGAATTCTCTACGAGTTGATCTATAAATCCCAATAGAAGTGCCTATAGATGATTTGGGGGATAGGTTATACAGGTGAATCCTAAGTTAATTTTGTAAAGAAGCAAGAATAGTCAGAAAAAAAAATGTCTGGGGGAATAAAAGGAAAAGACAATTGCCTATTAGATATTAAAACATACTTAATATAAGCATAATGATTAAGATAGTAAGGAATTAGTACTAAAAAGATAGGAAATCAATAAAATAGAAGGTCTGGGTATCTATCTGGACCCATTCAGGATGGGTCCAGATAGATGTGTGAACATGAAGGTGACAGAGGGCATTCTGAGTTAGTGGGAAAGAGATGGGTTATTCAACAAATACTCCCATAGGAGTGAGTAGGTGATAATCCTATGGAAGTGTGTCTGGTGGTGGTGGCAATGGCATGTAAGGTTAGAGCCTTATATCATGACCTTAATACTAAGGCAAATAATTAATCCAAGCACAAACAAGCAGAAAATGAAGAAAATTTCAAATTTTAATTCTAACTTGGAAAAGCCTAAGATAGTCCTAAATTCTGCAAAACCAAGAATGGATATCATTGATCATATGGGAAAACAAAATTATTCCTAAAGAAACTCATGATAAACAAATGACAAACTGGGCAAAACACTTGCAACTCATTTCACAAAGGACTCAGATTAGTAATGTGTTGAGTCCCTACAACTCAATAAGCAAAAGGGAGGGCTGGGGATAGAGCTCAGTTGGTAGAGTACTTGCACCTTCCATGCACAAGGCTCTGAGTTCAATCCCCAGCACCACAAAAAAAAAAAAAGAAAAGAAAGAAAGAAAAAGGCAAGCCAGGTGTGGTGGCGCACACCTGTAATCCAAGTGGCTCAGGAGGCTGAGGCAGGAGAATCACAAGTTCAAAGCCAGCCTCAGCAAAAACGAGGCTAAGCAACTCAGTGAGACCCTGTCTCTAAATAAGATACAAAATAGGACTGGGGATGGGGCTCAGTGGTCAAGTGCCCCCAAGTTCAATTCCTGGTATCTGCTCCCTACCCCCGGCAAAAAAAGAAAAAAGGCAAAAGATGTAAAGAAAGTCGCTCACTAAAAGGAAATATAAATGGCACTGACATGAGTTTAAAGAGGCTTCATCTTCCCCAGAAAAGAAATGTAGGTGAAAATTACAAGAAGATACTGCTTTTCACTTGTCAAATTGGCAATGATCAGCTCAAAATGCAGAAGAGGAAATGTCTCCTTGGAGCATGGTCTTCCTGGAGCCTGGCTCAGAGCACCAGCAAGCAGCAGCTGCCAGGGCTTCTCAGGACAAGCTGAGCTGTGCCCACTGCCATCCCCTGTGGGGACCAGGGAGAAGTGTGTTCTCTAAATGGAGCCAATGTTCATCAGGGGACAATTGTGCTGAGGTGCAGTTCTTCCCTGTGACATTTTGGATGGCATCATGACTCAACCACCTACAGTATATGAGGTTACCCGAAGAAGACAGCGGTGGAGTGACTCATTGAGCAAAGCTCACCTCTCCAGATGGATGACACTGTTATTAGATTGCACACAGAGGACACCCTGGACTCCGAACAGGTGACATGGGAGAAGGATCCTGGAGCTCAAGGACAGCTAGAGAGGCTGAACAGGGACCGGTTCTCTACACTACACCTCCCCACTGCAATGTAGGCTTCAGGAAGCTCCTTGGTCATAACCAGGAATTCCAGGACCTTCAGAGTGGATTTGTCGCTGAGGTGACTTTCTTCCTGCTCCTATTTCTGTCCCTTGCTGGGTTTCTTGCTGTGGACATAATGAGGAGAAAAGAATGCAAGTGGTTTCCATTATCCCTTGGAGGCAGCAGTGGGGAACTTATTTTTCTTCCTCTCCTCATTTACCAAGGAGTGGAGGAGTGACTATATCCTGTTCCTGAATCCATGAGGAGGAAGATGCTGCCTCCTTTCCAGGACCAGTCTCTTCTGCAGACTGGGCAGCAGAAGAGGAAGAGGAAATGTCCAAGGCTGGTCAGAGCCACAGCTGGGCTATGAGTCCAGGCAGAGCAGCCTGGGATGCATCTGTGTGCCTGGGGGGATGGTGGGCAGTAGAATGTTTCCCCTTGGGACCACGAGTGGCACAGATGTGGCCCAGACTGTTGGCAACCCCAGAGGGGCTTTGTGGCAGGGCAGAGGTGAACATGGAACTGAAGTCCAGACTACTGCATCTCTGTGACCCCAGGGTGCCCAGGAAGCTCCCAGCACCAGAGGCCTCACCCCTTGTCTCCAGGTTCTCTGAAGCCTCTTGGAATTGGACAGGATTCCAGGAAGGAGCTTCAGTTTCAGGCACCCAGCATAGCAAAGGGGCAAAACAGAAAACAATTTTTAGTTCTAGAAAAAAATTCAAGAAACTTATTTCTGGTAAACCAGGGATTGAGGATTTAAATGTGTTCAAATGCTGATATCTGAGAAGGAAGGTTCTAGTCCATGGTCTCAAATTCCAGGTTAAATCATGTGTAATTCATTCTGTAAGCCCAGAATTAAAGGGATGCTCCTGAGCAATTTGTCCGACAAGTTATTATCTGGAATGAAAACCAGGCCTAGAAGGAAGTAACCATCATCACAACCCATAGCACCATTGGTTAAATGCTGCAGATGCCTATTCACCCAAATAAAGGAGACTTGAGCATATTTTTGAGGTGCAGATTAGCAAGCTTAGTGGTTGCTCCAAGTCCAGTTTGTGGAAAACTGATCACAGAGGTGGGACTGGAACCCTCATATACACCACTGCCCCCAAGTGATCCCACCTGGCTGGCTCCAATTTCACAGGCTCGGTATCAAATCTGTGTCTCCATATGTAAAGTCCAGAGAACCTTGACTTCCTGGGAATATGGAAATGGGGTTCATTTCAGCTGTGTTCAAGGATGGATAACTCTTCACCATTACTGGGAAACATGGTGAGGTTTGTTATTTGTTTCATTTGTTCCGATTTATTTATTTATTTATTTTTAATTTTGAGGGTATCTGCTCTTCAAATTACTGATTCTATTAGAGCCAAAATTCTATTTTGTATATTAATCTTTATTATAACTAATGGGGTTCTGCTGAATATTGAATGACTAGTTGTTTGGCAGAAAAGCCCTATTTTGTAGCTTTTGTTGATTTCCATGGAGTAAATAATTACACAATGACCAATTTCAAGCTACCAATGTGGAGGTCTCTGAACCTGGAGTTGGAAAGAGATGCTCAGTAGCACATCCTTACACTGTATTTCTAGCCTGCAGGTACAACATGCACACATACATATATGTATATGTATGTGTGTGTGTGTGTATCTTCAAGAACATGATAATAAAATGCAGCCAAAAAAAATCAGAAAGTGAAGTTTTTAGTACTTATTAACCTTGTTTTCTCATATACAAAATTAAATGATAATATACAAAATTAATTTATAAAATTCCTAAAATGTTAACCATTAGCTCTCATGAGCTACTTACTACAAGCCATTGTTTGTTTCTCTGACTGCATCCTTGTCCCTAGGATGGTGATTAGTTTACTAACTAATGAGTGACTACTAGAGCCTAGAAGTTTTTCAAATGCAAGTATAATTTTAAAAATTAAGGTTTGTTTGTTTCAAAATGAGGTAATACCCACAAATAAGACAAAAAGAAAGAGAAGGCAAAAATTTCGTTTTGTTGGCCTCAATCAATAATCAACTAGTAAACTTCTAGGTAACATTCATGTAAGTCAGTACAATAGGGAGATTTTAAACCTGGCAAGATAATACCACCTATGGACCCATCACAGCCTGTTGGGACCTGTGGACTCAACTAGGAAAAACATCTGGAAAAGGCACAAGGGAGGAGCCTTCACGGGTTCTAGCATGTGTTTTATTTTTTAAGTTGGGCCAGGGATTTGCAGGGATTTACCTACCAGCACACAGGTTTTATGTACTGGTTAGGAACACAGGTTGAGGACTGACCACCTCAGTGGTTCGAATCCCAGCTCTCCCTATTGCCTGGAATGTGACCTTTGGCATGTCCTTCTGTCTCTGAGCTTCTGTCTCTTCATTGGTAAACTGAGAACAAAACACTACCTACTTCATAGGGTGTGTGTGAGAACGGAACAGTTTAATAAATGTGACGTTATTAGAACACAATATGTAAGAGGTCGCCCATGTTAGCTCTTAGTATTATATAATGCATGATATTAAAAGAAAAAAAATCGAGACAATTTTTAAAAAAACAAAAGCTTAACCATGTAATTACTGTAACACCTTCTAATTCTAAAGCTTTCATATCTTATACCTGTTTACCTTTTACATACCCTGAGTCTTTCAAACTGACCTAGCAATATCCTCATGAGCCCAGCAGAAGGCTGGTCAGAAATGCCAGTGAGTTTCCAGCCTCCTCTGGGACCCTGTCACTTATCCTTGAGGGATCAACTGCCTTCTTGGTGCATTTTCTCCTCAGCTTTCCTGGCTTCCCTAGTCCCAGTGTGACTCTACACCATGGACCTTTGTCTCCAACTAGCCCATGAATAGGTGGCCTGGAGTTGGGTTCCCTGTTCCCACCACCAGCTGTGGGATGGGCCCCAATCTCAGGGTTCTGGTCTCACTAACCTGAGGGAGAATGGGGGTGGAACCCCAACACATCCCTGTTTATTTTGCCCCCCAATGGCCTCTCTCTGAAAGGCGCTGATAAATAATATACTCAGAGTCTTAATATCAGCAGGCTGTCGATATGAATTTAGGCCTGGGAACACCTTCAAGGAACAGGGAGAATGAAGAGCAAAAGCATTACAATAAGCTCAGTCAATGAGATTAAATGAAATGATTACTTATTGTCTGGCATGTAGTAGGTACTCAATTAACACAGGAGAACTGACTAATGCATAGATCACTCCTTTTAAGCCTCACTGAATCATTTGTCATCTCTGGGTAAAATTAGGAGATTGAATTAGCTGATACCCAAGGTAACTCCCTCTGTCTCAAGAAGATGTCAGTTATTTCCCCTGAAGTTGCAGTTTGATTGTTACCTGAAGCCCAGAGATAAGAAACAGCAAGCTTTATGGAGTTGGTTGGGAACTATTGAAACTGTGATTTACACATTTTCCCACCAGAGGGCACAAAACAAACGCTACAGCTGATGGGCCATCTATCCTGCAGGATCAGTTCCTCCTGTTGATGTTGGAGTGAAGTTTCAGCTTCCTAGGTGGTGACAGCTGTCCCCTCCTGCCTAACATCCATTTTAATAGAATCCACCCTCCGTTCTCCACATTTAGGATTTGTCCGAGTCTGAAATCCACAAATAATTTCACTAAAATGGCTTTTTGCATGTGGTTATTGGTTATTTTTTTTTCTTAAGTTCTCACTTTTCTTTCCAATAAGGCAAAGAAATCTCAACTTTGAAATGATCTTGAGATTTAAACTTAGAATAACATGCTGTGGTGTCTTTAAACACAGTTAAAATCTGCCTTCAGCTCAGTGGGTGTGAGAGGGCTAGAAACATAGTCATCTTGTTTTATGCTACAGATCTAGTTTATATGTAAATTCTTGGAACACTGAGAGGTACACATCCTTATAGTGTTCTACATAAAAATTTTCACCCTCAAAATGTAAATGTGTGCTCTTTAAATCTAAATCACAATTTTTTGGCCTAATTTACTATTGGTTTCGGCTTTCTCAAAATGTACGTTTATTTCAACTATTGGCAGTTTGACAAGATTTTAATACACATACGACAAACTATTATTTCTACCCTAAAAGGGAGGGGGTAGAAAGGTCATTATTAAGAGAGCTCTCAATCTCTGAACCAATGGTAAAGTTTTTCCTCTGAAGGGCATTAACCCCTCCATATTGTGTTCTTAACAGTGATTTGATGGACTTGAACAGTGCAGTTGTAGACTACAGGGGAAATATTAAAATAAACCTGCACTGCAAAGCAGATAATGGATACAAATGTTAAAGCACTGAAAAGCCAACTCTTCCATTTTAAGAAATATAATTTGCAATATTTTCTTCCCCCTTTCTTTAAAAGGGAGAGAATGAGTAATACACCATTTAAAATAAAAGCTATTTTCTATAACTATGATTTCTCCTGCAGACTGGTGAATTTATATAAACTGGCCAATTAGAGAAAAAAGGCTCAAATTTAAATCTAAAAAGACCTGTAAATATTATTTGATGTTTAAAAAAGATCAGAGAGTACCTACAAAGAGGAGACTACTTGGGGATCAGAATTCTTTTCAACCTAAGTAATGTTCTAAAGCAATTTTTTATTTTCCTTTCAACATGAATGCATTTTACCTGTAACTGTGGTGAGAATGCTGTTTCAATGGAGGAAAATGTATCTCGACATGTGTTTGTTATTTTAGAGAGACTGTAAATTTTGAATACTTTTGATCATAAGACTTTTTGTAAACTCACTTAACAGAGTGCTAAGATATAATCTCAATATAAAAATCAAGTTGCGGGCGGGGGGTGTGACAATTCACAATATGCAGGATGTGAAAATCTATCTGGTGAAGGATACATTAATCTGGGTCTTCAGGGGAACAAACAGGGTCACCAAAGGGCATTTGTGGCCAGTTCCGTAGCCCCATTCTTTCTCAGAAACACCAGCCTGGTGATGGGGACTAGCACAGAGATCAAGCCTGAAACCCAGCTCTATTGGCCCTTCCTAGAAAGCAGCCATTTTCATTTAAACTGACACCCAGAGAAGGTGAAGGCTCCAGGCAGGAGGGAAGGTAGTTCCCCACATACTAAGTGCCAACCTGCTCTCTTCTTTTTCCCAACTCCAGTAAAAGAAAATTTGAATCAAAGTTTATCTGAGTCAAAATCATTTTTCATTGAAAATCTCCTTCTAGGAAAAAATAATTCCATTCCTTAAAAATGCTTAATTTTCTGATAACATTAATGGAATTAAGATTTGTCCTGAGAAAAATTAGTTATCTATCTCATGAACTTTTAACCAAACTTTTAAAACACTTTTATCTAAAATTGATTTTCTAACTATTCTCTTTTCCTATGTGAAATGCCTTTACAAGTGAAAATCTTTGAATGGATCTCCCTGAGCACTGCTTTCTCAAATTCTCTGTGATGAAGCATTCATAATTAATTTAATTAATATTATTTTCAAATTATTGACACTGATACTTTTGTGAAATGCAATAAAAAATGGAATGCTGAATAACTGACCATATTACATTCTACAAAATGTGAGCCTGAATTGTAAAACTATATTTAACAGACATAAGTGATTTTCTCAAATCACCATGAACATTTATTTCTGAACTCTTGTTCTCAGTTGGTGTACTTGTTCCTCCCAACCCAGCAGCATGGGGCTCACAGGCCAGAAAAGCCTGCAGATGGCGCTGTTTGTAGCTCTTCGGCTTCTGCCTGGAGCAAGATTATAATAAAACTGTGGTATATGCTCATAGCTAAATTATCTGAAAAGTATTAATACCACTCAAAACTTGTTTTGAAGCATATAAACAGCTGTGAACACTCAGTGTTTAAGGAGAGCTTCTTTCATTTTGTGGGAATTTAAAACAAAAATCCCACAAGTATTTCTGAATGCTGGAATTTTTCAATTTGGCAAGATGGTGGAAGCAAAGAATGGTTTGGGGAACTGTATATCAGTGCCTAACTATGCTGGTCCCTTTGGAATACAAAGAGGAAGGAGAAAAAGGAAGGCTGGAAATCATCTGGCAACTATGTAAAAAGTAAAACTTTAAAAGAAACTGTATTTTCCTAATAGGATATGTGGAAAATTAGTTAAATTTAGAAAGAAAAAGAGAGAAACCTTAAGGGAGGTTTCTGTACTATTTTTCCAACAGGAAAACCAATTTCCTTACCAGAAAAAAAAAACAAAAACTATTCAATGGAAGTAGTCAAGCTAAACTGCATATCAGTGAAAGTAATAGATCAGTTGAGTCTAAGAAAAGATTCCAGACACAGCTACTGAAAAGTATAATTTGGCTTGCAATTCAGCAAGTTAATGTTGGTTGGCTTGCATACTCTGTGCATGTAATTTCCTCTCAAGTACCTAAACTCAGTTCTCCAAAATTCTGTGAACAGAGCACTAGTACCAGCATTAGACTCTTTCAGTAACATTAAGTCCTGTTTCCAGTGTCCTAAACAACTTCACCTGGATTTATATTTATGTATGGATCTCGCTCAGCAATGTCTTTGGAGGCGAAATTTCATATCCCAGATGACTTGATGGGCAACTGAAATCACATATTTTTTAAGACTCAATAAAAAATTGAAAGTGCTATGTATATGCATGTGTGTGTGTAGATATGTATATGGATACATATACACATATATAATATCCTATTATAATATGTCACATCTGTCATAGGTCACAAGCCTTACTTGTTTTGAATGATTAACAGGGGAGTGAGCTTCAAGGGTGTGTAGGCCCTTAACCAAGTATAAAAAGCATTTGCAGAGATCCAGGAATTAGAAAAAATATATTATTCTCAGATTTGACCAATATTAAATAACAGTATTTGATAAAATCACTTAACCTCACTTTTCTTATTCTCAGTTTATTCATAAAGCAGGATAATTCCTGACCCTGCCCATCTCATTTAGCTGTTGGGAAATGTAAACAGGATGACCCACGTGACAGCACTTCCTGAAGGAGTTCAAGAGCTATGAAGAAAGTACCTTTTGTTCCATATTTATAACATGAGAGAGTTCCCTTCCAATAAAAGAATTTAGGCCATTTTGAAAAGAAGTGATTTCCTAAAGCATGTGTGGTACAGCACAACTGCTTACATTCTCTCAAATGAATCTCCATTTACTTTCCACTCTTAGAGGATAATGTTTATCTTTTCCTAAACTCTTAATTTTTCTCTGCTGGGATAAGGTTGTAATTGTATTTAGTCCTGAGAAGTGCAGTGGAGAACTTGTTAAGTAATCAGGTCATCGATTTCCGTGGAGGCTTTAAATTTGCAATCCAGAATAGCTACAATTTTGCTGCAAATTAAAAGTAACACCTTCACAATCATGTAAGCAATTTATCTACATATATTACAAGCTTTGGATGTGCCTACAAAGAAGACAGCCCAAACTAAGCCATAAGTAAACTTTGAAATAGAAATAGCAAGTAAGACTTGGACAGAATGAACTAGTTAGTAACAGGTGATGATATTATGGTTAGTATTTGGAAGGAAGAAAATATTTAGTGCAACTAAAACAATTATAATGAAGATACTGTGGTCATAATGTAGAAGAAAATTTTCTTCAGAAATGTAATTATCAAATGACAGTTAATTGGAGATTGACAATATAATAGCACTGCTCTCTTACAAAGCTTTTATCCAATCATGACTTTATCAATAGGGTAGTTTGGATACTTGAAGAGAGGCAAGACCTTAAGTGGGCTAATAGCCATTCTATAAAACAAAGGAAATAAGATTAGACATGCACCATTAGAAAGCATGGAACTTATAACTCATATTCTAAAGGAGTTGGGAAAAGGGCCACCACATATATGAGGCTAATTGGATGGAAAGTTTCTCAACAGCCTTAGAGTCCAGATTCTAATGAGAGTCTTAGGAAGCTGGATTCAAGGCCAGAGATGAAGTGTAGAAAACAGGTCAAGCAAGATGCCACCACTAGAATAATCTGAATGAGCTCTGGGTGTTCACTATTCAAAGAATGAGAGTCCTCCATTTAGATAGAGATTAAGGCTCTCCAATTTCTACCTGATATTGGACAAATAGGGCCATAGGAAATATCTAAAAAACTCTATTTGCTATGAAAGAAAATGTGTAAAATATAATGTGCACATTCTATTTTAAGCTAATAGACATTATTGTTTTGAGCAGTTTCAGGTTTACAGAAAAATGGAGCAGAAAGTACTCAAAATATGTCCCCATCTACCCCCTTATTTTATTTCCCTATTATTAACATCTTGTATTAGTGTGATACATTTTTCACAATTTGTAAGTCAATATCAATATTTTATTATTAGCTAAAACTCATACTGTACATTAGGGTTCACTCTTTGCATTGTACATTCTATATTCTTTCTTGGGATCCCTAAGTTTCTAATGTAAGTTAATAAATGTTTGGCAAGACTCTATTTTATAAATAAGAATATCTATAAAAGTACTTTGACAACCTCTTTAATATTCTAATGAAAAATCAGAGAGTTGTTTTAAGGAGGCAAATTGGAGACAATTTTATTATAAAAATGAATATATTGTCTTATTTTTGAGAAAAAAATTTAAAGGTGGGTTTAAAGTAAAAGTGTTCACAGCATACAAGTGAAACAATGTAAATGCTCAATGAATGTGAGCAATTGTCATTGTCACAGTTAATATTTCTTGTATGTGTAGAGCTTTCTTGAGGTGAGAGAACAAGTGACATGGTATCTTGGATACAATGTGAAAAAAATTTAATAATCTGCACTAGAATAGAGGTTCCAAGAAAATTGCAATCAAAATGATAACAAATTCAGAAAAGTGTTGAAATTACATTTTAAATTTTAAAGGAAAGAGGTGTAACCAGTGGGCAAATGATCAAGAATCCTATGAAATTAAAAGATTTTAGGTACTTTTCACCAACAGCAGTGACCTTCAAGGTTACACTTGTTCCTGAATGCTAAAGCAATGATGTCATCATTCCTATTCATGATTCTGTTGATAATGCAGCTTGACTATGGGAACTTTCTTTATAGATACCTCTCAAGCACTGGGAATTAGTAAGTAACTGTGAAATAGAGCAATAAAACATCTCCGAGCTGTAGTTAAGATTGACTTCTATTCCTTTTATTGGGGCCATTTTAATTTAATGATATCAGAGCATAATTGCTAAATCAGGTTGAGCACCTCCCATACTTGAAGTGCTAAAATCCTTAGACCAGAACGCTGAGCATTTTCTATGTGATTGTTCTGTGGGCCAGACTGAGTATTCTGCCAGTTGCCTTTTATATGAGACACATATTATATTTGATCCAGGTATGTTCCATGTAAGTCTGGTGGATATGAATTATAAAATTCATTGATTTGGTTTAATTTCAGTGATGCCTGAAGAATACAGATTGTGTTGGTTCAATTACCTCCATCCCTATAGGCCATCCTTAGTAAATCCTAAGTATGGGGTTAAATCTCTCTACTAGGTTTGGGAGAGCAGCATAAGCAAATTTTAGCATGCTATTACCTATTGATCACCTAGGGCTCTTATTAATATGCAGGACTCAGAGGTCTGGGGTAAAGCCCAAGACTCTGTATTTCTGACAGCTTCTGATGTTGCTGATGTGTTGAAGTTCCAAGAATGTGATTTAAGTTGCAAGGGCAACTTAACTACAAACTCTCAGATTAATCATATTTTGAAAAACTTACTTAAAACAATCTGAGCCTTAGCCTTGGGCATGTCACTTTAAAAAAAAAAGGTGGGGGGCAATAGAAATATGTATCTCTGATGTTTATTGTAAAGATTAAATGAAGGCAGAAACGGTGGTTCACACCTGTAATTTCAGTGGTTTGGGAAGCGGAGACAGGAGAACTGAGAGTTCAAAGTCAGCCTCAGCAGCGGTGAGGTGCTAAATAATATACAAAATAGGGTTGAGGATGTGGCTCAGTGGTTGAGTGCCCCTGAGTTCAACCCTGATGCCCCCCCCAAAAAAAAATCTAGCTCGTGTAACTTTTGTTATTGTTACTCTCTCTTTTCCAATGAAAGAACATGCAGTGCCTGAATCTACTCATCAATTTATTGATTCACTTGGCAATGTAGTTATTGACCCATAGTAAAAGCATGGGGATGGTAACTAAGAAGTTAAGCCTAGTAGGAAACCCCAGGATGGAACAGGACGGCACAAGAGATTCACGTTGGGTTGAATTTGACAGATCCACAATACATATGGTTGAAGCCAGAAAATTAATAGTCACCCTTTCTCTTTCTCAATCTGATAGACAACCACTATCTGTTTGTTCCATCACCAAAACGGCTCTCAACCCAGCCAAGCAGCCTCCAGGTCAAACTTCCATCACCTCCTAGCTGTTCTCTTGCTTCCTGCCTTGACTTCCTTACATTGGTTTTCACATCCTAGTCAGAGTAAGTTATTAAAAGTGTAAATCTCCCATGTAGTTCCCTACAGCCTCCAGATTCACATCCAAACTTGCCACTTCTCAAACTGCTCAAGCAAAGTGAATAAGCTCCTAAGATCAAGCCCTCCCCATCCCTAAAGCTCCACCCTCTTCCAAAGTGCCACCACCAGCCAGAAGAGCATGGATGCAAACCAAGCTTGATACAAAGCTCCTGAGAAGGCAAATGCACCATGGAAGAGCCTGCCAGCACAGATGCTGCTGCATTGAGAGTTTCTGCTGCCTCACCCTCACCTCCTCATTCTCTGCACAGCTGGGAGTAAAAAAAAAAAAAAAAAATAGCAATTGAAATTCTCAAATAAAATTTTTCTATAATTCCCTAGCATGGCTGAGTGGGGGGCAATTTTCCACAAATGCCTCTTGGTTTGGGCAGCATACAAAACTTAGAGAGTCCTGCTCTTTAACTCACTTTCTTTGAGCTTTATATACACTTCCCACAAACATTTACATCCAAACATAGAACCTTACAGAACACTTCTTAATAAGTCACTTACATCATCAGGACAGGAATTCATTGTATACTGGTTCTGGAATTCTAAGAAGTCTCCTGGAAGAAGCCTTTATGGCTAGCTTGATTCTCTATCATGCCTTACTTGCATAGCCATAAGTCTCACACCAGGTTCTGGGTCTTATTTCGTCTCGTGAAGTACTGGGGATTGAACCCCAGTCACATGCTTAGCAAGTGCTCTACCACTGAGCTACATCCCCATCAGTTCTTATTTTAATTTGAATCAGGGTCTCACTAAGTTACCTAGGCTGGTCTTAAACTTGCAATCCTCCTGTCTCAGTCTCCAGAGTAGCTGGGATTATTTATAGGCATATGCCACCATGCCCTGCTCTAAGTACTATTTTCTTTCTTTCTTTGGTACTGGGGATTAAACCCATGGGTGCTTAACCACTGAGTCACATCCCCAGCCCCTTTTTAAAATTTTATTTTGACACAGAGCCTCACTAAATTGCTGAAGCTAACTTGGAACTTGGAATCCTCATGCCTCGGCCTCCTGAGCCTCTTGGATCACAGTCAAGCAGCACCACAACCGGACTGAGTTGTATATTTTAATGAAAACTCTGACCTTGATATTTCTGAAGGGATTCTGTAGCACATTCTCATGGAAGATTATTTGCAAAGATGGACCCTGCATTGCAATGGTTCTTTGTGTCTCCCCCAAATTTGTATATAGCAATCTTAACCCCCAGGTGATGGTAGTAGGAGGTGGGGCCTCTCCTTATAACTTGGAGTAGTGCCCTCTGGCTAAACTGTGTCAGAGCTTTCCCCACTCTTTCCAGGTGCGAGAGCCTGTCCGTGTGGGGGTGTGACTGACCACTGACCCTGAGGCCAATCACTGACCCTGCCCTTGGAATGCTGCCCCCCTCGACCTTCATTGGATGGAATTTCCCCTGAATTTCTTGTTCCCCAATAAAAGGCCACTCCCTGGCGTGCGCTCTCTCTCTCTCTCTCTCTCTCTCTCTCTGTCTCCTCCTAGCCCTGAGTAAGTCTTGCTGCCCTACCGTGTGGTTTGAAGTGAGAGCCGTCTCAGACCTGGTCATAGAAAAAGGTAATTGAGTCTGTGTGTTTATTTTGATCTCACTAGTTAGCTTTTTTGCCACGGACCTCTTTAATGAAACCAGTGCGCTGGTCGCCTGGTGGACCAATGCCTTCCCTGTTTTACCTCCAAACTACATCTCTGATTTCTCCACAGCCTTCTCCATCCGGCCTTTTGTTCCTTTCCCCATAAACTTCATTCTCCTCTCTGCTGCCAGAAGCCCAGCCTCTGCACACTATGATATGGACCCGAAAAGCCACACTGCTAAGCGGCTGAAGCTGTTCTTGATAGATTAGAGGTTATTTTTTTCTTCTTTGGCTGTGTCTGGGAAGCAGAATTTTTATTTTTCTCTTGGACACTGGTGACAGCTACTCCTGCCAGCTCAGAATCTAGGGAGTAAATGAATGCACAAAGGAGGCTTGGGCCTCCCCATCTCTGCCTTTTCACGGCCAATGGAAAATGGAGTCACCCACAGCAGCAGCCCAGACACAGTCTCAAGGGGCAGTAAGCAAAACATGGGAGGGAGGGAGGGACTAGGAGAGGGGAAAACAAAAGAGAAAAGATGGGTGGAAGAGGAGAGAGGAAGAAAAGAGGGGTGTGGGGTTGATAAGCGCTAACCTGGGGATATTGGCAAATCTGCTCTTGGCACATCTGTCTCTGCAGCCTGCCAATAAGTTGTTCTTCTTAAAATCCAACAGAGAAAAACAATAGAAGAATCAGAGTTTCCCAGGAAGGGAAATAAGCAGCACAATCAAGCAGAGTTTTACAAATCTATTAAATACCTCCTTGTACTGGTTGTTCCTTTTATTTTCTTTTTAACATAATTGATCCATGCAAAAGACTATATAGAAGATATAAGTTATTATAATAATATATTGAATAACTGGAAAAACACCACAACCCACAAACCAGAATGTTATCAATAACTTATCTCTGCTCTGTGTTTCCTTCCATCCTGTTTCCTTAGCTTCTCCCCAGAAATAATCACATCACTGAATTTTGTGGTTTTAATCCCCTTACTTATCCCCATGCATTTACACCTTCAAACCCACCTGTATGTATGCTTAAATGATCTTATTTAATCATGGTCCTTTGTGACCAGTATAAAGTGATGTCACCCTACATGTGCTTTAGAGAATCTGATGCATTGATTTTAGACTTTTTTTTTAGACTTTGCTTCTGATATTTATGTATGTTGTCATAGGCGACTATTTTATTTTTTTACCTTTGCATCATAATGTTATGAGAATGTATTTATTTATTTTCCTGCTAATGGAGTCTGAGTTATTTACAAGTTTTTACCATTGTGAATAGTGCTGCTACAAATAACCTCCTATATGTCTCCTCTTGCTCATGTGCATGTGGGTCCCTAAGGAAAACGCTTAGAAACAGTGCTGACGTATATGAATATAAACAAAGAATTTAAGAACATATCTTTTTAAAAATTCATATATTCATAAATGTATGTATTGGAGTAAATTTATATGAGAGTAAAGAACTAATAATAGACAACATACCTCTAAAGAAGATAAGTATCCTTTATGTCCTTCCCTATAAGTTATAAAGACCCATTAAAAGCCACATAGCAACAGTGTGGTATTGGTAGAGATACAGACCAAGTGAATGGAATTAAGGGTCTAGAAACAGAAACCACAACACACTGCAGAAAATCCTAGGGAAACGCAAAACCAGGCAACAAATAGTATTGAGATAATTGACTATTCATTAAAGAAAAAAAAAATAATGGGATGTCTACTTTCAATCATATACAAAAATCAGTCTAGCACATGGACTTACTGAGAAGGGCAAAACTTTAAGAGTTCAGAAGAAAATCTTTCTCTCAGGTAGAGAAGGACTTATTAAACAAAGATTAAAAAATGCTAACCATAAGAGAAAATATTTGCCAGTTTGACTACAAAGTATAAGACACAAACTTGTAACATATAAAGAACACTAACAAATTAATGAAGCAATGATAAAGCAATTTAATAAAAAAGAAAGTTTGGAAAGATATCATACAAAAGTATAACCAACTTAATTACTAATCAGAGAAATACAACTAAAGACCATAATATAATTTTATTTTATGCCTATTAGATTGCCAAAAAGTTAAGAGGAAATTTTGGTACTACTGCTTCAGAAAACAACTTGGAGTTATTTTGTAAAAACAAATATTCATTCATAGACCTACAACCCAGTACTTCCACTCTTGAAATATATACTGGATGGCCCCAAGTCTGGGAACACAGATAAATACATAATATATAGCATACTGCTATTACCTTACAATCCATGATTTAAAAAAAATAGTGTGCATAATTCCAGACTTTATGGCCACCTTGAAGAGAAGCCTTTAGTTCTAACTAAATATGGAGATACATAAAATCTTCCATGTTCTGACTATATCTTGGCCTAGGCTCTTGAAAAACATGCAACTTCTCTGCTTTGTTAACTCCCTGGAGAATCTGATGCAATGGTGGAATCTATGCAGAGTCTCTCCCAAGAAAAACCCACAGGGACGTGAAGGTGTTCCTCTGCCTCCCTGAAGTCCTTCTATGCACCCTCTTAGAGTTTCTGCTGGGATAAGAACCAGTTGTAATTTGTTCTTGGTCAAGGTTAGAGCTGAGGTATGACTTAGCCTCCACCTAATAAGATAGTACCCTCAGGTTTGAGTTCTGGACTACACTGTGTTCCTTCTTTCAGGTTTAGAAACCAGCACTGGGTACTGAGCCTCACCATCCCTTCTCCTAGTTAACAACAGAGCAACAGTAGATCCAAAGGCAGTGCCAAGGTCACTTGGGTCGGAAGGTCCCCAGGTAAGCAGGCATAGTGGCCAGAGGGCACTATGGGTGTTGGGCACAGCATCTGTAGTGTGGTATTAAGGAACCCAAACAGAAGATCAACAGTCCTGAAGATGTTGACATGAATGATGTGAACAAGCTCATGTTTATAAATCCAGGTTTTCCTAAGCAGGTTTCCAAGAGTCTAGCAATTTGAAGAAGTAAAATAGATTCAAACAATTCCTACCAAAATATCAATAAGAAAAGACATTTCTTCTTTACAATTATGTTCACAGTTAAATATATAGGGTTTTTTTGTGACTGCTAGCCACAATGATAAATGCAAATATCTGAAATTTTTGAAGACTTATTTTTATCAGGAAGATATAATTATTAACTGCAAAATACTACAGGGAGTATAAATTGTCATGTTAGGAGGGAAGGAGGATGTGGAGGTCCTATGAATGTGTTTTCTGAAGTCCACTGGCTCAGCCATGGGCCACAAATTACCTGCTGTGTAACTTTTGGCAAGTCTTGGCCTTATAGTAGTGCTTGCCCCATGAGGGTATTATGACAATACAATGAGATAACACATGTAGAAAGCTTAGGTCAGTGTCTGGCACAGGGAGGAAATCTAAAGAATGACTCTTCTTTAAAATTAACACCCCATTGTTGGATCATTTAGATTCATGGTTCTTTCTCTGAATAGTTTTTATATTGTGGAATTTGTTCTAATTTTCCATTAATGGAGAAACTAAAAGAATTCATTGCTCTTGAAAAAGAAGCATTTCAGAGATACTAATGACTTTTAGGACAAAATGTATAAGTTGTCATTGTCACTTGCATGGTGTGTAGGTAGATGTAGGGTTAAAGTAAAGGAACAGCTCCCCAAAGAGGAGGAGCTAAATACAGAAATATTTCAAATACATGTTTTTTTTTTTAAACAAACAAACAGTGATATAGTTAAAATAATATTCCTTAAGCAATAAAATGTGGGATGATACTAAATAAGGTGGTTGAATTTTTTTAAGAACAGTTCATCCTTAAAAAACAAAACAAAAAAAGTGTTTTTTTTTATATTATTGCCAAAGGGATATTATTAAACTTTCCCCTGTAATGTGAAAGATAGTTTATATCTAATTTCAGAAATGATATTGAGTTAATAAACCTAATTAAGAACCCATTCAAATGAATCCAAGAATTTTAATTCCTAGCCAGGCCCAGTGGTACATGCCTGTAATCCAAACAGCTTGGGAGGCTGAGTCAGAAGGATCACAAGTTCAAAGCCAATCTCAGCAACTCATGGAGGCCCTAATCAACTTAGCAAGGCCCTGTCTCAAAATGAAAACTAAAAAGGGCTGGGGATGTGGCTCAGTAGTTAAGTGTCCCTGGGTTCAATCAATTCAATTAATAATAATAATAATAATAATAATAAAGAATTTTAACTCCTATAAAGCACCTGAGCCCTACTCTAGAGCCAGCCTGTAGTCTGATCAGATGCAGTCCTCACCTTCATGGCCTTCCCATTCTTATGTGGTTCTGATCTGGGACTTCCTGGACTTCTTTTGGCTGACTGCAACATTCAGAGCCCACATCCTCTGAGACCACGAAGCGATGTGAAACCCACCCTCTGACCTGAAACCTTGCACAAGGCTCTCCACACCCATCAGAACCAAGGTGCTTGGCATGCAAAATTAGACAGCCTTCTCCTTCTCCACTAAGTGACTCACCAGGATCACTTCCTCCAAGAAGTCACTCTCCCAGGGTTCAGTCTAAGGGACATCCTGAGCCCTCCCTTCCTCCTGCCCAATTCATGCAAATAAGAGGACATCTGCATAAAAACAGGCTTCTCTTCCCACCCCTAGGAATGTGAAATTCCTGGATAAAAATCTCCCACATCTCTGACAACTCCTGCTGGGCTAAGGAAGAAGCACAGTGGCTTCTACTGAATATTGACTAATGAACATAATTTTACTTTTTAATGGGAATATTCAACAAACAGAAGCAAAGCACAGTTATTTTGGCATTAAGAATTTCACTCAGGAGCCAGACTATTTAATTACTAATCCCCACTCTATTACTGCCCACTGTGTTATCCTCTCTGAAACTCAGTTGTCTCATCTGTTAAATGATGGTAATAAGTAATATCTTTTTAATAGGATTATTTTGAGAATGAAATGAGATAATCTCTGTAAATTACTTTTAAAAAGGGCATGGTATATGTTTTAGTTAGCTTTTTCACCACTGTAATGAAAGGACTCAACCAGAACCACTGGGGCTCATGGTTTCAGAAGTCTCAATCCACAGACAACAGGCTCCATTCCTTGGGGCTTAAGGTGAAGCTGAACATCATGGCGGAAGAGTGTGGCAGAGGGAAGCAACTTACATGGTGATCAGGAAGCAGAGAGAGACTCCACTCACCATATACAAAAGTATACCCCATAGCCATGCCCCCAATGCCCACCTCTTCCAGCCACACCCCACCAGCCTTCAATTACCACTCAATTCATCCCATCAGGGGATTAATTTACAGATTGGGTTAAGGTGCTCATAACTCCATCATTTCTTCTCTGAACCTTCTTGCATTGTCTTACACATGAGGTTTTGGGGGACAATCACATCCAGACCATAACGTAAATATCAAGTATTCAGTAAATGTTTGTGATTATTCTTACCACTATTAATTTATCATAAAATGTATCATAAAAATATATTTATAAAAATATAAACCTTTTATAAGGTTTGGATCTATCTCATGCAATAGGGTCCCCAAGTTATGATACTATCAGTTTGGTCTGAATTTAAGTATGTGTCTCTTTTTTGAAGGTTCTGAAATTATATTCCAAGATTGAACTCATAAAAATAAATTCTCCTTTCTTATCATAACCTACTTATAACAACTGGCCTTGCCAATATTCATCCTTCATTTTTCACCCACAGGACAAGTATCAAGGGCCCCCTCACCTCTTAGGGGCCAAATCCAATGGAAACTACAATTCCTATGCCAGGGACCTTCCTTGTGTCCAGTACTGCCCACCTTTGCTCTTCCTCTTCCTCCATTGATCTGCTTCCTGTTCTGAACGCCACACTTCCTGTTTCCTTTGTGAGCACCTGTCCCCTTCCTTCAGAGAGTGATGTCCCTCCCTTCTTCCCTAATGTCCTCGCCCTGGAAGACCCCATTCTCTCCCAGGATTTCAACAAACTGACAACCTTTTCTGCCACCGTTTGGGCCCCCTTCCAGCCTGGTGGGTGGAAATCACCTCTTAAATGGTCCCCTCTCTGAAAGAGAGAGAGAGAGAGAGAGAGAGAGAGAGAGAGAGAGAGAGAGAAATGTGTTACAGTAGATGGGGTAGGGAAAGGTGATGGGAGNAGAGAGAGAGAGAGAGAAATGTGTTACAGTAGATGGGGTAGGGAAAGGTGATGGGAGGGGAGGGGAGGGGAGGGAGGGATAGGAAGGGGATAGGAAGGGCAGCAGAATACAACAGACACTAGTATGGCAGTATGTATAAATGTGGCTGTATAACCAACATGATCCTGCAGTTTGTACACATGGGAAAAATAAGAATTCATACCCCATTTGAATCAAATGTATGATATATGATATGTCAAGATCATTGTAATATTTTGAGCAACTAATAAAAAAAATGGTACCTTCTCTGACATCTTTGCCCAACACTAAAAGTCCTCTTCCACATGACCAGCAAAGTGGCCTTCCTACAGTATCAGCCTGTCCTTATTGAAGCTAAATCTCCTCAATGATGTCCCTTCTCTTTCTAGATAAGATTCTGAAATGCTTATGCTCTCTCCCTATACACTTTAATTGCATGACCTACATTTAAAAGGCACCCTATACATTTTTGCTCTTCTTATTTATTATACCCAGCACAAACAAATACATGGTTCTGAGTTTTCTCAAGACGACACTTTTATTTAAAGCACTCTCCATTTAAAATTGTTGATGAACACTTAAATTCAATTAAGAGTTCTGAATTCTAAGACATGAAAATTACTAGATCCCTTAAATTGACATATTTATAAGTAGGCAGTTATATACAACACACACACACACACACACACACACACACAGTATGTATTGTTTCTTTTTTCCTTAGAGATATTAAGACACCCATGAAAATCTAGGCTTATGGTACACACCTGCAATCTCAGCTACTCTGGAGGCTAAGGCAGAAGGATCACAAATTTAAGGCCAGCCTGGGCAACATAGTGAGACCTTGTCTTAAAAAAAAAAGGGGGGGGGGATGAGGATATAGCTTGGTGGTAGAGCATTTGCCTAGCATACATGAGGCCCTGAGTTGAATCCCCATGTACTGCAAAAATAAGTTAGATAGATAAATGAATGAATGGATAAGATTTCCCAAGAAAAAAACAATTATCTATTTCATAATAGTGAAATTATATAATAAAAATAACTGCATGTAAATATATTTAAAATCAGTTGTACAAAGGAAACAAGGTAATCATGAAAAATGATTATTCCTTAATTTAGTATTTTCTAATAGTTTAAAATTTACATCTGATATGAATTTCAAATCCCTGTTTGATAAAACTGCTAAAATCAATTTGTGCTATAAAGCACTTGACATTTGTTGAGAGGCCACATATCTCATAAACCTCTGTCAGTATATAGGTTCAATGTACCGGGATGAAACTTCTAGAAGAGGAGGGGGTGGGGCAAGACCTGCTGTGTGAGGAACTGGAGTTCTGAGTCTTGTCTTGGTCATGGCCCTGTCTCTCAGAGATCTAAGAATGATCTAATTAATTAGCCTTTCAAGATGAATCAGCTTCAGAGTGAGGGGCTTTGATTACATAAGCCTTTAAGGTCCTTGCCAGTTTTGAAATTTGAATAGGAAGCTATGACATACTCACAGATCAGAAAAGCCCCTCCAGAACACGTTTTGTGAAGGATCAGGTACACGGCGTCTCTCAACACATAGTTTAAAGACCACTTAGGTGTCTAGACTTGATAAGCACCCCCCTCTACATTCTTGCAAGCCTCCATCTTCAGGTGCTAACATCTTTAGCATCTTCTCTGCCTTGACAGTGTTGAATATTTTCATATAGTGTAAATTGAGTTGCTCTAGTCTGAACCCAAAAATTCAGCAAAGCATTCAACAACAACAACAACAACAAAATCTCCCTGCTTTCAGGTTTGCAGGAAGACACTTCCTGACAACTCCCCAGCTTTCCACTGGCAGGCACTAAACACTGCATGAGAGAAGGCTAGAGGCATGGATGGGGTGTGCTCCGCATCAGTTTCTTGTGTTATAGCTTTAGCAGATGTCTGCAGTAAAAGCCCTGGGTAGAGTTGGCTGTAACAGACAATTTAAGACATCTACATCATCATGGTCATAGCAAGCACTTGGACATTTTTTTCTATAGTGGAGCTTTAATGTATTCAATAGGATTATAAATGAATTGGATGGGCTTCATCATTTTGGACCACATTTTGCTTTATGGTGCACTGCAAGTCAGAGTCTCTACAGTTTGACTTAGAGCTCAGTGGCACAACCAATAAAATACATGGAGAAAAAAAGTCCTCATTCTACAGTGTATCGACCCAAAAGCCATCCCAATATTATATAATTCTGCTGGTATTTGGACTTATCGGCTTCATGCGGTTCTCTTATAAACTTTCCTTTAAAAAGAACCCCCTTGACATATAGTGACTATTGTACTCCTGTCAAATACAAGTAGGGTCCTGCAAAGATGATGGGAAAAAAATGAGTCTATCTGCGGGGTGAGCATGTCTACATTGTTGAGCTGAAAAATAACACAATATGTTCCATATAACTCAAGCCAAAGGATTCTCATTCCCTAAATCAGAAGTCCAAAAATCACAGAGAAAATCCAGCAATCCAACTGCAGTCTGCTTTGATTTGATGCCTCATGTTTGTTGGAAGACATGTAAACTTTGGAACCGAACTGGAAAAATGGACAAAGATGTTATTTACTGGGGCTAGGGCTGGGGCTGTCACTCACTGGTGTGGCATTTGCCTAGCATGCACCCATGCTGGGTTCCATCCACAGCACGACAACAAAACCAAACAAACTACAAAACCAAACCAAGCAAACCCAATGTGATGCACTGAAAAAAGAGACAACTGGCCCAACCAGCCTGAATCCAGGAGGTGTGAGATCCCTCCCACAGGTCCCTGACCCCCAGCCACCTGGATCTCCAACTCCTTCTGTCACTTACCCTATGACGATACAGGAGATGGCCGTTCCCAAGAAGGCATATGTTAAAATAGATCCCAAGTTTTGAAAAAAATGTCTCTGGGGAGAAAAAAAACCAAAACAACAAAAATAAAACCTTCATGGAGTACATCTGCATTTCAGTGGAACAGGAAATAAAAACAAATGTATGCTTTTCCCAGCCCTGACCTTCCTTATGGTTTAGATAAATTTTGTTTTTGGAGCTTCATTCCTGGCCTTACTGTGCCCATGGAGACTTAAGTGATTTCATTGCAAGGGACAAAGGAAGACGGAAAGAAACAGAGAAAAAAGCCACCTGGAAGACAACAGGGTAGGGATGAGGCAACTTCCAGAGCTCACTGGACTGAGAAGGAGGGAAGGGACTGGGGGAATGACCATGCAGGACTCTCGGACATTTCTTTCTTTTTTTTTTTAATTTTTATTGTTGGTTGTTCAAAACATTACATAGTTCTTGACATATCATATTTCACACTTTGATTCAAGTGGGTTATGAACTCCCATTTTTACCCCGTATACAGATTGCAGAATCACATCAGTTACACATCCATTGATTTACGTATTGCCATACTAGTGTCTGTTGTATTCTGCTGCCTTTCCTATCCTCTACTATCCCCCCTCCCCTCCCCTCCCCTCCCCTCTTCTCTCTCTACCCCATCTACTGTCATTCATTTCTGACTCTGGGACATTTCATGGAGGACACTTCAAGTTTTATTGTGAAGGCAACTCCTTTATCATTTAAAAAACTATCTTAAGAGATTTAAGTTGCCCTCAGACTTTCGTGGGCTCTGGCTTCTTTAACTTGTATGTTTTCTGAATGAGAGGAAACTCATTTTTAAAAAACCTCAACAATTTAAAGAATCAAACACAAACGGATGCCTGGTATTGGGGCTACCAATGAGGATGGATGACCTCAATCCATTCTGCCTGCTAGATCTTCTCGAAGGAATGCTTAGGAAAACTCCCTTTCAGGGCTTTAGTGGGATCTGAGTAGCCGGCACTGACAGCAAGAGGGAGCCTGGAGCACACACATAGCCATCAGATCTGTAATGGAAGCTGCCTGGCTACTGGAGAAGAGAGGCCAAAGGGAGGACAGTCCCAGGAATTTCCCAGGTCGGACTAGGTAGCTGAGAAGCAGCACATTACTTCTGCATCTCAAGGCCAGGGCCTCACCCTGTGGCACAGAGTATGTGAATGACTAACCCATGAAATGTGCAGTCAGGCTGAATCTCAGTGGTGTTAAGTAAAGAGAAACTGCAAAACCAGGCTTTCTCTCTGTGAATGTCAATAGCTTTTCCCACGTTTATACCCTGATGGAAAAACCCAATATTATTGCATGAGATCTTTCATTACAATCACCTAGAATAACACTGCCCAACAGAAACATAATGCAAGCCATATGTCATTTAAATATTTCCAGGCATGTTAAAATAAATTTTAAAATACTTTTTAAATGAAGTTTGATAATGTTTCATTTCACCCAATATATATAAAATGCTAACATTTCTACATGAAATCAATATAAAACATTATTGAGATAGTTTATATTCTTTTCCTAAATACCAAGTCTTTGAAATCTGCTGGACATTTTACACTTAAATAGCATCTCAATTCTGACTAGCCACATTTCAAGGGCTCAATAGGTGCACGTGACTAAGGCCTGGGTATTGGACATAGTAGGTTCAGAACAACTCTGAGTATGTCAGGTTCGAATCTTTATTATGCAATCTAAGATGGTGATATTCTTGCCAAATAAGTAGGTCCATAAAATAATTGGTTTTTGTTTGTTTTAGTACAAGCAAAATTCTCTATTTAAGCCTAAAAAAAAAAAAGAAAAGAAAAAGGAAAGATCATTATATATTTACCTTCTTTAGACTATATCCTGCATGAAATATAATTGGTGGCAGTAAAACATTGAAGAAGATTTCTGGGTCAAACGTCATCTGCCAGAAAAGTCAAAAAGTACAATTAGAAAAAATGTTACTTCAGGCCATTAAAAACATTAAAAACCAAAACAAAACAGCAATGGTTGCTTTTGCTAAGTTTGTATGAGGCATATTAACACACTATTAAATTAGAAGATACGAAAATATGAGAAAATGTAAATTTAGAAATCATAAATGCAGTGTGAATCTATAATTTCCATCCTATTACTAACAATAATCATAACAAAAACTCAATGAAATCTGTCTAGGGAAGAACATTTTTCTTTTATTTTGATTAGTTATTCATTTCTCATATTTTAAATATTTTCTATTATATACTATTTTTTTTCTGATCAAAGGAATTAACAGTACTCCATTGTTTTGGCTTCTGACTGGGGATTTATTTAGTATTCTCCAAACCAAAAATTTTACATATTTGGTTTTTCATGTTCCCTGTTTTATCCTATCTCAAAGTTTAAAATTCTTTCCAGACTGTGGAAAAACACATTGGAAAAATAAAAATGGATTTTTCCAGTATTTCTTTATTGGTTTTTACTTAAATGTTAAAATAAACTTGGCCAAAACACAAGTATGAAATACAATGCAGTGAGAGGTAGGAATTCTTGAATCCAACATCTGCCACATACTTGGTCATTTGAAAATAAGAATTCTCTTAATCTCTAAAGCCACCTAGACTCTCCTCATCTTTTCCCACCCCTCTCCACCCCTTATCCTTTCCCCAGCCTCCCTCCCTCCATCTCCCTCTCTCTCTCTCTCATACATGCCATTCATTATGTTGCCTTCTCACCATTAGAGTACTCATAAAAGTCTTTTGCTATATGGGTTTCACAACTCAAATTTGTAATTTTGCAGTAGACTGTGAATTCAGTCTACTCCTCTCTGAAACTGGATCTCAAAATTATATGTCCCTGGTGAAGTCAGCCTGATCCTCCAGTGCAAGCTGACCATTCTCTCCTCTGTGCTGTTTCAGCACATTGGACCCTCCTGGTAGCATCTGTGTCTTCTAACATACTTCACATGACAAGTGGCTTGTGTCTGACCATTTCCCTCATTAATCTGGGAGCTTATCCAGGGTCACAATGATGCCTTAGTCAATTCTTTGTAGCCTCAGTACCTCCCACTGTTTGGCTCATTGCTCAGTAAATAATTCGCTAAAATGGAAAGGAAAAATAAGCACTTATTTTGGAGTCAAATCTATTAAAACGGAATGCATTATACTCACCTTCATTACAGGTAAAGATTATTTAAGGAAAAAAAATTAAGAACAGCCTCTCTTGGTTCTGGTTTTCCCTTTTGGTTTAGCTGACAATGTCAGAGGCTCTTTCCTGCCTTCCCTGGACCTTCAACATATGGGAAGGGAAAGGTGGAGGAAGAAGAAGCCACCTAACTTAGCCTAGTTCCCTTTCACAAACCTAGTTAGTCACCGTTGATGCCACACCTCCTGTACCACTGAGCATCCAAGGGGGTCATCTGGGCCCCATCCTAGACCCTGAGGCATCTTCTTCTTTCTCAGCTCTCTCCCCGCCCCTTGTGACCTCACTCTCACAGTAATCTCTTGCCCCACTCCATCCCCAATGTCAGTTTATCATGATTCAAACCCATGGGAAGTGGGATGTGATGGGCTCAGCTCATCTTTTCACACCAGGCCCTGGGAGGACCGTAAGCACTGGCCTAGATTGACTGCCTTTAAGTAGGTGACAATTTCTGGATCCTTCAGCCAGGGATCCCAGGGGCCACACAAGCCCTCCCTTTAGGAGGAATGGAGGCCCTGACAGGTGCACCCATCTCTAGGAGGGAGAATAACAGGAAGACTTCCTTCCCAGCCTTGCTGTTGATCAGGTGAACGGCCTTAGGCTTTCTTGTCTAGATAACTGTCTCACCCATGTTTTCTAGTTTCTCCTACCAAGAGGCAAATTTCTTCAGCAAGGAACATGCCCTTATTTTGAT
This sequence comes from Marmota marmota marmota, assembly GCF_001458135.2. Lineage (NCBI taxonomy): Eukaryota > Metazoa > Chordata > Mammalia > Rodentia > Sciuridae > Marmota > Marmota marmota. The sequence continues at coordinate 20,867,024 of NW_026000240.1, read as the reverse complement.
TTGTTTTTCCACATAATAACTAGTTCACCACCTGATAGGATGGATACATGTTCAACATTTGGACAAGTTGGAGACCAAAGGGAAGCCTTCAGCTCTCTCAGAACTTCCCTTGGCTTATCCCAAACCAAGGTGGGGTGTACCTGTGACAGAACACCTGAGAAGAAAAAGAGATTGGGCAGGAGAAAGGAAGAGATTTTTTTTAGCAGGCCCAAGTTCCTACTCTCTCCCAGGCATGTAAGTGTGATTGATGTTGCATTAAATCCCAACAGGAACAAAGACGGGGGTGGGGGGT
>NW_026000240.1:20777420-20866707 GCF_001458135.2 Marmota marmota marmota | reverse complement strand
GGGGTGGGGGGATTCATGCATTTCATTCACTCTCATTAGGTCATTCATTCCAAGATGTATGCTAGGCACCAGAGATAAAATGGTGAACAGACCCATTTTACAGAGGGGAAAACCAAGGCTTAGAGAGGTTTGGGCTGGTCAAGATCAGGCGGCTACTAAATGAAGGAGCTGAGCGTCTAGACCCAGGTTTTGTCTTCCAGGCCTGCCTGTTTCCTACACTCTGACCTTCTGCATGCCCAACATAAGGAGGCTCTGCCTTTTATTCTGCTGCCACAAGTTACTTAAGATTCACTCTGTCCACACCTTTGATGTCCTCTAGGAGATTTTGTCATTAGAATCGTAAACAAAGTAGGCCTGTGTAACTACAGACAGCCGACCCCAGTGCCGTTTTCTAAAAATGAGTGAATCCTATCAAATGGGAAAATCCATTGGTCATAAAGAACCTCTTCATATCAGACCCTGTACTAGACACTGGAGGCAGAGTGGGGACCCAGTGTCTGGGAGCCTCCTTGCCAGTTGTGAAGGCGGACTTAACTAAACTACCTGCTCCCCATGATCAAAGGGCTGTGTCAGAGAGGGCAAGGAGGGATTACGCAGGACAACCAGGAAGGGCTTTGTGAGGAAGTGACATTTAAGCTAAAATGCAAAATTTGAAAAGTCCCCCAAAAGGAGATGAGTGAAAAACACCCCAAGCAGAGAGAATAACACCTGCAAAGATCTAAGGTGGAAAACAGCAGTAAGGATTTGTGAATGAAGGCCAGAGTGGAAGGAGCAGGGGGAGGTGAGCCCAAAGAAGAAGGTGAGAATGAACAGGGCTGGGGGTGATTTCAAATGGAAAAGGTCCCTGTGGGAGGTTGGAGCAGGGATGAGAGGATGAGATTCAAGCTTTAAGAGAAGCCCTGGGGGTGAGGGCTGCATAATCAAGAGGAGACAGGACAGAAGCCGGGAGCTGGGGGAGAAAAGGGCAGTTTCCAGGGACACTGGAAGACCCAATGGGTAGTTGGCAGATTAGGTGCCAGGGATAACAGAAAGGAAGAAACCAAGTCTAGGTGTTTTGCTTCAAGTAACTATGAAAACCTGAGGTCAGTGCCTGTTAAATAGTAGCAGCTCATTTGTGGTTGGTTTTCTCTCACTAGCACACATTGCATACTTCTAGAAGAATTTTACACTTCCATTATACAGGCACAATGACACTGTAGTCATCTTTTTTGTTACATTGGCTCATTCAAAACCCTAAGTAAAAAAAAATCCTTTTGAATACCACAATCAACACAGAAGATAAAAACAATGCTTTGTCCATCCCACATAGAAATCAAACATTATATTATTTTACTTTTGGAAAAACCAGCCTACTGCTAGCAGGTATTGTGTTTTATGATTTATTCTGGGCTCTTAATAAATTTTCCCTTTGGTGTAGAAATTTTATAATGGATTTTGGAGAGAAGCATTAATGTTTTGATTTCACTTTTTACCTTCAGATGTTCTGGCTTTTATTGTAAGAAAACCAACAGTGTAAGGAAAGAGAAAAACTAATGATCTACAGTGGTTTCATGCATACTCAGCGTCATGTTTCCTGGGTTCAAGTCCCAAACTCAGGGACTTGCATGAGAATTTAAACTCTCTGTGTCTCAGTTTCCTGATCTTTACAGTGAACATGATAATGTCATATCTAATAAGAAGTTGGCTACGAGAACAAAATGAATTAATCTTTGTAAAGACCTTGGGCACTGCCTGCAATATAGTAAGCACTTTGTGTTTATCACTAAAGAAAATTAAATATATAAAGAAATATTTTCAAGTTATACTTTTATATATATTTTATATATATATTTTTTATATTTTATATATATATATATATATTTTTTTTTTTTTTCAAGTTATACTTGCTCTCTTATCAGGAAGTCCTGAAGGTTTCCCAATTGTGTAAAACATGCATGAAGATTTTAATTTGCTTCTCTCTTTACTCTCTTTTCTAGGATGATCAGAGACACCACTGTTGATCTATTTTTATGAGGCTTCTTGCAAGAATAGCAATTGCGTGTTTGAAGGTTTTGGCATGGAGATGTATTGCTGAGTGATGGGGGAATGAAGCAACTCGACTATGATCATCTGCAAGAGCAAGCCATGGTGGCACAGACTCCTAACAGAAAATCCTTGCCTCAGCAGCTTTTCTGCAAAAATCAGGTTAATCACTCAACCAGAACATTCCAATAATCAGGGTGCCCCACTCCCTGCATGCAGGTTAACTAACGTGCTATTGAATTATATTTTCTGGAGCAACCAGATGAAACTGGCAGGCTGAGAATGGCATGCAGCATACAAGGATTTATTTGTATATACAAAACAGATTTGTGTTCCTTTCAGACTTGCTGTAAGCTTAGGAGCTGCTAAATCAAAATTCTGGGAGTAACTCCAAACCCAGGCAATTTCTCAGAAATGGCTGGATCTGCCACTGTCCCAAACTCCAGATGGGAATTCCACATGTCATTTTCCTCATATTCTGTGTTCAAATCAATGCCTTGGGGTTTTTTAAAAGACTAAACAATTCAATTATTTATTATAATACAAAGGAGAAAAGCATCTAAAGGGAAGGGTAGAGGAGAAAGAAGAGCAGAAAGCTAAAAAATGTTCCCCAAACGGGATTTCCACTAGTCTTAGAAGACACAAATCTTAGGGACAAGGACTGGCCAACAGACCTTGTTTGTGATGATGGGTGTGTTCTAAGACTGTGCAATAACAGTAGCCACCAGTCACATGACCTACTGAACACTTGAACTGTAGCTAGGACAACTGAATGACTGAATTTGTACTTTAACACTGGTGGCTAGTGGCAATCGAATAGTACATTTTTAGACAGTTACCAGAATTTAAAATTCATATTAGTTTGTTTTTAAATGTTCTATTATGCAATCCAAAGTGTAGTTCGTTTGGAACAACAGACCTGAGACTCTGAGATGGAAGTATTATGCATGTTTCATGAAAGCTGTGAAAAATTTTAAACATCAGAACTCAATTCTTAAAGATACCATGGGGGGAGGGAAATATCAGTGTGTTCACAATGATGCAGTGTATTTTAAATATCATCTCCCACGTGCACCAGTATTTGACTAAAAATGACCCAGACATATGTTCACACAGATAAACAACTAGAAAATTTCCAAGAGTAGAAAGAATTTACCAAGTTTAATTTCCAAGTTCATCGGAAGGTTAGAGATACAAAATTCTGTTTGGACCTGAGTAGTAAGGCATGCACTGACTCAATATGACTTATCTGGGAAGAAATATCTATATTCTACTGAACTACTAAATAAATAAACTCTAAAATAAATATCCTAGTGAGGGACTGTGATTTATGTGCCCTGGTCTTTCCAAAGAGATCTTTTAAAAACATTGTTTCATCAACTCTGACAACATTCCTGAGTAGTAGCTAGCAAATGCAATTATGGTTATTTTCCAGAGACAGGAGAAGAAATTAATAGTGGGCCCAGTGTCAATCAACAGGACAGGATATCACTGAGAATAGGATGTAGATGCACAGTCAAACTACATGTGTGCTTTCCAAGGGATCACTGTACCAATGTAACTACTTGAAGCCAGATTTAGAATTAAGAACTAGGCTTTTGTTATTTTGGTTTTTGCTGATTCCTTTGGACAAATAAAAAGATTAGCACAATAAAGAGTCTGATCATCTTCAATGATTTATTCATTACAAATTTTGCAAGCTATAAGGAATATGAAGATATGCTATGTAATAGAGACTGATTCCATGAAGGTTGTGGCCAAAGAAAAGAAGACCCCTATATAACCGAAGAAGCTCTGAGCATGGAGTTAAGCTATAATTCAGGGTTCTCCCAGCCAGATAGCACTCTGGGATTGCTGGCCTTGCAAAAAGGCTGAAGTGGGGGCAGCATATGAGCCGGGTTGTGAAGGACAAGTGGGAGTCTATTCAGGAGCACCCACATGCAGAGCACACCTTTTGTCTGACTTAGGCCAGTGGGTTTGCTTTCCCTAAGCCACAGAGGAAGCTGGCAGATTTCTGAAGTTTCAGTTATAGTTGATAGCAAATAATTTAAACAATTTTAGATATTAAAATAAATGCAGATGTATTAAAAAATGAAATTCAAGATATGTATGCATTTTTAATACAAATAGGAGACTTCAAAGAAAACTTGGCTCACTCTGGGCAGCAGCTTTAGGACACACCTAGAGACCGCTCAAGGGTAAACATTCTCTTTCCTCTTTCTTAAGTTATGCTTTGGCTTGAGAAACACCAGAGTGAGAGACAGAATGGACCAAAATACTTAATAATATAGTGCATACTGATTGGATGACCTTGGTCTATTGACTTGACTTCTGTGAGCCTCAGTTTCCTCATTTGCATTATGAGCATAAAAATGCCTACAACTTAAAGGGGCTTTTGAGGATTAACCATAATAATGAATTTAAAGGATTTTGATTAGCATGGACCTGAATCTACATTAAATAGAATGACAAATCAATGGTTTGGGTATAGAAGGCAAAAGTTGTACTTGGGGAACAGAAATAGACCAGGTAGGGTCACAAGGGATGAGGGGGAGGTTAGGCCTAGTGCATAGCTACAGACCATACACCTCTCTCAAATCCACTGGGAATGAATTTAAACTATGTTCATTAAAGATGAAGAAAAATCAAGACAATGTTATTTTAGAGTTTATTTATTTAGTAGTTCAGTAGAATACAGATATATAGATATATATAATGGCATAATTTGGTGTGAACATACTTTATATACAGTTATGAAAAATTGTGCTGTGAATGGATAATTATGAATGTAACACATTCCACTATTGTCATGTATGTAAGAAATAAAAATAATTAACTGTCTATATACTATTTCATTTAGCAACAACTTATATGGGAATTTTTTTCTTGCAAATATACTTGAACCTGTGTGGAATGATACAAGAATATTCACAGCAGATGAGAGAATGGAAAATAGAAAAAAAAAAAAAAACTCTTGAGGATGATGGGAAATAGACTAGTTAAATATGTTGGGACATCATCCATGACACAGAATTCTATGCAACTGTTGGAAAAACTGAGGATTCCATGAACTGACATGGTAGCTCTCCAAAACTTATTGCTAAGTCAAAGAGCAAGAAACAGAACAGCACATCTGGCATGTGTGGCTGAAACTGCTGGGGGCTCACACACCCATTTCCTTTCTATCCTGGCCAGACATGTAGACTTCATTTCCTTCTTGTCAGGTGGGGCCATGTGACTGGGTTCCATCCAATCAAATGTGGACAGAAGTAACAGACATCCCTTCCAAGCCTTTCCCTAAAAACTCCCTATTTGACTGATGCTTTCTGCCTTCCTTCCTGTCAGTTCTTGTAGAGCATCTAGCCAAGGTCCCCTTATCCCTTAGACCAAGGCTCATTCTAGCATTTTTCTTTTGATCTCCATCTTTCTGACTCCTGAATCTATTTCTCTACTTGTTACTAAATCAGGTAAGCACAAGAGAAGATACTGAGTGAACGTTTCATGATTTGAACATAAGAATCACCAGTGGAGAAGAAATGACTTGCTGAGTAGAGATGGAATCCCTGAGAAGTGTCACAGAAAGGAGAAGAGGGCCAAGCACAGCATTGGGGAGGAAGAGAGGGGTACTGACAGAGAAGGAGATGATGAAGGAACAGTCAGAGTGAGGAGAAGGAAGCTCAGTGCCACTGAAAGCCAGGGGTTGGGGAAATGGAGGAAGGAGCTGCTGCTCCCTGGATTCAGGGGGCCAGGTTTAGCAGGTACAAACCTAGGGTTCCCAGTGAAACTGGAACTTCAGAGAGGCAACAAGCACTTTTTAAATTTCTGCATTTGGTACATACATTTTCCCATATGTATTATGTATCTGAAACTCGATGAATACACAAAGGGGCGAGCAGAGGAAAAAAAAAATAAACTTCTGTTCCTGGCTGATAGAGGGATTGGCTGGAGAGGAGCTGACACACCTACCCTAACCCTCTATCAGCTACAGGAAGAAGCAGCTCAAGGATGGAGGAGAAATCCTGTGGATTTCATAATCTGGAGGTATGCAAATGCTTCTTTGGGTTAACTTCAGCCAAGAAGTGGGTCCTGGGGTTAAGGTAGAATCAAGTGGAGAGGAAGCATTTGTGGTGGACTCCAGGTCCCTCACTGGAGAGGGCAGGAGGTGGCCTTTTTAGGAATCGGATAAATGGCTCTTGGATGAAAAACGGGAATAGAGGGGAATAAAGGGACAAGAGTCAGAAGAGGGAAGTTAGGAGACAGGAGAGGTAACCAGGACACAATGACAACAGCAAAAATAAGAGGTGTTAAATAAACTTAGGAGTACTTGGAGAACAGAAATAGACCAGGTATGGAAGTGATAAGAGCAGAAAAAAGAAGGAGGGGGAGAAGAAAAGAAAGGGGAAGAAGAGGAAAGGAAAATGAATCTTTTAGAAAATGGGGCAGATTCTTACTCAGGACCTTCAGATCTGTGGAATGGCCATATTAGGTTGGTGAAAAGCTAATTCCTTTCCCCCTGTGTTTGTTACAAAGCCTGGCTTGGGGCAGGCTCTCCCTGTATCTCAGGTAGGCTCATGTCATGAATCACCTAGTGCTGTTGACACAGGGGCTGTCCGATGGAGAAGCTGCCTTAGAGGCCACCCATTCCGTGGAGGGGTGGTGGTAATGGGACAACTGCCCTGGAGCCTACTGGACTCAGTCCTCCCATTCCTGGGGAGCGGTTCTGCTTCCCTATTTTATACACTATGAAGTTGTGCCAGTTTTGCTTTGGGGAAAAAAAAAATTGAAATCCTGACCTAATATTGTCCCCTAAAGAGATCAAGGAACATGTGTCAGGTCCAGGTCACTCCCAGGCTGTACTGAACCTAGAAATCCTAACCTGAAATATTTCTCTCTTATTATATTTATGTTCTTAACTTTGCTCCAAACAATTTTTTTTTTTGAGAAGGGTGTTGCACGGCTGGGAATGGAATCAGGGGCCTTGCACACACTGGGAAAGCACTGTACTATTAAGCTACACCCCGAGCCCTTCAAAGGATTTTAAGTGACATGTCAGAGTAGAATTCCCTCTCTCACCCCTGTCCAGAAGGAACTGGTACTCTGTGACACTGGTGTCCTTTTCCCTCCACGTCCGAATTCATACACTTCATGTATATGGGTATCCGTAAATAACAATTGGTAGTATTAAAATTTTACAGAAATTTAATAAATATTTTCTATCCTACTTTTTGCATTCAACATTGTTTTGGACGTCTATCTACATTAATATATACGTGAATCTTGTCCATTCACTTAAACTGCTGGGTAGCCTTCTATTGGATAAATTTAAGCCCTTCTTGTTGATGGGTAATTAGGTTTTTCCTATTTTCTGCCATCCTAAAAGTACCACAGTGGATATTTTTGTGACTTAAGTCTATGCATACGTGAAATTTTCTCTGTAAATGGAAAATACCAGGAAGTAGAACTGGATGATAAGGTAAAGGAATCTTCAACCTTAGTAGGTACTGTCAAATAACTCTAAAGTGGTTACACCAATTTACACTCCCACATCAGATTATTGAGCATTTCCCCACATTCTAGCAAACACTGAGTATTGACAAATTTCCAGTTTGGGGCAATCTCATGATTATAAAATGATATCACATTATTATTATTTTCATTTCCCATTACTAATGAACTATGCTTATTTACCCAGTATGACTTTTTCTTGTTGAGTAGTTCTACAGAGAGTCTGGTTACTATTCTATTTTGATTATTTAGTTTTCAAACATATTCTTCCATTTTCATTATCTCCTTAAACTTTTTTATCTTTTAACTTTGTTGACAGTGTCTTTTCCATAGAAAAATTTCAAAGTGTAGTGTTGTAAAGTACATTCCATTTTTACTTATTATTTGAGCTCTTGGGGATGACTTTTAATTGTTTTTACCTCTCCTCGTGTTATAAGTAGATATTTTCCTAAATTTTGTAATTTGGATATTACAGTTAGGTCATTATTCATCTTACATTTATTTATTTAATGTGAGCTAGGATTAATTCTTCCTTCTTCCACATGGACAGCCAATTGTGCCAGGAAAGCTCAAGGGTCTTTGGTGGGTCATCCTTTCCCACTGGTTTCTGCTGGCTTTTATTCTATTGTCAACTGCTTTTTCAAAGTTCCAGAAGATACTTATTCTAATAAATGCTTTGTATCTGTTATCTGTCAACCTCCTTAATATTTTGGAATATAAGGAAAGTTTTATGTAGATAAATGTTCACTGAAGCATTATTTATACTTGTGAGCATTAAGGAACAACTCAAAGTTAAGTACATTTCCACACATAACACTGCATTCTTTAAAAGCTTGATAAAAGGTTTAGGTTATGATAATAAGTAAATGGAGCAAGTTATGGAGTTCTCTATAGAGCAACTGATTTAACCTGAATAGAAAAATCATATAAAAAGACCAGAGGAAAATTTAGCAAAATTTAGAGTTCTTACATGATATTGTGGAATTATTTGGATTCTTCCTTTCACAACAAAACAAAATAATAAAAAAACAACAACTTTCCTATCCTTCTAAAATGATTTTCCCATAAAATTATCAGCTGGAAAGTTATATCACAAACAAAACAGAATGGCTAATGAAAGCCATTCTGAACTGTGAGCATCTGAAATAGACTGATATCATTAAAAGGGATCAATGAATCATGAAAGATGAAAAATGAAAGATAAGAAAAAGTTATGAAGTGGGGACCAAGCTGGGCACAGTGGTACATGCCTATAATCCCAGTGATTTGGGACGCTGAGGCAGGAGGGCTGCAATTTCAAGGCCAGCCTCAGCAACTTAGCAAGGCTCTAAGCAACTTAGTAAGACCCTGTCTCAAAATAAAAAATAAAAATACAGTTGGGGATATAGCTCAGTTGTAAACTGCCCTGGGCTCAAACCCCAGTATCCCCCCAAAAGTGGGGGGGTGGGACCTGGATTTGTTATGGTTTTTAAATATTATAAAATATCTGAAAGGGCCTGATCACAGAATCAGGAAAGGTGATCGATGGTAACCCTTGCCATGGCTAAAGTTTTGACTTAATTTTACTCTTTTCAAAAATTATTAGAAGGTTGAGTATTGTCTCACCAATTAGAATACTTATTACTATTTTATTAAAAATGATAGATCACTGAAATATATATATATATAATATTTGCATTGAAGATGTAATCTGGTACATTTATCAGTTGTCAATTAAGTATTATAATAATCCATAATAAAACATAACAACTTATATTTCCCCATAATGCTGTTACAGTTTAAAAATTTCCTTCATGTATAGCAACTCATCTTGAGTTAAACATTGTGAAAACACAATTTTTACACAAACAGAACCAATGTTCTTATAAGCAACAAGTGCTAGACTCAAACCATTGCTTCTACTTCCAAGTCTATTGCTTTATTGACAATAATAATGATAGAAAGCCAAAGTTAATATACTTTGAGCACTTACTATGAGGCAGGCATTATTCTAAAAGCTTTACATGTATCCCAGATCACACAGCTGGTCAGTGGCATTTGCTGGCCTCTTAACCACAGTCTCTCCCCTGTCAGCCACCCATGAGTGGATTCAGGTTACCCACTCCACTCTGAATGGGTCTCACATTGGCTGCAAATCCATGAAGGACACAGAGGTTTTCCAGATCATTGTCATGGCAGCAAATCACCCATGGCTAGAGTCTCTATGTTTCTCATAAGGTTCTTTTTTGTTGTTGTTGTTGTTGTTATTTTTTTTTTAAAGAGAGAGTGAGAGAGAGAGAGAGAGAGAGAGTGAGAGAGAGAGAATTTTAATATTTATTTATTTTGGTTTTCAGCAGACACAACATCTTTGTTTGTATGTGGTGCTGAGGATCGAACCCGGGCCGCACGTATGCTAGGCAAGCGCGCTACCGCTTGAGCCACATCCCCAGCCCTCTCATAAGGTTCTTAAGGCATGAACCCTCCTTTGTTATCTGTGTGACTCTTTCCTAAGGTGAACACACATCCTGGTTTGAACAGAACAGCTCTGGCTAATGCTGGCTGTCCTTGCCTAAGTAAGACCAATGACCTGGGTTCCTACTCCTGACCTAGATGCTCAGAGCCCTGGTCCTTCAACTACTTGGACTGGGTGGTGCTTATTTCCTATGGGTCTGCCCTCCATGTGGGGGCTTCCCTGCCACCCTGTGAGACTGTGGTATTACCATGACATTGTGACTCCATTCTAAGACTGATATGACATCAGCAACAGAAGATAATATAACAGGCAGATGTGAGAAGGGCCTGGTCCTCCATCTCACCTGAGCCATTTGTTCTACAGGACTCAGGCATCCAGCACAGCTGAGGCCCTGTGTATCAAGGGTGATTTATTTTTCCTCTGTCTGAACTTGATCATCATTTTAGCAGATCTTTAAAGGCAAAAGACACTGTGTGTTCCATTAAGGATATGCAGGAGAATCCCAGGCCCACAGAGTTGTTTTTTGGCTTAACATTTTTTTTTCTTTTTCTTTTTGGATTTTGCATTATTTTTATCAGGCCTCAGCTGTGAGGTGTGTGTGTGCAGCTTCCTTATCCTAAGACCTCATCAGGGAGCAAATGGCCTGGGAAGGCGAGCAGGGAAGGGCTGAGTCAGCAAGGACCACAATCAGAGCAGGCATGTTGGAGGGGTGGGGGTGGGGTGGGGTGGGGTGTGTGTGCTGAAATCAGCGGAAAGGTTGGTTTAAAATTAAAGGTGATACATTTCTAAAAATGGCACATGTACCTTAAAAATCAGTGCATTAGAAAACAATACCAAGGGGCTGGGGTGGTGGCTCAGTGGTAGAACGCTTGCCTAGCACGTGTGAGGCATTGGGTTTGATCTTCAGGACCACATGAAAATAAATAAAATAAAGGTATTGTGTCCATATACAACTTATGTGTGTGTGTATGTGTGTGTGCGTACACAATATATATAAAACATATGTATTTTTAAAAATACCAAAATTCCTCTATCAGCCTATCTCAGACTTTTTACTCCAAGAAGAAATCCATACCATCAAGGGCAGATGGTGTAGAAGAGGAAAAGAAGCAGACTATTTACAGCATTTCTGACACTGAACATAACTTTACTCATTTGGCTCTGAAAGCAAACTCTACAGTAGATATCACAAATCCCTGTCTCAGTGATACAAAAAAAAAAAAAAATATGCTCAGAGGAATGAACTTGATCAAGGTCTCTATACAGGAAATGGCAGGAATGGGATTCATTCCTAGATCTAACTGTACAACATTATACTCTTCCTTGCATCACCTTAGAGGTGGTTAGGGTTTAAGCTGAAGATGGGAAACTCTGAAAGTGGATCTTCGTGATGGATATCATGTGAGAAGTTTTTAGAGAGGTGGAAAATGTGGTGTTTAGATATTTGCTCTTCTCCTAAAAATAGACTTAAGCAAGCATACATTCAGCAGAGTGCTGATAAATCATTTCTAGAAGGAAAAAAAAATTCCACATGTCCTAATTCGTAGCATTTCCAATTTCTTGGTGTAAATACTAATACCAAAGCCCATTTCATGCTGCCAATGATTTAACAACAATCTGGCTGGCAAAATTTCTGTAAATACTCCCAGCTTATAAGAGCTGTGAGAATCCTGTTCTTGCCCTCCATTGTACTCATTTCACTTCGACTGTGTTAACTCATCAAGTAGGTCCTGTTCTTGGGCATACACCTACAGAAAGGCTCCTGGCCTACGGAAGATCAGTGAATGTGACACCATGAGGTGCCACCAAGATTTCCCTCTGGGAAGGCCTTGTTGCTTCTGCTGCTAGGAGTGAGATCCACCCTCAGGGAGTGCCAGGACTGTAGAGCCACCTCAACCAAGGCCATACCCCCTTTCAGAGTGGCCATACCCAAAGACAGGACATTTGAGTTTTTTCAGAGGCCTGGCTGAGTTCAGTTGAGGTCCATTCTAGCTCCAGAGCTTCCCAAGGAGCCAGAGAGATCCTTTGGGTGGCATGACAGCCCAGATCCTCCTGACCCCCAGGCTTGCTGCTTCTGCTATCCATAGGTTTGGTTTCAAGGGCACTTAGTAAGAATTCTGCCCACTAAACTAAACTCCATGTCAGGATGATGCTTTGGGGGAACCCAATAGCACACAGTCCAAAGGAAAGTGAAGAACATCTCACTGTGTAGCACATTCTTGTTCTGCACACCAGCCTGGGCCAGAACCTAGTCCATCAGTGCCTAGGGAGCCTTGTGACCAGAGACCGATTTGAGAGGGGAAGCAGAGACCTCCTAACTCAGGACAAGCTTAAGTAGCATCCAGAGACAGCCAGGTTACCATCCCTGTGCTCCGACTCCTCCTGACCCTTGTGGGTCCTCCCTGGGGCCGCACAAGCTAGGCACTTCTTACTGACCAGAGAAGGGGAAATGCAGTCAGGTGAAACGTTATATAACCACTGGCTGGAGACCAGCCATGATAAAAGTGCACTCCTGCCATAGTTTAATATTTTAGAAGGAACAAATCAAAGGTGAAAGAATAGAAAGATCCATTTTAAGTTTTATCTACTCAGGTTTAAAATCGAATGGGAAATCTCTCTCCCTCCCACTCCTTCTCTGTTTTCTTTCTGGTACTCAGCTCCCTCTTCTCTCTTTCCCTTCCTGTCTTTCATCTCTCCCTGCTTCCCTCCCTCGCTACCCAATTATTTGAAGATGAGACTTGTAGCAGTTCAGCCTTCTGAGTAGTAAGCAACCATATGAGAGCCCACGTATTCTCCCTCGGGAGAAGCCCTTGATAGATACAGGTACAAAAGAGCCTATCATTAAGGCAGGTAGAACAGCAGTGAGAAGTAGCCACCAAGAAGCAGAGGAGGACACATACCTAGTCACGTCATCCGTCATCTATCAAGGTCCATGAAGTACCTACCATGTGCCGGCACCCTGGAACAGAAGCTGAGTACTACCTAGAGGCAGCCCCTCCCCTCCTGGAGCCTGCAGCTAGTGAGGAGACAGACACTGCCCGAGGGGTCCTAGACAGAAATATGCAACTCAGCTAAGACACAATGGAGCATGACAGGGGAGACTAGACTGTGGATTTACAACACACAATCACTGGACATAGGAGTACAGTAGTGCGGGGTCACTGAAAGTAGGAACAAGTGTTCCCATACCACGAATCAGTCCCAAAGAACATCCCTATGACAGAGCAAGACCTCATGCGCACCCTGGTGCTATGAGACTCAGAATATTATTGCACTGAAGATTTCAAAAAACAGGGGGATTTTTAAAGAAGGATATTGCTATGGTGTTCATGCAGGAGGGACGCTTTATTCTGGGATAATATGTAATAAATACAGAACTTATTAATAAATACAGAAAATGGAATCAAGTAACAAGGTATATGCCACACTTTCTAAAGATCCACCTCTTGGACAACTCTATGATCCTGAGTGGGCCCAGGAGGCAGGCAGAACAGCACCGCAGTCTCCAGCCACCCACTCCTATACAAAGAGCAGTGGAACCAGTGCTGTGAGGCCTCAGCAGGTGGCAGCTCCTTGGCACCATGAGGCTCTGGTCCTTAGAGAGCTCTGCTCCTCTGACTCCCCTGGTCCCTGCACCTCGTGTCTGAGCTACAACTTTAAGCCCCTCTGGAGGTAGGCAGATGGAAGGACAGATAGATGAAGCCCTGAGTTTCTGCACATGGTCAAACTGCAAAAGCCTAAGAGCCACCAGCAAGTTCTTCATGCCTTAAGATGTTCCCAGATCAGGCAATGGTGAGAAAGCAGGGTTATCGGGAGAGGTAGAACTCCCCAGTTTTCCCTCCCCCTTGGCAATCTGGGATATTCTGTGGGGTCTAAAGACAAAAAGTCTTCCTGAAAAGCCATTCCCTTTACTGCCACAGCCTCTCTCCCTGACCACATTGGGTCTGTTGGAAAGAGCATCAGCCTGAGGTTCCAGCCCCATTCATGCATGTTCACAAGATTCCTTCCTTTCCCAGCCACAGTGAATGTGAGAGACAGTCATGTGTTTGAATCACACGGCAGCCAAGAGACCATTGTCACCAACAGCTTTACATTGTTTTGAGTCACTACTTTTGTTTTGTTTTTAAGAAATAAAATCAGACAGCTATTTAGAATAAAATCCCCCCTGAAAAAATATTCCAGGCCTCTGTTTCCTCAGAACATGAGTCCTGAGGATGATGAGTTATGAAGAAGAAAGAGAAGGAAGATGAGTTGATGGGAGCAGAGAGCCCTCTGCCCAGAGGTCAGATGAATTTCCGCATTGCCTACCCTCTCAGCACGCCAGCTAGCATTGCAGGTGGGAGAGGCTTCCCCTAAACTCTCCCCATTTTATATTTGGTGAGGGAACACTGCAAGAGTTGGCCTCTCTCTTCTTTACTTTTATCTATTACAACAGCAAATGTTTTCCTAAAGTCTGTAGAGACAAAATGATCTTGGAATATTGATACATAAGATAGCAAAATAATAATAATAATAATAATAATAATAATAATAATAAAGACTTCCATGTTACAGGAACCTCATGTTATGTCATTGTACTACCTGCTTTGAAAGTCTTTCCTTCCAGATATCTGTGTGGCTCACTCTGACCTGCATGTGGCTGTTTGCTCCAGCTCTGTCCACCTTGGAAGGCCATCTCTGCAGGACACATCTCAATACTCTTTGCTTCATCTTCTCATGTTGCTAACTCTGCTCCCGTAGCATGTGTCTCCACGTGATATTAGGTGACATATGCTGGTGCTGAACTGTCCCGTGGCTATCTCTCCCCTAGAATCTAAGTTCATGAGGACAGAGACTTGATTGCATTCACTGCTGTACTTGATGTACCTAAAACAAATGTTTGGCATATGGAGAATTCTCAACAAATCAGTATTTGTTGAATGACTAAATGAGTAAGAACATCTGCATTGTTCAATGATGACATTAGAACCTAATGGAATGTTTTAGAGTCTTGGAATGATTCTGTGGTTCTCATGCAGGCCAACTGTCTGCAAAAGAAGTTGAACGAAGGTGGAGGAAAACAGCTAAAATAAATACATTTTAAGTTGCTTTATTAACATCTGATTTCTTAAGTAAGGGTTAGGATTGAAAGCAGCTCGGTCTGTCCAAACAGCCTCATCCTACCAACTGCCAAGCTTGCGATTCTCTGGGACCGTCTCGTGTGTTAAGAGCCAAGACTTGTCAGGATAAAGAAACACAAATCATGAAGCAAGGTTCTCTGTGGAACGGAGGCATAGAATCCATTCCATTTGAGAGCATCTCACAAAAGCTCTTCAAAAACTGCATGCCCATTTATCATCCCAAGCTTGCTTTCTCTCAGCATGCCTAGAGAAGTTTTAAAGGAGATTTCTTCCTTCTCCTCTCTTGATCCTTCCCAAGAGTGTCCTAGAGTTAGCTGCACATATTTATCTCATGGTACGACGATGTCTCTGATCAAGCTGTTCCTTTATTGGAAGAACTCTGCCCTGGCCTCTGTGGCTAGGATAATCAAGTAGAGAGAAAGACTGAAAAGTAGAAAAGTAGTTTACAAATAAATATATCAGAATTAAAACTAGGAGCCACAGAAAGTTAAAAAAAAATCACCTTTAGAAAAAGTTGGACAGTGAGGAAAATCAAGACATCACATTGAATTTATTTAATGCAGCAAAAACAAAATTACAAAGTCATACAATGGGCTATTTCTATAAATAAGAGTTTCTTTAAAAAACTTTCTGGTGGGGCTGGGGATGTGGCTCAAGTGGTAGCACGCTCGCCTGGTATGCGTGCGGCCTGGGTTCGATCCTCAGCACCACATACAAACAAAGATTTTGTGTCTGCCGAAAAATTAAAAAATAAATATTAAAATTTTCTCTCTCTCTCTCTCTCTCTCTCTCTCTCTCGCTCTCTCTTTAAGAAAAAACTTTCTGGTATTATCAACACAATTGATGTGAGCACTGCTGACTTATTTGCAGCCTGGAAGAGTCTTCTTATGGAAAAAAATGGGACCTATTGCTCAAAGATAATCTCCCTTGCCATGTGAGCGTGCCTGTTCACATAGGAAGCAACATTTCCACTGGGCAGCTTCCTTTGACTTTGTCACTATAGTCAAATGATTTGTGGGTGAAAGGAAGTATAAATTTAACTGTGCTGACAACTTTTTGAAAATTTACTAGGTCTGCAAGACCTTCCCTGCCAAACGGCCTGCTGACCCTTCCACCCCGCTATTGTGAACATGGGATGTGCCAAGTCAGTGGTAAAGAAAGTGATGAGGAGATGCACAGACTGATTCCTTCATTCATCTGTCTTAAACCATACTTGTGGATTCCCCTACCAATCAGCTTCATTGTGTTTTTCTCTGATTTACTAGGATGCTCCTTGAGATTTTGTCTTCTTTAAGAATCACAATTGATGGGACCCAGTGAGTTCACTTGTTTTGAACCAACATAGAAACCAAAGCATCAGTAATAGATGAAGTTTGGGTTTTGTTTTATCAACTGCTCTTTAAAACAAGTTTTGAACTTTCTATTGTAAGGAAATTCAGAAATACTTAGTAGACATTTTTGTACTCCTAAATATTACATAATAAATTAACATTTATAAAGCCATTGTGTAATAGAATATTGGCCCCATGGGGTTAAGACATGGTGAGGGCTTCTTGGATCCACAGAACAACTTGGCAAATAGTATTGTAAACATGGAAGGGATGGATACAGAGCAACATGGTCTAGTTTTATTCTTGCAGAAGGTTACGTGGAGTTTATCATTTGCTCATAATGCATATAATACTTCTTTCTCCAATCTTTTAAGTGAAAAAAATCTCTTTTCTACATTTTTTTCTGTGTTGAGCACGAACAAAACAAGTTTGGGATGTGGTATTTCCTGAAATTTTTGTACGTTTATACAGGGCATCAAATCATGGTGTATTGCTGCTTTTTTAAGTGCCAATAGCTCTCATACTTTCCAGTTTTAACTTTCTTACTGGAAAACATTCATAAAGCCGTGAGCCTGGTTCTGCTTCCAAACACGTCAATGCCTAACCATCCCAGAAATATATGTCCTCTTACAGAATCTTCCAAGAGAAGATTACACAGCATAGGAATTCGTGCTAGCCTCTCCAAATCCTGAAGTTAGGCATTTCATCCAAGTCTCCAAACTATATTCTTTGAAGAGGAAACCTCATTTTCAAATCTTATAACTTTTAAAACAAAGGCCAAATACTCCCTTGAATATATACCATGAAGGAAAAGAACCCGGGAAGCCCTGGGATGGCTTCCGGGCCTCTGCTGGGTTGATCTCTTCCTGAACTGTAACAGTCTCCGCTCTTTCCAGCTCTGGCCATCTCCCTCTCTCTGTGCATCTGAAAAATCCCTTAGGGCCTGGCCCCAGATACCCTTCCTTCTCTGTCCATGGGACCCTTGGAGGGCTTGTCCAGTAGCATGGAGTACAGTAAACCATTCCTCAGGACACAGGATCAAGTGCTTTATCTGAGACCCCACTTATTCTGTCTGTGCCCACCAGTTGTGGGAATCTGGACCCATCATTTAATTTTTCTAGATGGTAATTTATTATCTGCATACACATAAATAACATTACAGAATAACTTAGATTAAACGGTAAATACCCAAGGAACTACAGTTCTACCAACTTCATTGTGGTGATTTTCACATATGACATATTTATCCAGCTGTGTGTACATTTACAAGCTCTCAGACTCACTCAGTTACTAATTCATTCACCAACTATTTTTTGGTATGAGGCACCATGACTGGCTCTTTATTGATATGTTGGTCAATAAAGAGACATATTCCCCTGCCTTTGTGAAGTTTACCAATGAGTGGACAGTAAACAAGGTAAGAATGATAATAAGCAAAATGCAAGAAAATTCATACAGAGTTTCAGATGTTGTTAAGTACTTTGCAAGTAAAGAGAAGAGAGGCTGAGAGACTGAGAGAACACACAGTGTGAGAATATTTTCAGGACAAGCCCTTTCTGAACAGAAGGCATTGCAAGCTAAGACTTCCAGAGATGGAAGGAACCTGATTTTGGAAGGGCAAGAGCAAAGAGCATTTTAGACAGAAGACATATGCAGAGATACTGAAGCAAGAACTTTCTCAGTGAGTTGAGGGGACAGAAGAGACTGGTAGACCTACAACAGTAAGGGGTGTGGGGTGAAGGGTAAAGTACCATCTCTCTCCTCACCCTGTTCACTTGAAGGTAACACAGGATTTAAATCCATGGTCCCCAAACATGTCTGCCCATTAGAAACACCTTGTGATCTTCTGAAAACCCAAAGCTAAACCAGGTAAATTCAAACTCTAGGGGTAGAATGCAGGTACTGGGATGTTTTTCAGGTTCCCAAATGATTTTAAAGTGCAAATGGATTTCAGACCACTGACTTAAATCCGTGTCAGTGATTAAGTTCTTGTTTTGATCATCTATAAAAAGATGAAGTTCAATTGTATAAGGCCAGAGCTCCCTCCTACTCTAAATTAGGTGATCTCTAGATGCAGATCCAAGGTCATTTTCATCTATCCCTTTCCTCAAATTTTCCTTCCCTTTTACCCTGGGACCACGTATTCTCCCAGCCAGCCTTAAAATCTTAGAAGTGTTTCCATATACTGTACCCATAAGTCAAGCAGTCTCTGTGGATCCAAAGTGTCCAGCCTTCCCCAAAGTCCTCTTCCCTTTTTATCTGGATAGCCACACTCTGCCATCTTACTCTCCAATCCACCCTGCCCTAATGACTTCTGGGCTCAATTCCTGCTGCTGATGGAAAGCACACCCATCCTTCAAAGTCCATCTCTAATGCCACATCCTCCAGGAAGCCTACCTAACAAACCCAAGTGTCCACTACTACTAATCTGTAAATTTTTATGGTTTTTATAATTCATATGCTACAATTTAGAGCTAAATTATACACAGGCACATATTATACATTGACAGTATCTCTCCAAATGGATGTTAAATAAGTGACCAAACATAATTATATTCCTCCCTGACATATATTAAGCATTCAAACATGAATGTTTTCGATGGTGGTAGAAACTACCATTGTTTTGGAGGTAGAAGTGACAAGATGTTGGTGGTAGCATTCTAGTGGTAAAAGTAGTGGCAGTGACCAACAGGGAGGTGTAAAGGCCTCATGTTAGCCAGGCACTTTACACACATCATTTCATATAAATAACTAACATGATCCTACAAAATGAGTTTTAATCTCCACACTTTACAAATAAGAAAGCTGATCTCACAGAGGTAGAGAGTCGAATGGTGGTTACTGGAGGGTGGGGACAGGATGATCGATGGGTAGTGAATTCCAGTTAGAGGGGACTAAGAAGTTCTGGTGTACTTTTGTAGTTAGGTGACTATGGTAACAATTATGAACTGTATATCTCAAAAATCTGGGGAAAAAAATCAGATTGTTTTTACCCTAAAGAAATGACATGTGTTTGAGGAGATATTTATAACCTGATTTACACATTCTACATTGTACTCATGCACCATCCAGACTTGTTTACGAACTCTAACATTCCCCTGGCAAAATGCCAGGTGTTATTTTGACTTATTTACAGACTCTAACACTCATGTACAAAGACATCATGAGACCCCCTTGATATATACAATTTGGGGTATCAGTTAAAAAGTAAATAAGTAGGGCTGGGGTTGTGGCTCAGTGGTAGAGCACTAGCCTTTTATATGTGAGGCATTGGGTTTGAGCCTCAGCACCACATTTAAAAAAAAGAGAGAGAAATTGTGCCCATGTATAACTTAAAAAATATTTTTTAAAAAGTAAATAAGTAAAGAAAGTTGGGGATTGGAAAGTTAAAGGAACCTAGGGGTGATGGCATATCTAAGTGATCCATGTTACCTCTTCATAAGCCTTACAGTGAATGGGCTCTTTTTTGGAGTCTCTTTGCATCTAACATAGATTAATTAGCTGATTGATATGAGCAGTTTCATGCTGTAGAAAAGTCCCTGAGGAAGTCAAGCTATGGGTTGTTCATTTGTTTTAGATCAACTAAGTTCCACCAATATTGGCACATAAACAACAAATATGAAGGAAAACATATTCTGGCCATTTACAAACCCATCTTTCTTTAAAGTCATCTAACATGGTAGGTTTGCCAGAGGAGACCCCCCACACACACACACCAGCAACCTGAGAGGATTTGCTCTGGGTGCTGAATCACCTATTGCCAGCCCTGGATGCTTAGAAGCAACAAATGCTGATTGTAATTCAGAGTCACATGATTTAGAAGTTTACCCAGAAAATGCCTGAGTCATTTAAGGTCAAGAAAACGTTTGATGTGTAGAACTCAGAATTCACCCACAGGGGGGAAAAAAAAAAAAACAGAAGGACCCTGGCATCTTAAACATTTTCTCCATCTCTTGATTTAATTTTTGGAAAGCAAACCTTTGGCTTCAGTTGCTGCTAAAGCAATCAATATGTCAATAATACAATATCAAAGTTTCAGATCAGACATTTATTGGAAAAAAAATTGCTATAGCAACAGGGACCATTATCAGCATCTTTGAGGGATCCAACCTGTTTGGAGAAACAGTGCTATGTAGAAATGCAGGTAAAAATGGCAGGAAAGTGAAGAGAGAAATAATTTATGTCTAGGTATGAATCAAGGTAAAACTGGAGGGTGCATTTTAATCAAAATCCTGTGTTGTTAATAAGGTCATTTAAAATCATTTATTTCTAGATAGATACATTTTTTTTTAAGAGAGAGAGAAGAGAGAAAGAGAGAGAGAGAATATTTTCAATATTTATTTTTCAGTTTTCGGTGGACACAACATCTTTATTTTATTTTTATGTGGTGCTGAGGATCGAACCCAGCGCCTCGCGCATGCCAGGCGAGCGCATTACCGCTTGAGCCACATCCCCAGCCCTGGATAGAGAAATTCCTATTATCCTTGTGAATAAAAGGAACCACATAAGAGAATCCAAAACATAAAATCTAGATGTTTTTTCCTATTGATTTAAGAAATATATTATTTAACTTGCTTTTTGTATGCTTAAATTCATTTTCCTAGCTAAGTCTAACTTTGTTATAATTAGTTTGACTTTCCTGAGATCTAACCAAGTGCTTGAGGAAGTTAATATAGAAAAATAACCATAGACGATTATGTGAAAAAATTACCAGAAATAATTCATCTTACATGAAGAGAAATGGCAGACCTAGGACCTCAATCCTAGACACACACCCCAATCCTCTAGAAATGGAAAAATTTGTATATTTTAATAAAGAAACTAAGTCTGTATGGGATAAAAGTGAGAGAAGGTGCTTCCACAATATCAGACAGATCTCAGCTCCAACCCAACAGGATCTGAAAGAAGTCAGGTGCCGTTCTGGTTCCTGGCATACACCTGTTTGTTAAAAGGAACTCGCTGCTCCAAGCAATAATCCAGGACACACAAGGCATCACAAAAGGTGATCTCACCTGATTTATGACTCTCAATCCTGAGGGCAGCAGGAAGTTTTCCTTCAGAAACTGAAGCAGTTAACAAATTTGCAATAATAAAAGCTTTTTTATTTTATTTTTGTTGCATCCTCACCCTTTTAGGTTATTTGCAACAGGGTCTTGGAGTTGCCCAGGCTGGCTTCCAATTTGCGAACCTCCTGCCTCAGCCTCCCAAGTTGTAAGGACCATGGCTGTGCACCACTGTGTCTGGCCCTAAGCCATTTTTAAAAGATGAGTCATTTTGTAATTTTTTTCTAAGATTCTCTAAGTAAACCAATGGGGTCACAATCTCTTGAGAGCATGTGTCAATGAATTTATAAACTGTGGCCAGCATTTTGTGTGGGCAGTCAAAAGATCAAGGTTTGCAGTGAAATTTTTTCATTTCTCTATACTTTCCTTTTGGATTATGGGAGATTTGAACCAAATAGCCAGCTGGCAATGTATGCCATGACACTTCACACACACACACACACACACACACACACACACATTCATGAAAGTGGGGTGGGTATCAAGAAATACAGAGTTGCTAGATTTTTTAAAATATTTTTTTAAAAGAGTTGTGACTTGCAAAGGAATTATATTAAAAACCTTTCCAAGCCAGGCACAGTGGTGCTTGCCTATAATCCCAGTGGCTGGGGAGGCTGAGGCAGGAGGATCACAAGTTCAAGGCCAGACTCAGCAATTTAGCAAAATACTAACCAACTTAGGGAGACCCTGTCTCAAAATAAAAAATAAAGAGAGCTAGGGAAGTAGCTTAGTAAAGCACCCCTGGGTTCAAACCCTAGTACCTAATTAACTAATTAATTAATTAAAAAAATAAGAACCTTTCCCATCTTCTAGAAAAAAATATTGACAACTGAGTTTATAACAAGAGTATATATAATCCAAAGTTTTGACACTTTAGTCAACCAAATGGCCCCAATAGTACAGTGTAATAATGGACATATATGTGTATGTGAACATATTACATATGGAAACTCATACATGGTACAATTAGTTATATGGAAACCAAAAATATACGTCCCAATAGACACTTACCTTTTCAAGTATAGCATTTCCCTGGTGAGGACTGATATTGTGCTGGCTTATTTCTCTCTTGTACTTATATTCATAAACTTGGTCAGTGATATTGATCAGCAGAGTGGAAGGACTGAAGGACAGTTTTCCACAGTTGTAGACAGTTCCACTTTCAATATCAGTTGGTGCCGTAGCATATCGCAAAATTAATCCCATTATTAGGCCTAAAAAAAAAGAATGAATAATTGTATTGGGAGAAGACAATCCAAAATATTCACTACTGGATACTTTTAAATATACAATTTGGAAGCTTCAAAGTGGCAAGAGAAAGAGTGGGATCACTACCTAGTTTAGAAAATTGCTCACGCATAGATAGCAAGTCAATCGAATGTAGTGTTAAAATATTTGTGTGGGGTGTGTTGGCGCATGCCTGTAATCCCAGCAGCTTGGGAAACTGAGGCAGGGGGATCTCAAGTTCAAAGGGAGGCACTAAGAAACTCAGTGAGACGCTGTCTCTAAATAGAATACAAAATAGGGCTGGGCATATGGCTCAGTGGCTGAGTGCCCCTGGGTTCAATCTCCAGTAATATTTGTAGTGAACACTATTGCTAGAATACTCACCATGAATTCCCAGGATTTTTCTTCCTAACAAACCCAGAAATTTTGGATACAAGAGACATCTTCCTTTTCTATCCATCCAAGTATTTCACAAAAACCTTTGCTCTGTGATAGACACAGAGTAATCTAACAGACCCGGAGATGGTATTATCCTGGGAGAGTTCTGGTCTGCAGATTAGCAGACCTATCAGCTAACCTATCTCAGTTAGCCTTTCAGACCAAAAAGAAGCATGTGTATTCATGGAGGGGTTCCTGTTGTCCTCATCAAGATATGACCAAGGTTTATATTTTCTCCATTTTTTTAATGGCAGCTATCTTGTGACCATGAGGAGATCTAGTCCAAGGACACAGCCAGTATATTGGGGATGGTAGCACCAACATACAGACAGACCTCAGGTCCTGAATGACATCTCTGAGCCACTGGAACAACCAGCCCACAGTAAAGTTACCCTAGTTCTAGACCTCTTTTATGAGATATATTTTCTAATTTTTCCAAAAAAAAAAAAAAAATCAAGACTCTGCTTACCCCATCCAAATTCCTTCTAATGCCAGAACATTCCTTTTTAATGAAGAGGGAACCCAAGTGACAATCCTTGACTTTCACATTTATAAATTCTGGTCGGTTACTCATGGTAGTCTTGTAACTGTGAACTCTTCTAATATGGATTTATTAACAAACAGCAAAGAAACATCAGAGGCCCAAACAGCCCTCAATTTAAAGTTAGGATTGATATGTGACATAATTCACAGTTCACTCTTTAAAAAACACGATTTTGAAGTTTTCACCTTTCTCTTAGAAATCCAAAAAATCTAATAACCTTTTACTTTCCTAATAAAACATTTGTTAGGTGTGTATTTTGTGCCTGACATTTATAGCTTTAAAATAAAAATACAGTCAGTCCCATGGAAGCTCAAATTTATGTAAGTGAAGACCTATAAGCCATCAGAAGTTAGCATGTTATGTGCTGTCCCAGCTGGGAGGCCCTCTAGGTTATGTAGAAGACACTCTGAAACCCTTGGAATTAAGCAACATGTGAGATGACTATTAAAGGTGACATAAGATTTGCCAAGACAAGCTGAATCATGGAGTTGGGATCCAGGGCACACGTGCAGGGCAGCACTATGTAATATCAGACAGCTGGACATTCCTGGGACCTAAGCTCTCTCTGCAGAATGGCTGCTGGGAAGCGGCTGCTCAGCAGAGACCCTCTCCTGTCTGCTTTGCATCTGGACCATTCTCACCAGTGGAACAGATGCCAAAGCAATAGGTGTCACTCCAGGTTGCAGCAGTGAAGAGGCGCATGGAGGCTCTCTCTTCTATCCTCCCTGTCCCCATCTGCTGAATGGAAAGAAACCAAAGGCTCCAAAGGCAGACAAAATCACTGAGCTGAAACAGCATGGGTCCCTCAGAAACTGGGGGGAGGGAAGCCATCTACCAACCAGGCTTACGTGCACTGGACAACTAAGTGCATGAAAAATAAAATAGACTTGCTTTCCCAAATGTGAATTGTGCACTGTCACTTCCCAAATGGGGAAAGCAAGTCTATGTCATCGTAGCAAGTTCCTAGAACCTACTGTGGCTAAATTCTGTAGTATGTAGTCACTGATATGCTGGTGTTGCTGTGTTTGCAATCACTACTAATAACCTAAGTAACACAGTATATAAACACAGAGGGACTTAGGTCTGGTGCATTTGGGGAGTCAACCAGTGATAGAAGAAGAGAATAGTGGAGAGAAAGAAAAGAGGGGAAGAGAGACAGGTGGAGTAAAACAAGAAATGGGCTGAAAGAGAGAGGAAATGGGGCTGAGACTCTAGGCCACAAGACTCCTCTGTTGTGCTAAAAGGTGTTGATGTTTTAGTCCAATGATAATGCAGAAGTACTGAAAAATTTTAGGCAGGAGGGTACAATAATCAGATGTTCATATAAGAACTATCACTTTGGTAACAGATCAGAGTGGAGAATAGATCAGAGTGAGAAGCATGAAAGAAAATAAATTTCTTCCAAGAGTAATTTTTATCTTACTTATTCCTCGCTTATTCGTGTGTTTGGCCCATTCCTCTGTAATAGTTAGAAATATTGTATCCTAACCTTTGTAAGATAGAAACATACTTAGCCTTCCCTGGGCACAAGATCTGCTGCAGACCAGTGGGCCCCTTTCCATGTACTGTCAGGTAGTTACAAAATAACCAGTCAGGAGAGAGCAGGAAAAGCATCCTCCACACTCCTGGTGGTTTAAGGTGCTCCAGTAAGAACGCCTCTTTTGAACACTCATTGGGTAACAGTTATTAAACAGGTACCACGAGTGACACTGTTGATTGCTTATTCTTCTCACGTGGGATACAAAGAAGGGAAGAACAAGAAGGTATCAGCAGGGGTTCTGCACAGAAAGAACCCCTATTAATGTCATTTGAAACTCTCCGCAGATATGTCACTTATTTTGGCAAAATGCTTTCAATGAACTCACAAGAAAATGTGAAGTGTGCACTGTTACTTCCCAAGTGGGGAAAGCAAGTCTATGTCCTTGTAGCAAGTTCCTAGTACATAGTACACATAAGCCTTCAAAATCGAAATGGCCCTGCCTGGCCCACTGTGCCAGCTCTGGTCCCAGCCTTTAGGAAGAAGCAGCCTGAGGTAAATGGAGAAAGCTGCTTGTAGCCAGAAGTGACCCCATGTAATAGCCATAAAAATGCACCTCTCAGATCTCCTATTGCAAGCAATGCAGTCGGCCAATGTGATCCATCCCACGTCCATGCCGAGACTTCCACCCCATTCCCAGCCAATGACTGTGCACAGCTGGGATTCTATGGCAGGGAGTTAGGGACTCCTCTGAAGGACAACCATGGTTCAAGTTCACCCCATAAGCCTCACCAAAGCATTCTTATAATTGCACTGCAGCTTAAGGATTCCCCACCCAGCCTTTTTCTTTCCCCATGTCCACCAACACTGGGCTGCCTCAAGGTGTGACAGCTGTCCCCATATCACACTCTCTCTCAAAGAAGTTTTCCCCAATAAACCTTTTTTGATAAGTATCTTCTTCCAGCTTCTACTTCTTGGTTGACCCAACTTAACAAACAAGTCAAAAGGCTCTGGCCCTACTTGTCCCCAGGCCCCAAAGGTTGAAAGGAATTAAAGTGGAAGGGATAGTGGAACCTCAGCATCAAGGCACATGGTTAACAAACCCAGGTGCTCACATGTGCACCCCTGCTGCAAAGAGAAAGAAGATTCTCAATGAGAAGAGGTTGTTTGATGCCCACACAAAGATACAGATAAAGAAACTTCCAATCACTTTTGCACAGGACAGAAAGACTATTTGCTGTGGCCATGAACCCAATATAGAAATACTATATCCTAAAATTCCAGTCTTATTGGTAAAACAAGAAAATGGAACCCTATTTGTTGGGAAGGAAAAGAAGCCAGCCTGCCCTCACTAAAGCGATATCTACCCTGAATTGGGCACATATTGGGCACACAGCCCTGGCCCCAGGTTGTGGTTGGATACTCCTGTGAGATCTACCCCATGACTGGTGGCTGGCATTGCCTTCTCCAGGCGGAATCTCTAGTCTAAACACATCCCCAGCTTCTTCAAGTCACCTACGGTGGCAGCAAGGTGGACATGCTCTCTAGGGAACCCTGACCTCCCTGCAGTAGCACACAGACCCTGGAGCTTGGGTGATAGACGACATCCTGAAGCACTCACTATTCTAGAAAGTTCCTCTTGAATCCCCACTGTAGGAACCCATGCTCTGATGGATTCATGCTCACTGAGCCCTCATATTTGAGTTCTTATAACACTTAGAACTTGAACCACACATTGTAGGAGCCCGTTTTATAAGAACTTATATTGTTCAGCATTGCTTCACAGACCTTGGCTTTGTTTCCTGCCTATACATTCTGACTGTTGAAGGCAGAGGCTCTGTGCTGCTCTTCTTTCCTCTAGAAAAGACAAATATGTTAGGCAGAATTGTAGCTGAACTTTCTCCAAGTCACCAAACTCCTCTGGCATTAAGAAGACAAGGATCCTTTGTGGCATCCATCAGTTACCAACATTTTTAAGTGTCACATCTAAGGGACCTCCCAACAGATACTGCCATGTTCCTGTCCTTGCAGAGCTTTCAGTATAACTGTCACCTAGCAGATGTGTGGCATGCAGTTGACAGCATGATGTTTATCAAAGCAGGAAGAAGGGAGGGAGGAAGGAAAGAGGAAGCAGCCTCAGGGTTACTCACACCAAGGAACGGTTGGAAATAGAGCCGTGTCTTTCTGGACTGGGTTTCCTTTCATCATCCACATTGTACATCCACTCTCCTTCTCCCTCCATTGGGCTTGTAGCCACGGACATAGGACATTGCTCTAGGATTTGTGGGAGTTATAAAGAATGAACACAAAATGCCCTTGCCCCTAAAACATTAGAATATCTTAACCTACCAGCCCATTTCCCCCTGCCGAATCCCGTGGTCCTCATTTCCACTGAGAATAAGGCATGCTCATTTCCTTACAACAAGCCTGAAATTTTATAACCAGTTCCCCTTGAACACAGATGTTCCCCAGGAACGTAGATGGTGTGTTGGTCAATTTGTGACTAAAATGCCTGAAAAGAACAATTTAGAGGAAGAAAAGTTTATTTGCGCTCATGGTTTCAGAGGTTCAGTCCCTGGTTGGCCATTGCTCTGGGCCTGAGGGGAGACAGAACATCATGGAAGAAGAGCATGGTGGAGGAAGGCTGCCCCGCTCATGGCAACCAGGAAGGTAACCCCCCAGTGACCCTCTTCCTCTAGCCTTGCCCCCCCCCCCCAACTGCCTACAGTTACCACCCAAGAGTCCATTTAAATTATTACTCCATTTGATGGATTAATCCACCAATGAGGCTACGTCTTTCCTAATCTAAAAATTTCATCTCTGGAACATTCTTGCATCTGCTGACACCTGAGCTCTGGGGGGTATACCTCATAACCAAACCATAAGAGATGGAGACTCTCTTTACTAAAGCAGATCACAGATTGTGGACTTGTCATTAGAACACAAAAGTCTCTCTGGCTTTATGGGACACTGTGATTGTGTCCATTCCCTTCCACGCAGTGTCCTTCTGCATGGCGCAGCTCCAGCCCACTCCCTTCAGATTCTTTGTTCAGGTGGGGTGCTTCCTGCAGCTGCAGGGTGACACGGGCTCCGTGGTGCACAGGTACAGAACTAGGCCATTGCAAAGGTGGGCGTTTAAATGCTACAAAGCATTAGAAGAAGTTAGGAGCCTAAAGCAAATGCAGTTAAAACAGGAAGACTGGAAAAAGTAAGTTTTGTAGTTCTTTCACTCTCAACCAGTTGAGTGGTACCCAAGGATAATCCTGATTAAGGAGGCAGTGCCCCTTTCCTAAAGAGGAAAATGAAACTACGTAGTTGGACATAATATCATGTTTCTACCTGGTAAGTGTATCAGACACTATTGATTGCTGGCCAGCACCCACCCCCTCGTTACCCAGTAAAACCCTGATGTTTTAGCTGTCCACCCTCCCTACACTTGTGCTCAGGTAAGCTGACCTGACTCCCAGCCCTAGGGCTGCTCCCATTCCCCTTGCAGAAAATTCTTTCTAGAATGGGTATGTAATCCCATGTCAGTCCATAAGAAGCAAAGGAAATTCTGTCAGTGACTTCTTAGAAAAGTTTTGATATCCTAAGAGAGAGACCCAGGAGAGATGACCTCTTTTCTTTTTCAGAATGGCAGTAGGCCTGGTTAGGACAGCGGGGACCACCACACCCACTTCACTGCCAGCCTGAGGTTGAAGTCAGCACTGAGAAGGGCAGGGCAGAGAACAGCCAAGAACCTGAGCCCTTAATGGCAATAGGTAATAAAATGCTGCCAATCAAGCAGGCCTGAAGTGAACTCTTTTTTGAGTTATCGGGAGAAAAGAAATGTCTTATTACTTAAGTCTCTAAGAGCCAGTGTTTCTGTTACTTGCAGCTAATTGCATCTTAATAGATAAAAAGTTCTTTTAAAAAAACATTATTATTGCTGTGTGTATATATGTGACTGTATGACCAATGTGATTCTGCAACCTGTACACTCAGAAAAATGAGAAATTATATCCCATCTGATTCAAATGTATGATATGTCAAGGTCATTGTACTGTCATGTGTAACTAATTAAAACAATTTTTTAAAAATTTTCGGCCGACACAACATCTTTGTTTGTATGTGGTTCTGGGGATCAAACCCGGGCCGCACGCATGCCAGGCGAGCACGCTACCGCTTGAGCCACATCCTCAGCAAATTAAAACAAATTTTAAAAAATGAACATACAAAGTCCTAAAGAACTTTCAAGGGAAGACCAACTAAACCCTACAGAATGGTGGGAAAACTTCCCAGAGTACGTTCTTAGGGATGTGTAAGAGTTTATTGGGTAGAGGGAGGAAGTGCACAGAGGTGGACAGGCACAGTGCTAACCAGGCATGTCAGGCAGTTGCCCAGGGCAGCTGGGCCAAAGGGCCTCTGCATGGCACAGGAGTGAAGTGTACTCAGGTGGTTCGTGAGAAGGTCCCCAAGAAGAACTGAGTGGTCTCCTTGATGGGGGGCTGGTTGGCTCTGTTTTGGAGCAGAGGAATCGGCCTTTGGACACAATTATTTGAAGGGAGCAAAGAAAATTGAGGTACATGGGGATATCAGGGTTTAATTTATATTCACCTGAGAGGCAATTTCCAACATCTGAACAGAATTTTGAGATAAAAGGAATAAAACAAAGCTCGATGGAGAGTGTTCTTCCCCATCATGGGACTTTAAATAGTAAGAGTCTTCAAGGCAGTTGCTTTGTGATGCTGCTATTTCAGCCATTTGTATTCAAAGAGTGAACTAGGGATTCAAATGTGGCCATGAAGAAAACAAAGGTCTGACAAATAAACTAAGAAAGCTAACTGCTGGACAAAATTGGATGCTCTGTAAGATAATATTAACAAATATCAGCTTTTATTGCCTCTCCAAAGTTTTTGACTTTTTATTTGATATTTATCCATCCCCTTTCCATCTTGTCAAAGTCTTTGTCAGAATACTGATTTTAAAAGATGACAGGATGCTCGGTGGCACAGTGGCACACACCTATAATCCCAGCAGTTGGGGAGGCTGAGGCAGGAGAAATGCAAGTTCAAGGCCAGCCTCAGCAACTCAGTGAGGCACTAAGCAACTTAGTGAGACCCTGTCTCAAAATAAAACATAAAAAAGGCTGGTGATGTTGCTCAGTGGCTAAGCACCCCTGCGTTCAATCCCTAGTACCAAAAAATAAAATGAAAGATGACAAGATTAGAATCTCAAATGTCCAAATGTGTTTCCTAACATTTTCCTTTGTAGCAGTTTAGTTTTACCCTGAGATTAGTCAGGGTTGCAACTGAAACTAAAAATACACAATTGCCTTCTCGTTATTTAGTGCCTTTGTTCTTTGTCTGCCCTCCTACCAAACTAAATTCAAAGGATTAAAAGAAAGCCTGGGGGTTGCTGAAAGGGACACAGAATTCATTGCTGTGTGCTGGCTCACTACAGAACGGCTTTGGTGAAGAAAAAGTCCCATAATGATTTTAGAATAGGTGTGTGGCACCTGTCAGAAAGATTCCTCATTATGCACCAAGGAGGAAAGTGGTCCATGAAGCTGTTCCTCCTTCAGAGTTTCTGTCTTCTTACAGAACTCAGTCATATGAGAAATTCCAGAAAGTTCTGACCATCAGAATGTCTCCAAGGTAGGTATTTTATATTCACCTCCCACCCTTGGTGCATACCAGATGCCACACACACACACCACACACATGTACAAACACACACACACACACACACACACCAGACATGTACACACTCATACAACATACACACATGCATGCACACATATACATACAGACACACAACACCCACAAACACACACATATACACAACATACACACTTCATTGGGAGATTTCTCACATTGGCATCACAGATAACTTTTTGTAGAGACTGTTTCAGTCACCAATTTACTCATAAGCTAACACCCTTGCTGAAAATCACCTGAGAGAGTTGACAGGAGAAATATAGAACAGAGATATCTAACTAGAAACATATTGACTAAATAAATGCCTTCTTCCTTCATAATGTTTACACAAAATAGAGATGGCCTCCCAAACCCCTCTTTGCCATAGGAGGATAACAGAGTAGAAAAGAAGAAAGATGGGAGGAACAGGAGTGAAGTCGTAGTTCTCAGCCTCAGTGCGTCAGGTGCAGACACCAGGGCACACACCCCAGGGTCTCTGAGTCCGTTTGTCCAGCTCAGGTTCCACGTATTCACCTTTCTAACCAGTCTTCAGGTGAAAGGGCTCTGCCAGGCCAGAAGCCACACCCTGAGAAGTCCTGTCCTGTGAGACAATGGCTCCTACCCACATGGTTACTGTTGTAGTCCTGGAACTCCATCAAAATCCACACTGTCTTGTCCTGTGCACACATATTTAGTTTTGAGGTCCCAGAGACATAATGCATGCTCCTGCTTTTGGTCCCTTCCAAAAACTCAATTTAATTAAACTAGCACGTGTTGAAAGCCCATTTTGCATGCTTCACGTGAATCCACAGTCCCTTCTCAAACTGTTCACAGCACCTGCCACGCCCATTCTGACCACAGCAGGCCTGTAAAACCCAAATGACCATGAACTTGCAGCACTGCTTTCCCTGGTGGTGGCAAACAGTTCCAGATAGCCTCCCCAATTCCCCTGGAGTATGTCAGCTCCGGCTTCCACGGCTTCCACGTCACTGCTCCCATGCTGGGCCTTTTGTTATGGACAGTGCAACATTCCTGACAGGTCCAGGTAAAAGAGAAACTTAACTAACCCACCCCTGACGTCCCCACCCCTGACTTTGTGAGCAGACAGAGAAGGAACAACAGTGGCCAAAATGTGACATCACTCACTTGCCATTACCCTGGGTACCCTTGGCCAAGCTGTTAATTTTTCAAATTTCCATTTCTTTCTGTTTCTTCTGTAATGTCCTAAGGTACCATTGCTTGGCACAGAATAGACATTTATTAAATAACAGCAACTATTTGAGGGTTAAATGTCTAAAATGGGTCACTCTCCTCATCTGTACCATAAAAATAATAACACTCCTCTTTCACACCTCTCTCTCTCTCTCTCTCTCTCTCTCTCTCTCTCTCTCTTTCCCTCCTGCCCCCTGCCCCAGATTTGTGATCCCAAGTGGCCATATGGAACCAAACCACCAAGGTTTGAATCCCAGCCCTGATATTTAGTAGATGTGTAACTTCGAGCAAGTTACTTGAATTTCTGGTGCCTCAGTTTCTCTATCTTAAAAAATGATTATTGTCCTCCAGCACACAGTCACAGACA
Source organism: Marmota marmota marmota (assembly GCF_001458135.2). NCBI lineage: Eukaryota > Metazoa > Chordata > Mammalia > Rodentia > Sciuridae > Marmota > Marmota marmota. The sequence continues at coordinate 20,834,271 of NW_026000240.1, read as the reverse complement.
ATAACTTTCTCAATAACACCACTAAAGCTCAGGAAACAAAGTCAAAAGTTAGTAAATGGGATGGCATCAATTTAAAAAGCTTCTGCACAGTAAAGCAAACAAGAATGTGAAGAGAGAACCTACAGAATGGAAAAAAAAATCTTTTCTAGCAACTCTTCTGACAGAGGATTAATATCTAGAATATATAAAGAACTCAAAACTTAACACCAAAAACCCCAAAATAATCCAGTTAATAAATGGACAAATGAATTAAATAGAGACCTCACAAAAGGAAGAAATAAAAATGGCCAACAGATATATAAAAGAATTTTTCAACATCATTAGCAATTAGGGAAATGCAAATCAAAACTATATTGAGATTTCATCTCACTCCAGTCAGAATGACAGTCATCGAGAATGCAAATAATAACAAATGCTGGAGAGGATGTGGAGAAAAAGAAATATTTTTACACTGTTGGTGGGATGGTCAATTATCACAACCACTACGGAAATCAGTATGAGTCTCCTCAAAAGAGTAGGAAAATGGCACCACCATATGGCCCAGCTATACCACTTCTTGATATTTATCCTAAAGAATTTAAGTCATTATCCTGCAGTGATACATGCATACCCATGTTTACAGCAGCACAATTCAGAATAGCCAAACTATGGAGCCAACCTAGGTGTCTATCAACAGATGAATGGATCAAGAAAATGTCATACATATACACAAGGGAGTTTAATTCAGCCATTAAAAAAATAAAAAAGAAATTGCCAGGTGCAGTGGCACACACCTGTAATCCGGGTTGCTTAGAAGGCTGAGGCATGAGGATCCAGAGTTCAAAGCCAGCCTCAGCAACTTAGCAAGGCCCTAAGCAATTCAGTGAGACCCTGTCTCTAAATAAAATACAAAAAAGGGCTGGAGATGTGGCTCAGTGGCTGAGCACCCCTGGGTTCAATCTCTGGTACCAAAATAGAGAAGAAAAGAAAATTGAAATTATATATCATTTTCAGGAAAATGGATGGGGCTAGAGAGCATTATGCTAAGTGAAATAAGCCAAACTCAGAAGGTCAAGGGTCATATGTTTTCTCTCATATGTGGAAACCAGAGAGGAAAAGGAAAAGAGAGGTGGGGGGGATCTTATGAAAACCAAAGGGATATGTAAAAGCCCAAGTTGCATGACTATAAAAGATCAGTAACATAGAAGAAAGGGATCAGGAGGGATATGGAGAGGGGAAGGGGACATATTGGGGAATGATATTGGTCAAATTATATTGTTAAATTGTGTGCATGCATGAATATGCAGCAACAAATCTCACATTATATACAACTATAATGCTCCAACAAAAAATATGGAAACATATGAGTCTCCTCAAAAGACTAGGAAAATGGCATCACCATATGGTGAGGATTAAATGAGTTGATATATGTAAAATACTTACAACAGCATAGTTAATATCATAAATGCTAATTGCATTAGTATCCTCCTGAAAATCTATGAAGTTTTTGACATAATAGGTGTTCAACAAGCATGTTAGTTCTTTCTGTCTCTACATCATTAACCATATAACTTTAATTCGATTTAGATTACAGATAGTGTCCACATTGATACTTTTTGAATTGCAAATTCATTTCCTTGTTGTGCACCCTCAGTGCCTTTCCAGCCTGGGAGGTGAATCCTAGAGTCACCAGAACAGTTGGTGGCAAAGCTACCTCTGCAACACCTTTGAGATTCAGAAACTCAGACAGGTGATTTATTTATTTTAGAATCCAGAGGCTCTTGTATTAAAAATCAACTTTGGAAAACCTAAAGCGAGAAAAATGCCTTTGGTGCTTCCACTATTTCATCCTGAATTTGGCCAACACTTTATAGCCAAGCTAAAACCAATGGAAAACCCTGTCCGGATATATGACTCACCTAAAATCAAGCTCTTCTCACCAAAAGGGAAAGCAGGACTCTGACTTTAATGAGAAAGGGATCCGGGGACCTGGAATATGCAGGCATCCCTCACTGTTCCTACTGAGGGTAGAACATTCTCCTCACCTTCCTGACAGGAATTCCACAGATTGACTGAGAGCACGAACCTAAAAGTCAAAGCAGGCCTGGAAGAACTAAGAGTGATGGAATAATGCTACATAAAATCCTGTCCGGGAGAAAGAACTGGATCTCATTGGCTACTAGGCTCTGGGAAGCAAGCTGCTGGTTTGGGCTTGGGCAGCTGAAAGAGGGAGATGGATGACATCAGTCTTGGCCTGATCTTTGAAGGATTTTAGGAGCTGGAAGGGATCTTAGTGGTGTTGATATTTCCTCCCCATTTTAAGGATGAGAAAATTAAAGTCAGAAGTTATGTCACTTGCCCAAAGTAACACATTTAACAATTACTGAGAAAAATATCATCAAGGTTAAAAGCCCTCACATCTCAAAGAGCACTCCAGTTTTTTCTCCACAGAGCATTTCTTGTCTGAATGGTGAAGAGCCTCAGAAGGACCTTCCAAGTCAGGTAAAGGGAGTAAAGTGATAATCAACATCTCCTATGGGCCTGGAAGCCATGGGTGTAGGGCTGAACTGGAGGCGGGTAACTTGGATCAGCTTGGTGGAGATGCATCACGCACAACAATCTAATTTTATCCCAAGGAGCCTCTGAGGAGAGCAGGGATGAAACTAATGGCTGCAGAAGATTTTTAAGGAAGATAGCTTTTATAACTGTATCTGTATTTTCTTTAAATTTTGAAAAATGTCCTGTTGAGTAAATCAAATTGGACCTATTAAGCTTTAGCTGAACATACTCTTAAAAGGATCAGACAATATTTTAGTCTGACATAGTTTAATGAATTCAAAATCTAAACTTTGTGGCTTGAAATTTCCTTCGGGCCCAGTAAACAGTGAGCAAAATTTCTGCAAGAATTCAGAGATGGTCCCTTAGACAGGAAGACCAAGAAGCCAAAGGTAGAATTCTAAGATGTTTAAGTTGCTCAGTCCCTAGGCTCAGATCCCAACCCTCTAATACATGGAATTTGAAAAGTGTGGCAGTCCCCAGTGAGATATAATGCGATTCTTAATGTTATCAGGGAGCAAGGAGCAATTTTTCTTTGATGAACGTGAAGCAGGGATATAAGGCCCTAAGTGAACAGCGCTAAGTGCACCAGCCGCTGTCAATCAATATTTTGACCATTAATACTCATCCAGGCTTTTAGTCCAGTTTAAATGAATATCACCACGGGTTATATTTTAAAACAGTTATGGATTCTATCCCTTCAATTTTGAAATTGCACAAGCTATGGAATGTCATGAGAAACAAGTACCCATTAGGATCCCTGGTAAAGCGAAAATAATGCTTCCACTAATTTTTAAAAGCATCCTGTGATCCTTAATAATGAGAGAAAAGATACTTTTTATATAAGGAATTACATGTATTTGGAATATGAGATTTATTTCCAATCAACCCAGAGACAAGTTAATCACCACGCATGGTTTTTCTTGGTTCTACAACCCTTCATATGATATTTTAATGCACAAATTAAAAATTGTTTCTAATCATAACTATAAAAGAGAAGTTAAACCTTCTGCGTGGTCACTTTTCCCATCATTTTCTCTAACTGCTCATTTTGGAAGCCTTTGATCCCTGGAATCTTTAAACTGGATTCCCAACCACACTGATTAAACATATCTACATCTGTTAAGTCCTCCAAAGGGCATTTGACACATGTCAGCTGAATGCCAGGGGAAGAGCAGTTGGGGGACTGAGTAGAGAGATTACGGGAAATCTTTGGTGCTTTGGGAAAAGACTTCTGGTTTTTGACATGGGGCGAACAACACAATATACCAAAAGTGAATGAGAGCAGAGACAACACCCAGAGAAGAGGGGTAGCTGTTAGGCAAGCTCTTGGATGAGCCCTGGGAGCAAGACCACGGAATCTCACATGCTTCATTACAAGTCTGCATGGCAGAGATGGTGAGTCACAGGATTCTCTTAAATGTCATCTCCTTGAAAAGGGATATTTAAAAGCCCAAGTTGCAAATGTAGTTGGCTTTCTTTCTTTCTCGTTGGTTATCAACATGCCCCCAGCGGAGCACCTGCAAAAATACAAGAGTTCCATCCTCAGATGGAAAAAGAGATATGTATACTTTTATCCTAAAATTTTATTTTTGTTTTGGAGGGGGACTCCTGGAAAGGAGAACCTATGTGACCAATCTTGAGGGGGTAAACAGCAGGAGGAAGCATCTGGATTGCAGAGACACATCCTCTCTCCTGGAAGGTCACTGGAAGAATGTTCTTGTTTTTAAAGTTCTCAGCATCTTTTAGTAAAGAGATATGGTTTGAATCCCAGCTCAGCAGCTAAAGAATGACATGACCTTCACCCCTCCAAGTCTTTATTTCTACGTCTGCAAAGGGAGGACATTGGGCTTGTGTTCTCTAAGGCTTCTTTCTCATCTATGAGTTCCAAATTCATTTACAGATACTGGGCAATTAATTCACTTGGAATTTCCTATCCCCTTGTGAGTAAAAAAAGTGTGTAGTAGAGCTCCTCTTTTTCCTCTGTTATAGTTTCAAGCTATTTTATTACATCCCTGACAGAATGTCCCTAATCAACATTTCAGATATAATATTTAGATCATCCCTGAAGAAGAAACACAAGAAGTCACTCCATATGCATGGTTTTCAAAGACTGTCCTGCAAGATGAAAATGAAGACTTTTTGCTAATATATTAGAATGCATGATAGACATGGACTCTACAATGAGTGGCTATTTGGTTTGGGGAAGTCACTTCACTTTGCTGAGATTAATTTTCTGCCTCTGAAAAATGAAGAAGTTGGAGAAGATCCCCTTAAATTCCCACAGTTATGATTCTGACAACAAAAATTAAACAACACTAAAATATGTCTTTCATTGATTTATATAGCTCAAGATAACTCAAAAAAATACTCAAAATTCTATTAATGGAATATATGTACATATATGTAAATACATATCTAATTTTATGATTTTTTATATTGCACTGGTTCAGAACTTGCTTTCAAATAAAAAAGCTCATGAAAGGAGCACAGAAATTAGACAGCTCAAACTAATTCCACATTTATAAACTTTAAGCCTAAACTGCCTTAAGAATATACCTTAAAGAAATGCTCTCTCAACAATAATGCACAATGCACTCCTATTTTATAATTTTAAAAATACTAAAATATCTTATAGAGTTCTTGAGGATGGAAGGTAATCTGGAATTTTCCAAGTTCACTTTAGAAATTATGAATACAAAATATGTCTGAATTCTAGTAATTCACCAAAATTTAATCAGAAATTAATGCCATCAAAACTTAATCAGTTTTACCAGACTATCTGCTTACCATAATAAGCTGAAATTGGAAAATGAGTCAGGGTTTTGGCAAATTCGGGTTTTGAAGAACTCTTTCCATTTAATAAAGGTTGATAACCTTAAATCTGTGGTGTTTTGCTAAAGTATCCATAGCTCTCTAATATGATGCTACATGGTTTCTGGCTTCTCAGAGTTTGTCCTATTCCCTTGTCGATTATTTATTAGTTCAGACAGAAAGATTCCAGTCCACTGGTGATGGAAAAGGGCTAATGCAGGAGTCTGGGCCTTCGTCTCCAACAGCATCACCTCCCTTCTCTTGCGTTATTTCTCTGCTGATTATGACACCCCCCTTTCCAATTTTTACTGTGTGCTTTAAGACCTTTAATACAAAGGAACTGAAGGTGCTCTAAATGGATTAGCACATTGACTTCCTGAAAAGAAATTACACTGCTTGGCCCAGAACTTTGGCCTTATACCTCAAGTATCTCCCAGCAGGCTCTAGTTAGGGCACAGGATTTCTTCTGTTCTCAGATCACATTACACATTGTTGACCTCAGGACATCACGTGGGTAGCATATCAAATGTGCATTCCTTTTGTTCCGTGAACCTCAGGGATAAAAAGGCTTCAAGAATTCCAGAATGAGGGAAACTCAGAAAGTATGTTCTTTGCTGTGAATTACAGCAATGGCTTACTTGTTTCCATTGTATTCAAAGTTCCTGCTAAGTATTAGGCTGAGGCAGGTATGGCAAAGCCAACAATTCGATCAGTGACATCAGTTTAAAAACCACTCGTGTCCTGCATCTTACTTTAAAAGATGATAGTACAGCCTGGCTAATCTCTGCCATATTTTATCAAACTTCCTGAAGGGATGACATGGTGGGATTGTACAAAAAGAGCAATATTTGGGGAGTTTGAAACTTTAGACAAATGCTTTTTGACACTTTGGCTTCCAAAAAAGTAAAATGAAAAAGACAGGTGGCAAATACAACTACTACTGATGACAATTTTAAATTAGAATGTCTGAAATCAGGCTGATGAATGTAAAGTACTGCATAAGGAAACCCTAGTGTATTTATAATACCTTCGAGTCTAAGAAAATAAGGCATCCTTCAGATAATCAAAAAGGATTTAGATGCAATGATTGCCTCAGAAGGGGTGGGGTCTGTTTCTGCAAAATTTCTTCTTGGAAGAAGTGGACAGGAGAGGGCTTTACTCCTTCCAATGTTCAATGAAGTTATTTCTAGAACTTCACACAGGCACTCAGGGTGAGGGCATGAAGGCTGCTCTTTGTGATCGCAGGACCATCACTTCCCAACATCATTACAGAAACAAACAGTGAGCCTAGTTTGCCTCCCCACATGACAAGGGACCCGCAGCTGTCAACAGACTGGCATTATGTGCTCCCCAAGAACATGACTATGACATTTGCTCCTGTGACAAGGCAAATTTCGGCAGCTCATCTGGAAAGAGATTAGCATTCATCAGGCTGCAAGCACCCTTCATCAAGTTAATGACATTTCAATCAGCACATTTTCTCCAGTTTCGGTACTTTGCCATCTGAGCACAAGTCTCTAATTATGCCCAAGCAACAAGTCTCACATCAATCCCACCATTTATACACTCACCGTACACCATCGCTCCTCCGGTTTCATGCAAGAAGCGGAATCGATGATTTTTAAATAACCAGATTGTCAAAATGGTAAGGATGAGTAAAAAATTAAAGACAAGCAGCTCGACCGCTCCCTGATGTTGAAACTGAGACTCATCCTTCTCTGACAGAAACCTTTGCTGCCTCTCCATTCTCCTGTCCTGTTGGGATTCCTGAGATAAAAACCTGCAGCAGGCTAGTTTATCAAGATCTGCTTAAGACAGCCTGACTGCCTGAGAATTTCAGAATAAACACTGCCACTTTACTTGCTACTTTACAAGCATTCTGCCCTGGCTTAATATTCAGATGGCTTCTAGTTACAACTTCCTGTTTCTCTCTTAAAGCAGCCTCGTCTCTTTTCAAACTCCAGAGGGTGGTTTCATCATGACTCCTGCTGTCTTCAAATGATTCATTCCATGAAAAATGTCTTTCCGAGTGGGCAAGCTGCAAGCAACAATTCTGAGTTGCTTGAGTCACGTCTTAAGGTTTCAAACAAGTTTGCTTAAGCTGAGCATCTGGCGAATTGTAGATTAATGATAAAAAAAAAAAGTTCACCTTACATCAGCAACATTTTCTAGGTTCAAAAAGGCAATGTGGGGATCTTAAACGTCACCCACACTTGAGGTCTTTCCTCTGCCATCAGAATCTGCCAATGTGAAGTGGATGGGTTGCTCGGGGGTGACCTGCAATGCTTTTAGGATTTTTTTTTCTTTTTTTTTTAAGTTGGGAAGCATGAATTTAGTATGCAACTCTTTGTTTAGCTTCTTATACTTGGTAGTCAGAGAGCAGCATTTAAATTCTGAATCAATTGTGTTAACAAGAAAAATAAAAGCTAAGTCAAAAAAGAAAATTCTATCTTTATCTCTAACTGTGCTATTTAATTATGTTGAATCAAAAAAGAAAGAAAGAGAGAGAGAGAGAGAGAGAGAAGAGAAAAGAAAGGGAAAGAAAAAAGTAAAAGCAAAACTGCATAATTGATGCATGGATGGGTTTTTCCTTCAACATTAGGTTTCTGGCCCTCACCTCCAGGACTCCCAGAAATCTGTGGCTGATGACAACCTCCTCTGTCCTGGGTCCCAGATGAATGGTGCTACCCCAGCACTGAAGGTTCCAGAATCACAAGAGCCTATGCTCCATTTGGCAGGTTGGTTCTGGTTGATTTTATACTTCTATGCTTTTTGAAATGTAGCGATCAAAACGATAGTACCTAACATGGTCTCTGCTGCTCTTTTAGCTAACGTTATGACCTGCTTGCCTTTAAAATGGATCCCATAATGCAATGAGATGTATCCTGGGGGTTAAGTGTGGGTTTTCTTCATTTCACCACATCATGGTAACATAGGAGTATTAATCATCAGGATTTGCATTTGGATAGAATTAGCATTTGATTTATACAATGTGATTCATTGAGTAGGCAGAGCCCAAATACACCAGGAAAAGATCACTGTCACCAAGAGGTAGAGGACAAACACATAATAGCGCTGGGAGCTGACTACCTCCCAATGAACAGTTCCGCCCTCAGAGAGTTTATCAACCACTTAACATAAAACTCTGCTGTATCAGCTTCTTGGCCTTCTGCAACTTAGAGGCTGATTTCCTCTTTGAGTTGAGCTCGGCAGGGGGTATTTATGAGCACCACAGATGTGCTCCCAAAGCACTACCCTTTTTGGCAGGCACTTCTGTGATGACTAATATCCAACGATTTTGAAACCTGTCAGCTAATTCTTGCAAGCATTTCATGGAGCTTGCTAGCAGGTTCCACCTTTATAATTCTGCAACCCCACAGGTTGAGTCTTGAGTTGTTAGATTTACAAGATAACGCACACATGCAAAACCTGGGAGCTTCCTGTTCTTTTTGTTTATTTGCTTGTCTAATCATTAAATTACTTTGGTTTTCTTTCATTGCAACTATGCGAAATAATCTGAGTGAAATAAAATTTCCTTGGTTGTTGTATGACATCCAATTTCACTCTCCTACCCAATGCAGAGACTCAGCAAGAGGATTAAAAATTCCCTGAAATATTTTGATTGGTTTATACATTGTTTTTAAAAGTCTGAATTTGATGTCAACATATTGAAATTAGTGGATTTCACATAAAAATCACACATATAACTTCTTGTGAAAGAACATGTAAGATGGGGCCTCCTGGCCCTCCTCACGTAGCCACAGCTGGTTAGGGATGAGTGGCCAGCCTGCACCAGCACATTCATCCCCCTTCACTCACTCCTGGTCTCTGTGTGGTTCCTGCATACATTCCTGCATACATTCTCTGGGTTTTTCAGGAATGGAATCCACTCACTATTCTATTTCCTGATTCTGATCCTGCTTAACACTGGGGTAGAAAGCTGAGAAGAGGGTGCTCAGGAGAGTTCTTTCATTCTTTCACTCAGAAAAATCATTGGGCTTCTCCTATTTTGTACTTTCTTCTCAGAATATTGGTTTTTGTTCTGATGTACCAATAACAGTAAGATAATGAATTAGAAACGCATAACACTGAAGCATTACTGAAGACTAGGAAATATGTTAGGGAAGTAAATTTAGTCTAATTTAATATTCAGAAAACCATTCTGCAGATGAGAATTTTAAGGCTCAGATGAGGTTGCTACCATATCCAAGGCTGCTCAGAGAGTAAAAATTACAATTGTATGTGAGGTTTAATGGCCTTAAGATGACATTTCAGCTAGTATGATGAACTCATTCTGGCTTGTCAAAGACTTTCCTGATTTTAGTGCTGAAAGTTCTATGTTCTAGGAATCCCATCAGTCCCAGGAAAACAGGGACAGCTGATCACCCTAACTCTCCATATTCCTAAATCCTATACTGTCAATAATAACTCTTCTTCATGAAATTTCCAAAAGAGAGAATCACACAAGGAAGAATGTCATATAAAAATTAAGGCACTACTTATTGGACCATAACCCTTAGTGCCAGTTTCGCTCATGAAATTGAGATGGAACCTAAAACTTAGCCACAAGGCCCAGAGAACTCATTGGTCATTGTTAAATCCCAGTCGTGACACCCTCTGCCCACTGAAGGGGAGGTTCTTGCTGCCAGATGCAGTATGCAAATAAGTAGCAGCAAAGATAAAGAACAGAAAGGCCAGGCCTTTTGTGATCAGTATACCCTGTCTCTGCAGGACCCTCAGCCCCAGTGGAACAAAGACCAGAAGAGAGGAGCCTTCCAAGTGGTGGAACCTGGGGTAGCACAGCAATCCTGCCCACTAGGGAAAGTGGTCCAATCGGCTTTGCAGAATCTAGCCAATCACCTGGAAGCACTTGCTCTGTTAAGAGAAGAGTGGGTTGCGAGATTAGGAGGTAGAGAAGAAAAGCATCCCTCTTGTGGGGAGACAGGTCAAGGCGATTCTGGCATTGTCCCTGTGATCTCCTCATGTCAGTCCTATGCCATCAAAGGGGGTGATGGCCTTACAGCTAAGGTCTTAGAAATGAGTAGGGTCCCTGATGGACACCCTCAATTGCTAGCTCAGGCCCTTCTCGTCCTGTTTTTTTTTTTTTTACAATCTCTCTTTCTACGTAGATCTTTGTCCACAGCACCTCACCGCTTTCATCTGGAGATGGCTTCGCTTCAGTAGCAATAATAAGCGTCAACCCATCAGTCCCCTCTTCTGTCTTGCACATCTCGAAGGGTCAGTTAAGGGAAAAAATCAGCCCATTATTTCTCACTTCGTTTGGACTCTGCTGGCTCTACAAAAGCAGAGGTCAGTGAAGCCGGTCACAGTGGTTGGAGCTTGCCCCTAACCCAGGATGGAGGCTTCAGGGATAGAATGAAATATGAGCCAAGGTCAGGGAGGAGAAGATGGAGAGACGCTAAGATGCAGGTTGTTTTAGCTCCAAATTCTTGAAATCCAAGACTTGAGAAAATTCATTTCTTTGATCTACCATTAAGAGTCCACATGATAAATTCACCTGTTTCTTAGTACAAAACTTCTATTCTGTCTCACAAACTAATAACTCCAATCTCCTTAGCTCAAAGAGGCTTTGTCCCATCACTTCTCTGTGTTAAGTTATATTTTTGTGGGAACTAACGAAAAAGGGTGGTACCAGGCTGCTCATCTCTCCAAAGAGAGAAAAGACACAGGAGAGAAGGCAGAGCCCCAGACAAGGAAGAGCTGACATATTTTCTGGAATGAAGTATGTAAATCCCAAGCAGATTTTAACAGTCACCTCTTTGACCCTTCTAAATCAATTCCAACTCCAGCCTTGAAGACAGCTTCCATTGGGCAATATATTGATTCAGGTCCCCTTGTTATGGAGCTGGGGCCTTCTGAGAAACTGAGGCACCACAAAGACACCACCAACTCTCATGACCAAATCAGAAAGATTTCAGATATGTCACTCAGAGTAATTGGATGAGTTTATTGGAGAGCTAAGGAAAAGGGAAAGGGGATACCCTCAAGGGAGAAAGTGGATCTTTCTCAGAGGAGAGGGACAGTGTGCCTCTCCTGCCCTCCAGTTTTATTGGGGTCCCAGAGAAGTTTCCAGAGAGTCCTGCACAGGTCCACTTCTTGACTTTTGACTGACAGCCGGGTGACTTCAGACATTCAAGTCCCCACTGACATGGCAACTCTAGGTCACCTTGACACCCGCTAACCAGTTCTAATTGAATTCTTAACCATACATTCTTACAGATTTTTAGGTTAGAAGGAACTATCCTTATCTCTCAAGAGTTTCAGAATCTGGTCATAAGTCTTCTCCTTCAGGGCAACTTGGGTTCCTCTTATCAACATTATTCTGAGCCTGCATTTCTCCTGCAGTGAATATGTTGTTTGCTGAGGAATGTAACATATCCTGTTCACTGAGGCCAGGCAGGGCTGCGGGTAAACTGCGTCTCAGAAAAGAAAGCATGTGGGGGTCAGCAGAGTGGGCCTGGTTTACAGAATTATTCTCTTAATGTCAGGTTCCCCCCATTCACATCTGTCTATCCCCTCAAAACCTCAAAAGTCCTGAGAGGACTTGGTGCAGATTTTTAATTACAGACAATCCCAGGTATCACAAGCAAGGGCATCTGCAAAAAGACTAGGTAATGCCATTTTTCAGAAACAATATTTTAATTTTCATTGTAGCCTAATCTATTCCTCACTTCATCCACATCTTTTTTGGGATCCGTGCACTTTAGCTTTAAAAAACTCAATTTATAAATATGCTCAAAAACACCCCTTAAGTAACACCTAGGATAAATTTTGTGTATGCAAAAGGCAACTAAATTATATAATAAATTCTGTGACAGACAATATGGTTCTCTTAGATAAGAAAGCAAATCATGTCTTATGGCCAAAAAAGTTAACAAAGTCCCCAGGTTGCCTGTGGACAGGAAATTCATTTTGCTTTCAAATGCCATTTTATGATGGCAGTATCACATCTAAAGTGTAAGCTTTAAATTCAAGTCCAAAATTACACAGGACTCTCTGAAGATGGTATAACTTGGCATTTACACGTACAAATACACAGTATGCTGGACGCCCTCACCCAGGGTTTTCTAAATGAATCTTAAATCAACAACAGAGATTGCTTGTTAATTCAAATCCAGAACAACAGGTTTTCAAGGGATACCAAAGGACAATATTATTTTATTTCTGTAAATTGCTCTGCATTATTGTGAAGAAAACTTACAACAATTTCTCAAAGAAAGATATAGTTTATGTTTTTCTCATATCACATGTATATTCAAGAATTTGAATTTGCCTAGGCTAAGTATGGATATACAAACAACAATAACTATATCATCCAGTCAGGAGATCCAAGTATCTACATAACTCATTGCTGTGCTCAGGTAAGTGTGGGAAAGAATGCTTCTCAGAATATAATCAGGACCTAAAAATCTCAATGAAAGCTACCACAGAGAATGCTATGCTATTATATGAGAAGATCTCTTCCTGACCCCCAGATCCCAACAAAATCACTGGAGATTGCTTATTCTTTGGATGCTTGCTAAAAGGATAATTTGCATAGTTTTTCTTAAGTAAAATTGGACTTCAAAATTAAGGGGCCATAAGTAATAAATAAGTTTTAAATGTTAAGTAACATTTTTTTTTAAAAAATTCGTAACTATACTTTGAACTTACTTCAACCTTATCTGGATAAGATACAACAGTTTTGAGAACTGTAGAATTTGTAGAACCAACTAATTGTCAGAAATTTAAGATTCCAACAATAGTGGATTCCATCAACATCTACTCTTTTAACTGGATGTAGCTGTGTGAAAAACAGAATTGTTTTGTTTGAGGGTGAACAATCTAAACCTCTCTGTCCTCCCTTCTACCATCTTAACCCAAGGAGAATGCAAGACTTTGGGTGAAGGTGTTTGAGAATGTGGCTTAGACCTCACTTCAAAGGAGGCTGAGGACCACCACTCTGCTAAGGTCCAACCTGGTCTGCTACCATAATCTACATCCATATACTCAGCCTTAAGAAGGGAGGCCTCCTGCTGGGACACCTCCAGAGCTCCATCCACTCCCCTCAACCTGTGGGCTTACTTTGGTGGTCAAAGAAGGAGAGATAAAGGTTCAATCTTTGCTCCTGAGCCCAGCAAACTCACCTCTGTGGGTTTGGCTCAACCCATGGGATGCCAGGCTCACTCATGAACAATTCCTAACCCAAGGGATCAAGTGTAAGGTCAGAAGCTCCCTTATGGCACTTCCAATAGATCAGAAGTGTAGGTAGAAGTTCTTTCCTGCAGGGACCACTCTGGAAATGTGGGGAACAGTGTAGAAAGGTTCCCCAGTAACTCTCCCCAAGTGTTTGTTCTCCAATTCTGCTGAGCTGGCCTGCGATCAGGCCAAAGGGAACTTCCTCCTGTGCCCTCTGAAGGCTATGTAAGTGATTCTGCTGAAATGAACTGGCAATAGATTAACAGGAGAAAAGGCATCCAAGATTATTATGTACAAGTGCATGGGGGGTGGGTCATGAGAATGAAAAACGAGCACCCCTAATCCAATGAGCATCAAAAGTCTGTAAGTCTTTCCTCACAGGGAAGAGGGACGTGGGGGCTGCAGGCACAACTAGAGGAGGACTAAGTAATTTTTAGGGGTACAAATAGTGCTGAAGAACACACAATAACCTGGGACAAAGTGAGCTGTGGAGAAGGAGGTGTCCACTGTGGAACCACACTGCAAACAAAGGCTGTCTTGGTATACAAATAACGGCTCTCAGGTAAGAGCCCCCAGAAGAGTAGATGATAGTGTCTGGGCAGGTGTGGTGAGGATGGCATGGAGTTGCTTCTCTGGTGACTAATCGTCCCTGGTTAATGAGATTCTAGGGAGGCAATGCAAGACAATCACTTTCCTTCTGGAAGAACTAACTCCCTTAGTCAGAAAAGGGAGGAGTAGAAAGAGCTCCTCTCTGTGCTGCAAGAGAGAAAGAGGACCCAGAGCGGAGGACAGAGAGATCTTGAGGCTGCTGCTTTAATTCATATCAAAGTGCCACATTTTGAGGTATCTTTTTCTGAGTCTCAACAGTGCCAAGTCTGTGTTTGGACAGGGGCAGGACTGACTTCTCACCCCAAGCCCCTGCTCCAGGAGGAAGGCAGCATTGCACCTGAGCAGGTCTGTTCCTGTGTTCCTGAACATTCTGTATCTTCCTGGGACCTGTCTCACTGATGCCCCTGAGGCCTAAGAGGAGCATGGGAACATTAAATTTTTACCTTAACATCACCCCACATCAAAGAGTGGAAATTTACTCCTGTTCATTTTTTAATTTTTTTTAATTGCTTGGATCACGAGTTGTACTAAGCTTTTGTGCAACCAGCTCAGCAAAAACACCATACCACTGTTAGGCCAGAAAAAGAGTATTCTTTTTACACCCCAAGAACCAAAATATTGAACTTGAATGTCATATTTGATTATTAAATTATGAAAAAAAAAACATTGAAGTTCTAAATCAAAATCCCCTTCCTCCTGTAAACTAAGTTCAACTTTGTTTCTATTCTTGCTTTCCACATTCATTGGATTGGTCTCACTCTGATGGGGTCAGATTTGCCTCAGCAGCTGTAATGTTTTAAGCCACCTTTGAGATGATACAAGAATGACTAGAACTTTAGCAACTACAAAGTTAGATTAATCCAACCACAAATTACTCACGTTGCGCAAAGAACAGGAAGGACAAGAAAGCAAATTTCGTGCCATTAGAACAGTTATCCTAAGCAAAATTTTCTGTTCCTAGTTTCATAAATAGTACAATCTTGAGTCCCATTCTTTATTTTCTTTCATGAAACACTGCAGAGTTTTATCCTAGGGAGAAGCAGGAACATGAAGGAAATGCAAAGTCACAGGTAAAATCTTTTTTGGTGTCACACTGACCAACATAGATATAACTATGCAAGTGGTCTAGGGTCACTACCAGAGAATTTAAAACTCCAAGGGAGAAGCTGTCTATTTATTTTGACACTGAGCTTCTGGAGTCAATGGGAAAATCACTTGAATATACTCTGTCTCTTACCATTAGAAAGTAGTATTTAAAATACTGTGTTCGAAAAGTAGTATTTAAAATACTCTGTACAGGGCTGGCACCTCTACTCCCCTTGTTTAACCCAAAGCTGTATTGGTCCCCTCTGTGTTCATTCTGTGTTAAAAAACTTCATTATTAATTAGTGAAATAATATGACATTTAGACCTTTAACATATTGCACCATAAAATCATGGGAGATAATAGGTAAAATGAGAAGGGAGATAATTTCACGGTTCTTGGAGCTGCGTGATGGGAACATGTTGTACTATTCTCTTTACTTTGGTGTGTGGTTGGAAATTTCCACAATGCATTTTAATTTCTCTCTTGATCATTGCATTTGGAGGATCTGGTTCCTCCTTGAGCTTGATGCTGCCCAGTGACAGAGCAGCCATTCCCTCCTTAGGCACATTCACGGCCTGCATTCTGTTACCCACCCTTCTTTCCTACTCTATTTCTCCATCCACAATATTTCTCCACCCAGGGCTAAAATCCGAGGGAGTTTTAGTCCTGAGCTGCCTAGCTTTGGTCCCAAAGTTCCTTTAAGCTAGGACCCCTGACCTACAGATGAAGTTCCTTTCTACCACCAGTGACCTCATTTGAAGAATTATTCTCTGAAAAATGTTAACTCAAGCCACTTTGGATATTTCTAAGTGAAATTTATTTTCTTTCTCATGCATTTTCCCTAAACTTTTCCTTTCCTGAGTTTTTTAATTTTCCAAGCTTTGGATACCTTTTTTCTTAGAACATTTTCAGTAAAATCATTTTCACAGCTATAGATTCTCTTGCAACAGTAGATAAGTCGCTAATATTCCCTTTCTTCTGTTCTTCCATGAATTCTGCAAGATTAGTAGAACTTAGTATTGTTTTCCTAGCATGGGTGCACTGATTGTTGAATCAGAGTTTCTATCTGAAGGGGAAAGCGAGGAACAAGAGATGGGTAAGCAAGAAATGAAAGATGGAGACCAGGCAGAGATACACAACAGAGTTTAGACAGACAAATAAAGAGCTGACAAATTCAGAGCTGACAAATAAAGGCCATCTCTCTATAGGAGAAAGAGGCAAAACAGGCTTGAGTTCTGGGACTTTTATGGGGGAGGCTCAGGTATCAGAGGCCGGCAGGTCCTAATGCAGGCAGTTAAAGGTTGGATTGGTGTGAGGGAGTGGTGAGCCTTTTTCAGAAAGGCCCCTGGGTGGGAAAGGGAAACTTTTTCCTTAAAATGGCAGCTGTCATTTAAGATGGCCATCCAGGGCTGGGGATGTGGCTCAAGCGGTAGCGCGCTCGCCTGGAATGCTTGCGGCCCGGGTTCTATCCTCAGCACCACATACAAACAAAGATGTTGTGTCTGCCGAAAACTAAAAATTAATAAATAAATATTAAAAATGCTCTCTCTCTCTCTCTCTCTCTCTCTCTCTCTCTCTCTCTTATTTTAAAAGATGGCCATCCAAATGCTAAACAAGGACCTTATACTTTTTTATCATTTTTTTTCACTTTTAAACCAGACAGTTGTTCTAGAGCTCCCCATAGGAAATCAATGAGTTCTAAGCTAACTCAGGCAAATACGTTCTTTGTTTAGACATATCCAGTTACCTTCACCACCAAGAGTTGGATAATTCTACCCATAAGGCACTTTCTAACAGCCCAGCAGCTAACTCTGGCTCAGAACTGAACTTTTTTGAAACTCCTGGCTCTTCTTCACTGTGCTTTATTTTACCCAAACATGGGCACCTTTGCCCCAAATCATGGCGGTGTGAGCTTAGCCACCTGAAATGAGTGTCTCCTTCCAGCTGGTCTAACAATGCTTATGTATAGTTTGCTAATCTTCTCAAAGCTTCTAACCTACATGTAGTCTCCAACATTTCTGAAATCACCCATGCAGCTCTTCCAGGAAGCTTCCCACCTGCTCTCTCATTGCACCTCTAAGGGCCCGCCCCTCAAAATGCTAGAAAAGAAATGATGACATTTCTTTAAGAAATAAATAGCAAAATATTTTAAAATGAGGGAGGTTGAGGCTATTGTCAGATGAAAAGAAATTTAACGGACATATTAACTAAATGGAATGCGAAAGTTTTCCTGGTTTAACAACAACAACAACATATATATATATATATGAAACTTATAAATAAATGGTAAAATTAGAAAACTAGCTAGACATTATAAATAGAAAAAGTTACTATTAATAATTTCTAGATGCTAAATGGTATTGTGATTAAATTTTGTTTTTTCAAGTTCTTATTTCTTTGAAGTTATGCAAATGAAGTCACATGACGCCTGAGATTAATTGTAAAATGAGGTTTGGAGGAGGAGGAGTGGGGAGGTCCAGATGAAACAAGAGACTCGATATATGTTGATAACTGCTGAAGCTGAGAGATGGCAAATGGAAGCTCACCATATAATTTTCTCTCCTTTTGTGTGCTCATGAAATTTCCATAATCACATTTAAAAAAAATAAGAGTGAAAAATAAAAGACAAGAGGCTGTCTCAAAGAAAACCCTGGTTTTCTCTGGGCTCTCATGGAGGGCCGGGTGGGGATTAACTCAGTTAAGTCTCATAATCTTGTCTTCTTTATTTGATCTTTTTGAGGACACTTCATTCTAAACTCTTCCTCCTCAAGTAAGAGCTAAAAGATTTCCTTTTTTCCCACTCCAAAATTTTTTTCAAGAGTTCAGCCTTTCTTCAAAGGAAAAAAAATTTCCACCTCAGCTTCCCTCTCAGTGTATATGCTTTTAATTTTGCTTTCATGTCTTCTCGTTGCTAGTCTGATTGCAAGATCAAAATTTTTTTAATTTAATTTTTTTTAAATTTTTTATGGTACTGGGGATTGAACCCAGGGGTGTTCTACCACTAAACTATGCCCCAGCCCTTTTTTATGTTTTATTTTGAGATAAGATCTCGCAAAATTGCTGAGGCTGGCCTCAAACTTGCAATCCTCTTGCCTCAGTCTCCAAAGTAGCTGCGATTACAGATGTGTGACAACACGCCCAGATTCAAACATCTTAGCAAAGGGTTTTCTTTCTTTGATATATCACTAAGCAATCCAAATTCCTAATGACAGAGTGTTCACCATCAAAATCTTAAAATGACTGTCTCAGTCTTTGCCTTGTTTTGTTTTGGCCTTTCTTTTACAATTGTGGCATATTCCCCATAGAAAAAGATCTACACTCCTCTTGGTCAGTTCTACTATTCCTTTGTGCTTGAAGCTATAATCAATTTCCCTAAAACCCATACCCAGGAGCAGACTTTACAGCATACCCAGTTCAGGCCCAGTTGAAGCCTGGAGGTAGAGGATTTCTAGAATTCTGTGCAGAGGTCTGAGCCCAAGATACTGGTTGGATCTTATTATCATTTACAGCAAGATAAAGCAGAATGAATTTGGAGCAGCTGATCTGGAACTGCTCCTGAATGCTGACCCTGATAGCCAGAGGCCAGAACGAATACATTAGTGTCCTGTGCTCCAAGGGAAACTCATTTGCCTTTGCAGAAGTAATTGAGAAATATAAGGAGGGGTGAAAAAAACTACGAAAGCAATAATCATTTTTCCTATAAACATCCAAAAAGGCCTCTCATAGAAAGTCCACCTGTTTTGAGGTGGCATTCAACTGGAACTTAGTCTCTGAACAGGCCTGGGCCTAGGAACCAGCTGTGGTCATGTTAAAAGCCACCATGAGCTGCCCAGCTTAAGCAGGCCACCAGGTATTAGGCAAAGATCCTGCGCCTCCCTGGGCCACCCTTTGCTGCCCAAGTGCCCATTTTTTGCATATATTTGTTTCCCAGCCTGTATTTTAGACATTTTATAATTTTAAAATACTCTCCCAGTTCCCTCCAGGTGTTGATGATGGAAACACTCAAAGGACAGTCATCTGTATTAAAGGCTTAGCAGCTTTCCTGCTTTAGCTGGGGAATTCAGTTCAGACCTGGAGTTTTCTTACATTCTATCTCTGAGCATTTCCACTGAGGGTGTTTGGCCAGCACGTGAGACTCTGAGTCTCCTGAGCCAGCAGACCGCAAGGACAGGCCTGAATTGTCCACTGTCCTCAGGAGGGATGTCTGTCACATACACTCCTCTGGCATACACCATGGGCCAAGCGAAGCAAACCATATTATGTTCACAGGAGTGAGAGGGACACAGTTACGTCACCAAGAACACAAGACTGTACCAAGAGGACAGTGTTGGGAGACTGTGTCCTTCTCTCTGAGCCAAACTGGAATCATGTGAAGAAGGGAAATTTTTCCTCTACAACTCTTAGTCTGAGATTTTAAAACTGAAGAAAACTGCTTTGGGAAGGCCAGAACTCCAAATGCGCCCTCTAATTAGTGAAAATTTCAAGTTTCAGAGGCTTTCCCTATAAAACATCATAGAATTCTTTGATTTTAATATTGATAGAAAAGTTTAATTAATCACTTTTTTATATTAATGCTTCAGACAAAATTTTTCTAAACTCTAAAAATGTCAACCTTGTAAACACAATCTGGCATTTAATTATCTCTATAGTAATGGTATGTGCACCCAACCCAAACATTCTATTGCTTGTTAAATATGGTAATTCTCAAAGTGAGGTCCCTGGACCAGCAACATAAGCATCACCTGGAAACTTGTTAGAAATGTAGATTCGCCCACCGCAGATTTACTGCATCAGAAATTCTGGTGGGTAGCCTCTAGAGATCTGTATTGAACAAGCTTCCAAATGATTCTGATACTATTTAGCTCTGGTCTATGAGATGGCTTCATAGATCAATAAAGCAATGCATGACTCATCTCATAAAGTAAACAAAGCAAATACATAAACAAAAAAGCACCAGAAGCTTGTTTAAAAATAGATAGTGTAGCGCTGGGGATATAGGTTGGTAGTTAGAGTACTTACCTCACATGTATAAGGCCCTGGGTTCAAAGATCCCAGCACCACACACACACACACACACACACACACACACACACACACACACACAAAGTGTTAAAAGGTAAACTTAGATGCATTAAAATTTTAAAGAATGTATTTAAGTTAACAGGGATTCGTGTATTGGGCATCACCAAAACACCAGAAATTTAGGCACGGGGGGGGGAAAATTTTATAAGATGTTTGAGGAAACAAGATAGAAAATATTTATTGGTTGAAGTGCAAGGCCTCTCTTTGGGGTCAGCTGGCGATGTCTGATTGGTTAAGCTGAAGCTTCATTGTACTATTGACAGGGAAGTCAGTTCCTGTTTGCTTGTGTAGAAACGCACAGCGGAGCTGTCTCTGCCCAGTGACTTCCTAATTAAAATTTTAAAACTTCACATCATGTACAACCACAAGCATGGGATCTTGATTAGAATAAGTTATACTCCATGTATGTTTAACCTGTCAAAATATACTCTATTGCCATATATATATATATCAAAAAAGAACAAATCAAATTAAATTAAATTTAAAAAATAGTAAAATAACTTGTGCATAATATCACATGTAAATAACTACCACATGTGTCAAATGCTTAACCTGACAGTTAATTAACCCAACGATGCATAAATTATATGACAATGTGTTTTAGGAAACGATTGTGTACAGCCAGTGCCCTAATCTTTTTTTCTTTTTTCTTTCCTTCCTTCCTCTCTCCCTCCCTCCCTTCCTTATTTTCTTCCTTCCTTCATTCTTTCCTTCCTTCCTTCCCACCCTCCTCTCACTTTCTTTCCTTTTCTTCTTCTTTTTTTTTTTCTTTCTCTGCAAAAATAAACACCTGCTGGTTCCCACAGATGTTACATCATTTCCGCTCCCAAAGGTTCATCGACAGCTGCTCCCGGGGTCCCACAGGACTGGCCTGTCTCTCCTCCCTCCTGGCTCATACGCTTCCTCCTCCCCTGCACAGATGCTGCCTCATCCAAGGGCATCGCTGTTTTGAAATACAAGTGGTTGTGGTTCTGACCACAATGCCACTAAAAGCCATGACACAGCAGACTTGAGATGGTTCGTTTTGATCCCGACTTCTGGAACAACAGAGAGCGTCTTCTTCTTCCTCTAGCCCTCTTTTGCTGCCACCTGTCCAACTCCCGAAGTCCTTGGAAGATTCAGTGTTCCCTTCCTGCGTCCAGTTCTTGATCAACACTGCAGCACCTCCAGGTGCCTAGTTGAGATAGGAATGTGGGAATAAAGGGAGAGATTCTGAGCTCAAAGAAGCACTCCTGAGCCACTGAAATGCAGGAAGCCATGAAGTTAACTCCTAGTGACCCAGCCAGAGTCCTGGTCCATTGTCAGAAGTAGCTTGAGGGCAGAACACCTGCGCAGCTCCACCTCTAGGGCAGCCCTAGCGACTGTCCCTCCAAAAATGCCAACACCCACACCAACAGGTTGCTGTCTCTCCCTCTGAAACTGCCTCCTTTTTGCCCTTAAAACTTATATTCTTTGCTTTACCCCAAAGGCTATTGCCCCCACTTCTCCCTTGAGTATGTGTCTGCTTTCCTAAATAAACCTCTATGTCTTTGACTGGCGTGTGCTGACATTCTTTTCCATCATGGGTCCTGAGACAAGGTCCCCCTTCTCTCTTGGCACTCTCAGGGCCCTTCTTTGGACTACCCACTCCCAGGACACTGGTTTCTGATTCTGTGCTTTTCCCGTCCCCTGCAAACTGCTTCCCTGTATTTTATCTCATTTCTTCCTCCCTTTGTTTGGTTTCCCTTCTCCTTGGTTTCCTCTCTTCTCCATCAGAGCCCTCTCATTCCTTGCTGTCTTCTTTTCTTTCCTTCATCTTATTTTCCCTTTCAGCCTAGCTTCAGTCACAAGTGAATGGGTGGATCCCCAGAGGAGCCACCAGGAAGGCAGACAGACAGCACAGAAGTGGTCATGGCGTCCCGAGCGTGAAGGGCTGAGTCCTTTGCTGGGCCCTCCTGGCAGTGACAACATTTAGAAGCCAGGACTGCCCTGACATCAATGGGCTGTGCATGGGGTCTCAGGGGTGTGCCCAGTTTGAGGCTCTGTCTGTGTCTGGCCTCATTTTCCTCCTACTCTCCCCCACCCCCAACCTCCTGGGGATATCTGCTCTGAGAAACATGCAAGAGGGTAGCCTCTGTCGTAGTTGTGAGCCACACACCCTGCTTTTAAGTTTTATGCTAATAAAACTAAAACACTAGTTTTATTAGTATAAAACTAGTGCAGAAGAGGTAATTAATAAAAGGTACATACCCAACAGCCTTCTTGTCTCCAGGTGACAGAGATTTAAACGTCTCCCCAAATTCCCATTCTCCCAAGGCTTGTACTCTTCTCATAAGCTTGTGCCCCTTAGCCAGAAATCTAGAGGGCATGTCGGAGTTCTACTCTTCTGCAAAGTGCATTCTCAGGCCATCTTCTACTCCTTGTGGCAAATAATGACCTTTCAATAATTTTTGACCATGTCCTCCTTGATTCAGAAACACCCAGATCTTGCTAAGCATCACCTTCTTCATTCCTAAAATTCAGCTGTGTCCTCTTTAATATCTAGTGACCAGCATTGCCTTTAATGCCTTTAATGGACAAAGGTGTGTCCCTTGCCACCTCTCAAGGACCTGCCCCTAGTATTTTACCAAATATGCTGGAGATAGATTTTGCCAGGCACAAGATGAAAGGAAGGAAAGACTTGAACAACAGTCAGCGAAACCCAGGAGGGGGCCGAGGGAGCTGTCTGTCCTGAGAGCCAACCGCCCTCTCGTACTCCAACCTGGCTAGACCTTCAGACGGCATTCATAGTAGTTGTCCTGTGTGCCTGTTTCTCAGTTGGACCCTCTGTCTATAGCTTTGGCAGGCAGTGACAAAGCTGGAAAGATGCTATGCCATTCCATTTAATCCACCAAACACCCAGTGAAGTAGGTTCTTATCATTATGTTCATGAGGAACTTCCATGTGGAGAGGAGGTAACTTCAACAAAGTCTCATAGCTAAGAAATAGCAGGGCTGCCCTGGAAAACTCTGAGATCACGCTTCTCTTGATTTGAAAAGGAAGATAGTTATAATGTAGACTTAATTAAGGCCTTTTTGTATTTCTGTTTGAGTCCTTTTTTCTTTCTTCCCCTTTTGATCTCATATCATGTAAATCTTTCTAACTCAGAATTGGGATAAAAAGCTTGGCATACATTTTTTTTCCTTGAAAATAACATAAATTAATAAAAGGCCAAATTTCTGTTCCATCAAACAAAACATGATTAAAAGTACCAGAACATTTTCTTGGGTTGAAGGTAGAAGATTCCAAGCACTACACTTGTGGATGAATTTTTGATCATGAATAACTCTGCTTTTGTTGATTGATTGATTGATTGATTGGCCCTTACGGGTCAACATGAACCACTTCCTGTTGAGGCAGTTAGCTATTTCTCTATAGTTTGTCACCGTTTTTTTTTCCCCCTAACACTTATCAAAGGAGCTACCCTTTTACTTCTTACCACCAGGACATCAGGAAAACAACAAAGTAGTAATCTGATACAATTTATTTTATACCAGGATTGAATAAAGATGGTGGTGTGTAAATATAGTTCATTACTGGTAGCAGGTTTTCTTTCTTGTTCTCTTCTAATGCTTTAAGTAAAGGCATTTTGTTCATAAGTATAGGGAATCCTATATGATAGCTGGACTTCACTTTGAATATGTATGTAAGGAAAAAACAAAATCAAAATGCTTAGGGCTTCCTTGGGCCATGCTATGCCCTGCATATCAGACCCACATGAGAAAGCCAATTACACACTGATCTGCTAAATTCTTTGATTTTTAGTTCTGAGTCTGCCACAGGCATATGGCGTCTCTAAGAAAGTCTTTGAAAAACCTTGTTTTCTCTTCTTCCATTGCAAAATGAGACTTTACAATCTGCTGTGGAAATTCTGAGGATTAAATATCAAATGATGGCAAAGCGCTTTGAAAGTACTAAATGGGTTATTAATAATTTAAGAGAGAAGCAGGCCTTCATCTGAGTTGTTGAAAGGAATATGTGGCACATTTATTTCATCATTTATCATTTCACTGAAACTTCTGCTACCTTGGGCTACTCAGAAAATCATCTGATTCCTTTTAGAATAAGACTTTAAGATTAGCTCTTGTTTTATAGTTTTCAACGTACTTTTACACAAGTTATCTTTTTTGTGCTCCTAAAAAAAACTCCACGTGGTATAAATAATATATAGTTGGCTCTCCACATCCATCGGTAATACATATATGAATTCAACCAACCAAGAGATGACTTACTTAATCGAACAGGGGTTCATTATTCTTACTTAAGGAAAGGCCTCAAGGGGTCTGAAATATAGAGTAAATGCAGAGGATCAATAGTGTCACCAAAGGTCCTAGCTCATTCTAAAATATTCTCCTTTTGCAATCTTTGGTGAATTGGCTTGTCACCTAACAATCACAAAATGGCTGCTACAGCCCCTGATACCATATTGACTTTCAAGACAGGAGGAACAGAAGAAGAGAACTCTCATTAACCATATCGGTTCCTTTTTAAGGAAAACCAGAGCTTTTCCAGAAGCCAACTCAAGCAGGGTTCCTCTAAAACTGGATCATATGACCACTGCTAAGGAAAAAGAAGTGACAGGAATGAGTGAAGGCTCAGTGGAGGGAGGCAGCAAGGAAAAAAGTGTTTAGAATAGCTTTGAGGGAGCCCAGTGCAGGAGGCTGTTTGGATGACTAATGAGAGGCATTAAAAAATCAGTTTTTCAAGGTGGCATAGCAGAGGAGATTAAAACCGATCTGAGTCTTTGATGAAATGAAAATATCTAACAACAACTTATAAAGTCAAACAATACTTTCAGGGTGTGACCGTGACCCTGGGTGCTCTCACTCCATGACTCCCTTGTACCCCCTCACAGTGCTGCAGCAGCAGGTTTTCCGCGTTATGGACCAGTTTGTGATTGCTGTAAAGGGAACCTGCTTTATTAGCATTCCACAACCTCGGCCTGCTCCTTCCTTTTCTTGTTCTATTCCATTATAAAGAGAAGCTCAGCAAGGTCACAATGAATAAGTTAGAAAAATGAGTCACTTTAACAGGGCTGCTGCGGGGAAGACAAATTTGTGGTTCCCCAGTTGGAATCAGTAAGGGTTTGTCTGCAAGAAAAAGTGCTTTAAGGATGTAATGCAAGGAACCGGGTGCCTACGTCATTGTTGCAGGGGCTGCAGGAGAAGAGTCCAGAAAAGATGCCCAATCAGCACCATGGAATATCTGCTTCCTCGGAGGCATATGGACACATGGCACTTCTGGAGATGATGTTTGGATTGATGGACTTCAAAACCCATTGCTGATGCTAGGACCCAGGATCAGGGAGCTGTAGCCACTGCTTGCCTGTCATTGAAGCCTCTCAACACACAACTGGGGGGCGGGGGAGCAAACACAGGGCTTCTGCTCCAGAAAAAGTGTCACAGCCATTTGTGCCAACAGACCCAGCAACAGAATCATGGCCATGTCTCTCATGCACCCGAGAGTCTCTCTGGCTTTCATATCCCATATTAGAAGTTGGGAAATGTAGGTGTTAGTTCACCAGATTTTGCAGGACTCTAGGCACCCATGCAGGAGGTGGAACTGATGCCGAATGCTGACCTACCCCACCCATGACATTTCTTTCCTCTCAGGTACAGGAAGAGATGGGAACCAAAGGGTTAGCCATAGAAAGGACTTTCCCATTTGCTTCTAACTTTTGTCCAGGACTTGCTCACACCATCTGAATTTACCCGGGTGACAAGTTCTACTGACATACCCTGCATTTAGGATAGATCCCGCAGGATGTCAGATCTGGTGTCTGGTGTCATTGTTCACTGTGGATTTATTTTGTGCCAGACATCATAGTTAGTGCTTCACATCTAATTTATTAAAACTCACACAACCCTGATATGGCAGGAACTGCTGTTAGAGACAATGCCTCATAAAGATATCAGTGGTGGCGCTCCGTTTAGCAGGACAGTCTGGCTCCAGAATCCAAGTGCCCAAGAAGAATGGTATAGTGTTGCTACTCCACAAAGTAAATTTAAATAGATAGCCACAGTGTAGGAATTCATCCCTCACAATCTATTTTTGCATCTGCTATTAGGATTTGCTAGCTCCATGGTCAATAGAAGTTGGTGACTTTTAAAACAGTAACCGAAGATAGTCCTGCTATGATGGGTGAACGCTCCCAAGTCTGGGGTCCCCTGCTTGATTCTGGCTGTCAGCTGGGATGTCAGTTCTTAGAGGGGCTCCCTGGCTTCATTACAACCTGGTAACTACTGCATGCAGAGGACAAGCATCCCTAGAGAAGAAGACAGCCAGGGGGCATCTCTGTTGCCTTTTAGGATTTAAATTGTCTCTTACACAAGGTCCCCAAATCACCAGATTCAAAGAGTGTCCGTGGCACCTAATTGGAAGTGCTTAAAAGGCATGACATATTGACATAGTCATATTTGGGAAATTTGATCTATACACTGTCTTTAAGATGATATTGTGTTTCTTAAAAATGTTTGCTACTTGGTACTGGTACCAAAACAGGCGGGTGGACCAATGGTACAGAATAGAGGACACAGAGACTAATCCACAAAGCTACAACTATCTTATATTTGATAAAGGAGCTAAAAGCATGCAATGGAGGAAGGATAGCATCTTCAACAAATGGTGTTGGGAAAACTGGAAATCCGTATGCAACAAAATGAAACTGAATCCCCTCCTCTCACCATGCACAAAAGTTAACTCAAAGTGGATCAAGGAGCTAGATATCAAATCAGAGACTCTGCGTTTGATAGAAGAAAAAGTTGGCTCCGATCTACATATTGTGGGGTCGGGCTCCAAATTCCTTAATAGGACACACCCATAGCACAAAAGTTAATAACAAGAATCGAGAGAACTTCATCTTAAACTGAAAAGTTTTCTCTCAGCAAGAGAAACAATAAAAGAGGTAAATAGGGAGCCTACATCATGGGAACAAATTTTTACTCCTCACACTTCAGATAGAGCCCTAATATCCAGAGTATACAAAGAACTCAAAAAATTAAACAATAAGAAAACAAATAACCCAATCAACAAATGGGCCAAAGACCTGAACAGACACTTCTCAGAGGAGGACATACAATCAATCAACAAGTACATGAAAAAATGCTCACCATCTCTAGCAGTCAGAGAAATGCAAATCAAAACCATCCTAAGATACCACCTCACTCTAGTATGATTGGCAGCCATTATGAAGTCAAACAACAACAAGTGCTGGAGAGGATGTGGGGAAAAGGGTACACTTGTACATTGCTGGTGGGACTGCAAATTGGTGCGGCCAATTTGGAAAGGAGTATGGAGATTCCTGGGAAAGCTGGGAATGGAACCACCATTTGACCCAGCTATTGCCCTTCTTGGACTATTCCCTGAAGACCTTAAAAGAGTGTACTTACAGGGATACTGCTACATCAATGTTCATAGCAGCACAATTCACAATTACTAGACTGTGGAACCAACCCAGATGCCCTTCAGTAGATGAATGGATTAAAAAAATGTGGCATTTATACACCATGGAGTATTACGCAGCACTAAAAAACGTCAAAATCATGGAATTTGCAGGGAAATGGATGGCACTATAGCAGATTATGCTTAGTGAAGCTAGCCAATCCCTAAAAAACATATACCAAATGTCTTCTTTGATATAATGAGAGCAACTAAGAACAAAGCAGGGAGGAAGAGCAGGAAGAAAAGATTGACATTAAACAGATACATGAGGTGGGAGGGAAAGGGAGAGAAAAGGGAAATTGCATGGTAATGGAGGGAGACCCGCATGGTTATACAAAATTACATATAAGAGGTTGTGAGGGGAATGGGAAAATAAACAAGGAGAGAAATGAATTACAGTAGATGGGGTAGAGAGAGAAGATGGGAGGGGAGGGGAGGGGAGGGGAGATAGTAGAGGATAGGAAAGGTAGCAGAATACAACAGTTACTAATAGGGCATTATGTAAAAATATGGATGTGTAACCGATGTGATGCTGTAATCTGTATTTGGGGTAAAATTGGGAGTTCATAACCAACTTGAATCTAATGTATGAAATATGATATGTCAAGAGTTTTGTAATGTTTTGAACAACCAATAAAAAAAATGTTTGCTACTTACATTTTTAAATAGAGAATACATTTGTGTGGCTTAAAATTCAGACACATAAGCATGTGTGTGTATGTGTTTGTGTGTGTGTGTGTGTGTGTGTGTGTATAGACAGAAATTTAGAGAAAAGTCTCTCTCCACAGCTCTCTAGTTCCCTTCTGTGAGGGCAACACATGCCATTAGTTTCCATATGTCCTTCTGGAGGTATGGCATGCTTCTATAAGCAAATACAGTACATGTGCATAGACCTCTCCTCCAACCACTCCAGAAAGTAATAGACTCCCCTTTCAGTACTTTTATTTATTACTTATAAATAGAAGTCATTATCTGTCTGTCTCCTCAGACTTTTTGAAGTTATTTCATATTCCAATGTAGAGATGTACCACTATTATGTCTTATTAATAAAGATTTAAGGTGTTTTCCAAAAAAAAGTGCTATTACAAACAAGACTGCAATGAACAACCTCCTACCTCTGTCACTTTGTGGACATATTTCCTGGAAGTGGAATTTATGGATCAACAACTCTATGCATTGGCATCTTTGTCCAATTTTGCCAAATCTCAGCACTGATTTTCACAGTGTCTGTTTCATGGCAGGCTCCTTAACAAAGAGTTATTAGACTTACTGGTCTTTGTCAAAGTGATGAGTAAAACATGGTTTATCTAAAAAAATATGCATTTCTCTCTTACGAATGGTGCTGAGTTAAGCATCTGTGTTAAAGAGAACTTTACATTCCCTTTTCTTTCCTTCAACTATCTATGTGTTTATATTTTTTGCCCTCCAAAGATTGTTTTGACAGGCATAAACTTTATTATTATAATTATAATTATAATAATAATAATTATTATTATTCCTGGGTTTCTTTGCAATGAAGCAACTCTGACTCTCTGGCAGACACCTGTGATCACTGTCCTAAAAGCCTCTCCCAGTGCTGAGGTGAGAGGCAAGGACGGAGCCGGCCCCAGATGAGTAGAACATTACACTGATGAACCTTGGCATGGGAAAAAAAAATGTAAAAAGGCTCTGAGTGAACCAGTCATCCAGAGTGGTAGGAGAGAGGGATTTTGTTCATTTTCAGTAATAAACGAGGGTTAAAATAAATGCCATGTATTCAAAGAAGCAAGAAGGAGGAAGACTATTAACGCCAATTGAGATGAACTTCCAAACTCTAGAACTTGGTCTTTAGAGGAGGGAAAGATGTCTTGAAGCATTGTTCCTCCCTCTAGTTGACTGCTTCAAAACAAAGCAGAAGTGAATTTAACAGAGGTGTGGACTGTCTGCGAACTCAATTTTTAGGTGCAAATGTTTTGATTGAAAATATTGTGGTAATAACACCTGAGTGAAAGGAAATTCTTTCTGGTTACTTTTTCTACTGGAAACACATATATAAGCTTACACTAGAAAATATACACACACATAGAAAAATGTATGTGTGTGAGTGTGTATATGTGTGTGGTGTAAGAATGTGAGTATGTGTGTGTGAGTGTGTGTGGGTGTATGTAATATTATCGAGTTTCTGATCATCAGCTAAAAATCTAGCTGGGAATGGGAATCCAGTTTGGGGTTCTCTGTGGCAGTGAACCTGAAACTGGGGTGTGGAGGGGTGAGGAAAAGGCAATAGTGGAACAAAACCAAAGGTTGTTCTCGCCTGACCAGGCTGTGAGGCAACAGCTTTGGATGTGGCCAACTTTGGATTTTTCCATGCTTCTGGGGACTGTAGGACAGACCACAAAGTGGACTCCAGGCAAATACAAAGAGAGGGAGAGAGGGGGCGGGGAAGAGTTTTCCCCACTATGTCCAGCCTTTCCTGGAGACCTTATAATTAGCCAGCTGACTGACTGAGCTTCCTCCACTTCCTCTGCTTCCTCCTCTGTCATGTTCTGGGAAAGTGATCACATGGCAGAAAAGGACCCAGATAAACACCCAACTGGGTGGTATTTGTCCACATTTGTCTGTGTTTTATAATCTTGTTGTTCCAACCTCCTTGAGGGCCAACAGTCAAACTTATTTTATAAATCTTAGTCTCCAAAGAGAGAAAGCAGCATAGGGGTTTTACTAGTTGAACAGCGTTAATAACACGAGTCTGAGCCCTTTGATATAGAAAGAGTGTTGATCCTATCCCCTGCATGAGGAAACCACCACCTTAATCCAGACATGTAGGCAAAATGAAAGGTCTCACCTGGCTCATTGTTAACCTCCCAGCTCCCACAGAAGAAATAAACTGCAAATATTTTCTGCATACCACATAACACAATATTCTTTTTTGTGCAATGAGAACCAAAATATTAGAAAGAAGAGGGTGAGTTTGTGCACAACCTTGGCGCTGTCACTGGCCGTCCACGGGCCCCCTCTCTGAGTTTGTTTCTCTTTGTCACTGTTACACTCAAGCCAGCTGCAGCTGGGGTGTTGGGTTTTCCGGCTCACAGCTTTACTGCCACCAGTGTGGAGTTTGCATGAGTGTCCTGTGAAACCCAAGAGCCTCTCAAATGCCAACTCTGAACGTTAGAACTTAGACCCTGAGAGCTCTTGGGTGTGTTGGCAAGGTGGACCCTGACACGAAACGAGGTGCTTCCAGAGGGGCAGAGTCCTTGGTGGCATGGATCAGTCAGGGTTAAGGAGTGGAAGAAGCAGAGTGACATGGTGAAATGACATCCAATGTTGCTTCTGCATAATACATGCCCCACCCCCTCACCCCAGCTATGCACCACAAAGACCATTCTAGAAAAAGCAACCAACCTGAAGTGAAGAAGACTTGTTGGGACTATTCCCCCAAGTTCCTAGCAAGACTAATAATTTCTCCTACTAACCTGGTTTGTCCATAATGATTTTCTTGAATATCCCCAAACTGGGTTTTCACACATCAAGTTCTGTAGCTTAAAGATCAAATAAGAAGGAAAAAGGACAAAGGTTTTCCAGGGCTCGAGGGGATAAACACTGCATCCAAGGCCAGAGGAGGGCACATTTTTAGTCTCCTGGGGCTGCTCTACCAAAATACCACACACAGGGTAGCTTCAATAATAGAAAAAAATTGTTTTTTTTTTTTTTGAGATAGGGTCTCACTATTACTTAGGCTGTTCTCAAATGCCTGGGATCAAGTTATCCTCTTGCTTCTGCCTCCTGAGTACTTGGGAGTATAGGAGCTCACTACCAGCCATGTCTGGGTGGCAACAGAAATTTATTTCTCAAAGTTCTGGAGGCTGGGAAGTCAAGGTCAAGGCTCCAGCAGGCTCTGTGTTTCCCATTCATGGATGGCCATCTTTTCAATGTGTCCTCACATGGATTTCCTTGTTGCGTGCTCATGAAAAGTGATCTCTCTCTCTTTTTCTCCTCTGGTGAAGGGGCAAACCCCCATGACATAATCATAATTACCCCACAAAGTCCCACCTACAAAGCCTATCACACTGGGAGCCAGGACTTCAACATATACATTTTGGGGAGATACAAACATTCAGCCCATAGTATCAGACTCGGGAAAGTTCAGGTCATGCAACAAGCTCCCTTTTTCCCTGTGAAGAGCCTGAGTAGAGTTCAAGCCCCTCATTCCTGCTCCAAAACTGTCTTGGGAGAGGAACAGCAGCAATTGAAAAGTCCAAGCAGAGACATCTGAGAACAAATTCACAGGGTCTGGCCAGTTCAGTAGCTTACAGAAAAACAGCCAAGGGTTACTATGAGGAATGGGTCAGGAAGAAACCTGGGGTCAAAGGAAAAGGCTTCAGTGTGAGGGAACTTGACAACCAAGGACAGAAGCAAGGTCCATGACATTCTGATGTGGACACTTACAGGATATGTGTCAAGGTACTTAATTTCTCTAAGCCTCAGTTTTCCTCTTGTACCCATCCCACAGAGCTGGTGTGAAAATCACATGAGTAGTACACCTCCAGTTGTTAGACCAATGCTCTTGTACACAATACGTGCTCAATAAAAGCTGGTGTGATAACATCAATGGCAAACACTGTTCCAAAGGCCAGGTGGTATGCACCTCACCCCTGGGGTTGATGGAGCAGGACCCATATGACCAAGAGGCTAAAAGATATGATGGCAAAATGAAGTGAAATATCATACCGGGGCCAGTAAGGACCAAATGACACTTCTCTGGAGCCTATTTATAAACCATATTCCCCAGATTTACATCAACTAGCCAAGGAAGAAATGGAAGAAAAGAAAAACAACAACAACAACAAAACCCAAACAAACATCAGCAACAACAACAACCAAAAACCCATAATGTAAGGAGTACGGGGTAATTACCCAAAATATACTATTTCAAACTACTTGAGATGGAGACAACTTTAGCTGACAAATCAAATCTATTCTACCTTCCAGAGGCACAAGAAAGGGTAGAGCAAGATGCGACCATGGAAAATGCAGGGAATTCCTTTTTACACATATCCAAGCCATAGGTGTGAGCTTGACTCTTGCTCAGTGATATCTGCCCTTGATTTGTAAAGCACCAAATAAGATCTTATGCACGTTGGGTTTCTGCCCATCCATTTGCTTTTCTATACCTGTTAGCAGAAGTGCTAATGATCACCAGAACCCTTCGTTCATTGATCAGCAGTTTTCCTACCACTACAATGATGTTTAAAATGAATTTGATTCATTTTTATTATTTGAACAAGAAAATGTGAGGTTTAAAGTCTAAGGAAGAAAATTTCAACCACTAATTGTCTCACCAACAAGAATTATAAGCACAGATAGCATTGTTAAGCTTTACTCTAAATCTTTATTTATGCATATTTTAAAAATTAAAACTAAATGTTTATTTGGTTTTTCTATTCAGCACTATGCCATGCACATTTTCTTTTTGTCCCTTAAAGGATCCTTTTATTTTAGAATACTTTTCAGTTGTATAGGAAAGTTGCAAAGGTAGCACACAGTTTCTGTATGCCCTCTGTTCTCTTTCCCCTAACATCAGTGTCTCTCATGACCACAGCACCCTTATTAAAATTAAGTCATTAACTTTGTCACATTAGTATTAACTAAACAGACTCCATTAGGATTTCACCAGTTTTCCACTACTGTCCTTTTTCTGCTTCAGAATCCAATCAGGTTGTCACTGGATTGCAGCAATGTTTTATCTCTATCTTACCAATGAGTAAAAAAAAAAAAAAAAAAAAGGGGTGATAGACGAGTAGTTCGGCCAAGGCCACAAAGCTTAGAGATAAGGCTAAATTATTGCAACAGCAACAACCACCTCTACTTCTACTTGGAGTCTCCTGCATTTCAGGTGTGATGTGGTCATGCTCATTTTCCTAGGAATTAACTGGGAATAAAAATTTGTTTGTAAATCATTTTTATGCCTATATAATATTCTATCATATTCATTGACATGAATTTATTAATAGTTTTTTGTATTAAAAATTTTTATACCATTTCTGCAAATATTGGACACTAAGATAGTTTTCAGTTTTTCACTATGATTAATGATACTGGAATAAACTCATTTTAAGTAAATCCTTTGACATCATATTCTGGATTTTTAGAAATAAAACTAGTTTTAAAAAGATATGAAATTTATATTTTATTTACAAATTATTTCTCAAAGTTATTAAAACACTTAGAAATGTTTTTATTAGCATGTAGTAGATGCCAAGTGTTTGCTATTACTTTGTTATTAGTACCCAGAGACGTGGGATGCAGAGGTGCTCTATACAAGGTAAACTTGGCTTAGCTGGAACTCTGCTTCCCATTCTCCCCCTCTCTATACGGTTTTGCTTTGAACTGGCCTAAAGATAAATTCGGGAAATATTTGGAGCAAGAAAGTGAAGCAGGAACTGTTGAGAGCCACAGCCAAAGGGGTCCCAGCAAACTTCCAGCTGCCAGCAAACTTCCAGCTGCAGGCTGATGATTGGCTCACAGCGGCCCAGCAACATCTAGCTGATTGGCTCCTCTACCGTGATGCTCATTGGGCTGTTTCCCTGCCCTTTCAGACCACGGAGCTGCTCATTGGGGGACTTTTTTGGCTCCGCCCACACGACCCAGCCAATGGGCCTCAAGAGTAGGAGGATTGTGGGAGGTGAGGAGGCTTGTGGTTGTGAGAGAGGCTTGTGGGAAGTCGGTGGTGGCAGTTGGGCTCTGAGGGTTTTTCCTGAGGAGCTCTTTTGTTTGGCGTGTGTGGTTCTAAAAATAAAGTTAGTTTCTTTTGACTAGTGGCTCCTGAATTGTGCCCAGCCAGACTGCGGCAGGAACTGGGCCCACAACTCCAGTTCATGCCAGATCTCCTCCTCCAGCTTTTCTGAGTCTGGGCCAGGTCCATGTGGTGGGTTCCCTATGAAGGGCACCAGCTTACATGGCCAGATCAGCCATGTTATTGGGGTTGGAGGTGAAGGAAGCCATAGATTCTGCATTGTCCCTGCTTTCCTTAACTTAGGACCATTTAAAAAATATATTTCTTTTTAGTTGTAGATGGACACAATACCTTTATTTTATTTTTATGTGGTGCTGAGAATGGAACCCAGTGCCTCATGCATGCCAGGGAAGCGCTCTTCCTCTGAGCCACAACCAGGACCATTTTTTGTTCCCATTTGGCAGATCTGCTGATGTGAGGCCAACATCAGAGCAGAAGGAAAGCCTTACCTTGACTTCTCAATGGGTCCCCACAACCGAATAAATCCTCTACCCCATGGGATCCCTGATAGTTTTGCTTCACTGAAGGAAAGTTGACTGATCTTCTGAATTTTTACATCTCAAACCTATTCAAATTTTTCATTGTACCTCTCAGCAAGAGGCAAACCCTCTCATATATGTTCTATGCATTTCTTGTATTATTCTTAGCTATTTTATGTCTTTTGTTGACATTAGAAAGGAGATTATTTGTTTTCCTTATCATGTCTCCCAATAAATTTTTTTAAATTATTGATTTTTACATATTTCATATTGTATCTGGTCACTAGCCATTCTCTCATCAGTTCTAAATTTTTTTTTTTTCCCAGTGTGGGGATTGAACTCAGGGCCTTGTACGTGCCAGGCAAGTGCAACACTGAGTCACATCCCCAACCTGGTTCTAGAAATGTTTTCAGGCCCTCTTCATACCACTTAAGAAAGGAAAAAGTACTGGAAGCATAATAAGGGACCCCTTCTCTTCTCTTAGGCATGTCTCAGCCTGTCCCATAATAATCCCTTTCCCCTCCAGTTGTTCCTTCCTGGAAATATCTTTCTCTTCTTGGTTCTCCAGTAAAACCTTCAAGATTTTCTCAGCTGTTCTTTGGAAAATGGTGTTTATGGAACTCTACCCTAATATTACCCTTCTGAGAAATAAAAAGAAAGCAACTGTTCTCTGGATTCCACTTTCTCCCTGTTTTACCCCAGCCCTTGGGATGGGTTAACCAATCCAGCCCACATAAA
The DNA here is from genome assembly GCF_001458135.2 of Marmota marmota marmota. Classification (NCBI taxonomy): domain Eukaryota; kingdom Metazoa; phylum Chordata; class Mammalia; order Rodentia; family Sciuridae; genus Marmota; species Marmota marmota. The sequence continues at coordinate 20,798,498 of NW_026000240.1, read as the reverse complement.
AAAGCTCTTAGTGTTTCTTCTCAGCCTGTGATAATCAGATCAAATTGCAGACTTAAAATGTAAATGACCCAGAATCTGAATGAACTTGCCCCTGGTGAAATTTCAGCCCTACAGAAAATTGGGTCTGGCTTCACTCTGAAAATCTAGCAGTAGCCAACAGACGCTAAGAAAGCTGGAAGAGTAGATCAAGATTAAATAAGCAAATCATAAACACTTAAGAAAAAGAATAATTTCTGCAGTCCATGAGGCTATTAAAAATGCAGTTCTTAATGACCAGAACAGAACATCATTGCTCAAATGAAAAGGACTATTCTTCACCCTCAGCTCTTAGCTGAATCACTGCTATTTAACACAACACAAATCATACTTTAAAATGCTTTAAGTGAATAAAAAAAATGAATAAATAGTTCTGCTGAATGAAAATACTGTGCTTCCTCTAAAATAGATGGAAGCAAAAGGCTTTCTGTTTGCTGGAACCTTGGCCCAAATCATGCCCTCCATTTGTTATTGTCTAGGCTTCAGGCTAAGAATGTCTTTATGTTATTCAATCACTGAAAAAGAATCCAATGCATCATTTTTTTTGTGGATATGAAAATTATGTGAAATTCAAACTTCTGGGTCCAGAAATAAAGTTTTGGAACTTCATTTAGATCACAGCTGCACCTATTTGTTGACACCTTGTATATGTCTTGTTTAATGGGACAAGTTGAGTAGTTGCAACCATGTAGCCTGAAGTACTTATTATCACTCTGAACAGAGGAGGTTCAGGGGCCCTGGGTAAACCAGAGCTTCTCAACCCAATCTTGGCACTACTGATATTTTGTAGCACCCCCTGACTACCCCACCCTCTCCTGCCATTATAAAACAATGTTTTCAGTCATTGCTGTCTCCTGGGGAGAAGAATCCCTCCTGGTTGAGGCTATGTGGCTGATTTAGGATCTGCATGATAAGAAAAGAGAGTTGGAGGTGGGAGGAAGGAGCAGGAGAGCAGCAAGGAGAGGAAGCAGTAGAAAAAGAAAACACTACTTGTTTTCTGAATTTTAAAAATATCATTTTTATTTCTAAAACTCCCCAAGCACAAATTATAACGGCATCAAGAAATAAAGCCCACAATGATTCTGGGCACGAAGGAATTACTCTAAGGTTATCTCCTCTCTCAAGACATCAGCTTTCCTATTAGCAGTCCCATTTGGAAAAGGCAGAACTTCCTATTTGCCAAGATTTAACATGTAAATTCTCTGACCAGCTCCCACTGGTAATCTAAGGAGGCTTTAGGTTTAGTTTGCTACAGGCCCCAGGCCTTTTTTCTTTAATTTCCAGAAAGCTCTGTGCTGAAAGATTTCCTCAGTGGGTAAAGGATTCACCCCAGGGAAGAGCCTTTCCCCTCAGAGGTCTTGTAAGAAACCTTACTGACCTCAGCTTTCCTGAGGTTGTATGTACTATGACCCCAAAGACTGGCGTCCCACCTGTCTCTGGTAGTCCCAGCTTGAGTCTAGGCTAAGAGTCAGGCAAGTCTGACATTCTGGGATTGTGAGGTGGGCTCTGTAGCACAGGGTAGTCTTGTCTGGGGACTAGAGCCTCCTGAGGGAGGAAAAAGAAGCCAGACACAGGGACTCAGCCCAGGACACCTGAAGGAAAGAGGCTCCAAGTCCAGTGAGCTGTCATGCTCATTTATCTTCCAGCCAGCCCCAACTGGGTTGAGACATGTGTCACTAAAATAAGCCCCGGGGACCAATTGCCCCCAAGCCCCATAAATCACCCAGTGTTTGTCTATCTAAATAATAAATGTTAACACCTGAAATCTATGCAATTGTCTATTTTGATTTTCATCAAGTTAAAAATACAATTCTTATATGTCTGTGGTGAGCAGGTGTCAAATATTCCTCTGATTCACTAATGAAGGAACCAACCAGATGAGAAGCTGCTTCAAAGAAAAATAGGAGCAACAGATACAATTGATCTTTATTATTCATAGAATTGGCATTTGAGAATGCACCCCATATTTGTACCTACTTGATAAGATTTCTTTGTAACCCTAAAGTCAAAACTCATGGCCCTTTTGAGGTCACTTGCAGAATTTTCACAAACCTGCAGAGGTCATGGGCGGATAACAAAATGTTTCAGTTCCCTAACATGCAAGTTTCCAACAGCGATTCAGCAAGGAAAATCTCTTCCTCCTTGTTTCAACTCCCACTAAAGCAAGGGTCTCTTTCATGGTCTATTTAGTGACACATGTTTGTGGGTTTTGTTTTTTTTTTTTTTGGGGGGGGTGATTTAATCGTTCAAAATAGCCCCCATGAGTAGTTTTGGTGTGCTAGCTCTTGTTCCTAAGTGTAAGAAGGCCATGATGGGCCTTCTAAAATGTAAGTGCTCATCCCTGAGTTGCAGTGCTGTTGGCCATGAGTTCATAGTTAATAAATCAACAAGATAAACCACATAAGTGTCTTTAAATAGAAACACATAAAACAAGGTTATCTATCAGTCAACCCACAACAATGCTATGACCAAAAGCTTGTAGGAAACTAGTCTTTTATTTCCTCTGGGAGTAAAGCTTTGGTATTGGCCAATTAAGTTTTCTTGATGACTTCATAGACTGTAACTACCTGGAATAATGAGCATCAGGTGTATATATTTTCAGAAAAAAAACCCTGAAAAATTGGATAAAATAAATTGGTCAATGACCACACGGATAATAAAACTTTTATACCAGACAGAAATGATGTGCTGCTTGTCAATCTTCTAACAATTAACATCTACTCTACTGAGTATAAGACATAATGAATGGAAAGTCAAAGTTACAGTCACCCAGTGCATCAGAACCCTTAATAAGGCTTGGCAGACAATGTCTTAGGACAAGTTTTTTCCACCTTTGCATTTTAGGTCAGACAACTTTATTGCGGGGACTATCCTGTGTGTTGTGAGATAAACTGCAGCATTCCCAGGCCCACCTGCTTAAAGTGAGTAGGATCTTAAATTAACAATGAAACATGTCTCCATACACTGCCAAATGACCCCTGGGGAATGAAATTGACTCTGCTGAATTACCACTAATGTAGTATGATTTTGAAAGATTATGTGATAATTTTTGGCCCCTTTTCCAAATTTGGGATTATTATTATTATTTTTTTTAATGTGCTCAAGTCTTAGTCCATTGGGCTACTGTAACAAAACATCATAAACTGGTTTTCTTATAAACAACATAAGTTTGTTTCTCACAGTTCTGGAGAATGAAAAGTTCTAAGATCAAGTTCCCAGCTGGTTTAGGGCCTGGTAAGAGCCCATTTTTCTGGTTTATAGACAGTAGCTTCTAGCCTTGTCCTCACATGGCAAAAGGAATAGGCAGCTCTCTTGAAATCTCCTTTATAAGGCACTAATCCCACTCACAAGAGCCCTGTCTTCACGATCTAGTCACCTCCCAAGCCTCCATCTCCTAGGATATATTGGATCAAATTTACAGCATGAATTTTGAGGGGGACACAGATATTCAGACCATAGCATTCAGAAAAGAGTATACAAATTGTGTAGTCAAATGCTATGGTTTATATACAAGGTGTCCTCCAAAATCTCATGTGAGAGACAATGCAAGAATGTCCTGTGGTGAAATGATTAGATTATGAGAGGTGAACTCTAATCAGCGTATGAGTCCACTAATATGGATTAACTGGGTGGCAACTGCAGACAGGTAGGGTGTGGCTGGAAGAAGTGGGTCTTTGGGGTTTATATTTTGTCCTTGGTGAGCAGAAAATGCTCTCTCTGCTTCTTGATTGCTATGTGCAGAGAAGCTTTCCTCCCTCACACCCTTCTATCATGATGCTGTGTTTCACTCAGCCCCAGAGCTGTGGAGTCGGCTGACCATGGACTGAACCTCTGAAACCATGAGCCAATATATGCTTTTCATCCTTTATGTTGTTCTTCTCAGGTGTTTTGGTCACAGTGATGAAAAAGCTGAATAAAACATCAAATATATGTATATGTATACACACACACATACCCACATACAAAATGTATATATTATATAATACATATGTTCATATAAATATATGTATATATATTTGATTTTGACTTGATATTTGATTCTTTTCTTATTTTCTGTCTTGCTTACTGTGGGAGAACAACACACAATGACAGGAACACTCAGTAAACCTTTCCAGCAGGAAGTCACAAAGCTGGACATCTCCAGGGTCTCAGCTAGAGTTGGGGAAGGTGACTGGGGAGGGCAGGAGTGTGAGCAGAGACTGGGCTGCTGAAGCCCACCTATAGCTGCTCACAGGAGCCAACTTCTGTGAGCAGTGCAGGGTTGTCATTTATAAGGGATGAGGCCCTGAATGAACAGGACAGGAGAGTCCATTTGAAACCATGTTGCCACTTGTGCACACAAGCGGCTCAAGCCTGGGAATTCTGGGATGCTGACATCACCCAGTGAGGAGTCATCCCAAGGGTGTCTCCATGAAGGTAGTCTGGCCATTAATGACCAGAACCTGGAGGCAGAACAGGTTCAGTTCCTGACCCCTCCACTGAATAGCTGAAACTTTCTTAGCCTCTGTTGATCTATAAATTGGGGATAACAGTGGCATTAATCTCAGAGCATGTTGGAGGACACAGATGAGACGTAGAAAGATTCCTAGTGTAGTGTTTAAGAACTCCTTATGCTGTAACCAAACAGGACAGAGCTTGAAACCACAGTAGACAGGAAGCTGACTCCTTAGCTGACTTAGAAAAGTCTCTGATACACAGGACTCCGGGTCTACTGGTGCCTTACGACAGCAGAAGCTGCTACTTTTACTAATTTACTTTGTAATGAGAAAAATGAACCAATAGTAGTCCTCAGTGTGCAGTTATCTTCACATCTTTGATTATATTTGATAGCTACCAAAAAATGTATGGGACACAATCTAGAAGAGACTAAAAATAATAGATTGTTGCCTTTTGAGGGATAAATGCATGTTGTGTTCTACTTACGCCATGCCCAACAGAGTCATATGTATGTGACCTAAAAGAGCTCAAATGTGTGCAGAGAGTGAGGAACAGTGGCATCATAAAGTTCAGCCCAAGACTAAGAGGTTTCTACATGGATCAGTCGTGTGGTCTGTACGGAGCATGATACTGTATGAACCTATAATGGGGACGTTTTCCACTTTTATTTAACCATGTGTCCCCATTATGAAAGCACCATCTCCTCACTCTCAATTCTTGATAAGTATTTAAATCTTATTATATCATTTCCTTTTCCCTGTCAACTCCTTTAAACATAGTGACCATGTCCTTACATGTTTCTGTGAAAATGGCCAGAAAATAACTGAGAAAAAAGACATTATTCTTGGCTATGCTTAGAGCTTCAGTCAATAAAATGCTGGCCAAACCAAAATGAAGTGTAATTTTGAAGGGCACAGAAGAAAGCATTATATGACATATTCCGGATATTTTGGAGATTTTCCTAACATGCTTTCCAGAAAGCATTTTATTTGAATAAGTGCATGGAAACTGGAAACATTTCTTTGTTTATAATGTTTGGATAGAAAACATTTCTGATTGGGAACATTTGTTTTAAACATCTTGATGTGTACAGAATGGCCTTTTGTTTGGGAGAATTAGGGAACAGTAATAATTTTTGCAAAAGTTTTCCCCTTCTTGCTAAAATGTCAAAGTGTTTGCTGAAGTGCTGCTGCAGCAGAGGGTAGCCCTGAGGCCCAGACCAGATGGAAGTCTGCTGAACAGGGCCACATGTCACCTCCCTTGTAACATCAAGACACCTGTGCAAGCTGGGTTCCAATAGGATGAGGGTCAGGGTCTTGGGTACAGCCTTAAGAAATGTCCCTTCTGCCTCAGTGCCCTTCCAGAGCTAATTCAAGGGCTCCAAGTAATTTTTCAAGGCACTTTCCTGCAGCTTCAGAATAATTTATATATAGAGAAAAGAGCTCATGTTCTAAGCAAACTACTGGGTTTGTATATTATGGAGTATATAGGAATTTTATGTACTTATGGAGTATATAGGAATTTTATGTACACAGGATTTTTATCACATAGGATGCTTTAAATAACATTCAATCTCAGCCTATGTCATAATTTGTTACAGTCTTAGTAGGTCAGAGCATGGTCCTGCCAATCCTATGCACAGAAGAACTTTCAAAGGCCTGAGAAACAGCGAAAGAGTTGGGTCTCTTTTGTTATAGCATCAGCAAAATTCACATGGTCCCTAAGTCAGGGGTACTGCTCCTCCTTGGACCAGAGTATGACATTCTGATGGTATCTCCCCAGGGCAGCATGAAGACGTCCAGTTCCCAGATCTCTGACCCCTTTCTAGTTTGGAGACTTTGTTTTCCTTTCTTACGATGCAGCTTCTGAGACATTCTTGGCACACTCAGATTTACCTGTATACATTTCTAAATATGATGAGAGCAACAGTAGCAGCAGCAGCATCTGGGAGCTTATTAGGAATGTAAATTATCAAGCCCTCCCCTGGACCACTAAACCAGAACTTCTGAGGTAGGGGCAGAGTGGTGAGTGTTTTAACAAACACTCCAAGTAATTGTGATGCAAGGTTAAGTGTGGGAAAAAAAAAAGAAAAGAAAACTGACCTTGCACAATCCTGCCAATTATCTCAGACTCTTGAAAACAAAACCATCAGGTAACTTCTGTTTTCAGCCTTCACTATATCACACCCACCCCTACTTAAGCAAGGAAGGGAAGAGGCCTGGCCATATTCAAAAAATAAACACTACAGAGAAAACATAAACATGTCACTCTCTAAATTTTTAGTAATGGAAAACATACAAATTAGTATCTCAATAATGCTACTGTGATGTATAACTAGTTAGAACAAAATTTTAAAAATCTCAATATGCATTTTAATAAATTCTCCCAGATTAATATTAATAATAAATTTTAACCAGAAAAAGTTTCTGAGAGAGCAATTTATTGTGATTAATGAGAGAGGGCAGATGTGTGCTGGCTTGGGGTCAGGAAACTAGGATAAAAAGGTGTAAGGAAAATGCTAGCTACATCCAGGATGGGGAAGAAAGATGATTTCCCTTGGACCAATGTGAACTTTTAGAGAAGTTGGTCATCAAAATTGTGTTTTCAAAAGCAAAGCATCATCTGGGTGTGATGGCGCACAGCTGTAATCCCAGCAGCTCGGGAGACTGAGGCAGGAGGCTCCTGAGTTCAAAGCCAGCCTCAGCAAAAGCAAGGCACCAAGCAAGTCAGTGAGACCCTGTCTCTAAATAAAATGCAAAATAGGGATGGGATGTGGCTAAGTGGTCAAGTGCTCCGGAGTTCAATCCCCAATACCAAAAAAAAAAAAAAAAAAAAGCGAAGCCTCAGAATGACTTTGGGTGATGGTGAAAAGTCACCTTGAGTACTAGTTGACAAAATGAAGTGTGAGAAAGCCTGACTGTCCAGAGAAGCTGTGACAGACTATTAGGGTTATAATTATTGCTACTCTTTCCTTCCTTCATGAGAATGCAGCTATACCTGCATGACAGCCATTTCCCAAGCTCCATTTGGATGTAGCCAATGTAGTGTGGACAGAGGTCAAATGTGCACCATGTCTAAGCCTGGACCTGAGGACACTGCACATACAGTCTCCTCCTCACTCGACCTGTACATGAATCGAAACAGGGAAATGCTTGTGACCTATCTTTGACCACACAGATGAGGGCCAAGACGGAGTGGAAGCCACAGGAACAGAGAAGCCCACCTACCCATCTTGGACCGACCATAAGGTGAGAGAAATAACTTCCCTTAGTTCTCTGAGTTTTGGGTTCTTTATCACCACAACTTCCATTTTAACATAACCAACACAAAAACCCATGTGGAGAATCAAGGGAATGCTCACCATTCTCTAAAGCCCACATAGCGACTGAGCCCCCAGAGTGCCTGGCCCTCAGTAGGTGCTCCACACATAGTTACCAAATAAGTGAGTGTGATAGCATCAGGAGCTGTTGGGACAAGAGATACTCCACTGTTTCCTAAAACGTGCTGCCTGAATATGTCTCTAAGTGGCATGTTACAGAGGACGACGAGAAAAGCAGACATCAGATAAATATTAACAATGGGTTAAAAATCAAATGGGCATCTTTGTGGGTACAATGTGGAAATGATTGTTAATTACACAGCCATCACTTTAGTGATTTGCAGGTAGTAATCACAGTCACTGTCATTCTCCAAAACAAAAGACTTGTGCATGCACAGACATACACAGACAGGTAAATTCTTCTGTTAATAGGCTTGATGAGACATCAAGATTACTATGCTCTGCATGGTCCAAAAGAAAATGACATTGCTGCAATATGCAGACTGAATACAAAGTAGGTTTTTACTTAGTCTGGAAAAGGCATTTTGAGTAGCATATGGCAGGATTCCGTTGCCATTTGCTGAACATTTTTGAACATCATTTCCTAGTATGTGAGAGATAGCATTAAATACAGTAAGAAATCCAAAGATACCAACAAAAATATACATAAAGATATAGGTGGGAGAGGGCGTTACAAAATTAGATTTCCACCAAGTGACAATTAATGGTGCCTATGTAGCTCTGGCTATGTGATACGTTGGGTAGCTTCCAACACATGCTAGTCCCTTTCTTCCTACCCTATAATATTTAAAAAATTTGAAATGATTTTCAAAATGTTTCCTTTATGACTTATTCTAGAGTTCATACAAATATGTTTGCCTATCCGAGGTGCCTAGATGATGCATGTGCTCATGTGCACCCTTCCCCAGAGCAAGTAAACTACAGAATTATGGACTATGATAGACAAAAAGGTTTCAAAGCGAGAAAATTCCACTCTAGTAACTCAAGCTGAAGGTGGATTAACTGAAAGTGTCCAGTAGCTTACAAGTCCCTAAAGAGCTCAGAAATAATTGCTTGTTTCCACTTTCCTCTCGCCATGAGACAACTGCAGTTATGTCAATGCTGGAATAGCCAACTTGGGATGCTAGAAGTGTCCTTAAGTCATCTTTATGGGTTTCCTTGACTATCTACTTGTGTCCAATCCAGTTTCTGTAGCACCCCAAAGCCACCAGGTGGCTTCGCAGGCAAACAGTCCCACAGATGGTTCCAGCTGTTTCAGGTGCTAAATACGATGCTGCAAATATCATCTCTCCCCTGTTTTATCACTCTCTTACTGACCTATCGTCAAGTTGGCCTCCTTTATCAGTCTCCTCTGGGAAGGGGTTGGGTTTTGCACACTCGGCATCTTGCCATTAGGGGAGGAGCCAAGCAGCTCCAGTGCTGGCCTAACCCGTCCACACCAACGCCTTGCCCAGAAACTGCCCTAGGATAGGTTCCATGCACCTGCTGTAGTCACGTGTCTCCACAAAACCGAGTCACCATTGTGCCTTCTTGGGAAGCCATGCCAGTCTGGGAATGTGTCCCTTTGTATTTTCCTTCTCTTCTGCTCTGCCTCACTTCCCTCCTCCCTTTCACTTGAGCTTCCCTGGGATTGACTGCGCTTTCCCAGTGAAAACTTGACATCTAATTTTTTTTCTCCTCAGTTTCTGTTTCCAAGGGAACCTCTGCTAAGTCAGTGTCACACCCTTCAACTTCAAATTCCTGAGCAGACAGTCGGCTGATACTGGGCGACATGCCATGTCCTCGCTGCCAGGGAACTGGGTAAAGGAGCATCTGTCTCACTGATGATGCTGTGGTGAGAGGTGGAGTTCTGCCTCCCAGCTGTTGGATGAACCCTAACTATTGGCTTCTGGACAGAATGGTGACAGACGTCCCCTGTGAATTAGTGTGGCCTAACCTGCTCCCTTTCTGCCCATGAGCTTCTCCATGTAGAGTGTGCTCCCTCTATGCAGCACTATCCCAGAACTCCCTCCTCTTCCTTCCTAACCCTGCCAAGTCAGTCTTTGTTCACTGCTCTGTTTCTGATGTGCATGCTTCTGATGACATCAAATGTTCCAAGCTAGTTCATTCTTCCTAACTGCCCAGTCCCTGATTGCAAAATGTGACTCTCCTTTGCCCTTCACTTGCACTGGCCAATGCTCACGCTTAGCCCTGCCACCAATCTCCTGTCTGGTTAATATTCCAGGTCTCTACTGCCTTCAAAATAAAAAATAGATGGTTCCAGACATGAATAGACAATACTGGACATCTTACATCTTTTAGGGTAGAGAAGATTCAGTCAGAGTCAGCAGGGATCCTATTCTTTGGAACAACAAGATCAGACATCTCAGCCTTTCTTTTATAAAGAAGTGTCTGGGGAAAAGTCTTGGACTGGCTTCAAAAGAGTCTTTTCTGTAACTGTAGATGTCCAGGACTACAGGTGCAGTTATCTATTTCTTAGCCCAGTCTGGTGAATTTGTACACGGTTTTGTGATGGTTTAAAACATCATTCATTCGTGCAAATGGAAGTGATCATGTTCTCGTTGTTCATCCCTCCTCACTTGCCCAGATTAGTAGGTTCTCACCCTCAAACACTTCTGGACTGCTAATGTGTTGCATTCTACTGATCTCATTAACATAGAGGATTTGTGTAGGTACACAGGGTCTGTAATGTGCAAGTGTACCACATCTGAGAGGACACCATTCCCATTACAAACATTATGGATTTATTGTAACATTTTTTTTTCCATCTGATGGGAGTGAAGGATTTTGCTTTAAGAAATTCAGTAAATTAAATCAATTCCCTGGAAGAAGTAAACAAAGGATGCTGAAGAATGGGCACCCTTTCTAGTTTTTAATACAGTGTCATGAGAGCAAACAGCAGCCTAGATGAGTGCACCCAGAGCTTCTTACATAAGGCACCCCGATGGCTCCTAAGCTGCATTGTCTTGAGAGTGAACCTCAACATTCACTACTTCCCCCAAACTCAAATGAATCCAGGTTAGAGTGTTAAGTATAATTGAAGGCTTTGGGGCACCAAGAAAGAATTAAAATACAAAACAGGAAAGAGAAAAAAAAAATATATATATATATAAATCTTGACTTTCCTTGGGCAGGTCTGCTGCCCATTTTCCTTTTTAGCCCCAAAGGGAAAATGCCGTGTTTTAGAGGCCAGTCTGGTGCTCAAACTAGAAATGCCTTTGACCATGCCAATAAGGGAGGGGAACATTAATTCCTCAGTCACATCAACCTATCTCCAATCTGATGACCCTTGAATGCCATGATCATATGTGAAGATGCCATTCAAACCAAAATGATCACAATCTATTGCTCATGCCAAGACAGCTCATTTTAGCTCTATGTTCTGACTTGGATATAATATAAATGAATTTGTCTTAAACTTTGCATAACAAAAGACCATTAATATATTTTTTAAAAATAAATTTTAGTCTGACTCCTTCCTAAAGTAACAAGTCTTCTACATTTCATCAATCACTTCTTCAGAATCACTAGAGTTCAGTCTTAAAGCACTTTACCACATATTTAACAATTTTTTAAAATATTTTTATTTTTTTTAGTTGTAGTTGGACATAATACACTTATTTTATTTATTTGTAGGTGGTGCTGAGGATCGAACCCAGGGCCTTGCACATGCGAGGCAAGTGCTATACCGCTGAGTCACAACCTCATCCCCAACAAATATTTAAGGCACATCTTTTAGGAGTCAAGCTCTAAGCTAAGGAATAAGAACTTTACTCAGAAGCAGGTTCACAGATTTACTTTCCAGCTTGGATAAGGTGGCAGGTAAATAAATAGGTCCAAGAAATTGGCAAAGGGGCAACCATAAAAGTACGTACAAATTCTAGTCATAGCATGAAGAGGGCAATTGTTCTTTTCAACTGGGGTTGGGAAGGAAGAATTATGAAAGTTTTTAAAAGAAGCTAGTTATGATGTTGGCATACTTAGTAATGGAAAAAGGATATTCCTGTTGGAACAATACACACAAAGATATGGTCAGAAAATTCGAAGCAGCTGAAACTATCTGAGAGTACAAGAATGAAAGGAAGTGTCTACCAAGAGAAAGAACAAGAAACCCAACAAGTGTCCAGAGGATAGAGTCTTTTCATGCTGCTCCAAAAAGTTTTGACCTAAAAAGCACTCAGGACTGAAATGGAATATTTTCATGATAAGAGAGTTACAATTTTATTCATGTCATTTGGAGAACTGACTAGTTGGCGACATCAATTCTTAGACTGTCATGGTGGTCCAGGTGAAAAATTATGGTGGCCTTCCCTGGGCAGCCCAAGAGCATCCAGAAATTGAAGTAAGTAGATTCAGAACATGTTTAGAAATGAGGATCATGAGTAGGGATAGAGAGAGCAACAAAACATGGAAGGAGAAATAAGTCCTAGTATTCTACAGGACAGTAGGATGAATATAGTTTATAATTTATTATACATTTCAAAATAGCTAGAAGAGAGGATTTTGAATATTTACAACACAAAAATTGATAAACAATGGAAGTGATGGAAAATGTACTTACCCTGATTTGATCATTACATATTGTATACATGTATTAAAATATCATGTTACACTTCATTACTCCATAAATATATACAACTATTATTTTTTTATTGTTTTTCAGTGCTGGGGATCAAACCCAGGGCCTTCTGCAGGCTAGGCAAGCCCTTTATCACTGAACTACATTCCCAGTCCTACACTTAGTTTCAATTAATAAACATTTTAAAAGAAAATAAAGAAATCATGAGTCTTAAAAAAAATGGAATTAGGGGTCAATAGGACTGGGTGGTAGTTTGGGAGAAAGGAAGAAAATGCCATATTTAGAGACTAGTCTGGTGCTCAAACCAGAAGGAGAGAGGGATGAGAACGTGGTGGCCTCCTGGGTTGGGGGTCAGGGTGACATTTTTTGTGGTTTTTGCTGAGAGAAGAAACATAGAAAAACTATTTGAATGGCATAGGAGTAGGCAATTCAGAGGAGTTCAGGATTCAGGTGAGTTCTCAAATCCGCATCCTTCTTGCACCCTGTGCGCCCGGACTCCCTCAGGAACAAGGGTCCTTTCTGTCTAAGGAACCCTTGATAAGGACTTCACCACAGCCAGGAGCTGGGGCAGGGACTGCTCCGCCTTTCCCTTTCCTATGTCAACCTGGGGGACTTTCTGTGCACTTCTTTCTCCAGTTCCTGAGTCTCTGGGCTTGCTGTCTCTGCAGGCACCCTCACCACGTGGGGCTACCTGGAAATCCAGTCTGTAACTCCCAGCCACAGATCCCAGACACATCATCAGGAGGATCCTAGTAAGGACATGTGCACAGTACCAAATTCCAGAACAAATCAAATCTCCCCATGGAAACGCCTACGTGATGCGGAGCCACCTGATTATGAAACGCGGGTGTGCACTTTGGAGTCAACTGTTGCCTCCCCAGAATGTGTATCCCATGGTTTGAGAAAATAGCTGAGCTAGACAATGGTGCCAAAGAAAAGCCCAGAGTGGCCATGGCATCCTGACAGGGCAGAGGTTTCTAGAACTGCACCACGTGGTAAGTGCAAGGATCAGGTTGGTAAGGAGTGAAGAAATAGAGATCTCAAGAGACAGAGATGTAAGTCAGACCATGTTATTACTCAAGCTTGGAGATCAACAGAAATAAGCAAAGAAATAAATACTAAGAAAAACCCCAAATTCTTCCCTGCTGTAGAAATATTTTTGTGGTACAAGTTAAACATTTCCTATATCTTGGGACAAAATACATTCTGAAATTTTATCTTAAAGCCTACAGTGTCATGGCTATTTCTTTCACCACAAAGTTTCTCTGTCTGGATTGATTCAGACATTCGCACTAAAAAAAAAAAAAAAAAAAAAAAAAAAAGTTGTTCCAGCAGGGGTCTCTCTCTGCACATGGTACAAAAATTCCTAAGCATCATAGGAGTTACAGTGCAATATTTTCTATTTATTTATCTATTTTACAATGTAAATGAGTGTGATTACAAAATATGTCAAAACTCCTTTCTTAGACAAATAGAAAAATACTAAAAAGGTATAATTTAATATTGTATATGATGATCTGGGTGAGGATTAAGTAGGTGTAATCACTATGCAGCTTATTATTTAATTCATTTATAATTTATGCATTTTCATTTTTATACATAATACTCGACAAATTATTTTAAAGGTATAATCCCTACTTTGGCTTCAATTCACATGTTTCTTTGGTTTTAGTTTGTTTCATTTCTTGGACACATAGGACATTAGTCATTTTGCCTATTTTATTTAGGTTTCTCATTGAATTTTATACATATTTTACAAATAGTAATATTTGATGTGTGTGTTGGAGAGAAATAGGAAAAATATTAGAATATAGCTGTAATATCCAACTGAAAAATTAACTTTGTTTGAGAATGCAGAAAGTTTGCACTTTTTTTCAAATTATGAACTTTTGAAAAGAAGCATTGTATTGTTTGCACTCAGGCTTGTGGAATGTATCCTGAGTGTCAGAGGGACAGTGGTCTTGTGGTGCTATAAGTTGCCTGATTTGTACTATTGGGAAAGGGCTGGCAGGGCCCCTGGCCACTGGACACTTTGTCCTTCCTGAAGAGGTCTGCTCATCTCTACCAACAACCAGTTGACTTATTTGGAGCAGAGAGAGAATGGCCACAAACTACCCTTACCATGTTAGCAAATGACACCTAAAACACAGTACTTGAGAGAGAAATGCCTGTCACTTAAAAATCCTATAAAAATTCTTGGGGCTACGTTTCTCCAAAGCTCCTCAATGGCTAGTTTTATTTCTATGCTTGAATCTCAAGCTTTTATTATTTTTCTTTTGCTTTCTTTATGACTGCATCTATCATGTCTTTCCCTGTCTCTATTTGCATTCTTTCTTTAATCTCTTTTGATCAATTCTTCTAGGAAAAAAGCAACAACATTTACATGGCACTTTTAAATAAAGCATATATTTTCACTTCACAAAAATTAATATTGGATCATGAAAAACTTCAATCCTGACTGAATGATAATAAAACAGAAAATATTCAGTGAAATGTTAATTCCAAATGACATTGCCACTTACTCTTTAATAGTATTAAAGTAATTACCTTAATTTTCTCCTGGAAAAAAAATCCATTAAGATCCTTTAATGAAGGAAATATATATTTGTAATGGACCAAATGGCAACGTGCCCTTGTCTGAAGCAATAACAATGTCCAATAAAAAAAGATCTGCATTCAAATGTGGTACATCTGAACACCAAATATTATAAGAATTCCTAGTCAGCAGGACACTATGCCAAAAGCACTCCACAAATTGGTTTACCCTTTTTACTAACTTGTGGCCTTACTCTAAATATTTCTTCAATATTAATATTAGCACACTAAATAGTTTCCATATAGACCTTACCGTCCCATATTGAGCTAACTCTGGGCTATTAAAATCAATACATACTATGAACCTTTCTCACTGGAGCATGCTTTTCACTATTAATATTTATGTGTTCCTTCCTGCTTTCCTCTTTCCTATGCAAGCCACGTCTCTGCCTTCTGTTTTCCTTATTGTTTCCTTTCTCTCTTGTTTGTTCAGCTTCTCTGTAATCATTTCTCTTTACTCTGGACCTTGCTCTAGCCTCATGTTCATTTCAGACTCTGCCTTCTTTCCCTTGTAAACCTCTTTGATTCCATTTGACAGTCTAAGATTTTTTTCTTTTACTTTCCAGAGGTTTCTGTTGCCATAGTGATGCTTGATGATTACCATGACCATGACTACTTGCAGTGGCACTCTGGTTGCTATAACAATGCCAGTTAGCAGAGAATTCTGGAGAACATTGAGAGTAGGATGCTCGTTCACACCCTTGTGTGGGGTAGATTGCCAGGAAATGTTTCTTCCTTAATATTGGTTCATAGCACTAAAAGTTGAGACTATAAACTTAAGGGCAACTCATTCTTCTGGGGCTGAAAGACTAAGTTATTAATGCTTACTCTCAGTTTAGGTTTTTTTTTTTTGGGGGGGGTGGTGGTGATGGTGGTACTGAAGATTGAACCCAGGGTCTTGTGCAAGCTAGGCAAGTACTCTATCAACTGAGCTATATCCCCAGCCCCTTAAACACTCTCCACGCCCTGCAAAATTCATCTCCTGTCCTATCCTTGGTGTACCTTTCCTTCCTACTCTTTTGATTCATGATATTAAAACTACACCTGCCATGATCTGAACAGTGCCCTCCCTGCCCCAAATTCATATGTTTAAGAACTAACCCTCAATGTGACTACTTTTGAAGATGGAGCTTTTAAAAGGTGATTAAATGAGAGTGGGGCCTTAATCCAATAGGATGGGTGGCCTAAGACATAGCAAGAAGTCAGTCATCTTGTAAACCAAGAAAAATCCCATTGCCAGGAACTGAATCAGATGACACTTTAATCTTTGCCCTTTCCAGTGTTTAGGACTATAAGAAGATTAATTCATGTTGTTTAGGTGGCTCTGGCTATTATATTTATATGGCAGTACAAGCTGATTAATACAAACCTACATGCTATTTAACATTCATAACTCCTGTGAAGTGCTTTTGGTTTTAGAGGCATCAGTTTCTGGAAATGTATCCAAATAAGAGAGCCATAGACTATTGCAATGCACATTGACAGTATTTTATCTTTGAATAGGAGATGAACTAGGAGGAAAAAATGATACTACTTACTGCATTTTTATGACTCTTTTTTGTTGTTGTAGCTTTCTTAGTCTCAAGAAAATATAATGCATAATTATCTCCATCTTTAGGGACTGTAACTGGCTTATGAAAAGTTGGAAAAAATTTTCTGCTATTTTGTTGCAATTATGTTACCTCCCTAGATTGTGAAGGCAGCTTGCAGCCATTCACATTGGTCTTTCCATTTGTGCAAACTCCTGTGGAGCAAAGGATCAGCTACAGCATCAACGCTTATTCAGGACTAATGTCAAAAGATCTTTCTAGTGACATATGTTCTATTACACAGAATGCCAGATGAAGGTCAATAACTGACCCTGCACACTATAAAAGGAGAATAACTTGCCACATATCAACGTATGTTAAATTAAAAGACATCAAAACATGGAATTTTGCTAATGAAGAGTTCACAGATCAGTTCATTCGTTGGCTCCTACATTTACTTCCATCAAAAGTGCCAATCAAAATGAAATTAATTTATTGAGCAGACATGAAGCACCATTATGTTGCAAGAAACAGTGTCAGTTTGCTATTTTCAGTGCATGATATTCCTGAAAAATCACAGAGTACAAATTTTCTGGGATTGTTTGAGGATTCTTTGAGAATTAAAAATAAATGAAAATATTGCATGTAGAGGAAAGTAGTTTCCAGTTATTATGACTGTTCTAATTGTGCTATAAAATCAGCTAATTTTTCATATTATCAGAGTAGATCAAAAGCCTCTGCTATTATTATTATTATGAATGATAACATCAATAACTTCCTATTATGTGACAAATACTATGTTAGAAATTCATATCTATTATCTCTAATTCTCACCATAATCGAAAAGATATACCAGTGCATGGAGAAACTGAGGTTCTTAGATGTAAGGTAACTTGCTTATTAACATGGTCACACCTCTAATATTCCCCCCACAGCTCAAGAAGTTAAACTGCTACCAAAGCCCAAAACATGATCAAAAAGAGCATACCAGAAATCTGAAGGTTTGACCCATATACAGTTGCATACATTTCTGACCCACAATTGAGTTCAGCTGGTTGAACACTTGCTACAGATGCACATGAACCTGGATTTGACTTGGTATACTTCTCATACTACCTGAACATTAACCCAATGAACTTTCCTTCCTACCCTCCTTAATAAACCAGGTAAAATGTGGTTTGAAAAAAAGCATCTGAGATTTCTGAAAACTTAAGTGATTCCAGACTGGACTTAATTATTTAAGAAAACTTCAAGTTGAAAGTGCATAAACTTTGATCTCCAATCTGTTACAGGTTTGACTGACTAAGTTGCTGAAGGGTGTGTGTGTGTGTGTGTGTGTGTGCATACACATTCATATGTGTATATATAGAGAGAAAATGAACAAATGAGCCAGAATGGGAGCACACTGACTCAAGAGGAATCAGGTCTATGGCTGTATTTCATAACTTATTAGTCGTTTTATGAGCAATAGATTAGAAATGATTGCAATATATAACCACAACCAATTTTAGGACATCTACATGTTACTAATTGATATATAATATAAATAAATTGGTTTCTGAGTGTTGTGATTTTGCATACGTTTTGGTCCCATGGAATCCCAAAGTATAAATGATTCTGTTTAATACCTGGGTTTCTCAGACCAAACCTTTCATGTTCCTTAAGGGGGAAAAAAAAATCCCATCAATAAAATGTTCTTCAAAGAACTGCCTTCTCTTTGAAAATGCTCGTATCATACTGAGTTTCTCCACAGAAATATGAGGATTCTTATATTTCTAAGAGATACTCCCACTGAAAAGGACATGAGATATTGGAATCCCAGGGGCACCATGGAGGAGAGACAGACTATCCCAGTGGGCAATGAGAATAGGCCTATGGACTGCTGGGCTGTTTAACACCTGGCCACTCCACAGCCCTCTGTTCCAAGCTACTGCCATGAGCTAACTCAAGGAAGTCAGGTGGGAGGGAGGTGGCAGTTTTTGTCTTGGGTCATCCAAAGCACATACTCTCAGGTTACTACTTCTGATGGAAGACCCTTTGGAATCAGAGACAATGACCCTCCTTGAATAATCCCTAGAAACAAACAGACTGGTAAGCAGTGTGGGTTTGGTTGAGTGACAAAGGACAGGGTCAAGAATCAAGAGACCTGCCTTCTCATCCCTGCCTTTCTCACTCCCCAAAATAATCTGGAGCCAACTAGTTAATATTTCTAGGTTCAGTTCCTTCTAAAAATTTAGGGGTATTTCATTTATAACTTGATAACATCTCCATAATTAACATTATGGTTAATAAACTGAGGCCTAACCTGTCTGTATTTCTGCTTCTCAGACAGGATGATATACAGTCGTCCAGCAGGCACAGCGTACTGTAATACATTCAGGAAGGAAAGGCAACAGACTAGGTAAATGAGCTTCTGATATTTTAAACTGTGAAAGATCTTGCTTATCAGCTTATTTGCAGCTCTTTGTTGTTTGGAGTATTAAAGGTGACATATATATTAACAAGCAGGTTAAAATAATTTGAGGAGGGGCTGGGAATGTGGCTCAAGTGGTAGCACGCTCGCCTGCCATGCGTGCGGCCCAGGTTCGATCCTCAGCACCACATACAAACAAAGATGTTGTGTCTGCCGATAACTAAAAAATAAAATATTAAAATTCTCTCTCTTTAAAAAAAATAATAATAATTTGAGGAAGGAATTGGACTGAAGGAAAACTGTGCTACTTCAAGACTAGCACTTCAATGTAAACAGGTGGGACATGTTGTTCTGCCACTCCCAGTAGTTGAATTAATGAGGAAAAGGTGATCAACTACAGAATTTCCCATGTCTCTAAGCCCTAAGTGTGGTAGAGGTGGCTGGAGTAAAGATGGGATAGGGTGTTGCACTTAGGAAAGTTGTTCCTAGGACTGAGATGAGATAAAGATTTTCCATGTTTTTTTAATTTAATTTTTATTTGTTTTAATCAGTTATACATGACAATAGAATGCATTTATGCCCTTTGATATAGCATACATAGATGGGATATGATTTCTCATTTTTCTGAGTGTACATATTACAGAATCACATTGGTCATGCAGTCACACATATACATGAAGTAATATGTCTGTTTTTTTTTTTTTTTTTAAGGAGGGATATGTGGTGTCAGACAGTGGTTTTCAAGTGGGATATGCAACAAAAGAGGCCTTGCTAACGAACAGAATTCCATGTTAACATCTGATGTAATCCCGAGCCCCAGCCCTAGGGTTTTGATTCAGCAGCTTGGCATCTGTGCCAAGAACTTTGACAAGAACTTTAGGTGCTTTGGCTGTAGTCAGGTTTGTGGACAAGCTTTGGGAAGCCACCTCTATGAGAAAGATGATGCTCAGTTTTGAGGGCTATATTTTCATGCATTCTTCAACAGAAGAAAACAGCATAATGACAAAGCATGATTAAATAAAAAGTAGTTTGATGTGGACCAAAAGAATATAATTTGGATAGATGGTCTCTAAGATTCACATTTCATCCTATGGCAAAATTTAAAACATCAAGAGAGATTCAAGTGACTCCCTCCTGTGAGTTTACTGGCAGTGCCTGTCTAAGGAAGGGAGGCTGGTAGCACAACTGGGCCATTGGATGGACCTGCCAGAGTCCAGAAGCTGCACCTGCAAAGCTGCCTCTTCCTTTTCTTGTTTGGGATTGATTATTCCAATCCCTAAACCGCTCACAGAGAGTTCAGAGCTGGTGTCCTGACTCTTATTAGTTTGTAGTTCCTTTAAAAACTTGAGGCAATCCCCATGTGGCCCTTCACCTGAGGTTGGAGAAGGCCAAGAAAGGCCCTTTTGACTCTCTGGCTCCTCCCTCTTCCCTTCCAGCCTTCACTTGGTGACTTGGTCATTCTCACCCTTGGTTTGCCTTCTCTCTCTCTCTCTCTCTCTCTCTCTCTCTCTCTCTCTTTCCTTAACAATTTCATGGAGGTACCATTTACGTAGCATAAAGTCAAGCTGTGTAAAACATACACGTCTATGGCTTTAGTACATTCAGACTTGGCCACCATTGCCATGATCACTTCTAGAACTTTCCATCCCTCTCCCCCCACCCCATACATTCCTTAGTTGTCACAACTAGTTAATTGTGTTTTCCTTCCTCCTCTGGCAGCCTCTGATTTATTTTCTGCCTCTCTAAGTCTGCCCTATTCTGAACACTGCACATAAGTGGAATCTTGTAACATAGGCTTCATTTTCTTTTGTGGAGCCCTCCCCCTCCTTTTTCTACCCCTGGTTTAGTGCTAGGTTGTTCTTTTTTTTTTTTTTTTTTTTCCAATTAATTTATTTATTTATTTATTATTGGTTGTTCAAAACATTACACAGCTCATTGACATATCATCTTCCATACATTTGATTCAAGTGGGTTATGAATCTCCCATTTTTTACCCCAAATACAAGTTGCAGAATCACATCGGTTACACATCCACATTTTTACATAATACCATATTAGTGACTGTTGTATTCTGCTACCTTTCCTATCCCCTACTATCACCCCTCCCCTTCCCTCTCATCTTCCCTCTCTACCCCATCTGCTGTTGTTT
>NW_026000240.1:20759605-20773141 GCF_001458135.2 Marmota marmota marmota | reverse complement strand
CCTCGTGGCTAAGAGCCGGGCGGGCGGGGTGGCCGAGCACCTAGCGAGCGGGGCCGCCAGGAGAGCCAGGATGGCAGGAGCCGTCTGCCGGGCCAGGCGGGGACCCTTCTCGCTGCCCCGGGCCGCCGGGGGCCACTTGCAGAGCCGGTTGGGCGGTGGCTGCGGGATTGGACCTCTGCGCCCGCATGGCCGGCCAAGATTCACTTGTCTGGGGCCAACTGTCACCTCTAATATAACTTACTACTTCCTGGCAGGTCTCCTTTCAGCGGAATTTTGCTAGAAGTTCCTCAGTAGGTAGAATGTAGCTGTTTTAATGGGTGTTTCTGATCCGGTTAATGTGGAGATACTGAAAGTGCTGCTTCCTTGCCGGCCGCCATGTTGGATCCCCCGCTAGGTTGTTCTTAAACTGGACAGGGCTGGGGTTGGGAAGAGCTTCTAATCCTATTTTAGGAGTGTTATGGTTTGGATCTGGGATGTCCTCTCAAAGCTCATGTCTCAGGGAATGTGGCCACTTTCAAGAGTGGCATCAGGGGGCCTCTGACCTCCTCAGTGGATTAATCCATTTAATGGATTAATAATTTCAATAGTGGAGCACAGGAGTGTTGCCTTGGGGCCTTTTATCTGTGCTTGCTCCTTCCTTTCTCTGTTTCTCTACTTCCTGGCTGCCAGGAGCTGAGCAGCCTTCCTCCACCACACCTTTCCATGGTGATGATCTGCCTCCTTTCAGGCCCAGGGCAATAGAGCCAGTCTGACATAAACTAAATCCTGTGAGGCCATGAGCCAAATTAAGCCTTTTCTCCTTTTAGTTGTGTGTGTCAGGGATTTTGGTAACAGCAACACCAATCAACTAAAACAAGGTGATAACAGAAAGGTTAATGCACACTTCATTTAAGATCTTTTTGGCAACACTTTCAGTTTGCTGTCCTAAAAGGCTTTGTCTATTATTCTCACCTCAGAAAGTAAATGGGTTCAGAGAAGGTATTGGAAGCACAGAAGGGGAAAAAAAAACCATATAGAACATTCACATCCACGTCACTGAAATTATTATTCTTAATTAATAACCTTCATTTTTAGAGCAGTTTTGAGTTATAAGAAATGGGGTAGGGATTTCCCATATACTCCCTGTTCCCACACAAGCACAATCTTTACTACTGCTGACATTTTGCACCATAATAGTGCAGGTCAACCTTCATGGATGTGTTATTATCACTCAAAATACACAGTTTACACTGGGGTTCACTCTTGGTGTAATGCATACTATGGCTTTGGACAAATACGTATACTCACCATTGTAGTATCATACAGTAGTATAAAGACTAGTTTCATTCCTCTTTCTCAGAACAGAAGTTTTCAGTTTTAATGGAGTTCAATTATTTCTTTTATAGGTCAAGGCTGGTATTTTTACCTAAATAGTCACTGCCAAGATCATCTAGGTTTCTCCCATATTATCTTCTAAGATTTTCACAGTTTCATATTTTGCATTTAGGTCTCTGAACCAATCTGAGTTAATTTTAATGAGGAGTCTAAAGTCTGTGACTAGGTTTGGTTTTGCCTGTGGATGTCCAAATTATTCCAGCATAATTTGTTGATGAGGTATTTTTGCCTCATTGCATTAGTTTTGCTCCTTTGTCAAAGACATTTATTTCAGGTTCTCTATTCTGTTCTACTGATATATTTATCTATATTTTCACCAATGCTACAAGGTCTTGATCACTGTAGTTTTATAGTAAGTCTTGAAGGCAAAAGTGTCAGTTCTCTGACTTTGCTCTTCTTAAATACTGAATTGACTTTCTGAATCTTTTGATTCTCCACATAACTGTAGAATCAGTTTGTCAATAACCATGAAATAACTTACTGTGATTTTGCTAGAGATTGCATTAAATCTATAGATCAAGTGAGAAAAAAAAAGTTACATCTTGAAATTATTGCATTTTCCTATCCATGAACATGGAATAGCTTTCTATTTAATTACTCTTTGATGTATTTTATCAGAGTTTTAAAGCTTTCTTCATATATGTTTTTAAGTATTTTGTTAGATTTATGGTTAAATATGATACTATGATTTTTTTTGATAATGTGTTTTTAATTTAAAATTGTTCTTGCTTCTTGCTGGTGTATAGGAGAACAAATGACTTTTTTTATGTTAACGTATTTGCAACCCTGTTGTAATTTCATGTTACTTCCAGAGTTTTTCCATTGGTCCTGTGAGATTTTAGAAGATCATATCATCTGCAAAAAAGATAGTTTTATTTTTTTTCTTCCTAACCTGAATATCTTTTATTCCTTTTTATTGTCTTACTGAGTTAACTAGGATTTCCATTATGATGTTGAAAAGTAGGGGTGAGAAGAAACATTCTTGCTTTGATCCTGATTCTAGCAGGAAAGCTTCAAATTTCTCACCATGATGTGAGCTGTAGGTTTTTGTAGTTGTTCTTTATTGAGTTGAGACAGTTCTCTTTTATGTAGTTTTTGTCATGAGTGGGTGTGAATTTTGCCAAGTACTTTTTGTACATCTATTGATATGGCCTTGTGATTTCTCTTCTTTAGCCTGTTGATGTGATAGATTACATTAATTGATTTTTTAATGTCGAACCAACCATGCAAAGCAGAGGGATGGGAGGTGGGGAGAACTCGCTTGGTTTTTACATATAATTTTTATATTCATTGTTAGATTCAATTTACTAGTAACTTTTTTTTTTTTTTTTAGAATTTTACACCTATAGCCATGAGAGATATTGGTCTGTAGTTTTTGTTGTTGTTGTTGTTGTTATTGAAGTAATTCTGTCCTCTTATAATAAGGATGAATTTCCTTTGCTTCAATGTTCTGAAAGACACTGCAGAAAATTGACATAATTTCTTCCTTAAATATTTGGTAGAATTCACTGGTGAACCCATCTGGGCCAGGTGCTGATGGGAAAGCTATTAATCACTGATTCCATTTCTTTAATAGACATAAACTTGTTCAGATTATCTATTTCTTCTTGGGTATTTTGGCAAATTGTGTCTTTCAAGAAATTGATTCATTTTGTCTAAATTATCAAATATGTGGTTACAGAGCTGTTCATAGTATTCTTTTATTATTCTTTTAATGTCCATGGGGTCTGTAATGATGACTCTTCTTTAATTTCTGATTTTAGTAATTTTGCCTTCTCTCTTTTTTCTTTAGCCTGGATAATGGCTTATTGATTCTATTGATCTTTTCAATGAACCAGCTTTTAGATTTCCTGATGTTCTCCACTGATGTCCTCTTTTCACTTTTATTGAATTCGACTCTAAATTTTATTACTTCCTTTTCTTCTTCTAACTCTAAATTTAATTTGCTCTTTCCTAGTTTCCTAATGTAGATGAATGATTTAGTTTTTTCTTCTTTTCTAATATATACATTCAACCCTATAAATTTCTCTGTAAACACTACTTTTACTGCACCCCCCAAATTTTGCCAAGTTGTGTTTTTATTTTCATTCATTTCAAAATATTTTAAAATGTCTCTTGAGATTTCTTCTTCGGCCCATGTATTATTTAGAAGTGTGTTGTTTAACCTCTAAACATTTTTGGATATTATAGATATCATTTCATTATTGATTTCTAGTTCAATTCCAATGTGGGCTGAGAGCAGACATTGTATGGTTTCTATTTTTTTTAATTCATTATGATATATTTTATGGCCTAGAATGTGGTCTTGCTTAGAGAATGGTCTATGTGAGCTTCAAAGAATGTTGAATCTGCTTTTGTTGGATGAAATAGATAAAAATGGTCAATTATTTCAAGTTGACTAATGATGCCATTGAATTCAACCATGTTATTACTGATTTTCTGTCAGATGGTTCCCTCCATTTCTGACAGAGGAGTGTTGAAATCTTCAACTATATTAGTAAATTAATCTGTTTCTTTTTACAGGTACATCCATTTTTGCCTCATGCACTTTGACGCTCAATTGTTGAGCCATAAACCTTAAGAACTGCTGTATCTTCTTAGAGTATTGACTGCTTTATCAGTATGGAATGCTTTCATGATCTCTGGTAATTTTCTTTGCTTTCATGTTTGCTCTGTCTGAAATTAATTTATTTGTCCCCACCTGTTAGTATGGCATACTTTTCTCCATCCCTTTAATCAACTTGTGTCTTTATATTTTAAGTGGGTTTCCTATATATCATATAGTTGAGTTTTATGTTTTCATCTGCACTGATGATCTGTCTTTTTATTGGTATATTGAGAACATTGATATTTAAGGTGATTATTGATACAGCTAGATTAATATTTACCAACTTTTCACTGTTTTCTATCAGTTGCCCTGGATTTTGTTTCTATTTTTGTCTTCTGTAATTCTTTTTGCCTTTGTTGTTTTCATCTAGCCTTCTATAATTCCACTTTTTTCCTCCTTCCTTAGCTTATCAACCATATCTTTGTATAAACTTATTTTAATGATTATTTTTATAACTCATAATATGTATTTAGAATTCATCCAAGTCCACTTTTGAATAATACTGTGAGGCTTCACTGGTAGTGAATTACAAATATTCCTAATTATATTTACCAAATATTCCTAACTCCTCCCTCTCATCTCCTCTATCTTTGTTGCCATTCATTTCACTTACACTGTCATACATGATTGATTCCATTGTTGCTGTTACTATTTTAAATAAAATGTTTATCCATGAGATACATTAAGAATAAGAAAAAATTAAAAATTTTATGTTGCCTTCACTTGTTCATTCTCCAGTGTTTCTTTGCTTATAATGTAGACTCAACTTCTGATGTGTTATTTTTCTTCTCTCTAAAGAGCTTACTTTATATGTCTTGCAAGAAATTCCTTTGATTTCTGTTTGAGAAAGTCATCACGTCTTCATCAGTTTGGGGGACAATTTTTCAGGTACAGCATCTAGGTTGATGTTTTTATTCTTTCAATAGTATAAACATTTCACTCAGTTCTTTCTTCTTCTTTTTTCCTCTTATATGTTTCTCAAGAGGAGTCCAGTCCATTTCTTATATTCACTCTTCCATAAGGAAGGTATATATTTTCCCTCTGGCTTCTTTAAACACTTTCTCTTTACATTTGATTTCTGAAATGTGAAGATGATCTTCACATTTAAACTGTAGATTTAAACTGTAGTTTAAATCTGGAATGCTCCCCAAAGGCCCATGGGTGTTAAAGTCTTAGTCCCCAGCTTGATGCTCTTGGGAGGTGGTAGAAACTTCAAAAAGTGGGACCTAAAGAGAAGTTTTCAGATCACTGTGAGCATGGGCTTGAGGGAGGATTGTGAACTCCAATGTCTTCCTTCCTCTCTGTTCACTCCTTGTCCACCATGAGGTGACTGGTCTTCCTCTGCCTAACCCAACTGGCCATAGACTAAAACCTTCAAAAGTGTGAGCCAAAACAAACTTTTCTTCTCTTTAAAATTGATAACCTTAGGTATTTTGTTACAGGAACAGAAAGCTGACTGATGCATAAGCCTAGGGATAGGTGTTTTGTTTCATTTATCCTCCTTGGTATTGTCTGGGATTTCTGGAACTGTTTTTTTTTTTATTGTTGTTGTTGTTCTCTGACATTAATTTAAAGAAAGCCTCAGTTGCTTTCAAAATATTGTTTCTGTTTCTCTTCTTCTTGTATTCCTATTACAAATATGTTACACCTTTGGTAGTTGTCTCACAGTTCTTGAATATTCTGTTTTCTTTATTATTTTTTCTCATTGTTTTTCAGTTTTGGAGGTTTCTATTGTCTTATTCTCAAGTTCAGAGATTCTGTTTCAGGGCAAGTGCCTGCCACAGAGCTGGGGCAGCCCCATCAGTCCTTTGTCATGAATTCTTGTTATGGCACCAGAAAGATTTCATACATGTTACTCAGAATAGCAGATATTAGATTATGGGGTGGGGGAGAGAACGGGTCTTCTCAGAGAGGAGAAGGATGGTGTAACCCTTCTGCCCTCTAGTTTTACTAGGGGTCCTAGGGAAATTTCCAAAGAGTCCCACCAAGGTCTACCTCTTGACTTTTGACTGACAGCAGAGGACAAGAGACTTTCAAGTCTCCATTGCACATGAAAAATATCCAAGGAACCTCTAGATCTATTTGGCCCATATTGACCAGTTCTAATTGGAACCTGTTCTGACAGATATTATGGTTGGGTAAATTATCCTTATCTCTCCAAGGTCTGAACTCTAGTCTGTGTAAGGGCCACAAAATTCCCTTCCTTTAGGGTAACTTGTGCTCTTCTTATTATCATTTCAGGACTGCATTTCTCCTTCAGATAACAGGTAATTTGCTAAGGAATGTAACATATCCTGTCAACTTAAGCCAGGTCGACTGCAGGTAAATTGCTTTATAAAAGAAAGCATGTGTAAATTACCACAGTGGGTCCATTTTATAGAATTGTTCAAATAACATGTTCCCACTGCTTATGTCTTTTTTTCCTTGTCACTTTCCTCAGTGATGTCCACTCTACTACTGAGACCATCGAAAGCATTCTCCATTTTTGTCATTTGTTAGTGTTTTTGTTCTCTAACATTTCATTTTGATTTTTTCCTAGAATTTTCTTCCCTGTTTACATTGTCCCTCTGTTCTTGTGTGCTGCCACCTTTTTTCATCAAAGCCCTTCCCATATTAATCCCAGGTTTTCAAACACTCCTGGCCTACAGAAAAATTCGATAAATATTGAAAGTGATGAATATACTGATTTCCTCATTCCAATCATTACAAATTGTGCATATGTATTGAAATATCTCACATACCCATAAATATGTATAAAAATTACTATGTGTCAATTAATTTTTTAAAGACTCCTGACCTAATCATCCTAAACCTTCTCACCATATCCGACTGTGGGTCTGATGCTTGCTTGTTCAGTATCTTCGAGCTGTGATTCTTGTCATTTAGTATGCTTTATAACTTCTTATTGAACACTGGACATGATGTAGGAGGAACTAGGATGAAGAGTCAGTCCTCTGGTGATGCGGTGGACACTGTGGACAGAAGTGCTCTCTGGTCCTGTGGTCAGAGCTCCACTCTGGGTGAGCTTGTGTCCCTGGACTGTGAACTTCACCAGGGCTTCTCAGTTATTTTCCATTTTAGGTGGGACCAGGTGGCTGCAGGGGGCTAGAGTTTCATATTTCTCTTCTCTTAGATCAGCTATGCTCTGATAAAACCCCAGCAGTTTAGGCTCTGATAAAATAATTTGTCCTAAGGGCGGAATTTGTCAAGAAAAGAATGCTCTGCTATTTCAAAACTATTCCCTTTCCCCTCCTCCTACCAAGCATAGGGGCATTTTTTTCTTTAGTATTTACTGTACGAGCCTGTTTGTGCTTCTGGAAGTAAAATTCACAAATGTATGAGATCCCAGGTGACTGGGTGCTCTTAACATCCAAACCTGTCCACACTGAGTCTCTGGCACTTTGTCAATTACAGTTTGGGTTCCCTACCCAGAACTCATTTTTCATGGAGGTTTCTGCTCATGGTTTCTGATCCAGTAAGGTGTAATTCTCTGTATCTGCCTGTCTAGCTCTTCATTTTTAGGAACTGCAGTTTTCCCAGGACTCATTTCTTCAAAAGATCTAATAGGAGTTGTTGAGTTTTCAATTTGTTTAGCTTTTTATTTGTTCTTAGGATAGCACAGTGACTTCTAATTTCCTTATGTGGGGAACTGGAAACTGAGGCTCCTACTGAAATCATTTCTTAGAAACACATTTTTATAAGGGCTAAGTCATAACATTCAAGGTTATCTTTCTAGTTTAAGACTTCAAAGACAGTGCCCAGAATTCTAAATATGTATTCAATAAGCATTTATTGAGTCCCTATGAAGTTGCATACTGGGGAATCTGCGCTTGCATTAGCTCCTGGGCATTTAACAGATCGAGAAATAATCTCCAAGTTCAAGGCGTTCCAGGGAGGCAAGATAGAAGGAAAGAATTACTATTGTTCAAAATTACTATTTGAACAAGAAAAAGTTGTTCCAAACCTTACCTGAGCAAAAACATACTTAGAGTGATATAATTCATGATATCCTTTTGGAAGAAAACTTTACAGCTGATTGATTAATCCTTAAATAATTTTCCTAAAATTTTAGAAACTGAAAATTTATTCTGGGAAATTAAGTGATCTGCTACCCAGATAACTGTCAGTTAAGAGTTTAGTAATCTCTGAACAAACTTGCTTTCCTTTTGTATCTGTTTCAATAATAATTATCTAACCATTAATTTTAATTATAAAATTTTCTACCAAGAAATAATCTTTAGGTCGGTTTACTTTCTCTTAGGACTTTTCCTTGAAGCAAGGTTGTGACAAAATTTTGACACATAGGTAAATTGGCTGAAAGGCCTTCTTAAACATGGCAATAGAAGTCACTAAGTGAGTTGGTACAGGATAGAACAAAGATGTGCGGGGTACATCTGAATTTCAGATGTATAAACTGGTGGGATGGAGTGGGAAAGGAATTCCTCCAGAAGGGACATTGGGAATAACTACAGATTTTCCTCCACTGGAGTAACACCCCAATAAACCCATAGTAAGTTAAAATATTAAGTTGAAAATGCTTTGAGCTAACCTCAAGGACATCATAGCTTAGCCTAGCACAGCTAAATATGCACTTTTAACAGGCTACTTTTGGACAAAATCACCTAACACAAAGCCTATTTTATAACAAGCCTTGCATATCTCAGGTCATTCATTGGATGCCTGTTGAAAAATGGTGGTCACACAGTACACTGTAGATTGAACAGGGGCTGTTTATCCTCATGGCCACATGGCTGACCAAGCTGTGGCTCCCTGCTGTTACCCAGCATTGAAACAGAGTATGGTACCACATACGGCTAGTGTGGGAAAAGATCAAAATTCAGGATTCAAAGTATGGTTTCTACTAAATGTGTATTGCCTTCACCACTGTGAAGTTGAAAAGTTGAAAGTCAAACCATCATAAAGGGCTGTCTGTATCACAGAATGAGTATAGAAGAGTCCAGCAGGAGACCAGGTGGTGGGAACCAGAGAATAGAAACCAGAAGCCACGTAGAAGGCAAGTAGTGATGTCCATGTAGCAGGACTGCAGCTGCCCCTGTCCCTGTTCCTGGGGCCTGAGAACTTCCCTATTCTCCAGCAGTGCACTCCCACCACCTGCAGCTGCTTCTCCACCTGAGGGCTTTCCCCAGGAGGCAGAAGACCACTCTTCCCTCTCCTGGGGAAAGATGGTAAACTGCAGGAGAGGAAGCCACTCAGCCCCACTGTATGTCCGGGCTGCCTTTCCAGTATCACTTCCTCTATCAGTGATTTCTGTGCTTTCCAAATGAAGTGCTTGTACTCAGTCCTAGCCATACAGTCTGCTCTGGGAAACCCAGATTGAACAGCTTGTTTATGGCAACCAATGGAGCAACAAAAGAAACTCAGTGTATGCAGAGGAAAAAGAAAGGTTGGGTCAGAGTATGGAGGGCCTTATTTGTCAGATTTACCACATTAAAAATATACAATGCCCAGTAAAATTTTAATTTCAAATAAACAACTTTTTTTTGGTATAAGTATGACCTATGTGATATTTGGGATTTATGTAGACTGAAAATTGTTTATCTGGAATTTAAATTTAACTGGGCATCCTGCATTTTATCTGGCAACTCTGTGAGACCTAGAAAGGGTTCAGGACAATCTCTGCAGTCTTCCTTGGCTCCAGCTTAGAGGATGGATTTGAGTCATGCTGGGAAGACCCCCAAGGAGATGCTGACATTTTCCAAAAGAATGCTAGGCTGGGGTAGGCATCAGTGTGGGAGAAATGACTTGAGGACATAAAGGCATTTGGGAAGCTATATGCATTTCTCAGACTCAGTGTTAGGGTGACAGAATTATCTCACTGGATAGAATGGAAAGCGGCTTCCACAAATGAGTTGAAAATGTCCTGAAAATGCCCTGTGACTGTTTAGGAAAAGACATAAAGTTAGTAGTGAAGGGCCTTCAATTCCCACCTCTATGATGTGCTCCTGACCATCCAGTGAAGCACCCTTCTGCAGGCCCAAACATCTAACCCACCGAATCAGGCTGCAGAGTCATGGTGGGCCTGGGCTGCTCTGGTGATGTGTTAGAAGGCTTCAGTTGAGCCCTTTCCACAGACAGGCCTCTGAACAGAGGCTCTGGGAAGAGCAGACAGGACCTTTGATGGATCACCAGCTCTTGCACGGTGTTTTAGTCAGCTTTCTCACGGCTGCAACTAAAAGATGCAACCAGAACAATTGTAGAGAAGGAAAAGTTTTATTTGGGAGCTTATAGTTTCAGAGATCTCAATCCATAGACAGCAGGCTCCATTCCTCAGGGTTCAAGATGAGGCAGAACATCATGTGGAAGACTATGGTGGAGAGAAGCTGCTCACATTATTATCAGAAAGCAGAGAGAGAGAGAATCCACTTGCCAAATACTAATATATACCCCAAAGCCATGCCCCCAATGCCCACCTCCTCCAGCCACACTCCATCTACCGTCAGCTACCACTCTATTAATCACTATCAGGGGATTAATTCACTGATGGGGTTAAGACTCTCACAACCCAATCATTTCCCATTTGAACCTTCTTGCATTGTCTCACATGTGAGCTTTTTGGGGACACCTCACCTCCAAACCATAGCACATGGCAAGAGCACTGAGACAAAGAAAATTCTCTTATACCTCATTTCCCCTCTCTTTTTCCTTTTTGAACCTTGCCCTATTAGATAACCCCCAGGCGTGAGACCCAGTTCTACAGAACAGTGTCCCCCAAAACCAACCTCATCCTAGAGGCAAGCTCGGAGCATGTTTGGATCACATGGCCTTTTCTGTGTAAAGAGTTCTTCAATTTCATTTGTACTTTCATGAAGGAAATTCTACTCCCATAGGAATACACTTCAAAAACATTAGATTAAAAAAGAAAGAAGAAAAATGAAACCCATTATACCAAGGGTGGATTTTCTGTTTTGTTCTTTCTTCAATTTGCAAAATGCATTCCAAAGACCATTAGGGAACATAATTTGAATTGCTTCACTCTAAAGTTAAAGTGCTGAAAGGGGGGAAAAAAGTGCACCAAAATAAAAGCAGGCCTTCTTTCACTTTCTAACACCTGAATTTGATTGTAACTTTCACTTTTGAAGCTATATAGAGCTTTTCTTCTAAACTCAATTATAAATACTTATGTCAGACTGTAGAAGGAAACATACATGAGCAGTTATCTAAAAGTCATATGTGTTCTAACTGCATTCACATGCATTCTACCTGCATTCACACGCCCACATGGGCACAACAGGGCATTTATGTAAGCCAAGCTGTGCACCAATGTTTAGCAACCCTGAAGGAGGTGAGCTGGCATTCCAGGGTCTAGGGTCTACTCTATGCCAAGGATCATTTGGTTATCCACACACAGTGAATATTTAATTTTCCATAATAATCACACAGGCTGTGTATTCCTCTTCCCACTTTACAATGGTAGAAACTGAGGCTCAGAACGGTTAAGTAACTTTCTCAAGTTTGCATCATCAATAAGCGACTGTTACAGAATAAATTGTATTCTCCAAAAATTCATATGTTGAAGTCCCAACCCTGGTAACTCAGAAGGTAGTAGTATTAAAGTAAAATCTTTAGAGTAGACCTTAATTCAGTCTGATTGGTTTCCTTATAAGAAGGGAGAGGAACCCCTGTACACAGAGGAAGACCAAGCAAAAACATAGGGAGAAGGAGGCTGTCCATATGCAAGAAGTGAGACCTCAGAGCAGACCAAACCTGCTGACACCTTGATCTTAGACTTTGAGCATCCAGGATTTTGAGAAAACAAGTTTACATTGTTTATGCCACCCAGCCTGTGTCACTTTGTTATAGTGGGCCCTGCAAAGTAACTACAGTGACCAAACCAAGATTTTCTTTTGTTTGGTGGGTCTCCTGAAATTATGTTTCTCCCACCAGAGAATCAGGTCTGGGAGTAAATAATTTTAAGAGAAAATTAATTGTATTTCACAACCAATACCCCAAGGAAAGCTGGGATTCAGCTCAGGCTACCATGATATTCCAGATGACCAACATAGTGGTAGTAGTGGGCATGCTATGGGGAAGGCCCCGTAGGAGAAGGATCTTAATAGGAACAACTAAAACCCAGAAGTGCAGAGAGTAGCATTTTTCTTCTACATAATAGTTTATTAGAGTCAGTCCCTGGACTATGACCAAGTCTCAGAAGCAGGATCCTGTCTCCCTCACATACCCTAGCACAAGGGACTGGAAAAAGTGTGGATCCCAGATTCTCTTCCAAAGCAACCCCTTTCCAGCCAGCTTCCTATAAATGTCCCTGAAGACTTGATAGCTAAAAAGATCAGGCTGTCTTCTAGGCTAGCATGATTGCTGGGGTGCAGCGGGGCAGGGTGGGGCCGAATACAGGCCCAGCTCAAGAACCCTGCAAGCTCTCCAGCCAGAATATTAAAGGGAGCAGGTTCTTCTTCTTCCCACAATGCTCTTTTCCATCTTAAAAACTTCAATTCCCCCAAAGAGAGGAAGGAAATAGTTTTCTATGGGATCCAGTTTGCTTAGTGCTACTTTGAATGAATAAGGTCAATTCCAAATAAAAGCAGCCGCACTCTGGCTCCCCAAGGCAGAGGATGAGGTTTCCTCTACCCGCTGGCTCCCCACCACCACCTCCACTCTCCCAGGCAGGGTTCTCAGCCCTGGGTCCTCTGGCCTGGGTGGACTGCCAGCTGCACTCATAAATCCCTCTGTTATAATTCCCACTTGCCCAATCACTTACCAAATGTCCAACATTATTCTCATTGTCTTGCCACACTGATACACGTGGTAGGCAAGCTCTCCACAGCTGAGCTCTTAAGGCAGGGATTCTTTTTGCACAGGACTAAGGGCAGTTTTGAGATATTTAGTCTTCCAGGAAATTGGAATACTAAACAGAATTGAGGAAAGCCCCGAGGCAGGGATTTAGCAGCAGGGAGGGCCCCAGCATTCAACAGACAGTGAGGCCCAGGATTTTCTAAATACTGAACCTAAAACTAAGATGCACCCTACTGCACCAGCACTGTCCCTTCACTGGCAAGATGAAAGCTCCTAACACCCTTATTCTGTCCTTCCAGGGTCAGATTCAACCTCTAAGTGATGGCCTCAGTGCCTCTACTGAGTGGCTCTGGGGTGTAAAATGCTTGCCCTGGTTAATATGACGGCTGAGGATGCTCTCATTGCCAGAAAAGTCCAGCCACACAGGGAGAAGTGGACTCTCTGGAAATGACCCTCAAGTAGTGAGTGACTGAGACCATATCCCTGAAACTGCTGTGAATAATGAAGAGTGTAACACTGATGTACTACGTGGAGACTGAAGAGCATTCTTCTCCTACAATCATTATACAGTTATCCACTGTAGAGCGTTGATTAGTCCATAGTCCACCTCTCTCTCTCTCTCTCTCTCTCTCTCTCTCTCTCACACACACACACACACACACACACTCCTTAGAGATGGAGTTAGCACTTAGCACCTGCTTCTTCAGGTGCAGAGCTGCACTGGCCCATTGGTCACCTTGAAGGTAAATTATTAAAAAAAAAAAAAAAAAAAAAAATTTTTTTTT
>NW_026000240.1:20719043-20759586 GCF_001458135.2 Marmota marmota marmota | reverse complement strand
AAAAAAAAAAAAAAAAAAAAAAAAAAAAAAGAATGTTTTTTTCTTTCCCAGATAGCTGCCTGCTCTGTTGTTGGGGATTAAATCATCTTGTCAGAGTCAAGTGGGAGTTCTGGATCAACTTCCATTTGCATGGAGAACTTGACAATGAAATGAACCTGAAATCAAAACAAGGCCATCCCCCTGCAGAAGCTTTGGGCTCTGCTGTCTGTAGTGCAGGGCTTCTTTCTGCTCTTTGCACCCCTGATAATTTTGGACATATTCCAATTAGTCTGACCTATATGTTAATGCAGGAAGGCTGGGGTGGCTCTCACTGACAGCAGGCAGGCTTAGTGTGTAGGAACTGATAGTTGCCTTGGTCAGAACCTACTCATAATTCATATAATCATATACTGTGCATATTCAATATTTTCTCAAATAATTTTCTGTATTTCAGCTGCTTGTGCTTTCAAAGATGCCAGACAGAACCAGAGAATCCATAAATATTAGAGTAACAATGATCAGCCAGATGGCGTCTGTACCAGTCTCACCTCATAAGGGAAACTCTACTGCTGAGTCTCTAAAAAGTATCAACTGCCCCTTCTTCAAAGCCTATAGTGTCAGGAAGCTCACTGCATTGCAGAAGAACCTATTCTATTTTATAAAGGTCTAAACAAGGATGTTTTTGTTTCTGTTTCTTTTGTTTTTGACACTGAGCTAAAATCTCTCCTCTAGCATATAGGGTAACCTGTTAGCTCCACCATCCTGCATAGGATCAGTGAGTCTTTGATGAGCCCTTGCCCCAGGAGAATGGTTCTCAAAGTGCCTCTCAGGGTCTGCAACCCACTCCCTGAATCCACCCATCCTCCCTGGAAAAAGCTGTTCCAATTTCATCCCTTCTCACATTGAGATCCTGTGAGTTTTCATTTCCAGAGTGAACTCTTGTGTTCCATTCAAAGGGGCCCCTGCCTAATATTGTAAAGCACACCGAGAACACATTCTGGCCAGGTTCAGTCTATGACATGCAATGGGAACCCACTCCTGAGGAATCCTGAGGTGGTGAGCTAAACCAGTCTATTCCTATGAACTCATTTGCATAAATTAAAACAAGGGAAAGAAAACAGTGTAAGGGGCTTTAGAGCCTGTTCTTCGTTGGGAAGTTTTGCATGTTTCAGACTGTAAATCTCTCAGAAAGTTAAGGAGTCTGGCCTCTCATGGCCCTAAATGAGAAAAGAAAAGTTGTAGATGAAGTCCTCATTGTCAGTTCCCCTAATAAGTTGGAAAGAGAGAGCTGGCCTCAATGGGGAGGAAGAGTGACCACAGAACTTAGATGACCATAAATGACCCCTTTTAGAGTCTCTCCTAAGACGCAGTTTGTTCAGATCCTTGAAATATTAGAAGAGGCAAGGCCTCACTTGTCAGAGCTGAGAAATCATTATATAAATCTACTACCTCATGTTTTCTTAAGTAGAAAATTAAGCAAGTTTGTTCAAAAACTTGACTGATGACTATCTTGGCATTTTGAATATTGTATTCACTATTCTGTAAAAAGAATCTGTTAATTTATTTGAGGCCTGCCAGAGAGAAGAGAGTCATCCCTAATCTTTTAGTCAAATATTTCCCTACAACATTCTAGAAGGGGAAGAAGTAAAAGCAGGGTAGAGTAGGAGGGGGAGAAAAGGAAGGAGGAGGAGGAGGTGGCTGAGAGAAGGGGAGGGTGGGTAGAACATGAAGGGAGGGAAAATTTCCAGCTCTTTGGATCTAAAAAGCCAAACTTCTTCAGTTGCCTGATCAGCCTGAGTGCTCTTTTTAAATATAGCTCTGTGTGGATAATAAGAAAAAATAGCGTCAATCATATCTACTTCTTCTGTAAGGTTTCATGATGCCTAGTCCATTCTTGGATTTTGATGTTCTTCGGTGGGGTCTCTCAAGGACTTGTGACCTTTCACTGTGGAATTCCTGAGAGGGAAATGAGGCTGGGCCTGCTCCTCATGTGTCTTTAGCCAGCCTTCAAAGCTGATTCCACCTTTTTCATGAAACTTTAACTGAACTCAAGTCTCTTGGCATCACTTGACTCAGAATCTAATATGGATTCTGCTACTGTTACAAGAACTACCCTAATAATCGGCCTGGTCCCTTCTAGGCCAGACCTCCCTGGATCCCTTCTAGGCCAGACCTCCGTGGATTCCCCTGGTATGATAAAAAGAGATGCTGCTTCCCTGTCTCAGGTTGAGACTTGTGGACATGGCTGTCAGCCCTTCTTAGACCAGGGGTTCAAGATACATGCATATTGTGTATTGAATGGACCCCCCCCCCCAAATCCATGTGTTGAACCCAGTCCCCATGTGACTGTATTTGGAAATAAGAATGCCTTTACAGAATTAAGGCAAAAGAAGGTGATATGAGTAGGGGTCTGATCCAATAGAATAAATATAATAAGAAAAGTCACTAGAATTGTCCTACTCTCTCTCCATCACGTGAGGACATAGGCAGAAAGTGACTGTCTGTAAGCTATGGAGAGAGCCTCCCCAGAGATGAAGCCCTGTCAGGTCTGATCTTAGACTCTTCAGCCTCTGGAACTATGAGAAAATAAATTTCTGTTAGTCTAAGTCTGTGATTATTTTGTTATGGCAGCCTAAGCCAAGACAACAGATGAATAAAACAAGCTTATCTCACAGTCTTCCAAGGAAAACATAAAACATTATAACACAAGCTTAAACTGGTATATCATTGGATAATTTATGAAGGATACTTTTCATATCCATTATTAAATTAGGACCTAAGAGCAGGTCAAAGTGGTTCATCAAAATACTAATTCTACAAAAGGGTCAGAAAAAGGGCTTCAGCATGGCACCAAGGTCACTCTAAGAAAGAATGGCTAGATCCATCAGTAATGCCCGACACCAGCACAGGAGGTGTTGGTGAATCTGGTGTTCCTGAGGCTGCTCCAACCCTGAGGACAAAGTATAGGCCTCATGGTTAAAAAAAAAAAAAAAAGATATTCCACTATAAAAAAAAAAAAAATACACACACACACACACACACACACACACACTACAAACCAGGTTGGCCCCAAACGATTTTTTTCCCCTTAGAATTCTTTTTTGAGTTCCTTCTTGTGTTTTTTTCTGACTTCTCATTTTTTTTCTATTGGTGTGAGAAGTTAGGGCCTTAAAACTAAATTCTAAAAGAAACACCTTACATGAAACTTTATATAGGAGATAATGAATGAGGAATAAAGTCTTCAAGATTTTACAGTGAATGCTGAAGCAAATTTCATAAAAAAAAACTGATAAGAAGGAGAAAAACAGTTTCTCAAGAACATTCCTAGCAACTATTTCAATGCTGGTAGAACAATTGTGCACATAATCAGAGAGTATACAACTTTGATTATAGTGGATTACACCAAGAGCCATAATAATACAACTGTAATTACATGTCAGCAGTTAGGCCTCAAATTCTTTTTTTAGAAAATAACCACTACAAGTTTTACCGGAATAGATCCAAGATAACAAGAGACACAAGGAGTCCAGAAGGAACCTCTGTGACTGTGTAAGTGGCATTAGGCCCTTTCTCACTCCTCCATCTTTAAATCTCCTTGAAAATAAATCCTTATTGTTCTGGACAGTAAACTGCAAAGCATGCTCAGCTTTAACTTGATTTTTTTTTCTTTTTTACCATTCAATCCTGCATTAACTAGATGTGTGCTTTCAAAATAGACACATATTTAAATCATTTGATGTATTAAATGGCTTATAGAACACTAATTTGACAATATTAAAAGGCACTTCACATAATTGCTTTTCTTACCTAAAACTTACAAAATGCCACTTTTATTTACCAAAAACGAAGAAAGCTTTGTTTATTGATATGGAAGCCAGAAATGTGTAAAGGAGATCATTCTAGAATAAAATTAGAAAATGTTTTAATTTCTCAGGTTGAATTTTAAGTTGTGATTCTGGAATCCAGTGCTTTTTGCCACTAACTTTAAAAAGTGATTTTCCTGAAGGTCTTACCTGAGCCTTCCTTTACCTGGGTGCTGTGAGCCAGATGGTCCCTATTCCTTTTATTTAGGGCCTGGAGTAAAGCTCCTTTGTAAAATAAATAATTCAACTGAACTTCCAACATGGTTCTTTGTAAAGTCAGGGTAGTAACTAAATTATAGAAGGTATACAGGAAATTTAGCAAGTGTGTGTGTCCCTAGAAAAAGCACTTGAAGTTACAAAAAAGTAATATAGGAACACACAAACTCATTGTTATCCAGAGATAAGTTTGTCTTCAACAAAAATTTGAAAAAAGAATCTCTATCCTGATTTCATAAAGTACTTATCTCCAAATGAACAACTGTTTACTCAAATATTTTTTTTGAAAACAGAGCTCAAAGGACATAAGTGAAAACTAATATGCTATAAAAATATACAAGAATATCAGCTATAACTTTTTTTAAGTAGAATAGAATAGAATAGGACTGACAATACTCCATTGATATCAAAAGTTAAATTTTTGACACAAGGTACTGGACAGAGAGTAACAACATCTTAGCTTCACATAGTGCTTTAGTGCCCCCAGTTCTGTCCTGCTGGTGACCCAGGTGTCATCTGGGCCTCTGGCCTGTGGGATCAGGGAGGAAAGACTGACCTCTGTTCTGTGAACACTGTGCAAGCCTTCCTCAAATTTCCCCCAAGTACAAGGGGAGAGGACAAGAATATCCTCTAATGGGTTCATTTGGGCCTCCAAGGTCCCTCTGCCTCTGTTCTGGTATCAGCTCAAACTCCAAACATCTCCCTTCCACCAATAAGCTCTGTTCAAAGAAATCAGATGAAGCTCTACAGGCCTTTCCAGGCTAATTGAAAACTTGGAAAGGGCTCACATTGCAGCACACAGGTAACTCAGATGACTATTAGTCATTTTTGTTCTTTCCCTGTCCTTTGAGCTCTGGGTCACTGAGCATGTGCCCTGGGCCTTCTCCCCATGGAGATACCTGCCCATACCCCAGGCTGGTCCAGCTTCCCTGCCTTCCTCCCTTCTTATCCTTCTCTTGGGAGTAAATTTCTTTCCCATCTCCAGAGTCACATATTCAACAAAATCTTCATATATGCCTGAATGTCTTTTCCAAAAGGGAAAATTCCCTTTAAAAAGTTTTTGTTCAGCTTAAATATATAAATGGGTATTATAGATTAAATAATCAAGTGTCTCACAAGACTGAGTTTATCAACTGAATCACACAATCCCACATGGAGGCATACATCATACAGGAATACATACACATTTCCCTTTCTCATGGTTCATGAAAGTTCACCACATTTGACATGGGTGTTTTGCCCTCAATAAAGCCTTTGTTGAGTCATCTCATACAGTCTGCCAAAATACCTCAAGTTCCTTTCTTTGTAACTAGTTTGAAGTACAGCATTTTTAATCCACTTAGGCTGTTTTTATCTAAATTGTATCTTCTGACATAACAAACACTTGTTATTTATGTTCCCAATAATATACCCACCTAATTACTGATTTTTAAAGCAACCTTTGAGCCTTATTTACAATGGCATTCAATACTTGCAACTGAGAGGCTGTCCTAGGGAATAATGACTATAGCTGGGTGAAATTTCTGCCCTCCTTTTTGTAATCCATTTTTTTTGGTGACCTTTATAAACAACTGAAATTAACAATGGAGCTTTTCTAGGTAAGTTCCTAAAATCTTTCCCAGACAGCTTTTTGTTTTTCAACATGAAACTATTAAAAGAATGTCTTACAACATGAGACTCTTAGGTTGTTCTCTTTTTTTTGGGGGGGAGTATAAATGATTTTAGGGAAAACCCCCCAAACTCTCACTTTATGTTCTAGCATACAGGCAATTGTCCCTTAACTTTCTCCAGAGAGAGAAAATACACAGTATGGACACATTACCCCCAATTTTATTTTAGTTAATTTTTTTTTTGCTTATTTCACCTATTTAATTTCCAGTCAGCTCTCTGCATCCACAGATAGTGCATCCACAGACTGAACCAACCAAGGATCAAAATCGAAAATATGCAGTATAGACACATTTTTCCCAAACATTTTTGCCAGATTCTGGGTTCAGGCCAACTTTTTAACCTTGAAAAATGCCCAGGACTTTGCTTTGTACTTCATTCAGTAAACAGTACATTATAACAACTATTTAGGTAGCATTTATGTTTTGCTAGGTATTATAAACAATAATGACTAAAAGCACCTGGGAGGATGAGCATGGATTATGAAACAATTTTATAGAAGGGACTTGAGCATCCTTGGACTATGGTGTCCATAGATAGGGAGGTGAGGGGGTCCTAGAGCCAAATCCCCATGGATACTAAGAAAAATATCAACCCAGTATTACAGATGAAAAAACTGAGGTTCAAAGAAATGAAATGATTTGCCTGAGCATCGCATCATGATGAAATTAAGTCCAGCCAAGGGATTTTCTTTAGAACAAAGCATAGTAAGCTGATTAATGACTGAGATTAAGGGAACTACTTTTCTAGCATCTGGCTTTTCTATATCCAAAATAAATGCAATTCTAAGTATTCCTTCTTTACAAAGTCCCTTGGAATGCTTGCTAAATCCCTACCCTTTTACCTGTGATAGGGTCATTTATTAACAAGCCCAAGGATTTATATACTCAATTTCTCTCAATAGGTTGTGTTTATATTTTTTAAAAATTTGTGCCTGTGTTAAAATAAGAATTAGCCCATTTTGATATTTGCTTGTTTTTAGAACAAAAATAAATGTACCATTCCAAAGACTTTCCAAGGCAGTGTTTTTTCCCGCTACTGTATTGACGTGCAGAGTTTTATTCTCCAGTCTTGGGGACTGTCCTCCAGGACAACAGTGAGAGATAGCAACTGCCCTTCCCATTCAAGTGGTCCAGGAGTAAGGTGGGGCTTGGAAGGGGCAGGGCTTGGGCGAAGGCCTGTGAATGCTATGAGTGAGAGAGCCACACGTATGGGGAGAGAGACCGATTTTAAAACAGCTGCTCCATGTATGAGACATAGAGAAGAGAGCTGTGAATGGAGCTGTGGGGACTCTGCTGGATGAGGCACCAAATGAAGTTGATTGTGCCACCCATTAGGAAAATGCAAAGCAAATGTCCAGGCTGATCTTGAAGACTGAGGTGTTGCTTTCCATAAAGGTCCCTTTTGGGGTAAGAGAGAGTACAGAAGAGATGGCCAAACTAAGTTTGTTAAGTGGAGTCTGGCCGGAGCTCATTGAACTGCCAGATTCTGGGTTCAGGCCAACGTTTTAACCTTGAAAAATGCCCGGGACTTTGCTTTGTACTTCATTCAGCAATGATAAGACCTGAGCGAGGATCAGTTCCTAAAGTGAATCTGAGCAGGAAGAAGACACCCAAATGCCAACCTGTTCACGCCTAACAAGAGCTGTCTCACAGACTGGGATGTGTACAGCCACCCTGAACCCAAGCATCAGAGAAGCTACTTCACTAGTTCACCTTAAGAAACCACCATTGCAGGAACAAGCAAGGACCCAGATCTGTTTAATCAGACAGCACAGGAGCCCATGTGAGACCAAATCAGGAGAAGCCCTCTTGCTGAGATGGATCAGCAGAAACCCTAACTCACACTTCAGAGTTAGAATGGTCTTGATTTAAAAAGAAAAGAAAATCCAAAAATAAAACAAAACTTTAAATGTTCATTGGTTATACTTCCTGCATCCACAGCTACACGGGGCTCATCTGAGGTGACAGCCAGTTGCTAAGGAGGTGCTCCTTGAGAGAGCAGCAATCTTATTTTCTTTATTTCCTGTACTTTGTTGAAGACTGCACTGTAGGTTCCAGAGAAAACACTATTATTCCTTCAAAAATAGCATAACTATAACTTCTGTAGGGGGTGCTGTACAGACTCTACTCCTTTTAAAAAATAATTCTTCCCTAAATTTTTCTCCTTCTTACCTAATTTTTAAGATATCTAAGAAACCTAGATAAACATAAAGATATAAATTTTATGTCTTTTTTTTCTCCGAAAATTTAAAATGACAGTCTTGAGGGTTCAAGCTTTGGGCACCAAGATTAGTGAAAAATGGGTCTATGGGAGTGGTACTGTCTTCATTTGCTTCCTTTCAACATTTTTAGATTCAGTGGTAAATTTCCCCCAATCTGTTCTTTGTTGTTAAGTCCAAATAGAATTCTAACATATCAAGTACCTTTGTAGGTTTTTAAAATTTTGTTTTTATTTTTGCTTTATCGTAAAACTAAGTAACAAAGGAAACTGTGGGCATGCATTCCAGAAGGCTTGTACTTCCCGAGATGATCCTGGATCACAGCAATTATTAAGTCTAGTGTGTGGAGGCGGGGGGGAACAGGTCTGGGAAACATTCACTCTGCCTATTTGTGAATTGGGCCTGTTTCCATGGCATTCCAAGGTTTAAATAATGCATAGAGCCTGTCTCTACCTATTCTTATTAATTATTCATTCACAAATATTTACTGAGCATCTCTACTCTCTGTCAAGCACCATATTAGGTACTAGCCATACAATAGAGAACAATGAAGTTTATATCTAGAGTCAGTGTCTACAAATCAGCAAAAAATTTTTTTGACATTTAACATTAGTTTACTGAAAGCTACATGATAATCAAGACACAGAGTAGAAAGAAGACAACTAAATTAGACTATACTCTGAATGTGAATTAACCAGATACAGTTTTTATTTTTAGTTATAAATTCTTTTTTTTGAGAGAGAGAGAATTTTTAATATTTATTTTTCAGTTTTTGGTGGACACAACATTTTTATTTTATTTTTATGTGGTGCTGAGGATCGAACCCAGTGCCCCGCGCATGCCAGGCAAGCGCGTTACAGCTTGAGCCACATCCTTAGCCCAGTTATAAATTCTTTTAATGTCATTACTGAGTTTACTTTTTATAAATGCACTTTTTATTAGAAAATATAAATTAGTGTTTTTATCACTGCCTGATCAATGCTGGGATTTTTAGAAATTTTCTAACTGCATAGGATTTATTAGCATTTATTAGGTCCTGAGCACCAAGTTAAACATTCTGGAGAAAAGGAGCAACAGTCACTGCCCCCAGGGAACTTTTTATACTCTTGGGATGATAACATACTTAATAAGAGCTAGAGAACAGGATGTAAGCAATGGCCAACTAAATATGGGAGATCAAATACTCATATTTCCTTTTGAGAAAAATATAAATCCTTATTGAAAAATAGTGGAAATAGAGAGACATGCTTATCATTGATGAGAAAAAGCCAATTCTCCCCAAATTGCTATATGACTTCAAATCAATCCCTATCAAAATTCTAACAGGCTTTGTTGTTGTTGAATTTTTCAGCTTTATTGAGGTATAATTGACAAATACACATTGTATATATATTTAAGGTATACAGCTTGATACATTGATATGTGTGTATGTTGTGAAACGTTCAGCATAATCAGGCCAATCAATCTATCAATCCCCTCACATAGTTACTATTTCTCCCCTCCCCTTCCCAACTTCCTTCCTTTTTGTAGTAAAAACACTTAACATCTGCTCTCTGGAAAATTTCAGGTATACAATATAGTATTGCTAACTAGTCACCATGTCACACATTAGATCTCCAGAGCTCTTTAATTTTGCAAATTAAAACGTACCCTTTGGCCAATATCTCCCCATTCTCCCATCCCCAAGGCCTCCTGGCATGCTCCATTATACTCTCTCTGCTTCTATGAGTTTGGCAATTTTAGATTCCAAATGTATGTCACATAACATAACATTTGTCTTTCTGTGCCTGGCTTACTTCACCTAGCATAATGTCCTCCAGGTCCATCCATGTTGTCACAAATGACAGAATTTCCTCCATTATTAAGGCTGAAAAATACCCCGTATTTTCTTCATCCATTTAACTACAGAGGGAAAATGATCTGTTTGCAGATGACATGATCATATGTAGAAAAGCCTAAAGATTTAGTAACAACAAAATAATATTGGAGGTAATAAATGAATTCAGTAATGTCAAAGGAGACAATTAACAGGGTGAAGAGACAGCCTGAAGAATGCAATCCATGTATCAATGAAGGCTAAATACCCCAAATACACAAGGAACTAAAAAGCTCAGTGGCAATAAATAAATAAATACATAAAATAAATTTCCTCATACTGAATTGGGAAACAAAAAAATGGACAAAAGATGCAAATAGACGTTTCTCAAAATAAGATGTACAGACAGGTATATAAAAAGTGCTCAAAATCAATAATCATCAGGGAAATTCAAATTAAAATCATGAGATATC
Organism: Marmota marmota marmota; assembly: GCF_001458135.2. Taxonomy (NCBI): domain Eukaryota; kingdom Metazoa; phylum Chordata; class Mammalia; order Rodentia; family Sciuridae; genus Marmota; species Marmota marmota. The sequence goes on along the minus strand of NW_026000240.1, from coordinate 20,749,350 downwards.
ACCTCATATTTTAGAATGGCTATTACAAATATATAACAGATAAATGACAACTGGTTAGGATGTGGAGAAAAGGGAATCTTTGTACAATCGGTGGGAATGCAAATCAGTATAACTGTATGGAAAATTGTGTGGAGGTCCCTCAAAAGTTAAAAATTGGTGAGCAAACTTTTAAAATACTGCAATGCTATTAGAAGATGCTATCCTGCATGTGTACACTCATGAAATGTATTTTATTTGTAGATTATATATACATGGACTCCTGTACTAACATCCTATACATTATAGGAATTCATAAAAATAGTCATTTTAATGGGTGAAATTATGAAAAATTATCATAAATGTTCTCATATTTTCTTCCCACATTCCACTGGATCTATTTGCATACATAGCAATTAAAGTGTGTACTCCATAATTTTAAGATCACTGAATCTGTTGACCAATGTTTAATGCATTGGACCTTGATATTTTTAAATAATTTTTTATTTGTAGATGGACACAATACCTCTATTTTATTTATTTAGTTTTATATGGTGGGGAGGATTGAACCCAGTGCCTCAAATGTGCTAGACAAGCACTCTACCACTGAGCCACATCCCAGCCCTGGACCTTGATATTTAAATAGTGAATTTGTGATGTGAAAGCATGTTCATTCACTTACCGATTTTACAAATGAATAAACCTCTTCTAAAATATAATATAATCTAAGAATTCCATATCAATGTAGAAAAACAACTTAGGAACAAATATATTTTTCTTCAAACATCTACAATTTTCCAGGAACAAACTTGTTATGATTTTAGATTGAAAACTGAAATAGTTTTTGGCATGCAATTAGTAAACAAACTTCGAATACTGAGGAGGATATAAATGTTTCATCTCCTAGTTCTGGCTCTTTATCTTTGTAAATATGAATTAATTTGATGACATGCCAATAAGCATACATTGTATCATTAGATAGTATGGATTATGCAGTTGACAAAATAGAAAATTAATTGCTATTCTTTAATTTTTCATTAAAAATATCAGAGGTGTTATTGTTTATTGTTGTAATTCATCTTGTTGCCACAATATCAATCTTTAAAAACTTTTTGGAAGATGAATGAAAAGCATTAACAAAAGACCTATTAGCTAAGGATGTGTTAGGTAAAGGAAATATCCTAACATATTTAAGGATCCTAGAATCTTATAAAAACATACATATAATTGTAAATAAATGTATATGTGCATATGTTTGTATCTGTAAACCATAGGCTTTGGAAAAATAAAAAGTAAACTACAAAGGAAATTCCCTTAGTAGAAAAGCAAATCTTCAAGATTAAGGATAAAAAAATGTTTGAGTCAAAAGGGAGAGAACAGCTTAAGAAACCTCTATGTGGTCATTCCCCAGAGTCATCTAAAATCTCTCTTTAGATCTAATGCAAAGGAAGAATACTTTAAATGAAAAAAATACCCCAAGGGGAAATTATCAGTGGGACTATGACAAAGGGGCATTTTTGAGATCTGTTGATAAAAGCACTGAACTCCTCATCTTTAGGAATGGAGAAAAACAGTTGGTTGGGTCTTTGATGTTTATGTTATGAACATAGCTCCAATCAGAAGGGATGAACATTTCTGTCAAGAATTTTCAGCAAAGAATCCTATCTGTGAATGGATGGTAGACACTAAATGGTTAGTATAGCTGAACATTTTTGACTAGTGAGGAGAATTTTTGTCAATGCTAACCCAGGATTTTCTTTCTGGACCTTCTTTGGAGGGCCTTATCTTTTTCCTACTTCCCTCCCTCAAACCCTGCTATTTTCCCTTTTAATCCACCAAAACTTCTTCAGGGAAGGACTCACTCAATTTATTCACAATGAGGCATAAATAGTCACTAAGATGACTGTATTTTGTCTCAGGGGGGCATTACATTTAGGCAAAGGATTAGATCTATGAAGGTAAGATTTCAACCATCAATCCACAGCACAGGGAGACATTTTTGGCAAGTCTTCCAGCTACCACATTTCCATAGCCCTGACTTGTTACTATGTGTACAGCTACTACTGGACAAACAGGTAACAGTGTCTCACGAGTAGGTTTCATGAAAGCACTTTGGGATGTTTAAATCAAAACAAAATTGTAACTTGGGAAAATAATGATTACTGGACTACTAAAACTTTCTCACTAACTGCCTTTATTTGATTTTTACATAGCATTAAATATTACCTTGGTTTTATGTAATCTCATAACATTTCTGTGTTTCTAGAAAGAATTGTTTGGACCTGGAGGTGTTTCAGTGTCAAGATGTTAGGTGTTCTTGGTTCACAGACATTGTAAAGTTATAGTAGTTGAATTGCACAAGTCAGCTTCAGAATACAGTTATCATGGACATTGATGGCAACTTCCAATCAGCTACTGCTCTCTCCCAATGATCTCTTTAGGTATTGATTAGCAATTGCCTCTCATCCATCACTTGATTCCTTTGTTCAGGCAGAAGGGTCTGTGTTCTGAAATGAGTTTGTCTTCCTGACCACAGTTAATTAGTCCAGAGGCCAAGTAGGGCCAACAACATCTCCCTGGCATTTTTTTTTTTTTTAATTCAGCTTGACTGATGCTGGAGTATACAAGCCAGGACTGTGTCAGGGACTGAGCTTGCTATAAGGACAGATGTAAGCCCAGAGAAGAAGTCATGGTGGTGTTCAAAAAGCAGCTGTTCCAGTTGTTCTGGGACCTCATTGTGGTTTTACCAGACTGAGGATTTGGTGTTGGGTCTCAGTATCCAATCAGTCACTGATGTTATCAATGATTTGAACTAGATTTCTGTCAAATGAAATGCTTCTCATAACAAGATTCCAGGACCCAGTACAGAAACATCTAAGGCACTGATCAATATGAATATTCCCAGGTCTCATCTCAGACTTGGTGAATAAGAACCTCTGGAATGCTGCAGATGAACCTAAATATAGCTATTAGCACTTACTAACTGAGAGGACGGAGAGCCCTCAGGACAGGGAGCTTATAAACAACAGCAGAACGGGAGCAGGAGTAGCTTAGGAACAATGTTGGCTTGTCCTGTGTTTGAGCCCAGAATGTCTTTATCATGGAGCCAGCATTTGGGTATATTTTTCCCAAATATACCCAAAGGGAAGGGGAAGAGGAGCTCATGGGAAGACGATGTTCAGACCAAGGAATGACCTGTCAATAAATGGAATATCTGGTTTTCTTTTTGGCAGTAAATTTAACTCTAAAAATATTTAGATAAGATTTAGGTAGCAAATGCCTCCCCCCCAAAAAAATAATTATACTATCATTTCCTTAGGTTTTTAGTAAAAGATTCCATTATTGTAACTATATCGCTAAAATTATAATAATGGAATCTCTTATTAAAAACCTAAAGAAATGATAAGCTACCTTCACACAGATGGCCCAATGAGTATAGCAAATATTGACAAAATGATGGCTGTTAGAAGTGCTTTTCTACAAATACCATTGACTATTTCCGTACCTCTATTTGAACAAATATTAATTGGAAAGCATATTTAATTCTCTATGTGCTCAGAAAATTAATAACAACATATCCATAAAAAGTCATTTTGGAGAAAATACCTTAAAGAAAACTCGGAGAATGAATAAAAATCAGATAACAGATTGGGTTAGAAAGAATATTGGGACAATAAATCAAAGAAAATTACTGGACACCCTCAAGACCCTTCTAATGGCTCAAATCTGTCCTATAAATGCTGAAAAAGGGGCTCTCTAGAACATCAATTTTAATACCTAGCACAACATTTAGGGGGGAAAGTGCTTCACTCTGTATGTGTGAAGCATTATTGTCCAGCCTGCTTTGTCATTTGGTATGGCCATGTAACCTACGAGTAGAAGTACTTCTCGTCACTTCTAGGCTCTGACCTTAAAACATTGGGAATGCTCTTCTCAACTTCTCTTCCCTCCTTTTCTCTAGACTAAAGTGTAAACATGACCGACGCCAGCTTCAACCTTCTCAGAAAGGAGGTTGCCCTAGTGACAGTGGAGAAATAAGGCAGAGGATTATTTGTCTCTGGATCTCATGGAACAAAGTCGCCCTCTCAGCCTTAGACAGTCAAGTTAAACTATAATGTTAGAAAAAAAGGAACTACCATCTTATTTTAGAACTAGTATCATTTTTTGTCTGTTAAAATAGCTTAATACTTATTATTAAATAAAACAACTCAAAAGTAAAGTGATTAACTAATATAATTGGAAAGCCTAGGAGCTCAGTGGACTTCAGGACTGGTTTGATCAAAGACTCATTGCTTTCCAAGTCTCTGCCTTCTGTGTTAGCCTCGTGTTCTGGCTGGCTTTCCTATGGTGGAACAACCATGAACAAATCACTGAGGTCAGGGCAGGAGAAAAATATCTACTTTAGGCCTGAGCTTCCTGTCCTATGTAGAGTCGGGGTGTATGAAGTACCTGTGTCTACCAAAATGAAATTTCATGGAAGTTACTAACAAAAGCTAAATAGATGTTGTGGTGAGAACACCATAATATTTATTGCATGTTGTCTTAAAGTTCCACTACAATGGTAATTTTTTTTAAAGGAAAAGAAAAATTCTCCCAGGTCTATCCTTCTCTTTGACCTCAGGCCTTTTGAAAAAAACCTGTGCCTTATAGACTATGAGGTAATTTTTGTCACTTCCTTATTAGGATGGTGCCAGGCACATAAAAGCCATACAATATTTGCTTAATTGAATTCTTTTGAGTTTAAAAAGAATAATTAACAAAAAGAGATACCATACCTAGGCAAAATTTCAGGTGTAAAAATTTTAACTTAAATTTTTAATTTAGGATATTGGGAGGATTAGATCAGACTAAATGTCTGGAAGAAAATTGGTTGTGTGTGTGTGTGAGAGAGAGAGAGAGAGAGGGAGAGAGAGAGAGAGAGAAATTTAAAAACATATTCAAGGAAAGATACTGAAATGGCTGGGCTTTCATTCAGGAAGCTTTAACTAGAGCAGGAAATTGAGGGTGGGTGGGGGTAGGGCTGACCTCCAACAGCATTAGGTAGTGTGGGACACAAAATGACAGGATTAGAGTCCAAATCATCACTACTTATGAATGAACACACTGTCATCTACACTGGGAGAAAAGTAGGCTTTTATATTGAGAAATACTGTATTAGCAAAGGTGAAGGGGTTTCAGGCAGGAAAGACTGAGCCACAGGTCAGTGGGAGCCTGGGATTGGTCTGTGGAGCAAATGCTGTTTCTTTCTTGCTCCTCAGTCAGGCCTGGTGAGGGCTCTCTGAAGTTGCCCTTACTTGTCTCTCACTCAGGGCAGCGTCATGCATTCACTTGATTGTTTGAGTCCTGGTCAGAGTTGACCTCCTGACTGAGAATATGGCACCTGTCAGTGAGCTGCTGGAGGTGGGCTGTGGCTTCCTGCTCCCTGCTGGTGGTCTAGAAAGCCAGCATGGCCACACTGAGAAGCAGTCTGAAGTTTATGTAGAGCCACAGTCTACACATAATGTGTACTACATATAATATTCATGTTTGTATTTATAATTATGCTTATAATTCTTTTGTAATTATGTTTTTCTATTGGGGTTCCTGTAAAGAAAGCTGGGCTGCCTTCTCCTGTGAGAAGTGTGTCTGCAGTTTATTCCTTTGTTAGTCTCTGTTCTGATATTAAGGGAACAGAGTCCGGTTGTCTCCAGCAGGGACCCAGTTAGAAGAACTACAAAGTTCTGAATTGGGGAGCAGACTCTGCGGGCAGCACCTAAAGAATGCTGACTTGAGGAGCTCACTGCATTCAAATTCCGCTTCCCTTCTCAGAAGCAACTGGGGAAGCAGGAACCTGCACCCTGCGGAGTGTGATGATCATCACTGCAGCCTCTGAAGTCAACCTGGTCTGCACAGACATGTTGCAGAAAATCAAGCCTCGTGGGTTTTCCCCAGAGACCCTCAGTTCAGGCCTACAAAGTTCCATTCCAACACAAGTATTTGTCCTGGTGGTTATGTTCTTGGTGCTGCAGTCAAAGAGAACATTTAAAAAAAAATTCTATTTTACCTTTTTTTAATCCGCCGAGCTAACAATAGGGAAGCGTTGTGAAGACCCAGATTCTAATTGCAGGCTGGCTCCAAACACACCCCTTAAGGGGAGAGCATATTCAAGCAAGGTGTTGGGAGAGGAAAGTGAGCCAGCATCACAGCTTCTTGAGGAAAAGGGTTTCTGTCTAATCTGTACTTCTGGCCCTTTAACAATGGCCTCAGATAATGTCATAAATTTTATTTTTGTGAAAAATTTATTCATTCAGAAAAATCCATGTTGTTTCTAATTAAACTGTAGGCAAAGGGTAAATAAAATCCAGTAGCTACTAATAACTTCTATGGTGTTAGAATATATTTTTAAAATTGCTTTAATAAAGTATTGCCAGGTGCCCCAAAGTAAGCATCTGTTATTTTTATTAAATACATAATTAGTCTATTTTATATTAACATATCCCAAACTAGTCCCCAAATAGTGATTGTCCCTTTCTAAAAATAAAATTAAAAAAAAAACTGTTAAAAATCTGTCTTCTGCAAGTTGATCTCAGAAGGTGGGAGGAGAACGGTGGTAGAGAAGCAAAGTTAGGCAGAGCAGGGGAGGGAGGAGGGAGGGCCACTCAGTGGGAGCTGAGTTACAGTTAGAGAGGGGTAAGAAGTGTGGTGTGCTGAGGCACAGTAGGGTGACTGTGGAGAACAATGATGTGTGGTGCATTTAAAAAAACAGAAGAAGGGATTTTAAAGGTTTTCATCATAAAGAAATGATCAGTGTTTGAGAAGACAGATGTGTTTGACTTGATTTGAACATTGAACAATGTATACATGCAACAAAACATTACATGGTACCCCTTGCTGAGTAGTTTTTGTGTTTCCGTTAAAAATAAATTGAAAAAATATATCTTTTACAGGTGAAATTAATCTATGGTGATAGAAGTCAGGCTAATGATGGTGAGAAGAATGACTATTGACAAGGAAGGGGAGAAGAGAAGTTCCTTTCACCAGGATGGTTTGAAACGCCTGTGTCCTGATCTGGTGATGGTCACAGAGGTTTATTTAAAAGTAAAAAATTATTAAACTTTACTATTAAGATTTATATATTTTACCCTGCTTAAAATAGAACCTGGTATAAAATATTTTTAAATATGCATTTGTTTATGCAAAATTTTAGATTTAAAAGCTTTTGGCTTCAAAAGCTCATTTCACTTGTAACAACATAAGCATAAATACTGCTCTGTACATAATGCAGGTAGCATCTTCTTCATGTATGTTCAAAAACATGTACTGAAATTCTCCAGGGACATCACATTCTATATGATAAACCAGTCTATAAGGTCGGCTTATATCCCTGGAAATTAATGTCTTTTCAAAGTAAAAACAAACAAACAAACAAACAAAAAACCAAAAACAAAAAACCAAAAACAAAAAACAGGGATGCCAAGGGACATCTACAGCCAGCTCCAGCTAACCTTGCTGCAGTTCTGTGGCAGTAAAAGCCTGTTTTGACTCCAACCATCACAGAATCCTACATCTCCCAAATGATACCTCTAACGATATCACACTAGTATTCATGTAATTCTTCTGGTATAGTTACATTTTGAGACTAAAAATAAAATCAGAAAGAAAATATCATATAACCAAAGTTTTGAACATGAAATTCAGTTTTAGGATCAAATCAAAACATTTTGTTATCTTTTCTACTTTCTGACACCTGGCCTCCTACTGCTCAAAACACTGAGGATATTTAGGAGGCCCATATCTCTACATACAACTGCAGAGTACCTACACAGACACTGCAATCTAAATGAGGAGACTAGACAACTCATTTAAAATTTATTTTTAAACATAAATTATTTTATTATTACTGAATTATTTAGTGAAAAAGTGGAAGGTTATATATGTTATTTATATGCATATGGGTATATATGCACACATACACTAATCATATATAGTGATGTGCGGGTAAATGTTTAACAACAGGCTTTTGGGGGTTTAAAAAAAAGCTTTGCCAATTTGTGATGCAAATACTATCAACAATAAACATCAAAGTACTAACATGAAATCAACTAGCTTGTACACCAGTTCCTGAGCAATACCACTGCTTAAATGTCTAGTGAGGATGCAAATTATTTCTATATAGACTTTGCACAGTAAATGCACCAGGATGGAAATACCTGTGTTCTGATCTGGTGATAGTTACAGAGGTTTATTTAAAAGTAAAAATTTATTAAACTTTACTATTAAGATTTGCATATTTTACCCTGCTTAAAATAGAAACTGGTGCCTAAACAACTACTGTGTGTATATATGCATATATGAGTATATATATGCATATATGTGATTAGTGTATGTGTACATATATACCCATATGCATATATTTACTAAGTATCTACTAAAAATTGGGTTCTGTATAAGATATTAGGAACACAAAGATGATTGCATAGTCTCCTGCCCTAGAGGGTTATAACCTAGTGAGTGTTGGATTAGATAAGTAAATCACTGACTGTAAACACTAGCATTAAATGCTATAAAAAGAAAACATAAGGGAATAGTAACTGGACAATGGATTAGGAATGCTTCCAAGTGTTGATACCTGAGATGGACATTGGACAGGCTAGGAAGTATTTATTCTCAACCACTACTGGTGACCTGACTTGAGCGGTCCTGATACTTGCTGTTAGGCAAAAGCTGTTTTGGGCCCTTCAGTAGATGAATGGATAAAAAAAATGTGGCATTTATACACAATGGAGTATTACTCTTCACTAAAAAATGACAAAATCATGGCATTTGCAGGGAAACGGATGGCATTAGAGCAGATTATGCTAAGTGAAGCTAGCCAATCCCTAAAAAACAAATGCCAAATGTCTTCTTTGATATAAGGAGAGCAACTAAGAACAGAGCAGGGAGGAAGAGCATGAGAAGAAGATTAACATTAAACAGGGACAGACGAGAGGTGGGAGGAAAAGGGTGAGAGAAGGGAAATTGCATGGAAATGGAAGGAGACCCTCATTGTTATACAAAATTACATATAAGAGGAAGTGAGGGGAAAGGGGAAAAAAAAACAAGGGAGAGAAATGAATTACAGTAGAGGGGGTAGAGAGAGAAGAGGGGAGGGGAGGGGAGGGGAGGGGGATAGTAGAGGATAGGAAAGGCAGCAGAATACAACAGACACTAGTATGGCAATATGTAAAAACGTGGATGTGTAACCGATGTGATTCTGCAATCTGTATACGGGGTAAAAATGGGAGTTCATAACCCACTTGAATCAAATGTATGAAATATGATATGTCAAGAGCTATGTAATGTTTTGAACAACTAATAATAAAAATTTTTAAAAAAGCTGTATATACAGACACTTTGAGGAATGTCTTGTAATTGTTTTTTTCCTTCCAAATCTTTTTAAAGACAAAAATTTTAAGTAACAAAGTTTCAAATCAACTAAACACATCAAAAATATTTGAGGGCTGGGAATGTAGCTTAGTGGTAGATTGCTTGCTCATGTGAGACTCTGGGTTCAATCCCCAGTGCTGAAAAAAAAAAAAAAAAACCTTAAAAAATAAAATTTGAGTGAAATAGTAATAATTTTGCTAGTGATCAAGAACAAACGTCTTATGCCAGGATATCGTAAAGTTACATGGAATGTTAATAAATCATATTAAGGCTTAGATTTCATGGTTAAATAGGCTTGGAAATATTTAGTGGAGAAGGTTTGGTAAGCTACAGCAAACCTCAGGGCCTTTAATTAACTTCTGTGCTTTGTGATATTTTAAGAGCAGGCTGTATGTCCAAACATAGGATTTGTGTTCCTAGAGGCACACTTTTGGAAATGCCAAAACACATGTGGCTCACTAACATAGTTTTGAAATAATTATTTTCAAGAACATACCTTTGTAGACACATAGCTAGTAAAACCAGTAACCTCTCTAATTGCCATTAAGAAAACATAAAAAAAAAAAAATGATCATGCTTGAATTCTATTGCATCATTTCTAAATTGTATCCTGGGCAATTTACTACCTAAAAATTCAGAGAAAATCTAAAATTTCTCTAGAGTACCAGTTAAGGTGTTATCAAACATAAACAGACGGGCTGGGGATGTGGCTCAAGCGGTAGCGCGCTCGCCTGGCATGCGTGCGGCCCGGGTTCGATCCTCAGCACCACATACAAAGATGTTGTGTCAGCCAGAAACTAAAAAATAAACATTAAAAAAGTTCTCTCTCTCACTCTCTCTTTAAAAAAAAAAAAAAAACATGAACAGACATTATGCAACTTGTTTTTAGAGCCCTAATACCATGCAGTGAGATGAGAAAACAAATTTGCACCCCAAATCTTACTTTTTGGAAAGTATTAAGGTTTCCCTTAGAAATAATCACCTCCATGGTAGGAGTTGCCAGATGGCTTTTTTATGCTCATTTTCCAGAGAACAGCGTTAGGAACCCCTTATAAATTATTTTCTTTCTCGGTGTTTCTTGGAGTCTTCTGATAAAGAGGATATTCTACTCTGAGGGTGTTAACCTTAGTATATCCATCAGATATTTTTTAAATGGGTCTGAGTAGGAAGCTTGTCTTGCAAAGATAAATATAAAGAAGCAGTAAGCTTTACTTTGGAGAGAGGGGGGAAAATAGTGCACAGACTGAGATTCCTTTAGGAGGTACTAGCCCAGGTCTGGCAGCCAGAAGCAGCATCTGAATTACCATCTCAAAGTTGGAGGAGTTTCTCTCTTCTTTTGCCTTCTCATCTCTTGCTGGTATTACCCCCAAACCAGAGGTTGCTACAGTCTGTTTAGGTCAAGTCTCCCAGGAGACAGGAAGTAGAGCAAGGAAAGTAGGGAAGCATGACCCCATGATTTTCAGAGCCAGTTAGACGGTGATAGATGCCACTGTTTAGAAATTTCTCCCTAATGTATGATGGCAGATGTTTACTTATTACCCCAAGTAGAGTCTATCTGGTATCTTCGGTGTATTCAGACCCAAGTCAACATTACACAGTCCATGGTTGTTTGCTTTTGTAAAGAGAGTATTACTGGAATCCAGCCGTCCCTACAGTTGAGAAGTTTCATGAATGACCATGTGGCCTGAAAAGCTTAAAATATTTACTATCTGGTCTTTGACAGAAAAAGTTTGTTTCTCCTTGTATTTAGACAAACCTTCCTTTTTGCCCCATTTTAATTTTCCAGAATGTTTTCAGAGTATTCTAAAGTTTATATATTTTTGAAATGGATTTTCTCTGTGAAAAGATTCAGGTTATTTTATACTAAAAAAGCAAATTATAATTAAGTCTATAATAGCTAGGCTAGCACATGCAGCTGAAAAGGGAAAAATAAGTGTGTTTTGAAAATATCCTTTTATAAGACCATAAATATCTGGATGTTTCCCAAGATGTGGAACACCAACTGATTTGCTATATTTAGCCAGGTGCATTTTTATAAACACTAGAGGCAAAAATTAAGCATTAGAAGTAAAAATAATTTAATGTAACATTCTCTGTAAAAAATAATTCTAGTTTAAAATATCAGTTTTCTTGATCTTTTGAAATGCATGAAGAAGTACAAGCAAGTTATAACTCTGTCAGAGATTTTAGATAATTTAAGGGATATTCTTATTTTCTTTGGTTACACAATCTCTGCATTTTCATTGTTTGAATGATAAAAAAATATCATTGTGTTTTTCAATAAGAGGCCTTAAAACTCAGAGTAAACAATGTATTTTTCAGTTATACAGGAGAGTATCAGTAAAGTAGGAGTATTCCATTGCAGTATTTAAATTAAAATAAAATGTGTTTCTTGATCTTTCAACATCAGGTCTCTTAATGGCAGAATGACATTTGGTTAGAGATATGAGTGGAGTCAAACAGATTGTTCTGAAAGGATGGGGGCCCTGGAGCCAGAATGGGGTTTGACTGCTTCAACTACTTTCAAGTTTGTCTAAGTTCCTACTCAATAAAGTGAGGATAATATTTTTTTTTCCTTAGAGATATGATATGCATAATGCCTGAAGAAATAAAATAATGACTCTTATTTATTGACTTGCTTCCCATGTGCCAGCCACTAAGCTGAGAGTGTCACATACCTTACATCATTTAATCCTCACAAAAGCCTTAAGGGGTTTCTACTATTATTATATCTAATTCACAGGTGAGTAAATTTGAGTGTTAACTTCCAGTTTCCCAAATCTACCCTTACAATGGCAGCTACCAATCATCAAGTACCTCCTAAATGCTGTATGTATATATTTTTTTTGTTTGTATATATATTTTTTTCATTTAGTCCATAGTGCCAGAAGGGATGTTTTTATTATCTCCAGTTTACAAATAAAGAATTTTAGGTTTAGAGAATTAAATAGTATCTAAAGTCACAAAGCAAGTAGGAGGCAGAGCTAGGGTCGGAATCCAGGAAGACAAAGGCATGGGGAACTTGCCTTTAACTTCTACCATACTGCCTCATCAAGGAGTAGCTGTTATTCTTACCACAGGTACCAATTAAGAAGAATAAAATCAATGCACTGAAAACATACAGTTATGCATATGATTAAAAACTGACTGATATTTGTAATAAGGATTACAATTTTAAGCACAGTCTCTTGAGAATGTTCACCTTTGTACTGAATTGCAATGTAAATATGAGGACAACCTCTACTAGTAAAAACAGAGCTAAGCACTCTACACATGAATCCATTTCCATCAGGACAATTGTTAGAGGAATAAAATCTGAAATTTTATATTTCAATGTTATGTTCCTATCTGCATCAGTTACCTTAAATAGTGCGTGCTTCTGGGATTGACAAAACCTGTTATTATTAGCTCAAGCTCTGAAAAAGTAAGGTGAAATAATGCCTATGAAAGAATATCAGGCCAGATGTACTTCATGTCAGAAAAATGAGTTTGAGTCCCTGTGTTCATACCACAGATCATCAGCCTGTTTCTATACCATAGACCATCAGCCTGAGCAACAGAGTTTGCCTGATTTTTTCCTTTGCCCAAATAGTCTCAATATTAAGGGATAGGTAGATAAGAATTTTTATCTGGATTGACTTTTCTTCCTCTTCTGATTTTAATATTTTCTTTGGCCATCAATCATTAAAATTGGGGATGGCTTCTAAAATTTCCATGAAGAAAATTACATATGCCAAGGAAAACTGATGAAAACCTTTGGTTTTTATGACAACATTTGGACAAATTTTAAGGAAAATGTCTTCATACTACAAAAGACAGTGTTCAGATAAGATCAAATATCTGTTGATGATCTAACTCTAGGTAGGCACTTTGAAAAGTCTGCGGGAAGCTTAGGAACTAGTTTGTACTTAGCAATCTGGTTGGGAAAAGAAAATATTTGAAATGTGAATGCTAGTGACCAGCTTTTTCTATTTTGCACTTTCTTCATTCCATTCTTTCCATGCTCAAAAGGAACCATAATTGATAACTTCTTTGGGTCACCAACTCACTGGAGAATTTCTGAACTTGTGAGCACGCCACCTGGTGGTAGACACGTTTGTCTGACATTTACAAAGGATTGATGGGAGCTTTTATGGGTCTTTAAGGAAAAGTATACTGAGGCTTTTACTTGCATGATAAATTATTCAACTGATTTGCTCTGATAATTTTATTTTCCCAGCATTAAAGTCAGGTCTTATTCATTACTATCATGTAAATTTGTTTTAGTTGTGTAACAAGAAGAAAATAGCTTAGGAGAAATAAAGGTCTATTGCCTGAAATATTGCAATCTTTCTCACACATCGTAGGGACCAAGAATTCAAAGCCCAAGACCTGTGATGTAGTCCCCGATTCACAGGCTATGCTGAAAGTGTATTTTGTGCTTAACTTTGCTTTTTCCTACTCTTGGGTACAAGATTTGACAATTCAAAAACAGGTGCTGAAAGATTTAAATTCTAAATTCACATGGCAAATGTTTAGAACACAATAATTTATCTTATTTTTATTATTGTTGTATTAAAATCTTCAAAAGGTAAAGTTCCTTTTATTCATAAAGATGATGGACTGTTTTTTGGTAGCTTTGGATAGCAGAAGATAGAAGAGATTAAATCACCATTTTGATACCAAATTGTTTAACATTTTTAATAAAATACTGATTTTTACAAAAGAATCTTAACTGTTCTCTCATCAGTAGAGTTTCCAGATAAAATACAGTATGTCCAGTTAAATCTGAATCACAGGTAAATAATAAAGTCATTCTTTAGTTATGCCCATATAATATTTGAGACATACATTTCCCAAAAGTTCTTTATTTAAATTTCAAATTTAATGGGGGAGTCTTTTTGGTTATTTTGTTTGTTTGCCAAATTTGGCAACCCATTAGTAGACTCTTCAAATGGTGTTCATGAGTTCAGTCAGCTATCAACACTCTTTACATTCATTCATTCACTCATTAATTCATTTAACAAGTATATAAATACTCCCTATACTGTTGTCAGCACTGGAAATAATTTTTGAGAAAAGAAATCTCTCACAAATAAGTGTTTTTCAATCTGACTGCCCATGTAATTTGCTGAGGAAATTCTTTTAAAAATGTTAATGGAGTCTCAGATCCAACTCTCAAAAAGTTTTGCATTATGTGTTATAGAGGTCAGCCTAGTCATCAGACTTTTATAATTTTTCCAGGTGATTCTAATTTGTGGCCTAGGCTGCGAACCATTACTGTGGATGGAGACTAAATTCTGTTTTCTTCAGCCTTTGAAATGCCTGCATGTGCCACCAAGTATGCACAGTTTGATTCCCCCAGCATAACAAACACTGGCCCACAATTTTAACTGAATGAAAAATTTCCAAAGCAAAATGACTCATTAAGCTAGTATTACATGTGTTAAAATTATTTTACCTCAATTTTGAAGTGATGACTATTTAAATAAATGCATTAATCCAATCACTCAAAAGTGCTCATTTCTGTCTAAGCCCTGGGTACTGTGTTGGGTAGTGTCTCAGGCCTTGGGGATGGAGCCATGACAAAGCTCCTCTTCCTCTGGAAGGGACAAGATGGGGCACCATGATAATAGGGAAGATAGTATGAAAACAAAAAGTAATACTTGTGATGAAGAAAATAAATCAAGGAGTAAAAAGGAACTGAATGGTGGGGAGCCATGCAGCTTTAGATGGAACAATCAAAGACAGCTTCTGAGGGGACACCTGGTCAGATTCTTAAGAGACCACTGAAGAACTGAAACACCCAAAGTTCTTTCTACAAAGGCAAAAGAAACAGCAAGTGTAAAGGCCCCGAGGCTCAAGCAAGCATGGTGTGTTCCTCACGAAGAATAGCGTGGCTAGGGGCAGTGGTAGGGGGACTGTAGTGTTGGACACAAGATGGAGGGTATGTAGATCTTTAGGCTACGGTTAGGGCAGTGGGTCATATTCTAGATGGGTTGTGATTATAATTAACCATCCAAAAGTTTTGGGCTGTGGGGAAACAGATATGGTTTTACTCTAAAAATTGTGTTGTCACTCTGACATCCATCTGAAGACTGGACCATAGGGTAATGGTGAAGTAGAAGCAGAAGGACATTTAGCAAAAAAACTACTGTAAAAGTGCAGTGAGACATGATGATGACGACTTGAACTGGGTGGGGTGAAGTTCAAACAGTGAAGGTTTCAAGATGTAGTTGGACTCAGGATAGACTCTGAGAGTAAATCCAACAGTACTTACTGATAAGCTGGATCTAGGGTGTGAAGGAGAGAGGAAATAAGAATGTCTTGGAATTTAGCCATCAACCATGATAAGGATAAGGAGCTGAAGCAGGGTTCTGGGAGAGACATAGTTGGGTCTGAGGTGCCTAATGTTCATCTCAGTGGATAGGTCAATACGGCAGTTACCTGCAGCCAAAGAAGCAATCAGGACCAATATAAATTTAGATCATCATAATTTAGATCATCATGATATAAATTTAGATATACATGAAGATGTGCTTTTTTCTTCAAGTTTAATGTACTGGACTGTTTTAAAAGTAATGATAGGTATTTTCCTTCAAAGAGAATTACTTTCTCTAGGAGTTATACCTGTGATCTTCTCAACTCACTGATACCTTATGACTTATAATCCTTTACTACAGAAACTATATATAAAAGGAACCACTGTCACCTACAACTTTAAATGTCTTTGGGATATACTCATGAAGCAATTGTGAAAATTATGTTGGATGAGGCATGGGGCATTATTAAACCATAATTAAAAGAAACTTAAAAGTGATAATTTTAAGTTATAACTACTTTCCCATTAAAATTGCTTCATTACGTATTTTAATTTTCTAATCTAGAAGTATATTAATAAGTAAATGATGAATAAAAATTAAACTATGGTAGTTTTTAGAACAAAGTTCATTCACGTAGCATTATTTTGATAAAAGACTTTTAATAAATCAAGTAAATTCTATTATATATTCACTAGAGAAGATTTACTTTGTAAAAACTGTCAGAATACTTAGTAAAAAAAAAAGAGAACTCTGTGGTTTTCAAATGTGTCACTAAGTTGTGTGACTAAAGACAAATCATATAAGTATCCTGAGCCTCAGTTTCCTTATTTGTAAAATGGTGATAAATCTACTTTAAGGGTCTTTGTGACAAGAGTCAATGTAAAAATATGTTATAAGTAATGAAACCATACATGAAAGAAAGGCATAATAAATCCTGGAGTATTATAACCATTCTTGTCAATCAGTAAATGTCATGTATTTTGTATTCGAGAACCCAAAACAAATAGTAACAATGCTAACATCACTATGATAAAATAGTGATAGTATTTTAAACTAAAGATCACAAAGTCTCACCCCTCTTTTCTTTCCCTTGTTTGGCTGGTTGTATTAGTTTGTTTTTCTCCTGCTATTAATGTGATTAAATTTATCCTTTTTTCCCCTATTTTCTCATAAAGTAAATGAGGTATTTGAGGTAGATCTACTAAAAAGTAACCAATGATGGAGGAAAAAAAGAACGGTGAAAGCAGGAACTGGGGCACAGGCCTAAAATCTCAGAAGCTGAGGCAGGAGGATTGCTAAGTTCCAGGCCAGCCTCAACAACTTAGCAAGGCCCTAAGCAACTTAGTGAGACCCTAACACAAAATAAAATATAAAAAAGGACTTGGGATGTGGCTCAGTGGTTAAGAACTCCTGGGTTCAATCCCGAGTAGCCCCCCACCATGAAAAAAAAAAATGTAAAAAGTCAGCTAAGGCACAAATTAACTGCAATTGTCCTTTAAAATCCATAGTATAAGCAGTATGTAAATGTACAGTGATATGAGTAACTATTATATTTTTTGAAGAAAGTCAATTTTAACTCATCAGTAAAATACTATGATTAGTCAAACATAGGGTGTGGAAACAGTTGCATTAAACAGTAGCAGGATCTTGCCCATTTCTACTGGGTTTTCTAGACCTGAGAATATGGGCTATGGGAGATTTGCCACCATAGAGTGGCTGCTGATTTGAGCAACCTCCTGGAGAGCACACAGATGGCACCACTCTGTCGGACTTGCAGTGATCCACTAACAAGTTTGCTTCTATTCTCTCGTAGTCTGTTTCTGCTGCTATAATAGATTGCTATAGACTAGCTAATTTATAAAGACTGTGAGAAATGTATTTTCCCATAGTTCTAGAGGCTAGAAAATTCAAGATCAAGGCCTCTGCAGGTTCCATTATCTGGTGAATGCTATTCTCTGTTTCCAAGGTGCCCTCACCCCCTGTGCTGTACCCTGTGGAATGGAGGAATGCTGGAAGGAAGAAAAGCAAAAGGGAGGAGCTCCCTCCATCAAGCCCTTTTATATTGGTAGCATTTAATCCCATTCACAAGGGAGGAGCCCTTATGGCCTGATCACCTCTTAAAGACCCTCCTCCTAATACTATCACACTGACCACACCTGAGTTTGTTAATCAAATCACTGTTGACAAAATGATGGATGTTATTCTCCTTTAAGAGTTTCCTTATGGGATTATTTAAAATTCTCCTGCCCCTTCCACCATTTGTAAGGAGTATCCGTACTGCCTCAGCCCAAATCAAATATCGCTTTAGGAGTTTGGGCAACATAATGATCTGCCTTGTCTTTTAGGCCTATGGCTCTGGTCAGGTTTGAAAGAACACCATTGGATATTATATTATCACTCATTGTTCTTGTAACATTGTCTCATCTTCTTGAACTCTGCTTGCCAGTTTGATTCCATATTTGGCAGGACACATTTAAATCATTGCAGTTCCTGTATCTTATGCTCTGCTGGCCTGAAGGATGGAGTGTAAAAGGATGGGATTCTTCTAAGAGGAGACCCAATGCCACCACGTGAAAACAAAGGGGACTGAGCAGAAGCATTTACAAGCTAATGAATGCCAAGGATTTCTGGCAAAGCACCAGAAGGAAAGAGTTCCCTACAGGTTTCAGAGGGAGCAGAGACCTCCCAACACTTGAGTTTAGACTTCTAGGCTCCAGAGTTGTGGGACAGTAGGTTTCAAGGTTATTTTTAAAGCCACCTGCTTTGTGGTACTTTATCAAGACAGCTCTAGGAAAACAACACAGCCACTATTTTGATAATTCTTCTAGATATAAACAGGCAACAGTACTTGTTTAAGAAGATGTTCTGTTTTCTAGGCACTATTAGATAAGGGGTTGTGTCTACTTTCACAGCATAAGGAGTAGCAGGAGGTACATATGAATCAGGCTTTGATGTCTTTAAGTGAAAAAAAGATTCATACTCTCCACAACAAAGCATCTATCTTTCCTCTACTTTAAGAGAACAATCTGGTGATTCTAAATATGGAATCAAACTGGCAAGCAGACCTCTAGAAGATGAGACAGTGTTACAAGAACAATGAGTGATAATATAATATCCAATGGTGTTCTTTCAAACCTGACCAGAGCCATAGGCCTAAAAGACAAGGCAGATCATTATGTTGCCCAAACTCCTAAAGCAATATTTGATTTGGGTTGAGACAGTACAGATACTCCATACAAATGGGGAAGGAGGCAGGCAAATTTTAAATAGTCCCATAAGGAAACTCTTAAAGGAGAATAATATCCATCATTTTGTCAACAGTGATTTGGTTAAGACTGACCTTTTAGAGCAGGTTACTTGCTTTGAAATATAAAGTATGGTGTTATTTTACAGCTCAAACCCATTTTAATATATTGACATAATTCAGTATTTTGTTACTAGTTGTTACCACTAGATAATCTGTGGAAAAAAAAGCTATAAATGTCATAGCCACAAATTCTTTAACTCTTTAAGAGAAAAAAAATAAAACCCTCTCCCTATTTTATGAGAAAGAAAATCATTACATGGCATCTGGGTTAATGAAACTATTTATAAGTGATTTTAGGAGACTGTAACAAGTAAGACAGTAAACAGAAACAAATGATAGTAACAGACACAGTAACCAGGAGTCAGTAACACGTTTATAGTTAAAAGATCCAGAAGATGCAGATATTAGCTGGGGTTGTATCCAACTGAATCAAACACCACTATCCCTATGTCAACAGGTAGTATATAACACAGGGAAAAAATTATGCAGACGAAGGGACAATTGGAGTGAAATTATTCTCATTAAATGGATGCTGATCTGAAAATATCACCAGTTAGAAAGGCATTGATTCAAAACCTTCACCTGTTGAAGAAAGTAGCTTAATAAAAAATGTTTCTCTACAGCATTTCCCAGGAATGCTTAATACTGTTCACCTGACGTTTAAGAATGCTGGGTCTATACCTCAGCAGTAGAACACTTGCCTCACACATGCGAGGCACTGGGTTCGATCCTCAGCACCACATAAAAATAAAGATGTTGTGTCCATCTACAACTAAAAAATAAATTTAAAAAAAAGGAATACTGGATAGATCAGGTTTGAGCTGACCTGCCTCCTGGAAAATAGGAAAACCACCCTTGAAGATGCTGCCTTCTTAGAGGTCTAAGCATAAGCTATCAACTAGATGTAGAGGAAAGAACACATTTGTTCAAGCCATATTCTATGGCTTTTTAAGAATTTTTTGGATCCTTTGCTTTTAGTTTGTCAAAAAATAAAGTGGAAAAATTGCATGAGACATTGTATTGCCAGGCCTAGAAGTGGATACATCACTTCTACCACATTACTGGGTCTGGAATTCAGTAACAAGGCCATGGTCTTATGCAACGTTGGGGGCTAGAGTTGCTGTTTGATGCTGGCTGGGGATTTTTTGTTTCCAGGACTTTTACAAATTCAGAACTGTATTTCTCTTCCATACTGAGAATCATGGTTCTGAACGCCAAAGAAAATGACAGATTAGAGTATATCATAGGTCTTCATTTTCTTTATCCCATTTATAATACAAGTCTTAAAAGAGCAATATTAATCACTATTAATTATGATGACTGAAAATTAAAATGTTTGGCCATCCTGCATTCCTCACTCCACTTTTATTATATCTACTCTTTCAGATTATACACCTATAATTTCTTTTCATTTTCATGTCTTCTTACTTATAAACGTGTATTTTTAATTTTCACCTCCTAAGACTTGTGTTCTGCTAGATTTCTTTAGAAATGCTCATATGGTTTCTCAGGTCATGCTTATAGGTAACTGTGATTCTGCCTTTTAAAACTTGAGATTAACTTTGCTGGATAACAAATCCTTGGCTCAGATTTTCTGGAGTATCTTAAGGAAATTATCTAATGATAATTTTTATGGTCTTAAAAAAAATGTGTCCTTTCCCCCTAGATTCCCAAAGGATTTTTGCCTTTTTTTTTTTTTTAATTTAAAGTCTGGCAATTTTATTGCATGTCTTGATTCTGGTTGCTCTGGATTGGTAGTCTCAGGCTACAGTGTGCTCTTTTAATGTATATTTCACAGTAATATTTTCAGCACGTTTTAAATATTCACTCTATTTCCTTTTGGGGGGTAGAATGGGGTGGGTGGCTCCCATGCAATCTTCAATATTTATTTGTTGTGTTTGGTATGTGTGTATATATGAATGTGCATGAACATGTATTTTATTTTATATTCCTTCTCATTTATTCATCATTTCTAACATGTTCTTTTATTTTTGAGCTATCCACTTCATTTGAGTCTAATTTTGATTTGTTGCTTTTTCATATTTTGTATCATTTTCTTAAAATCATTAAGCTCATTTTGAAATTTTTTTATATGTGTTGAATATGTATGTTTTTGTTGCCTATAGGATTATTTCTTATTATCATCTTTTCTTGTAGTTACTTGTATATTTGACTTCAATAATCTTCCACTACTAACTTTTATGTGAATTTATAAGAACCACAAGACCTTTAAGAAGTGAAAAATACATTTTCTGAAATAAAAAATATACTGAATGGGAAAATAGCATGTTAGACAGCCCTCTGTTGCCCCTGATATAAAATAAAAGGAATTTGGGCTCATGCTGTCTTTCCAACATGGAGGCTGACCCTTAAGGTCGCAGAGCCATCCCTCCCTCAATTTGAAATAGTTATGTCTGTGTTGCATGATTTTTGTCGTTTTCTTAGCTTAATGTTACAGCCGGCTCTTTTAAACCCAGTTCTTCTCGTCTGTGCCGGTTGTTGGCGAGACACAAATAAGACTGAAAAATGTTCAAGTTTCAGTGACCTATGGGAAAATATGAGAAGTCTAACATGTGTGTGAATGGATTATAGGAAAAGGGAGAAAATTATGTTGCTGGTATCAGCAACAACTACTGGGTGAAAAAATGTTTAAATTTGACAAAAAGTATAAAGTCACATATCCAAGAAGCATGATACCTTCCAAACAGAAGAAACATAAACAAACCTATAACAAAGAATAATAATTACATGCAGAAAACAGGGGTAAAGAGAAAAATGTTAAATATAGCCAGAGATAAAAAGCACATTACATACAGAACAACAAAGCTATGAATGACAGCAGACTTCTAAGAAACTATGCAAGGCAAAAGACAATGGAGGAAAATCTTTTTGTGGAAGAAAAAAAAAGTCAATCTAGAATTTTGTATTAAAAAAAAACTTGAGGTTTTAAATATAATTTTTCAGCCTAAAGCCTTAAGAAATCTCATCATTAATAAAGTGCAGTACAAGAAATGTTTAAAGAAGAAATGTAGAAGAAAAATAACATCAGCTGAACATTGGAATCTGCACAAAGAAATGAAAAGCATGGTAAATGGCTAGATCATTGTTTTAAAAGGTGAAATTACAAAAGAATTTCTATCTCTATCCATATCTGCATTATACCTAATTTTGCCAAAAAAGATGAAACTCATATATTGGACAGTCCTCTGACTCACAGAAGGAAGTAATCTATTCAAAGAAACTGGGTAAAATGTAAATAAGAAATAAAATAAGAATAAAATTATTTTTCCCATGGCCTGATAAATGTTAATGATTTACCTGTGTCTTATATAACACAGCTTTTTCAGCTAAGTTATAGTTTGTTTTGAGATCAGCTTAATGAAAAAGAAATTGACTATTTTAAATATAGATGGGATAAGCTCTTTAATGTAAAAAATGATTATTACTTTAGAAATTAGAAACAGACAAGTCACTGAAACATTTTTCAGGATGAATTATTGTAGTACACTGGCTAGAGCACACAAAATATTAATGAAGCTGCATATAGATTACATTGCTGAAGGCCTGCTGGATGAGAAGTCAATTAAAAAAAACATGGAAATGCCATTTTCCAAATGAATTAATGGTTAAACTGAAACAAAGACTCAATTGATACCTTGTTTGCAGAGTTGTAAATTTTCCTTAAAACTGGATAGGTCTACAAATATTACTGGACTAGTTGTTTACTTGTCTCTGTCTGGTATCAGCAACAACTATTTAACAAATATCTTTTATTTAAATGCTTGACATCAAATACAAGTTGTGCAGAAAGTATTTAACATCTGAATTTCATACTTTACCTTGGAATGGCTCAGTTAACAATTGCATTGGCAATTAAAAAGCAATGGTAAGTAAAACTAGTAGCATGAATCAAGTCCTCTTTTCAGGGGTGGGGAGGAGTAGCGGAGATTGAACTCAGGGCACTCAACCACTCAGCCACATTCCCAGGCCTATTTTGTATTTTATTTAGAAGCAGGGTGTCACTGAATTGCTTAGCACCTCGCTTTTGCTGAGGCTGGTTTTGGACTCCTGATCTCCTCCTTCCTTTACCTCCGGAGCATCTGGGATTACAGGTTTGTGCCACATGCCTGGTGAATCAAGTCCTTATATTCTTCTCTGCTGCTAAAAAAAAAAAAATAGTTTCATTCAAAAATGTTTTTAAAAACTTGATAAAAACTAATCCAGATCCTTTTACCATTCTATGTAATGAATGGGAAATATGCATAAATTAGTTTTCCTGTATATAGAAGCTCTATGTCTTCAGAAAAGCATACATGTAATCCTTTTCAGTTGCAAGTTCAAAGATCTGCTTTTTTGTACAGCAAAGTTTTAGTTGAAACAATGCCTGACAAAATATGATTATTCATCTGGGCATTTAAGACATTTTCTTGAATAGAAATGAAGTAAGCCTATTTTATTGCAAGGAAAATAACTGAAAGAATTTGATGCCAGTGGTGAAAAATCAAACCATATGTAAGTTTAGAATGAGCTCTTGACTCCTGAGAGGCAGCTTGAGGTCTGTTAGATTTAAAATTTTATCACTGGGGGTGATGGTGATAGTGGTTCATATTTAAGAAAAATAGTACAAAATAAATACATTAGGTACCAGGTGAACATTTATGTAGAATGAGAGAAAAACACACACCAAATTACTGGAGAATTCATCCCCTCCCCCTGCTTTTTTTTTTTTTTTAACAGAAACACTTCTGACTGAAACCTGGTTTCCCCTCTGCACTTAGAGCCTACTCCTTCTCTCAGGCACTCCACACACTTGCTGGGTCACTGAATGTTGAGGGCCACAGCTGAGTCGGGATGACACATGGCATTTTGCCAGAAGGGAGTGGTTGAGAGGTGATGCCAGGGAGCCATTGAGATGATGATGGTTATGTTAAACTGTGTATTCAATTGTATATAGACCTTTACTGTCCGGCAATAGGGCGGCTCTTGCTGCCTCAGGCGCCCACTACTTTGGAGTTCCCCTTGAGTTCTTGCAGGGTCCGAGAGGGTAGGCGCAGAGCCCTGGGGAGAGCTGGGAGAGTTCCCAGGGAGTGTGCGTGGAGTGCTGGTGGAGTTCGGGCAATAAAGTTTCCTGTTTGAACATACAAGTGCTTTGTGGTGGCTTGGTGATTTGTGCCCAGCCAGACTGTGGCACCTGAAAGTGAGGGAACCTGAAGCCTAAGTTCTATGGCTTCCATTAGCACATAAAACTTCTCAGAATGAATCACATTGATCTTGTATCACCTCTTCTCACCGCACTGTTCCCATTTTGCCATAAATCAGCTGATCTGTAAGTTGGTGTTTAGATTCTATATTCTGGTCCATTGATTTATTTTTTCATTTGTATGGATCTCTCAGTTTAATTACTGATTTTATGTAACTATTAGTTTCATATCTTTTCACTTCAAATCTATCAGTCCTCCAGCTTTGTTCTCCTTCAAGATTAGCTTAGTTATTTGAAGCTCCTGGTAGAACTATATGAATTTTCAGTTTTACCAATTTAATAAAAATAAATAAAACCCTACTGGGATTTTGATAGGTGTTATATTAATTATAAATCAACATCTTTATAGAAGATACCTTTGCAATATTAAATCTGTTAATCCTTGAACATGCTATATTCTTCTTCCATTTATTTAGATCTTATTTAACTTCTATCAAGTAATGATTTTAGATTACATTGGATACGGCATCTCTACAATCAATTCTCCAAAAAAAAACCCCAACCCAAAAGCGGGGATGATCTTAACTGTAAGAAATGTCTTTCTGTGAAGGAAAAACATTGGTATTTCTGGACTACAAAATTTCAAACACTAAATATTCATCATATTTGATGCCCAAGCAGAGAAAAATATTGTTTTGGCTGACTTTTATAACTGGCAGAGCCATTAGGTTGAAGACTTAACATGTCTTTTACCTTTTCATGTGGATTCCATTAAGAGAGCCTGGTATCCATTCATCTACTGAAGGGCATCTAAGTTGCCTCCACAGTTTAGCTATTGTGAGTTGTGTTGCTATACACATTGATGTGGCTGTGTCCCTATAGTAAAAATGTGGCAGATATACACAATGGAATTCTACTTAGCAATAAAAGAGAATAAAATCAAGGCATTTGCAGGTAAATGGATGGCTTTGGAGAAGATAATGCTNTATAGGCACTCAAGGAACACAAAGTGATGTTGGGCAGGGGGATATTTGCTTTCTTGACTTAATTATATTCAATTTCACTATGAAGATAAATAACCTGGGGATGGTGTTACTTCTTGGTTATGGTTTAACAGACAATCACAGTTGACCATCTCCACTGAAAATTTTATTTGAATTTACTTTTAGGCTTTGAGAGAAGTTGGATATGCATTTTTGGAAAATTTGGGCTTAGTCCCAAGTAGAGGCCATCTTCATAGTACTAATAGTTTGTTACTTGGTTTTTGTATGTTCGTGTACATTCCATTGTTTCACAAATAGTTTTAAGGTGACCTCTTTTGAAATAATTACATAAATAACAATGAGTTATAAACAAGGGGAACAAAAGACTCCTGAGCTGTATGAATGCAAATGTGATTATAAAATAAAGTTTATGGCAAATAAACCTGAATTTTCCAGCTAATAAATCTTATATTACTGTTCCAGTTGACCTTCAAATTAGATGCTCAGTTTCTTTGTAAACAAATTGAAAAGGAAACACAGTCATTTAGTTTTTACTTTAGAAATCCTTTCCAGCATCAAGTTCTAAAGCTTCAGGCAACGAGAAACCATGCAAAATAGTGATGGCTCCTCACTCATTTTTAGGGGAGGGGTTCTGAATCTTTTCAAGAAATGTTCAGAAAAACAAGTTAAAACTCGAGGTATTTATCTGTGCAGAGTTTAAGAAAATGCTGAATGTTTTCTCTGATATAAGGAGGCTGATTCCTAGTGGGGTAGGGAGGGGGGGCATGGGAGGAATAGATGAACTCTAGATAGGGCAGAGGGGTGGGAGGGGAAAAAGGGGGCAGGGGGTTAGCAAGGATGGTGGAATGTGATAGACATCATTATCCAAAGTACATGTATGAAGACACGAATTGGTGTCAACATACTTTATATACAACCAGAGATATGAAAAATTGTGCTGTATATGTATAATAAGAATCGTAATGCATTCCACTGTCATTTTTTTAAAAATTTGATAAAAAAAAAAAAAAAAAAGAGAGCGTGCCTAATAAAGACACCCAAGTCAGAAAGCAGGCAGAGCTTTGTCTACCCAGGATGCTTTTGCTCTGAACAGGGTGTTTCTTTTCTCTAAGCTTTCTGGCATGCTTGCTCAGAAAGAGCTGTGGGCTACAGTTGACATCACCTAGTAGAGGTGGCAGGAACACCATTTACATAAGTTAGTGGATAAGGATAAGTAGAAAACTCAGAATATGAGGTTGAAGAGAAAAACATGCTGAAACAGCAATATCTTCCTAGTATACAGTGTATTCTCCTAAGAGGTGTTAAATAAATGCAAAAATAGTGTCTGTAGCTATAGGAATTTCATACTTGCTCATATTCTCTTAACATTTGCTCATATCTCAATATTTCTAACAACTAATACAGTTGGTACATGTAAATATCCCCCCTCCACTAGATTTGAGAACCTACACTCTCAGAATCCTGGACTTGGTTGAATTTGAATAACTGGGCATTTTCAGTATGTATGCCAACCCATAAAATAGATACTAATAATGTTAATTTATACAAGTATACATATTTTGAGTTAATGACTCAAAGATTTTAACAAGTGGGAACATGTGACCTCTCACTGAAATGTCAAATGTATATATATTAATTTTCTTCTGCTGAACCAAACTGGGGAAAAAATGTCTCAAAAATTCACCAAGGAAAAGAAACTTGTGCCTTTCTGGGTTAACTCAGCTAATGTAGAAAACTCCAAGTAACACTGCATGCTAATTTTAATTAACATAAATCATAAATTATGATGTTGTGGTTGTATTTGAATTTCCATTATTCTAAGCAGATCAGAAAACTGTATGACTCAATTATTTTAAGAAAACTCATGGATTTGGTACATGTGAGCTTGATAATTCTATTTTTATAACCAATGGAGCCAACTGTTTGATACCAGAAAATAACTTTGTACAGAGCTGTTGATTTAAAATTCAAAAAGTGTATGTGGGAAAATAACTGTGTAGATCTTTTAATTAGACTGAAAGTAAATTATATTTTAATCAATAATGACAGCTAAATTAAGTTTAGAAACACAAATGAAGAAAAAGGACAAGCTATCCTTGCATCTTCCTCAGCTTATTCTGTTTCTCCCATCTCAATAACTGATGTTATGGTCTGAGTGTTTCATGTTACCCACATTTCACATGTTGAACCCCCCAATGTGACGGCATCTGGAGGTGGAAATGTTTGGGAGGTGGTTAGTGTCCTTATAAAAGATCTCAGAGATCCTTTACCCCTCTGCCTGTGAAAAAAGCAAAAGATGTGCCTGTATGAAATAGGAAGAGTGGTCTCATCAGACACCAAATTTGCAACACCCTGATCATGAAATTCCTAGGCTTCAGAACCATGAGAAATAAATTTGAATTTAAAGCCACCCAGTCTATATTTTTGTTATAGTAGCCCCAACAGACTTACACAAATGGTAATTCTTAACAGTAGTTAAAGATAAAAACATGCATTGATACCTGATGCTTCCCTTTTACATTCAAACCTTGAGTATATTTTCTTGGCTCTATCTCTAGAATATACCTAGAGTGTGCCAGTTCTTACCAGTATCACTGCTCACACTCATCTTTGCTAGTCTGGATCATTACAACAGTATTTAGTATGAAAGTGTTTATTCCTTCAGTTTTTTATCCATCCATCCATTAGATACAACCACAAATGGAACCACCATCTATATCAGGTAGTGTTTTGGGTACTTCAGTCACAGGGACTTACTCTTATGGTCTTTACAAAAGGATCAGGATGTGTACAATGTCCCAGGACATAACAGTAATTACACTAAATAGAATCAATAGACTAGGTAAGGAAGCATTTTCCTAATTCAATAAAAACATTTAATTATTCAAAACTGAAATAATTTGTTATTTTGATTAGTTGTATACTAATAGTAATAATTATAACAACCAATAAAAACTTTCGCACCTAAAACCACAGTACATAAGAGGATTCCATAAGTCAGGGTTTCTCAACAGCACATGATGACATTTGGGGTGGTTATTTCCATGTTGTGGGGGGTTGTTTTGTGCAGTGAACCATGTTTTGCAGCATTACTAGCTTCCTTCTGTGAGACATCAGTGAAACCCTGCTCCCCATTTATGATACCAAAAATATCTCCAGCCAGTATAACACAAAATTTCAACTCAAAAAACAGATGATGATTCGTATTAAGTACTGGATTCCAATTAATTCTACTGGATACATGTCAAGCAGTGATAGTTAGTATAAAATGATAATTTACAATACACCGGAAATTACATTATTTGCCGTTATTTAAAATCATGGTCAAGAACTCTGAATAATTGTTTATGATCCATTAGTCCAAAGCGTCCTTAGTTTATAGGAAAGGTGAAGGATGTACATTTAAACTCACTCACTGATCTTTTCTCAATCCCTACTATGGTACATTAGAACAATGAGTTTATCTCACATGCTTTTAAGGCACCTCCCCCCCTTACTATCTTGACAAACATCCAGAAAAATTAACTGAAAAGAGCATCAGAGCTTTTTAAGTAAATACTAGGTGCAAAGCAAGCATTTTCAAAATTAAAACTGTATAGATTAGTATCCTTTTTTAACTTTCACCCTTTAAATGATATTATACAATTTGAAGGCATAATCCACAGCAGTTTATAAACTCCACAGTTCTTTTCCATAGAGAGAAGCATTGCCTCTTTAATCCTCTTACTAGACACCAAAATAGTCTCCAATTCCCTCAGGACTGTTTACTGGCAAGAATGCCAATCATTAGTTCTAACTATGAATATAAAAACTTCTGTGGTTTTTCTATAGTTTTAAAGCAATTCCATACATACTATCTAGTATTATTAATCAAACAGATCTATGAAGCTAGTAGAAAGAGAACAAATATGCAGTTTAGTGATAACTTGCCTATTTTACAATTCAGCAGCAGCAGCAGCAGAGGTCAGGTATCAAGACCAATGACACCAAACTCTTTATAGAGGAAATTCATTTGAGCTTTAGCAGGTTGACTGCATTGTATGGGGTTTGGGGATGCTTGAGGGAATTTAAATCCCTGCCAAAAGCAACATACAGAGCTCAGTTACAGCTGCAAAACTTCTCATTTTGTACAAGGCTTTTAAAGGCCACAATTTCCAAGTTGCATATAATATTAACAGGTAAAAACCAATCTTTATTGCACGTATTTATTAAGCTGCCTAAAGATTTTTTTCAAAGTTATGAATTCTTACATCACAAAAGACAAAAACATAAATCTCACCAATATTTTTCGAGAAAGGACGACTGTTACAAACAATACAGATAATTCAGACAAATAAATTTGTTATCCCAGCATTGTCTCTGTAAAGAGTCTATCCATACATGCTAGTTACTATAATCTTCCTAATTTTTCAACCCCTAAAATTAATTCAGTAAAGACATAAGGATAGTTAATAAGCAATCAGATATTACCTATCCATCAACTAACAATCAATTCTCATTTTAATTATTCTAGAGCTACAATTAAAAAGCATTACGATTTAATACATATTCTCAGGTACTGCTGAAGGGCCCTGTCCCCTACTCCAGCAGAGCTCTGCCGTCGTTTCGCAGTCGGTGAGCGTCGGAGCCCGCCGGATGGAGCAGCAGGCGGCTCCGCGTCCCCAAGGCTACCGCCGCGGAACTCGTCGCAGCCCGCCCGGCAGGCCCGAGCTGGGCAGCCGCCCGTTCCTCCTGGACCCTTTGGACGGAGCAGGGAAATCGCTTGGCCCAGTAGCAGGAAAGGGTTTCCACCGGCCGGCTGGGGAAGCAGGCGGGGGGCCTGGGAAAGCCTGCCCCTCCTCGCCTTTCCTCGGCGGCTAGGGCGGCCCTTCCCGAGACACCAGGCCGCGTCGGTTCCCCTTCATCCTATTTTCCCTTAAATAAAGCATCTCGAGGACTTCGTTCTTCTCGTGCACACTCAGGAAAATCTAAAATGCCTTCATAGAAGAGACGCCAAATACGCAGTTCCTAACCAGTCCACCCTGACTCACGCCCCGCCCCCGCCGCTGGTCGCGGGAGCTCTGGCCCGCGCTCCCCGCCTCGCCCCGCCTCCGGGCGCGCGCCCCACCGTATA
>NW_026000240.1:20669797-20717821 GCF_001458135.2 Marmota marmota marmota | reverse complement strand
GTGCGCGTGGTGGGAACGGGGCGCGCCCGTGGGTGGTGCTTGCTGATGGAGAGGCTGCGCCTGTCACCCGCACTCAAGAGCATCTCCGATTCGTCTGCGGATCCTTCAACGCCAGAGGGAGTGCGTCTCGCACGCTCCCAAAAATGTCTCTCCAGCGAGTTCCCTTCCGCCGCCCTCCCGGCCTTTCTGCTTTCATTTGGCGGGCTATGGGTCCACCGCGCCCCGCGACCCAGCCCTGGAGCTTGCAGTTCTTCCCGCGTGGTTTTGTGCCACTCTCGCGCTGCCCTTCGCCGTCCCCTCTGGCCGGCCTAACTTCGGCCCCGGAGTCTTTGTTTTACTTCAGTTCATTTACCTGGCAGTCTTTCAAAAAAGCCCATTGGGGACGATGAGGTCAGAGAGTGGGACAGTGGTCCGCGACGGGGTTAATCCAGGAGTCCTGCTTTGGGCGGGAGTAGATCTGAGATGTGGGGGAAAGGGGACGCTAAGGCCACGCCGGACATTTTCATCGTGATCTGTGACCTGCCCTGTTCATCTGCTAATCAGCTTGAAAGGAGATGAAATGTTAGGCCGGCGAGAAATGGAGAAGGAGGTTCTGGCGTCTTACCTTATTCTTTGCTTCCTTCTGACTTTGTTTTGGAAGTAAATGGCCTTTTTAAGGTAGTAGGATGGAATCTTTTTACTGGTGACAGCAAAGAAAAGAAATGTTTGCCTTTGGAGTAGTGGAGTTACTGCACACTCCAGGCTGTAGGCTGTAATGTGTCCTTGGATGGTGATTACAGCTGTGGGGTTGTGATCCCTCTTTGGTAACTCAGGAAAAGTTACTGTGCCCCCCTTTCATGCCAATTTTGCTGTATTTCAAATAGAAAAGGGGAAAAGTGACTCAAAATTAATCAAGTAATTTTGGTTACTTGTATAGTATAGTTCGATGCCCTTTCTGTTCTGCCAAGAATGTCACTAATGGCTGGAGAATTTGTAAACTGTCTTTTTTTTTTTTTTTTTTTAATCTAAAATGCATTACTAGGAATGTGCAGTATTTATTTAAATTGTTTTCTTTTCTCAAATTCTCCACTATTCATCTTAGCTAAAATTAACCAGTTTTGTTCACTCAGTTTGACCAAATAATCATAACAGATGTTTTGCCTCAAATTAAGTGTAGTCAATTTTAAGCTTAATCAATTTTAAGGTGTCATGGGACATATGTAATATTTTTAAAGTTCAGATTGCATATAATGGTGCTGTGTCTTTGAACAGTGAATGATGTATAAGGCTAGATAAACTTTCTTGAAGAAATTTACTTCAGGCTGTAGTTCAAAAACTAGCCAGTCTTCCTAAGGTTGAGCCCATATTTATGACATATATTGACAGTTGAATTTTATTTTTATTTAAATATCTTTTCAATTTAAGAAATATAAATCTGTTTTATCTCTGCAAGGTTATTCCATTGAAAAGCTTTAGCAGTGTAGTTTGCTGAAGTAGATAGTCTGTCAAAAACTGGGACCCCACAGTTTAGTAAAGAACTATCTTAGTAATATATTTCCTGCATTTAAAATACTGGCTGCCTATTGAAAGATTTCTGTCAGGTAGTTCTGAGTATTGATGTATTAGGAACAAGTAATATTAGGACTAATATTTTTAAACCTATCAAGTTCTTTATAACCATAAACTTAGTCATGATATCCGAGTTTGAAAAACTCTAGTATGTGATCTATACTGTTAAATCTGCTTTATCCAGGAAGCTTTTATGTTTTGTTGGAAGTTGTTTTGGCATTTTCAGTTTGCTTTACACTTGACGATTATGTGTTATTTACATCTTTTGCAATGAACAGCATTTTCAAAAATCACAATTATTTTCTTATTGAAAACTTCGTAACACAATTGCTCTGAGTGAATAGTTTGTAGTATGTGAGAAAATATGTGTCAAATTTGTAGACTGTTACATTTGTAAATTGCATTTTTAATTTAGACATTCCAGTTTTCAGGAATGGTACTAATACCACAGAGCCAATTGCATACCATGGAATACATATTTTGGAGTCTTTACCAATCAATCATATTGACATGTTAATTTTTTCTTAACCTGTTAAAGAAGAATAAGACTTTTTAAAATAAGAGACCTTCATTGAGCTGTTTCTTTCCTTAGAATCCCTTAATCTTTGGTAAAAGTCAGTTCAGAAGTATAAGCAATATAATTGAGGATTGATGATAGTATAAAATACTAAAATGAAAAGAATCTCAAAATTGTTCTGAAGTACAAAATTTTATACTGTAAGCCAAACCATGAGGTTAATTAACTTTTTGTTAACTAGGAAAACACAATACATTTTTTAGTATATATAAATTTCTATAAAACTATAGTTTCTTATGGTATGTTAGGATATTAATTCTGATAGGAAAAATCACTCAAATTTGGCTCTCTACTTAAATACATTTTCTGCTTCATGTACTTTTAAATAAAGGGTACCAGTGTGTATTTTACAGCTTAAAGAAGAACTCACTTTTTTTTTTTTTTTTTCCAGGAGAGGGAGCTACTTAATGAATTTTTGGACAGTTTGTGACAAACTAGATTTTTCTTGTATTCTATTGTCCAAAAATTATCTAGTTTGGAAATTAATTCTGAACTAACTTCTCAAATTGTTCTTATTGAAATTGTTTATAGTAAATATGCTTCCAGGCCTACATTTGAAAATCTCTTGACATGATACTAAAGAAAGAACCTAAGAATACGTACTAACTTAGCCCATTCTCCTCTTCTGATTTTAAGAAACAATAAAAAATTAAAGTTTCTATTGTGCCTGGAAGGAGCTGTGAAAGGTATTATCTGTGTGATTTTGTGCAAGGCTGTATAGATTTGTAATATAAATTTCCCAGTGTGAAGGAAGCGGTATGGATGTACACTTTTTTCTTATTATTGGATGGTTTTAATAGTTTATAGCAGCTTATAGACTTATTCTCTTAGGAATGTTTTTCTGACATAGAATTGCCTTCCGAAAAAATTTTTATAAACTTCAAGCAACAAGATAATGCTAGTAGTGCCTTAATCTTCTATTCGGATACCTTCTTTTTGTCTTCACAGTTTTTTCCACTTCACCAAGAGGTATATTTTAATGCCAAGTATGCTATAGTCTTACAGCAGAAGAAGAGCATTGTTGATTTTTGTATTGTGTAATAGCAGTCTTGGAATATTAAAAAATTGAGGTGTCATGGTAATTGGCAAGATGACAAGTTATTTTGTTGGTAAATTTTCTGTTAGTATTTGTACTTAACCTGTTCTTGAATTTACAGATGACTGTGGGGCCAGGGAGGATTTTATGCTGTTTGGATTTCTTGAAGCCCAGACAGTATCTCTGACTTTGACCTGGTTACTGGAGATGAGTTTGTTTCTAGAAAATGAAGAAAGCTGTTGGGGAGGAGCTGAAAATTTATTTTACTTCATATTTGTTGAACTTCATTTGCCTTAAACTTTTTGAATCATAGTTTTATCAGGACTTAAATTTTATAGTATGTAACTATCATTGCTTAAGATATTGTTTTTGAGCTCTCATTTTATTTCTTATTAATGGAAAAATATCTGCAAAGTATTTATATAGGGCCTGATACATTGTAAGCACTCTATGACAGTAAATAAGATAAAAGTAGTAACTTTACTCATTTAGTGCATTTGAAGAGCTATTTTGAAGCTTACTTGGGGTACGGATTATCTTAAAAAATAGTGGAAATTCTAACTGTAAACCATACCTGTAGTTATAATGATTTTGCCTGGTCCTACCTTAAGGAATGAATTTTTATACAGTACTTTGAATGATGTTTTTATCTTAAAAATAATATTTAGAGTGACATATACTTTGAAGTGCACTGCTGAAAACACAGTTTTTAAAATCAACAAGGAAAAGATTATGGCTACTTAGCTAATTGTGTTGATTAGGTTGCTAAACTTTTTTGGTGGAACTCACTTTCCTCCCTGTAAATTGAGGCCATTTGGTTAGTTAGGTCCCTTCCCTTTCAGACTCAACATACTGGAGCTCTCAGATTTTTGATTTGAAAAATTATAAATATTTTTGTTTTTTCCTGTTTTAGGGCTGTTTGTGGAGTTCAGCTTTAACTGATGGATCCAATTAAGCTTTTCTAAAAGCGGGTTGTAGACTTGTATACAAGGTCTTTGCTCAGATGTGAGTTAGAGGCTAGGATAGATAACTTTATTGCAAGTCTTTCTGCTACCCCTAGATTTTTATATGTATGAAGTCAGATTAAAACAAAAAAAAAACAAAACAGATTTCCATTAAGGGAAAAAACTAGAGTTAAATGTGTGTTATGGGGCACTAGTTTGTTGGAAGGATGTTCCCTACTCTTAAGAGTTTTTCAAGCAGCAGCTTAGGGAGACACCTACTTTTCTTCCACTGGCTGCTGCTGTGGTAACTGAACTGTATTCCCAAATTTAGGCTTCCAAGCACATTAGAAGTAGTTCTGAGTAGACTACTTTTTATCTAATAAGTTCATAAGATTTTGAACTTCTGTTTTTCCATTTAAGGTTTTATGATACTTTTGACTTAAATATCCTTCATAAAAAGAACTAAAATAATACAACAATTCTATGTACTTTAGGTCCTAAAAAGGAGGGAGACTTCTTTATTTTAGAAAGACACTAGAAAGAGACAGTTGCCCTTAAGATCAGTGTAACATAATCATTTGACACCTTGGTCTAGTGTCTAGATTTTTCCAAATCTTTTAACCATTATTAATTTTGTCCTTTCTATGTTTTTTCTCATCTTTGATTGTTCTTTATATTTCTGCTGCATGAGCTAGTACATGTTCTTTACACATGTAGCTGGGGAATAGTAAGCTTTTTTTTGTGTGTGGATTCTGCTTTCTGGACATGGGTGGCCAGTTTCCCAGGAGATTGTCATACTGATTTTTATTCTTTGTTTTTCTGGCTTGTAGGCTGTAGCCCACTTTCTTTGTTACTGTCATTGCTGCTAACTGTTCACAAAATGCTGACTTTTTCTTTCTTTCTACTCATTACTTATATATTAAATCATTAGTGACCTTACCTTTGTTTCTTTTTACACGAACAATGAACTTTAATAAATAGTTAAAAAATGTCTGAAGACTGAAAATTGCTAGTGTACGATGAGGATGGTATTCATCTTATTTATACAACCTAGAAAGCTGTAAACTATATTTCAAAATATTTTATCCAGTCAATAGATTGTCGATAAGAAGTTATCTGTGAAATACCTGGGACTTTATGAACTTACAGTCACAACTGAATTTTGTTTGTTCATTTGTCAAATAGTCTTATTACAAGGCATTTGGACTGAAAGGATGGAAAGCCAGCCCTAGACAAAAATTAGCATACTGTGTAGTATATAGTGTGTGCATGAGGTATAACACATTGCAATCAATATGGCATAATAAGCCTTGAAATACAGGTATATATGCACACTGCCAGGTAACTGGGCATATCTTAATAGGAATGGGTATGAGAGAAAGTTTCAGGGAGTAATTAAGTTCTAATGATAAATGAAATTTTGCCAGTGTGGAGGTGGGGGAGGGGTGGCAGGAGTGTTGGGGACAGTACTGAAATAGCTTCCCATTCACATTCTTGTTACCACAGAGTTGTTGAATGGCATAAAGCAAATCACTTCAATTATAAAGCTTTTTACAGTGTATTCTTTGCAAGTCAGCTGTTTCATTTTCAGACATCTATAGTAGTAGAAAAATTCTTTAGTGCATTATTTTGACATCTGTCTCAGAAATGCATAAATTTTACTTTTCTCATAGAGGATATTTAAATGTCACTTGCCTTACATATACACATACACACACATATATATATGTATGTGTATATACACATATATATATATGTATGTGTATATACATATACATATACGTATACATATAGCTATTTCTTCAGGTTATAGTTTATTGGAAAGTATTTCTAAAGGGGATTAGGGATTTGTCCTGTATAAAAGTAAAGTGAATAGAGTGAGTAGTGTAGAAAATGGTTCAGATAAGAATTCAGAAACATAAAGCAAATAGTTTTTCTCTCTGTAAATCATTATAGTAGTTTAATAATTCCATTTATTAGTTTGGTTAATGTCATACTAAAAAATAGAGGTAATTCCTGGATTCTTAGATTCAGAATCTTAAAAGATTTATTATCTGAGGTAGGTATGATGCTTTAGGATCATCATGTTTTTCCCTGCTAGAGCCCTTTTGGAGTTTTATAGCTTTGAAGAGATCTGACAAGAATTGTCTGCATTGCTCAATAGTGCCCCAAACTGATCTATACATATACACCCTTGGGATACAGTAAGGATGACAGGCCAGGATGCAAGTTTGAATAGCTTTGGCTTTCTGAAGCATTAGTGTGGGCAGCAAAGAACAAGATAATTTCAAATTTTATGTACTGTAAAGAGAACAAGGAAGCTCTCTGATAAGAAACTTGGATTGGGAATGGAGTAGTACTTTAAATGGGATGGTCAGGAAGAGTGACATTTTAACTGAGGTATGAATGATGAGGAAAAGCCAATGATGCAAAGTTCTGAGGGCTAAGCTGTTTTGAGGCAAGAGGTATCAAACATGGGTATAGGGAATTTAGTAGAAAATGAGATAGAGGTATACAAGGGTTAGATCCTGTGTAGCCTGTGACCACACTTGGTAGGCTAAAATTTTATTTCAGAGCAGTGGGAAATCATAGATGTGATTTCAATAGGGTCTAATTTGTGGAGAATGTGTTATAAGGGGCAAGAAAAGAACCAGGGAAGGTAGCTCTTAGCTTGTGAGAGGGAGCTTGGTAGTTTGGAGCAACGTAGTTGCAGTAGAGGTTATGAAAAGCAGTCAAACCTGATATAGTTCAGAGAAGTAGATTCTAAGACTTGCTGTTGGGTTAAGATACAAGGGAAAGGGAAAAATAAAGGGTTACCTTGGTTTTTTGGTCTGAGCAGCTACTGTGTTCCCTATTGTGATGAGAAAACCCAGAGAAGAAATGGTTTGGGGAAACCCAGAGTTTTGTTTCAGCTGTCTTAAATTTGAGGCAACAAGAATAATAATCTAAAATCAGGCACCAGATATTTAATGGAAGAAGATGCTGTGCCATTAGTAGATATTTTACCATCCTTCGCTGGAGGGTTGTTAATTCATTTAGTGTTTTAAAGGAACCAGGGAAGTTAGTACTTTTCTACTTATCAGACTGTTTAAAGAAATCAGATCTTGACTAAGGAAAGTAAGGTAGCATTCTTTATTTATTTAAATTTTTTGATACCAGGGATTAAACCCAGGGATGCTTAACAACCAAGCCACATCCCCAGCCCTTTTATATTTTATTAGAGACAGGATCTCACTGAGTTGTTTAGGACTTTGCTCAATTGCTGAAGCTAACTTTGAATTTGAGATCCTCTTTGCCTCATACTCCAGAGTTGCTGGGATTACAGGTGTGAGCCACCATGCAAGGTAGCATTCTTAGGTTATTGGGATCAAAAGAAATGTATGTCTTTCTATTTCTTTGAAATTGTGTTTTTATTGGAAACAAATGTTTGAGTATGGTGCTTGTAGTTATATATACAAGTTAGAAATGTGAATCACAGTTGTTGGTGTGAGAGTATGTAAGAGAAGGTCAGTTGAGATTAGTAAATGTTCGCATATTTAAAATTTACAATCAAGTCTTTTGGGTGGGTCATTTAATAATTTACTCTAAAAAACAATTTATTTCTATTAAACTTAGGTAGTTTTTTGTTGCTGTTGTCCTTGCTAGTATGTTTTGACTTTGCTTTCCAATTTTAGATTCAGCTATTGGACATGAGTTTTAGTGAATAACATAATTTTGCTATTTTCAAGGCATTGGTTAATATTCTTGGAATTTGAGGTGGGTAGAAAATGGTATTCAGAAAATCATTTCATGATAAATGGGACATATTCTAGGACTTAAAAATCTTGAGATTGTTATTTTTCTACAGTATTTTCTGTGGATTTTGGCCGATATGTGGCAAATTAGGAAGCTAAGGTCTTAGAGAAATTTTAGAAAAATTAGGTAACCATTAAATCATCCCAGTAATTTTACTGTATTCTTCTTCCAGACAGTTCACAAAACTGTGAACACATTTGTCTGTCACCAACAAGCACAGTTGACTAATCTGTATGAACAGCTGTTATAACATGCATCACCACAATGGGATATCATTCAAATGTGGACTTTTAAAAATAATTTAAGATTTTAAATCAAACATTTAAATATTTCCTATATTTTTTATGACATTTACTTTCTAAAAGTATTTTCAAGTTTGCATTTCATATTATTTTGTGCAAAAATGCCAGTTATGTAGATAATGTGATAGCCAGATTTGGATTGTGTGTTTGGATTACTAATAGGCTTTTTTTTTTTTTTTTTTGAAGTTATTTATGCTAGGAATTCCTTCCTTTAAAATAAATAAAGCTCAGTCAAGTGGTAGTGCATTCTTGTTCGGTATGCACTTATTTGATCTTTGTAGGTGAACTACAAAGTTATGTTTCTTTTAATGAAATGTGGTGAGGTAATGAATGATTATAAAATATTGTATATTTCTTATATGAAAATAATTTTTCTTTTAAAGTTAGCGTATGAATACTACTTTTGGTCAGATAGGAGAAGAAAAAGACAATAGAATGCAAGCACTCTTAAGGTTGACCTTAATTTAATCTGTGAGTCTCTTGTCATTCATTGTCTAAAACTAAATAAGTAAATCCCAAAGATATTCTTTTATATATCATTACTCAAACATCCTTGTCTTCTTTTTTCCTGACCATGTTATGACATTTAAAATAAAATGGCCTTATTAACTTGGAAGGACGTTGGCTATTGATCAAAGGTTATATTGTGATTATTTTAAAACCTTGTTTTTTTGTTTTTGTTTTTGTTTGTTTGTTTGTTTTTGGAAGAATGCTATATACCACAGCATCCTGGTTAACTCCAGTATGTAAAGTAATCTGGAATGTTGAAGTTTGCCATATATTTGTTTTTTCCTAAGTCCCACCATGCTCTGCTCCTTACCTCTCTCACCAGACTCCTTTACCTCAGTCCATTTCCTTCATTCATTTCACTGCAGCTTCATTGGCCTTTTATTCATTATCAAGAAGACAATTTCTCACTTTAACATATGCCGGGAATGTTCTGACTGCTCCATTCCCAGTTTCTCTGATATTAGCTCATCATTTAGGCTCAGCCTGAGATCTTATAGGGTGAATAATCTTACTTTATCTTTACAGCATAATGTTTGCTTGTGGGACTCTGCCTTGTAGTATATATGCACTGTTGCCTTTCTAAAATTTGAAAAATTCTCAAAATTTCCGAATTGGAAAATTTTGAAAGTTGTATTAACCTATCATTTGAATTCATTTTGACTCTTGCAGAAAGAATTATAACTGACTTGGTGTTGCTTCTTTAGGCAAATTAACACTGTGCTAGTAAGATTTAGTTAGATTTACAATTCAGGTACCTTCCAGCTCTAGATTTCACATCTCATTACATTCACATCTCATTTTATTGATTATTAAAATATAACAATTTGGTTTTCATTTAGGTAGTAATAGGTTATTTTGTCATTTTAAATTTGCTTTATAGTTCTTATAGGTAAGAAGCTGAAAGCAACTTAAGGTGTTTATGTGTGTGCATTTTACCAAGTTTAATCCTTGTATTCTTGATCTCTATACATTGGATACTTTGTATATTTTTAGATGTTGGTAACTAATTTTTGTAGATCCCATTATAAATAAGAAGGTACTAGAGGGCAGTGAAAATGTGTCTCTAATTTAGTGGTTCCTGGTTATATTTGGAAGGTGTTTGTTTTTGTAGATGCCTTTTTTTGGAGGGAGGGGGTACCAGGAATTGAACTCAGGGGCACTGGACCACTGAGCCACATCCCCAGCCCTATTTTGTATTTTATTTAGAGACAGGGTCTCACTGAGTTGTTAGCACCTCACCATTGCTAGGGCTGGCTTTGAACTTGCAGTTCTGCTGTCTCAGCCTGCCAAGCTGCTGGGATTACAGGAATGCACTACCACACCCAGCTGCAGATGTCTTTTAATAGTTGTTGGAAAATAAGCATATCTCTTGAAGGTTTGGATTTAGTAAGCAGTTTTTATAAAGCAATATTAATTTACAAAATATATGTCATGTCTTTTTTCCTTAGATTGCCTAATGAATATGGTGGTACAGTTATTCTAATTTTACAGAGGAAGAATCCAAAGCTCAAAAAAGTTACTATTTTGCTACAGTAATAGCTAGTAAGATAGAGGTTGAAGTGGACATCAGTATTTAATATAATCTCACGTCTATTATTCTATTTATGTACTCTATTGCCCTTTAAATATAGACATTTTATTAAATATTATATAAAGTATAAATATTCAAATTCTTTAATATTGATTATATAAACTTTGTCACCCCACTTCTAGTTTTTCATAAAGTGGAAGATGACCTTGGTGATTTTGTTTACTTGTTCCCAAAATCCGCATATAATTGCATACAGTATTGCTCTTGATAATATCTACATTTTGTGATACTTAAGAAGTGGCTTGAGCCGAGCATGGTGGCACATACCTGTAATGCTAACAGCTGGGAGGCTGAGATAGGAGGAACGACGAGGTGCTAAGCAACTCAATGAGACCTTGTTTCTAAATAAAATACAAAATAGGGCTGGGGATGTGGCTCAGTGGTTAAGTGCCCCTGGAGCCAATCCCCAGTATCCCTTACCCCCACCACCCAAAAAAAAAGTGGCTTCAGATTTTGCTACCAACAAATAAATAAAAGATACCTAGACATGGTAATTTATATACATTTGAAATATTTATTTAAATCTTGGCTAAGATTAACCATGTTTGGCCTAATACTTCAAATTTCTTTTTTTTTTTTTGTTTTTCCTTCAGTGCTGGGAATTGAACTCAGGGCCTCGAACATTTTAGGCAAGTGCTCTACCACTGAGCTATATATTCCCTGTTCAAGTTTCTATTTTGAATTTTTACATTTGTAGTAATAGTCTGTAGAAGTCTTCTTTGTGTTATCATCAACTTACTTTAAAAAATACTAATAAAAGTGAATATAAATTTGATAAGGAATTCATGTTTACCAGTAGATTGGGCATTATTATTTATTAACTCCTGAGCCAGAGTTAAAGGTTAGAAACATAAGTCATCTGTGTCTATCCTTATTTTGATCCACATACTTAATCTGTTTTCTGTTGACAGAGAATAAAAGATTCAGGCTTGCTCCTTTTGATTATATATTATTTTCTGCTTTCTCATTGTGAAAAATGGTAAATTTCTTCTAAGAGGGTAAAGTGGCATATAACAATATTTCAAGTTCATGAAAAACATGGATGTACTATTTCTGCTTAACAATTTCTGTGAAATTGTTAATAAAAATATAAATGAAGGATACAAATATCCTTCAGTATTTTTTGAAGGATATGAAATAAGTGTATTTGAGTATTTCTAAGAAAAGGAAAATAAAACCTTATGTTTTATATAGGTTAACCAGATATCAGCTTTCTTGCTAACAGTTTATATAAAGTGTCACAGCTTTTTAACTTTTGAAAATTAAAAATATTTCAATAATTTCAAAAAAAGTAAACATATAGTTTTATATCTGTTTTGTATCTTTGTATAGTTTTAACCAACATCTAATTTAAAAAACTTTCCACATTATACTTCATGAAATATATTCAAGCTTGATTATAAACCTTGAAAAATTAAGTGAAGTACCTCTAATCCAATTAGAATTGGTACATTCTAAGTTTTGGCTGCTCGCTTCAGTGGACATATTTGTGTATATTTTTTCTTTTCTTTTTTAATATTTTTTTTAGTTGTTGAGGGATCTTTTACAGTCTTGAGAATGGAATCCAGTGCCTAGCGTATGCTAGGCAAGCAGTCTACCACTGAGTTACAACCCCAAACCTGGATTTTTTTTCAGTTGTAAATAATTCATTAAGATAGTCACATCATTTCAGATTATATCAAATTATGATTGTTTAGGCAATTAAAAAGTCTGGTTTTTAGATTTGGTTTTAAATAAGAAAATGTGTACCTAGTCTGTACTAAGCAACTAATCCTACCTAGCTACTGTGTTTTATGGCCTATGGGAGTTTGGTCACCAGGAATACTTGTTTTTTATATTGCTTGATATAGTTAACAAATCTAGGTTTTGAGTTTTTCCTCTCAAACTCTATTTGACTATAATAATTTGATTCTAAGCCAGGATTGATTGCTTAATATGCAACTAACAAATATTTCGGCTTCCCTTGATTTTTTTTTTTTTTTGACTACAATGTGTCCGACAGAATTCTGTTTTCATTAAGGATATCTGACTATTTTGATTATGCAATGAAAAATTCTTGTCATGTGAGCAAATGGTATGAATTCATTTATTAAAGTCATTCCAAAAGATTAGGTAGCAAACTATATGAAAGAATTGTAGTGCTTTTTATAAAATGAGAAATAAAAGACTTCAGTTAGAATTGTCAAAATCACTATATGAGTATAAAGTTGCTCAATGTGACATTTGTTCGTATATTCTACGCTGTTCTGTGAGGGACTTGGGTAATGAAGTGTGGATTTGACTGTCGTTTGCCAGTTG
The DNA here is from genome assembly GCF_001458135.2 of Marmota marmota marmota. Classification (NCBI taxonomy): domain Eukaryota; kingdom Metazoa; phylum Chordata; class Mammalia; order Rodentia; family Sciuridae; genus Marmota; species Marmota marmota. The sequence goes on along the minus strand of NW_026000240.1, from coordinate 20,705,220 downwards.
GAAAGACTCCAGAAACAAGGAGGCATTTGTACATGTGCACATGTTGGCAGAGTTCCCTTTTCTCCTGTTGTCAAAGACCATTTTACTTTACTTGCACAAAGATATGTTTATATCTGTTCTACAGTATAGCATGTGAATAATATATCAATAGTGTATGGAAGAGTCTTTGTTTTAGTTTTTGCATGACAAAATTAGTTTGTTTCAGATATTTACATATTTTTAGTGTTTTTCCTTTTTTTTGGGTCAGGGTCTTTATACATGAGTACCTCTGGATAATAGTTAAATAATTTATCATTGTCTAACCAAAATGTCAAGGTCAATGAGGTATTTTAAATTGGGAGAAAAAGTTGAAAACAATGTGTGGTTACCAGTTTATCACTTTGAACATGAGCAATCTGTCACTTTTCTCAATACCTAAAAGAAATTTGAAAATGGGAAATTATGGGTAAAAATTAGTTGTAAAAATATTCTTTGTTTTATAGTTGATAAAAATTTTAACGTAAGGATATTATTATGTCTTGACAAAAGCTCAGGGTAAAATTAATATTGCATCTTAAGAGACACAAAAAGAGCCTCTAACTCTTTAAGTATATGTAGATTGTTCAATTTTTAGCAATGGAAGTAACCACATTTATATTCTTCCCGAAGTGTTTTGTTATGAGGTTATATATATAATACTGTCTTCACAGTTCACCTTCACTCCCTATAGTGGCTATGTCAACATCTCATCATTTTTCTTTTCCAACCTAAAGAAAAGTTGGAGGCAGAGGAAATGGCTCTAAAATACCTCCGATCTTGTGATCTTATCTAAGAAGTTGTCTAAGATAACACTTCCTATATTTCTTTTCCCCTCCAATGCTCATTTTGTAGTTGGTGCTTAGCAGTAGAAAGTATTCTACATATAAACTACCATTTTACTTGAGTTGAAAATGACTTGTTTATGATTATGGAAGATTTTTCTTTTGATTTAAAACAATATCCATTGGAAAAATCTTGATAAACTTATGAAAATAAATAATTTTGAGGCTGGGCCAAGGTGAACAGAAAATGTTGTGGCTGGGGAAAGGAAAACAAGACTAGCCAAAGATGCTTGGAGTGGAGGTAGAATTGATAGGGATCAGTTTGTCCCTTCCTCACCTCGGGATGTAGTTAAAAGCCCAAGAGTCTTTCCCTAAATTCTACCCCTCTTTCTGGATTACCTAAGGCCCCTGTTAAATGCTCTCTAGGGCCAGAACCAGGTACCCTAATTAATTGGTAGGTTTTCTGTCTGGTCTTCCAAAATAAGAGCCTATAGCTCAAGAAACTAATTCTTTACTCTTTTTATCAGCATAGCCTAGTACATTGTGCCTGGTAAATAATGGTTGGTAATAGATTTGCACTACTGTCCACTCACTAGAATGATTGGTTGATTTCACTTTCCTGAGTCAAGAAGATGACAGGAAAGTGTAAATACTTCAGATTTGGCGATAAAGACAGTGTCTTGTCTTTGATCTGTAAGTTTGGTTTAGAAATTTTGGATAAGCACATCTTGTCAAATCTTATTTTAACTTAAAATAGAAAGTTCATCATTTACATTTTTTCAGGTCCATTGCAATGGTATGAGGTAGAAAAAAAATAAATTTATCTAATGAGCTGTTGACAATAACAAGAAAATTCAGTGATTTCTAGTAGTAATTTCTACTAAGAGGATGTCATCATTAGAATCTCTTATAATGGTAAGCTAATTCTTTTGTAGAGTTTTCCATCTGATGAAGGTTGGCCATTTGCAAAATATCTTGGGGCTTGTGGAAGAATGGTGGCTGTCAATTATGTTGGAGAAGAACTTTGGAGTTACTTCAATGCACCATGGGAGAAACGAGTTGACCTTGCCTGGCAGTTAATGGAAATAGCCGAGCAGCTTACAAACAATGACTTTGAATTTGCACTCTACCTCCTGGATGTCAGCTTTGACAATTTTGCAGTTGGTCCTCGAGATGGGAAGGTAATCATTGTGGATGCTGAAAATGTTTTGGTTGCTGACAAAAGATTAATTAGACAAAGTAAGTATGTAACTTTTAGATTTGTTTTGTTTATAATTTTTCTGTTGAAACAGTGTTTTTATATGAAGCAAACCTTAAATTTCCTCCTTAGATGGCAACCTTGCATCTTTCTTTACTTTACATAACCAATGTCAGCAAACAAATATTAATTTATTTGTTATATTCTTAGTCACAGTTTCCCCATATTTAGTAAATATCTTTAAAGTTTAATATCTTTACAAATATTCTTTGTGTGTGTGTGTGTGTGTGTGTGTGTATGTCTTTTGTGTACAGTGTGCTACCTTCTAAGGTTTAGGACTCTAATGCAGAATTAAGTTTATTTTGTCAAAATCTACCAGAGAGACTGTCCTACTTTCATGGAGGCCTCATTTTTCTGTGGGGGTCTCTTAAAACAATGGTTTATGTTCTGTTGTTCTTAACCATTCCTAATACTGCAACTCTGACTTTAATTTGACGTTCTGATTATTACATTTTACCCAGAAGTTTGCTCTCCATTTTATTTGTGAGCTCTCTCTATATGATAGGTTGGCATAATATCTGATCTATTTTGAAAATTAAATGCCATAGGAATTTTAAAGTGTTAAAGTCTATATTTTAGAACCAATTCAGTTAGGAAAAGGAATCAAAGGGTTTCTGGTCCATGGTAAGGATCTTATATTTTAATCCCATATGCTCCCCTGATATATAAGGGATATATGGACCTTCAGATTAATAGAAGTTGCAAATTTATGGCATCTGAAAAATGCAGCTAATACAATAATATTATATTTGGTTACACTAACTTTTTGCATGATTTAGCACAGTACTGTTAAGCACTTGCTTGTTTTAATTGCTTTGATTGTGTGCTCACTAAGCTACTTTCTTTTTATTTCTTAACTTGCTATGAAAATCCTCCTATAGGGAGTGAATGCCCTGTTGGAATGTGGTTGTAGCATCTTACACCAGGCTCTTTTTAAAAAATTTTTAATGTATAATTCACTTATTTTTAATGTGTTCGAAGAGTTGTACAGTTTGCCTGAACTTTTGAAATTTTTATTCCAATGTTTGTAAAAATAATTTTTTGTATTTCATTGTATGCAGACATTTCTGGATTAATGGTTTCAGTTTTATACCAGCTAATTGCTGACCTTGGATGAATCCAATCATAACATATATTTTTTAAATTTCATATAGTGAACATTTTTCTAGTGCTATTTAAACTCTGGTCAACTCTTCTCAAATGTCTCATAGTTGGACCTTCTATATAGGGTCCTTTTACAGAAGGCCCCTATCTAGTTATTTATCCTCTTCAATCTACTTTCTAATAAATGATTTTTTTTTTATTCACAGGAAAATTGAAGTTTTGCTGGGGCAACTCCCTCAGTGTGTTTCCATTTATCATATAAACTTAGTTTAAAAAAATTCATCTCTTTTTTAAACAATAGTTCTAAATAGCTCACTTCCCACTCCAATTAATATCCAATTTATTTTACCTCCACATAAACAAGTTTGTATGAGAGCCTTTTCTGCTACTTTTTGCTTTTCAGTTGTTTTTTTTTTTTAATTTTGCTGATTTACCTATTTCTACTTCTGTTTCTGTTCATTGCCTTAACCGATTAGAATCTGACTTAGATATCTTCTTTGCCATTAGCAAATACCTAATAGTAAGTTGAGAAAGTGACTCTTGATTAGTAACAACTTCTTGAAATCCTTTCTTCCTTTGCTGTCATCTAGAATACCAACTTTTGAAAAACAAATCAGATCTTATCTCTCCATTTTTGTAAATGATCTAATGGCTTCTTATTGTGCTTCAAGTAAAATCCAGATTCCTTACCAGGGCACGATCTGTGTGAGTTGGTCCTGTCGTGCTTCATTTTTAATATCCCTCTTTCTTTTACCTTTGATTCTTCAGGAATTATGGCCTTTTGTTTTCTCAAATGAATCTTTTTACTTCTGGGTTTTCCCAAATGGTTTCATCTGCCTAAATTTCTTTTCTTTTCCACATAAAGCTTGTGACTTGTCCTTCAAACCTTGACTCCATATAGCACATGGATGCAAACAATATGGGTATTATACCCCTGACCTCATACAGTTCCAGTCTAGTTCTAGTTACATGTGTCACAAGCCCTCCTGAATACCTTATAGCTACTTTGTTTTCTTTCTATTATAGAGAATTGACACTTTATTATCACCTACCTTCTGATCCAGTTAAAACCTTAAACTTAACACATACTCTTACCTGTTAATTACCTGTCAAATATTTTTCCAAACTGGGCCTTCTTTAGTTGCTGTCATCATCTTAGTGTCTCTGATCTTTAGCAAGAACTATCTTTCTATAAAACAAGTCATGGTCATGATTGCTCAAGTTACAGTATCTTTCTCCAGCCTCATCTGTACTTCCTTTCCAGATACCTGTCTCACACTATATCTACTATAAACTTCTCATAGTTTCCTTGACCAACTGGACCAATCCCTTTAGTATGTGCCTTTGCATATACTTTACCCTGGGCCTAGAATGCTGTTTTCCCTTGTTTCTTTTAAGACCTAAAATAAGATGTTCTCCATGCGGGCAGAAATGCTACATCCTCTCCAGTCCTGTAGCATTTTGTCATATTTTGATTCTTTCTATGTATGATGGAAAAATCACTGTACTAAACCTGTGAGTGATAGGAACCTTGTCTGGTTCTCTGTTGACACTGAAGAACTCCCGGTAAATATTGATGTGAATTAATATGTGATTTAAGTATTTAAAATCATAATATACTTCTCCGCCTAATAGTGTAAAGTACATACTTGTATGTTAAATAGTGAAATGTCCTATTTTGGGAAGCAATGAGAACTCTATTTTAAAATGTATTTTTCTCTTTGTTTTTCCGTCTTTCACAGATAAACCTGAAAACTGGGATGTATGGTATGAAAGCAAATTTGATGACTGTGATAAGGAGGCTTGCTTATCATTTTCAAAAGAAATTCTTTGTGCCCGTGTTACTGTGGACCACAATTATTATGCTGTTTGTCAAAACCTCTTATCCAGACATGCCACCTGGCGTGGCACTTCTGGAGGACTCCTCCATGACCCACCAAGTGAAATTGCCAAAGATGGCCGCCTCGAGGCCTTACTGGATGAGTGTGCCAACCCAAAGAAGCGCTATGGCAGATTCCAGGCAGCAAAAGAACTGCGGGAATATCTAGCACAATTAAGTAACAATGTGAGGTAGTCTATGGTGAACTTTTTTTTTTTTCCTTTCTTCATTTAAACAGCACTGGCAAAACAACCACCAAAAACTATCTGGAAAAATTAAATTTGGAAGTATTACATTCAGAGGATGATAAACTTGCACTGATAGATCTTACATTAACATCCATCAAAATAAGACATTACTTCAAAATTCACATGATGCTTCTGCAAATAAGTATGTTCCTATACTTTGGAAACTTGAGGTATCATTGACTGCTTTGTCCCCCTCCCCCCCTGCCTGGGTGGATTAATGAATATTGTTAAGCTATTGGAAATGAGTCTGATAGTTATGTTGGCTGTGTATCAAAGGATACTTGGTAACTTAGTTTGCATTACTATCATGATTTTGTGAATCTCTTGCATTTTACTTTGAATGTCAAGTTAGATTGGCCTGTTTTATAGGCCCCTTTTCCTTCTGGTGTATAGGTTGGTTTTTTTTTTTTTTTTCCCGCCGTTTTTATGGGNGGTGTATAGGTTTTTTTTTTTTTTTTTTTTCCCGCCGTTTTTATGGGTTTTTAAATTAAATTTTACACATTCAGGTTACTGTAGATGTTCATTTAAATTTTAATTAGTGTTCATTCAGTGCTATGCGGTACATATTTACTGTTAGGGCAGGATTCCCAGGTTTACTCTGTTTTTTCAGAAAGCTGAATATTTTATTATGTAAATAATTTTCCCCTCACCTGTGGTTTTACCATTGCATGATATCATTTCAGGTTATTAAAAGTTACATCCCTCTATGCCAATAATTATAATGTACACTGAACATGAAGTGTAGCATATGTTGCAAAATGTCACACTAAATGGCTTTAACAAGTGTATACTATATACTAGCAATCTACACCTTGATGGTAATTTTGGTTCAGAAATAAGTAAACCAGTATTTTAAAAAAATTCAGCTAACCCAAGATAGTAATTCATATGCCAAAGAAATTTTAGACTTCGTCCTATGTTTAGAATTTAAAATAGAATTCACCTTCCTACCTTTCTTATCCAGTATCGTTGCTATTATTAAAATCAAATCTCCCTGGCAATTAAACTCCTGCTTTCAAGAATATGTAACTTAAAGATATTCATTGGTAGTTTTGCAGAATTAACATGATAGTCATAATTTGAGTGTAATCAGGTATTAGAATCTTTTATTTATTTATGGACCAGTAATTTTTATCATGAAGCTAGTCTGCCCACTGGGGGCTTCCTCCAATTGCTAAACATCAAAACTCAGTCTGTGGATAAAAACTAACAAATGTGTGAATTTTGTAGTCTATTTAAAAAAAAAAATCTATAAGTTGACTATCACTAACATAGGTAATATTTTTCTGTTTGAAGCTATTTTGTTTACAGCAAAATTTGGTGTAGTATGCAGTAGTTAGTTCTAGACTGACTATCTAAGTAAAAAAAAGTAATTAATTATGCACAACCAAAGCCAAGTTTTGCTTTTTCATTAATTGAGCAACTATTTATTGAACATCAACTCTGTGCCAGGCACATTAGTAGCTGCTATACATCTTCTGAACATAGACATGTTTAAGTAACTTCATCAAGTATTTTAATGTAGGTATTTCTTACATTGTAAAAGCATTAATTAGTATGATGCTTTCCCATTATTTGATTATTGTGATAGAAATTCTACTTGCACTACCTAAAATTAGATTGCTACACACACACACACACACACACACACACGCACACACACACATATAGGCAGATGAAATCAATATTTAATTCCAGTTTAAAAACTGAAAGAAAAAGGGCAAGAGATCTTCATTTTGAAATAGATTGCATTATGTTAATTTTTATACATCGGTACATTGCATAGCTCTCAATGAAATGTCTTAAGTGCTGAAGATATTACTAAGTTGACTTTTTACAACTTTGGAAAGTGTTTGTGGGAATAAGAAAATCTTTTTTCCAACATTCACCTCTTACTCAGCATTACAAATAAAATTCACAATTCCAAAACAGAACATCTTTTATATTTGATAAGTATTCATTACAAATCTTAGAATGCCAGTTGCAGAGGAGTTGTCTGTGATTTAGCAAACGGTTCTCTTACATTTTGGAGGAGTGAGTGTGGTTGCAGTTGCAGAGTAGTGAGTGAGAGAACACTGCCAGCAGTGATTGCTTTTGAGGTAGTTTCTTACAACTACCATTCCCCTTCATGAGATCATGTGAAATTTCTTTTTATCTTTGGAAAAGATTGAAGAGAAGATAGTAAAAGAATTAGGAATTTTAAATTACAGGGAAAAATATGTATGTGAAAAGCAATAAATATTTTGTTCACTTTGCTATCAAGATGTTCACTATCAGATATTTATTATACAGCAGCAATTTATATTTTTAATCATTGCCCATTAATAGACGCAGTAAAATATTTTTGAATCAGACATTTGGGGTTTGTATGTGCATTAAAATTGTCTTTTGTACTGTAAGTTACTGTTTAATTTGAATATTTTATCAGAACTGTCTCCCTGTGCCTTTATAATATAAAGTTGTTTCTACAACTTTTAATGATCTTAATAAAGAATACTTTAAGAATCATTCTTTTTCAGACTATCTGTTCAGATTCAAATTTTTCTTGAGGTTGTTCCTTTTTTATCTTGCATGCCTTTTTTTAAAAAAATAATTTTTTGAAAATCTGGTTGGGTATGAGCCAAATGTAAGGGGTGTATGTGGGGTGTGTGTGTTTGTGTGTGCTTAATTTTTCTGTAATAGTGATTTTTTAACTTTTATTAAAATGGAATTTAAGAAAAACTTTTGTGGAAATTTTCAGATGTGTAAAAGAAAACAGTGAACAATAAGAATCTGTTATTTCACTAATTTCAACGATTATCAACATGAAAACAAACTCATTTCATCTCTACCCCCAACTTTCTTGCCCTAGCTTACTTTGAAGCAGATGTGAGATATTTCAGTGAGCTATTTCGTTTCATTCATATGTATATGGTAGACATTTTCTCCTCCAACAAAACTGTAATACTGTTTCACACCAAAAAATTTATAGTCATACCTCAGTATCACCAAAGCAGGAAATCTCTCAAATACCACTGCTCCAGATCCAACGGGAGGGATTCTGACCAGTGGCTATATAGAGGGAGCAATTTTATGATCAATAAGGATAATAACTGAAAGGAATTGAAACTTAGAATGATACTAAAAGCAGCAACCAATACAATAATCAACTTGATCTCCTTTGAAAATTGTTAAATTGGAGGGAAAAAAAAATTATCCTGCCTTACATCAAGATAATCAAATGACAAGGACAAAATTTTATAGGATATTTATATAATTAATATATTTATACAATTAATGTATTCAGAAGGAGTGTTAGAATATCTTCAGTTTGCAATTCCTGAAGCACTGACAAATCTAAGCAATGATCCTCATGGCTGCTGAAGCTTTTAGTTGAGGAGGAACATATGATGGATCCAGATGGTAACCCCCAAACCTCCTATGATCTTACAGCAATGTCTCTTCCAATAAGACTCAATGGAAAATACTCAGTGTCTTGCCAAAACCCAGAAACCTAGGATCTGATCAAACCCCTAGATCGTTCCATTAGTGGGAAGTACACAGCACTGAAGAACATGTTAAAGAATGTGGTGGAGGTATGGCCAACAAAATTGAGGATCATGGCCAATTCCACAGCCTGAATAACTTGGTTTTCTTTACCAAGTTGCTGGAAAAAGGAGGAACCTCTGCACTAAAAGAAACTAAAGGAAACACAATTGTCACTTTGTATCCTTGGTTGAGGGAATCAACTTAAAAAAAAAAAAGAAATTTAAACAACTCAACCCTAAGCCTAATGTGTTGGGTAACCTCATTCACTATTTTGTACTTCAATGTGTAGCAAAGCCATAAAATATGTACTCTGTACTAAGCAAATTATAGTTTACTGATGTCCACTCTTAATTGTAAATCTAAATTTTGGAAAAGAACATTTTGTTTTGAAATATTTTCCCATAATCACAAAAATAGTGTTATAGCTGGGGCTTAATTTCTGAGTTCTGATTGGCTTGAACATTTTTTCTACTTTATCATGTTCTATAATTTTTAAGGACCAAAAGTGTATGGTCAAAGGTAAGCTCATATTGTTTTTATTTTTTTAAACCATATGCATTTTCTTCATTATTATAAATTGGAGGATGGGAAGACTTATGAAGGCCAGAAGAGAAAGAAGAACCCTAACAGATTAGGTAAAATAGAAGAGAAAGGGTTAAGAAAAAGACATGGGGGGGGAGGGGTAGAAAATGAAAGAATTAAGATCTTATCCTTTCTTTTTAAAAATGTTATTACCTATAATCTCAAAACCTGAGGTCTCTCATCTACATAAACCACTAAGATTATTAGTTTCTTATGTCTTTAATGTTTTTAGTTACCCTAATTACTTAATGATATTCACAGTACCCTAAGGTCATCTTGATGTAGTTCATCTTTCCATTTTTAAAGAAGGACTTAGTAATCCTGAGAAGGAATGGTGAGGAAAATATACTCATATTCACTAGCTTTTTTTTTTTTTTTCTTTTTGAGATTTGCCTTAGAAGATAGGGTTTCCACTTGTCTCATCAATAATTATCAAAGACAATCCTTTAGAGGTTTTTTGTTTTGTTTTGCTTTTTGTACTAGGGATTAAAATCAGAGGCACTGAGTCCTGTCCCTAGCCCTTATTATTTTTTATTTTGAGACAGGGTTCGTTGAGTGGCTTAGGGCCTCAGTCAGTTGCTTAAGCTACTTCCATGCATCACTGAGCCTGGGTTTTACTACCACTAGCACACCATATATTTGTGTGGACCTTACATGTTATGATTGTCAGACAAATTATTTTTAAGTATTTGGGGAAATACATCAAAACTAGAAGCTATATATTTTGGTCTTATGAAGGTAAAGGTACTGATATTCTCTTAGATATAATGAAATTTTGTGGATAATTCTTATCTTTCTGTAGCACTATTATTTTCCATTAAAAAGTCAGTGTTGTTATAGATATCTTAAACACCTGATATCCACTTGTTCCCAAGGGAAAGATGTTTCTCTGATGCTCTTTAAGAAAAGATAATTTAAAAAAATTAAAAAGGTCCGCCAAGTGTGGTGGCAAACATCTGTAATCCCAGCAGCTTGGGAGGCTGAGGCAGGGGGATCACAAGTTCAAAGCCAGCCTCAGCCAAAGTGAGGTGCTAAGCAACTCAGTGAGACCCTGTCTCTAAAAAATGTGACAGGACTGGGGATGTGGCTCAGTGAGTCCAGTTCCCAGTACTCCCCCGCACCAGAAGACCAAAAAAGGTGTCTTTGAACTGTTTAAAATGAATTCAAGTGTTTCTGAAAGTTTGAATCTCTTCTTTGATTCTTGCCAGTTGTAACTAGACAAATTATTTACCATCTGTAACACACTTTCCACATTTAAAAAACAGAATACTTTCTTTCACTCATTATAAAATTACCGGACTGTTGGGGTAACGGATGAGAAACCACTTTGAAAGCTGTAAGGTGCTATAAAACTATGTCACAATAACAAATAAACATTGATGTTTTGCCCAGAGAGAAAGAAGGAACTTCATTCAGAATTAAATAATTGGCTTCTAGCTAGCTAGCGTGCTTGGCCACCAATGACTTTTACCTCTGTAACTCTGTAAAGTAGTTTTAGCCAGGGGGAGAGGCATTCAGCAGATATTTTTAGAAAACTCCTGCGGCTTAAGTGAAATTGCTAAAATATGATTCAGCATGAAAATTTAAGTTTTTTTTGTTGTTTCCAGTTCCTTGCACTTCATAGGATAATCATTTATAATCAACTGAGGAAACAAATAAGTTTGGGGGCCTGGGGCACTCTTCCAAAACTAGTTAGTATTGTCAGATTCTCATTCTTGAATCAAACTTTTACATCTTTTGTTGAAGTATCAAAAGTAAGGGAAACTTTCAGTTACCCTATTTACTGTGTGACTACTTGTTTTCATCCCATGATATTTGGAGTCATTTTTTTAGGTGATTAAATAACATATATTGATTGTTAGAGATCTTAGAAGAGGAAATGCAATGGAAAACAACATGGCAGAATATGCAAGCTCATTGCATTAGGAAGTGTTTCAGCACTGTGACCAAGATATCTGACAAGAGTAGCTTAGAGGAGAGCTTTGGCGCCTGGTTTTAGAGTTTCAGTCCATGGTTGGCCAGCTCCGTTGCTCTGCACCAGAGTTGAGGCAGAACATCATGATGGAAAGGTATGGTAATAGAAAGGTGCTCAGTTCATGGCAGCCTGAAAGCGTAGAGCAAGGAACCAGGGACAAAATATAATACACAAACATAGGCCCCCAATGACCTACTTCCTCTAGCCATACCCTACCTGACTATATTTACCAACCAGTTAGACCCTTCCAATTATAAATCCATCAAATGGATTAATCTACTGATGAAGTTATAGCTCTCATAATCTGATCATTTTACCTTCTACACAAACACCTGAGATCTTTGTGGGACATCTCGTATCCAAAATGTAACATGCATTAAAATCAAATAATCCATCACTCCATCGATCTCCTCATCGTTGGAAGGAAACAAACAGTACTGGTAAAGATGATAAAGAGTAAGAGTTTTTCTTCTGACTTGGCAGAACATGAGTCTCAGGCAAGGATGTAATGAAGTGACAAAGAGGAGGCAAAGAAATCTCGGCAGATCCAGATTTTTCTTTGCCTTTTCTGATGCCTATATTAAGCAAAACTACTCCAAAAGTAATACAAACTAGATTTAACTCATGGGTCATGGTTTGCCAGCCCCCCTTTCTAAATTGTATTGCTGTATAAAATGTATAATTTTAAATTATTTCTCTGGCTAAGCACGTCCAACTTTTCAGTATTAAAAATCCTTATACAAATATTACACATATGTGAGTATGTGAGTACTTCTGTAGGAACTGAAATTGCTAGTTCAAAGGTGTGCAAATTTAATTATGTGAATGAGCTTCCAAATACTCCTCCAAAGAGCTTCATTCACATAGGCACCAAAAAAAATAGTGTGAGAGGGATGGGGCCTGGGATGCATGCCACTGAATTCAATCCTCAACACCACATAAAAATAAATAAAGCTATTGTGTCTGTCTACAACTAAAAAAAAAAAATTTAAATAGTATGAGAATGAGTTTCCTATATCCCTGCCAACATTGTCTTACTGTTGACTCATTTTTATTTTTACAAGTATTATGTATCAAATACTATTTCCTATGTGTTTCTTTTCTTTTTTTTCTTTTTCTTTTTTTTTTTTTTTGCAACTGCTTAATAACTAGTTGATGAAGCTTGAGAGAGCTCAGACCTCCTTATCTTCCTATTTGATTTAGAATAAGACAGATTCAAGAATGAGGAAGGGAAATATGCTATTGATAAAGCTGTTGGACAGTATGGCCTATGACCATGGTGACAGTAGTTTTCCTAATGCTGTTTATCAGAATTAATCTTCCATATATTTATCATAAACTGAGTTGGAAAACTGCAGATTTTTTGCCACCTGCAATCTCCTGTTGGGACACTTCTGCTTCTCTGGATAAGCAGAGAATTTGTGATTCATGAGACAGTCATATCCTAAAGGCAAAGAGAGGGTGGCCGAACGGCACATGCCCAGTTCCCTTTTCAAAACTCACCAGTTAGATAAGTTGTTGGTGAAGGGGAGAAGACAGATCAGAAATGCTACTCTTGGGAAGTAATTTTACGTGGAAAATTGAGAAGTCCATGTTTTCCCCCAACACAGCTCCCACCTTAGGCTCATTCTCTTTCCAATGAATTTGAGGGTGATTTAATATTTTTGGAAAATACTTGTTTTATCCTTTGCCTGTCCTAAAAAAGCAGATACAGTCCTTATCAGTTAGAATTTTTATTTTATATGTATTGAAAGAGGTTTTCAACAGTTATTGTGTTTATACTTAAAAGAGAAAGCATAAGAAAATGGATCCTGCTGAGGTGTTTGCAAATCATTCACACACTCTCTTTAGTTCTCAGGGCTTTGCCATGTGTGTTTTTCCACACTCTGTATCACCCGTATGCCATCAAGAACATCAACAAGATCACAGTTCTCAAGTGTGCTCCAGTGCTATCTCCAGAACTTTCTTCAACCCATACTACCAATTCTATAAGTTTCAATGCTGGCACTTTATTGAACTCGCCAGTAGACGTAACAAATTTTTAGACAAAACAACAAAAAGCTAGGGCCCATGTTTTCCTCCTTAAATGATTCTTCAATAGCTTGTTGACTGAAATATTTAGGCACTGCACCTTTCCATGGATAACCGCATTTGAATATGTGTAGGCAAATGGTACCACTCCACAAGGCACCATTGATCGTAGAACATGCTGATTTCAGATATTAAAATTCCAAAAATATTCATAACTGATGAATTGTGCTGTTTTCCAGTGTTATGTATCTTTTTTCCCTGTGGTAAAAAACATAAAACAATTTGTCATTTTAATCATTTAAACACAAGTGGCATTAATTGCAGTTCACAGTGTCGTACAACCATCACTGCTCTTTCTAAAATGGTTCAACCTGCCAAACAGAGCTCCAGACCTAAGCAAAAACTTCTTTCCCTTTTCCCCAGCCCCTCATAATTTCTAATCCACTTTCTGCCTATTCTAGATATTTCATGAGTGGATGTATACAACATTTGTCCCTTTATATCTGGCCTCTTTCACTCAGCACAACATTTTCAAGCTTCATCCGTGTGGTTGCATGCATCAAAATTTTATTCCTTATCATAGGTAATATTCCATTGTATGTACATGTCACATTTTGTTTATCCATCCATCTGTTGATGGATACTTGAGTTGTCTCCATCTTTTGCCTATTGTGAATAGCACCACAGTGAACATTGGCTTACAGATATCTATTCCAATCCCTGATTTAATTCTTTGGTGTAGAATGGCTAGGTCTTTTGATAATTGTTAAACTTTTTGAGGAACCATTAAACTGTCACATATCTTTCAACTCTTAGCATCTGATTAATGTTGCAGGACTGTGTAGAAATTGGTCCATTCTTGTTCCAGAACTAGTAAGGGAACAGCAGTCACTGAGTGAGCTGGGAGTGGTGTGTCTGTCAAGTGTGCGTGCAGGTTCATGTGTGTTAAGTACAAGAGCTGCCAGAGGTTCTTTACTCATGTTTTCAGTAACAGATTAGCAGTTGTAAATAAATATTAAGAAGTAAGTCTATGTCCAGAGTTACTGGATGATTTATCTTTTCAAAGTTTGGAATCATAGATGGGAAGAGCAATGGCTTGAGAAAAGAAGAAAATTGAGAAAACACAGGAATCATGTAGAGCTTAGAAATGGAGGAGGCTGATGGGAGAAGGAGACAGAAGAAACCATTACTTTAGTTATATTAGCATCGTTTGAAGTGATCCCACTCATGAGCACACACTAAGTGGTGGACATTGTGCCAAGTACTTTATACCTAATGTTGAAAGCAAGTTTGGATGCTATGTCCATTTTACATATGAAGAGGCTGTGGACCTAGATATGAAATGACTTGACCAAGGCTTCAGAACTGCAAGCCACCACGATGAAATGTGAATCCAGGGCACTCAGGTTCTGATGCCCCCATCCCTTTTCACCACGCCCCACAGGTCTCACTTGCCCATGAAAACATCTTTAGTTTTTAACTTCTGCAGTTTCCAGTCTGCAGTTGTAGAAAGAGTGAGTCCCTCTTTCCCAGGTTTGCAGTTCTGTAGTGGGACGGCCAGGGCTGTGTCACTCCTTTAGTGTGTCTGGTGTCCAGTTAGGGAGGTAGTGTCATTCTGGGCTCTTAAATGGCCTCGTTGTGTGCTCTTGTTGCTGTTTTGTTTTCATCCTATCCTCTCCGTCTACTTTCTGCATACTTCAATGAATGGGTTACGTCTGCTGAGCTTGAAACTTCTCCCTCATGAGGAAAACTGCTGTTCTCTGCTTCCTAATGAGCCCATTATTTCACAGAAGAAAAAAGAAGTGTGGCATAAGGCGAAAGGTATGCCTGCCAGCACGCCGCCCCCCCCCCCACCTTCTGAACAGACTTTTTCTTTTTTTTTTAACTTTGTAGTTTATATGTATATTTGTCATTTCCATTTCAAAGCAATTGTGTTTCCTAAGATCCACATCAAGGGATCTTCTGCCTCTGGGACTGCAAGTACCACTGCAGAGATCTCAGATCTGTTACTCTTTTTCTTTTTCCTATTATTTGAGAGTTACACTTGGGCAGTCCAAACACCCTATACTTAGTGTTGATAAATTGATGGTTTTGACACCATTCTCTGATACACAGCTTCCTCACACTGATTCCTCCTCAAGAACCTGCACTTATTTCCTATTGTCCCAAATTTACTCCTTACCAGCCAAGAGCACCAGGGTAATAGAGAGTATGCCTGGATTGAGTGTAGGGGCTGCAGGGCATCAAGAAAGCATCTTAGAGAAATGATAACTATCTTATTATATTTTGTGTTGATATGACAAAATACAAGAGGTTTGAAAATTTAAAAAGAAAAGAGGTTTATCTGGGCTCACACTTTTGAAAGCTGAAATGTTCAAGACCAAGCAGCAATATCCAGTGAGGGCCTCCTACTACAGGAAACCTTAGTGGATGGAATCACATCATGGACACACATATGAGAACAGTGACCACTGTCTACAGAAGAGCCCACACATAAGGTGACATCCCTTCATAAATCTGTTCTTATGGTAATTGATTAAGTGCAGAGAGACCTTGCAGTAACTAGTCCAATCCTATGAGCCAAGCATCAGTCCCTCTCTGAATGGTTCCCTATACCTAATTGCCTCCTACTAAGCTCCACCACTTAGCCCTGCCATCTCTCCATAGTGTCTCCCTGGGGACCAAGCTTCCAGCATAAGAGCCTTTGGGGGACACATCATACCAACCTAACTCAACTCCCACCTGATTTCCCAAGTAATATTTCCCCAAATTAGCAAAAACCAAACATGTGTCTTGGATTAAATAAAGGATGACCCTCTGTTCAGTGAAATGTCATGATCATCTCTGGCACTTAAAATGATACTGCAGATATATATTTTTTCATGTGAAAATGAATGACTCCAGATTTTGTGCAGCCTGAAATTTCCTTTACTTAGGGATCATCTAAACAAAAAGAAGATTCAAGTACTTAAAAGAGGCCTAGCAATTGTGGACTTCGAGGCTTAAGTTATGTAGACATATTTCATGAAGAGGGCAGGTTTCTGAACACCATGAAAAACTTTGTTCTTTACTCTTAATTATACAAAAGAACTACATACACCTAGCACACACACACAAATGTACACATTGATATATGTATATATAGCACGTGTGTGTGTGTGTGTGTGTGTGTGTCAGAGAGAGAGATAGAAAGCCTAATGAGCTATGCAGAGGACTGTTAGCAGAGGTAGTCTTTGTGTTTTTAGTCTTGGAATATCTATTTCCATTTTGCTATCTGCAGTGGAGTGATTTTTTGTATGTATGCATGTGTGTCGTGTGTGCACATTTTATTTTGTGATGTTAGGGCTTGAACCCAAGGCCTTGGGCATGTTAGGCCAGTGTTCTAATAGGAGATGCATCCCCAGGATATACAGTGCATTTTGAAAGCACTTGTCAACCTAACTACCATGGTGATGTGCATTTCCCCTTCGTCTTAACAGTTTCCAGTCGAAACATTATTTTCCAAGTGACTTAGACCAGACTTAGATCTTTTCTTTAAGTGCAGGCCTATTTTAGAGAGATGGCACTCCAGGTATAAGTGAAGAAAAAGTACATTAAAGACATAAAATATATAGAAGCTGATTGTTGGTAAAGATAGAAGGCCCAATGAGCTCTTCCATTCTGTAAGGAAGTTGCTTTGCAACTTGACTTTTCTCCCCATCCAGTGAGGAGGTTGTTTTTGTTTCCCCACCTTTGAATCTGCAGCTGCTTTTGTAATTGCTTGCTTGGGCCAGTGCAATGGGCAGAATGGTGTGACTTCTAAAACTCAAAGAGTCCTGAAGGTTTTGCTCTGGCCTTCTTGGCACACTCTTGCTACCCTGTGAAGAAGCTTGGACATAATGACTAGAGACACAAGCTCAGGAAACAGGCAGTAATGCACTGTCAGATAAAACCATGAGGCCATTACGGATCATCCTGTATTAGTTGACCCACATAATGCCTACAGCGGTATGAGTGTCCACAGACAAAACCAACAGAGCTCTACAGTCAAGCCAGCCTAAATCACTGATGCACTGAATCATGAGAAAATGAGATGGTGGTTGATTATGCTTACGTGCCACATATAATCGATCCCAGCCCCGAGCCAGCTGGGACATGTTTTAACATTCAAGAAGCTTCTGTACCTTACCCCACTTAAGTTTTTAGAATGGTCACAATAAAGCTATATTAGATAAGCCAATTTAAACAGTTGCAGGTCATATGATAAAGAGCGCCATTATTTCCATGAACCAATATGAAGCTGAACAATTCATTTCACTTTGAATATTTCAAATATGAATTTCAGGCAAATTTATATTTAAGAATTTTTTATTTAACTCATTTTATTTTGCCAAAACATTAAATCTTACAAGATTTTCATAAAGATTCCCAATGCTGACTCTTTAGAACATCAAAGGGTAGGTAGAGATTCCATTAATGTAAACAATTGGCTGGTTAGAGTCTCCAGGATTTCCTCAACCTTCACTTTTGGACTGCTTTCGTCTTTTTTCCCCTTTCACTTTTCTCAACTTGTACGTACATTATTGTGTAATTTGCATTTTCATATAATACTTTTGTTGGTTTTCTCTAATATCAGCCTGGTCAGCTGGGACCTGCTAGGTCAGGTGCACTGGGACAATGCTCACACAATGTTTCCAAGAGAGGCATCATCTTCTCTCCAGTATTGGGGACTAACCCAAGGCACTCAGAATACATTATCCTGTGGATAATGGATTGAACCCTTCTGTGAAGGACCACCAAAATGCATGTGATGCATGGATTAAGGAGAATACTTAAGCATGTGGAAAAGCAGGCATAGGAGAAGGTCCTTTACTTTGTAGCAGAGATAATTGGATAACGTAAGGGATTGCAGCAGAGACCTTTGAAAACACACAGCTCATTTTCCTCATTTTGGAAGGTAGGCCTGAAAAAAATTATATATATAAATATATATCTACAGGCAGAGGAAAACTATAAGCAAACAAAATGGCATATGGATTTCCAATAGACATGGCAGATAAATACCAACCAATCCTGACTGGCACCAGGTGGCCCCTCAAGAGGCACTTCCTCAGAACCCTGTTATTTTGAGAAATGTAATTTTAAAAGTTAATTTAATGTCTTTTGATACATCAGAGAGCAGGCGAGGGAGACGTGGGTAAGGTCAATCTTTACAGGCAGCTGTGGGGCCGTTGGTGGCAAGACCTAGGCTGGAATCTGGGTGTGCGGCCTCAGTCGAAGCTACCTTTACTACAGATCTTATTTATCATTCAGTCTCTCTTCACTCTGTAATCCTTTATAATTTAAATCCACATTATTGATATTTGATGATCCCCTTTTTAAAATCTTGTCTATTTTTAAATACTTTATTTTAAATGAATATTATTTTTATATTCATCATGGTAGGAATTGATACTTCAAAAGAAGTATGATACATGAGGAAATACTTAAAACTAAAACAAAATGGATTTATCTGATTTTTAATGGTAACCACAATAATAATCTAAGTTGGAATGTACAGAAAGCACCTTTATTTTTCTCATTTGGGATGCATACTTTTCTTAAGTACAGATACTTCAGTTTTGAATTTGAGAAAATGATTTGTCCATTCTTAACTGAATTCATGAAACTGATCTCTGAATTATAAATATGTCATCTTGAAAATCGAGATGAATCTTCTTGGAAATCATGGGGAAAATTGCAAAGCTCTCTGGATCTTTAGCAATGCTTTTGTTATTCTGACAAGCTGTCCTAGCTGTCAAAAACATATCTAGGTAATTTGGTCCCTGAAGAAATAGTAATTCATGTCATATCCTCTGCTTTGAAGTAAAATAGTTCAGTAGTTTGGATCCCACTTGAAATTCCCAGAAATTCTTTCTCTGAAACATTTTCACTAAACTAGCACTGTTTTAATTAAGATCCATTAACTTTCTACTTTTTTTATGCATTTTAGGGGAATAAAAAAGTGATTGTAAAACCTATGAATTCAAGCCATCAGTTTTTAATTTATTCTTCGTGCATGGTTTTAATAAAAATTCTAAATCTGAATTTTGACAACAGCTCAAAGTAACGTTCATATCTGTTTTGTGTTTCCTTTTTAAATACTCTTCAGTCACATATTAGGAAATGACCCATCCGACTTTTGAGTTCACATGTCACCTCAGGTTAAATTTAGTGCTACTGGCAAACAATTTTATGGGGTCTGCAAATCTTTTAACTTTGTTCAAATTTTTGGCAAGATTTTTTTCTGAGTGTGATATTTGTTTCCTCTTGGCAGGTTTCTGACAACTTGATGCTTTTAAAAATATATGTGTGTGATGTGCTCTCCAGTACTTGCCTTGCTCCAGTTTACTGCTTGACACTAAAAAGTCAGCTTGTACCAGGCCTTGAGCTGAACAAAAATGTGTTCTCATGAGGTCACCACATTGTGAGAGGCTGCACTCCCTTTCCAGGGGCATTTCTGTTTGTGGATGGATGTACCTAGAGTCACATATATGAAATACAGGGAAACAAGAAGAGTTGTGGTCCCAGGAACTCATCCTTTATCTGCTTGCCACCTGTCTTCAACATGACTGAGAAGAAAGGCTAGACCCGTTTTTACCTTGTTGCCAAATAAGAGTTGAAAAATCATTCTTCCAAGAGGGAAAATCCTAATATAAAAGAGAGTTAGACACATTTTTTTTTTAGTCTATTTATATTTCAAGTCCTTGGGAAAGCATGTTCATTTTTTCCACTTGGAAGTGATTTAAAAGTACGCTCTGGGCCTCCTCATCAAAGCTAAGTGTGAGTCCATGAGTTGACTGGAAATTCCAATTGGAAGTTCTTGAGTGCTGGAATCTTCCTGAGGAGCACAAGAGCATTCTGTTCTTGTGTTCAGATGCTTGCACCCTTGTATTGGCATCAAGTGTCAAGTGATTGTATTTATGTTGATGGCACCATCCATTGTGGAAGCCACCAGCCACAGGAGAACCATTAGGAGCCAGTCCCCCAAAAGCAAAGGCTGAATGTTGTCTCTGATATGTGGATGCTAACCCCAACAAGGGAGAGTAGGAAGGGGAAATATAGAAATTCATTGGATTAGACAAAGGGAAATGAAGGGAAGGGAGAGGAATGGGAATGGGAAAGACAGTAGAAAGAAGAGGACCTCTTCTTACACCTCCCTATGACCATATATGAATACACGACCAGTGTAACTCCATGTTCAACCACAAGAATGGAACGTTCCTGATTGGAATGTGTTGCACCCCCATGTATGTGTAATATGCCAAACTACACCCTACTGTCATGTATATCTAAAAACAACAAATAAAATAAAATAAATTGAAAAGTTCAGTGTGTCATAGTACCCACAATTTGAGTGCTCAATAGTGCCAGGTGGTGAGTGGTTACTTCATTGGCTTGCACAGAGGTAAAACACTTCTGTATTATAACAGCATTTTTTTCTGACATAAGCAAGTAGTTAACTCATATTTTAGGGGAAAGCAATACACGTACGTTTAAATATAACTCATTTGTACCCAGCTTGGCTACCCTGTTTCCCTCTACAGCTTGAAAAATACAAAGGACTGCTTGGATGTGGTTTTTCTCACACAAAATATTAAAACCTTTCACATAAATTTTCTTTTGCTTTGTCTTGCTGCTCTCAAATGTGTTTTAATCACATTATTAAGGCTTTGGGGGAAATTTTCCCTCTTTCTTCTCTGAGTAGCTGCCTTGCAAATAAATGTACATCTCTGGTCAGTGGTGAGCTTGGGTGAATGAAAGAGACTTCCCTTAATGTCCCTATGGACTTCATGGACTGTCTTATCTTTTGTCTTAAGATGTTCCTGATGGAAGTTCCTTCTGTACTCAGCTTTCAGCATCTTTGCTGCCATTCTAGAACTGGGTAACTATGAATAATCTCTTCATCCTTGAGCCTGGGTCAAGCCTGAAAGACAACTTAAGAAAATGCTGTATCTCTAAGGTTGAATTTGCTCTTTGGATTTCAGAATTAGATATTCTTTGCTGAGAGCTGCTACCATATCTGCTAACTGTTTTCATCTTGGACAGTGGGTGCACCAAGGTCAGGCTGGCTGGGCCAAGGCAAAGTCCACATTTAATTCTGTGAAACCTGATGCGCTAGAGAAGGCTTAAATGCTGCTGTTTGGCTGTGATAAAACTAGTGGGGCCTTTGGAGTAAGTTTAATATTATTCATTTTCAGAGCCAATCTAAGTATTTTAAGGCTGTTTACCCAAATCTTTAAGAAATTCAGTTTGTCTGCTGAATCATAATTCAGAGTATTGGGTTTTAAGATTTGGACCATGTACAAAGTTTTAGAGAAGGGAGACGTGATTTGGATTCAAGGATATTTGTGATGGAGCCTTCTCTTTACCACTAATGAGCTGAGTAATCTTTGGAAAATCACTCCATTTCTTTGGTTTTTGACTTTTCTCCTCTTAAAAGGAGACAAAATTACATTATTCCTAAGGATTTTCAGCTGTAGTTTCCTATAATTTGAAGCTGATATAAATTTATGATGGTCTCCAAAATACACGTAAACTTCATATTTTAAGAATTCTATTAGTTTTTTTTAAAAAAATCACTCTTCTAAAATAGTAAATACTATTTCATTGGATAAATTGTATTGAATGAGTCACTGAAACGTTGGTGATGTTTTAAAATATTAATTCAGTAAATATCTGTGCTCTGAAGAACTTCCAGTCTAACAGGAAGTGTTAACAGGAAGAACTTCCAGTCTATCAGGGTGACAGGAAATGAACACTCAGAACTGTAGTGTGAGGAAAGATGACCTGTGTGCAGAGCTGGCTGGAGGATCAGCTG
Organism: Marmota marmota marmota; assembly: GCF_001458135.2. NCBI lineage: Eukaryota > Metazoa > Chordata > Mammalia > Rodentia > Sciuridae > Marmota > Marmota marmota. The sequence goes on along the minus strand of NW_026000240.1, from coordinate 20,682,976 downwards.
TTTTGTAAACTGCAATGGTTCATAGCAGGTTTGATAAGAAACATATTCATGCAGAAAATAAGACCAAGGAATAATGTTCTTCTTAAACCTGTATTTCCATAATTTTTCCCCATAATTTCTCATGAGCAATTTAAGTATCTATATCAGTTAGTTTTTCATTGCTGTGACCAATATACCTGACAAGAACAACTTAGAGGAGCAAAGATTTATATTGGCTCATGGTTTGAGAGGGTCAGTCTATGGTCAGCCAGCTCCATTGCTTTGGGCCTGAGAGGAGGCCAAACATCATGGCTATGGGAAAGTGTGACAGAGGAAGGTTCTCAGCTCGTGGCAGCCAGGAGGTGGGCCAGGGAGAAGATAAACCCTTCCAGAACACACTTCCAGCAACCCACTTCCTCCAGCTGGGTCCACCCTCCACTGATGAGGTTGGAGACAGCCTTCGTGAATCAATCATTTTCTAAAACTCCCACCTGTGAACACACGAGATGTCAAGGGACATTCTAGATTCAAACCATAACAGTATTGAAATGAAATGTATTTGCTTACACAAAATGTATTTGTGTGCACGAGTGCGCTCACTTCTGCACACTCAGTTTGCTGGGCTGGGTTGGGGTATGGCTTTGATGGAGATGAATGTGGAGAATGGTCTTGTTGCTAAATAAGTGCTATTTTCTAGAATTTAGTAAAGCTTTTTTATTTACAGGAGCTATTTATAAAGCTTCATAAAATTATATTTCCATTGCACATTCTTCTATGTCTTTAAATAGCTATGCATTCTATTAGAACCTAAACTCATTAAGGTTTCTGTCATATTTCTCTTAAATATCTGTAAAACAAAATTATATTCACATTTGAAATAGGACATAAATGTTCTTCTGTGGGAAAGATGCATTGAATACAAGTTTTCCCCTTCCTTGACTTATTTTTCTCCATGGCACTTTTTATCATCTGCTAAAGTATATATTTGAGGTGTTTATTTCTGTATTGCCACTTGCTGTCTCCCCTCCTTGGTGTGTAACCTCCACAAGGACAGGGTCTTTATTTTATTATGATCACTGTTTTCAAACCCAGTGGCTAAAATACTGCATGGCAAAGACTAATATCTGTTGAAGGAATAAATGAAAGTGCACTCTAGAATTTTAACAGATGTACTGTTTTTTATTTAAAAACCAGCCCTGAATTGTGTAGTAACTCTCATTATCTAGCATGAAATTGACCAGAAGTTTCAAGCCAAGAAATTTTTATTTAATTGTATTTTACTCTTATGAAATTAGTGTTTCCATTAGATGCTTGTCTAAGTGTTTATATGTTAAATTAAAATATTTATTTTCATAGTTATATCAAATGTAGATGAAGTATTAAAATCATCTTAGAAACAGTAGCAAAGGATCATTTATTCATGCTAGGAAAGATGCAGACTTAAAAGTCCCCTGAATCTTTGCAAAAATTAACTGTTCCCAACAAACTTTTCTTGTATTGAAAATGTTCCACAAAAGTAGTAACAATTGTAGCTACTGTTAAAACAGAATTTGTGTTCTCTGAAAACCTATTCTCATGAGGAACAGATTCTAAATTTTTTTTTGTGAAATAGTTCCCAGTTTGTCATTTCTTGCAAAGTTTTAGTTTCTATTCCTGGTTTTGCTTCATTGTATAATCATTTGTACATGAGATAAAAGAGGACTGATAAAAACTGTATTCTACTCTATCTAAATTAACAAGGAGGAAGGAAAATGTGATCATCCTTTCACATATTATTACTATGAAAAGACTAGCGCATGGCTATTTTGCTTCAATAGAACCCACTGAGACTGACTAACATCAAGCAAATGTTTTAAGAAGATTTGTCAAAATATTTATAGGGAAAAAGCAATAAGACTGTGGTCACATTAAGAAAAACATGTACGCTTGACAGAATTGGGAGAATGAAGAGGAGAATGATCATCAACAGAAATGAGTGGTCAGATGAGTGGTATGAAATATATATAATAACAGTTGGACAAATTAAAGGCTAAATGTTAGCAGAATCATATTTGGAAAACAGAACAAGCCATTAATAGTTAAGAAATGACACACTGTCATGAAACTTCAACCATCTGGAGGAAACGGCATGGGAAAGCCACCGGGGTATGATGGTTCCACTTTATGTGAAGGCACTGGGTATGCGGTTCAGAACTGGCACTGAACGGATACACATGGGCAGATAGTGGGAGGGCCTTGTGGTTGGTGCTCTCTAAGTGCAAGTGAAAGGAAGGACAGTGATTTCAACTGGAATATATTTTTTTGAAAGTAGTTTTTTAAGTATCCTGTATTCCTTCAGCAGTAAGGTGGCCAGACTTTGGAAAGGAAGTGAAGCCAGCAATTGGAAAACATCCGTTTCCTTCTCCCTTTTTCTTGTCTCAGCTTCTTCCTGTGAGTGTCATTGAGTACTGACATGTCCCACCAGTTCAGGCTGGGAAGACACCCAGAGGCAATTTTTTTTTTTTTTTTTTTGGTGTGGGAACAGATGCTTTATCACTGAGCCACATCCCCAGCCCTTTTTATTTTTTTTTATTCTGAGACACAGTCTCACTAAGTTGCCCACACTGGCCTGGAACCTTCCATCCTCCTGTCCAAGCCTCCCGAGTCTTCCAGGTGTGTGCCACCATTCCTGGCCTTCCCAGAGTTGATTTCTACATGGACTTTCGGGATAGAGATAAGTGGATTCACTAGCAGAAGGTTGGACCTGGGTGGAGAGACCTCGACAATGAGAATCCTTAGCACTGCCACTCAATATGGCAGGAGTTTGAGTAGAAAGTAGGAGTAGAACAGGTTAGAAATTCTGTCTCCATTAGAGCCCACGTCTAGAAGGAATTGAGGACTTTGCTAGGACAGGACAAGGCTTCACCTTGCCCTGCCTGCTCTTTGAACTTTGAGAAGGTGTTTACCTGGGCTCTTTGTATGACTTGCATTTAGTGTCAGGTCAGTGCCACCTACACCTTCCCTAACCACCCTGTTTAAAGGAACATCAGTTTCAAAGCACTTTCTCATTATGGTACTGTTTTATCTCCCTGAAAGCACTTATTTTTCTGAAGTTATTTGTTTGCTTATTATTTGTTCTCGCTCTCTCTGCCTTTCTTGATGCCTTTCCCCACTTTTTCTCCTGGGATCAATCCCCAGGATCAAACAGACAACTGAATTAGTTTTTAAAATGGACAAAAATTATGCATATTTTTGGTGAACAGTATAATGTTTTGAAACACATACATGCAGACACACATACATATATATTGTGGAATGACTAAATCAAGCTCATTAACATATCGATTTCCTCTTAGCCTTATCATTTGTTCCGGGAGGACATTTAAAGCCTACTTTATTATCATTATGATAACTAAGTAAGCTAGTTACAGAAAGAACACATGATCTCACTCATATGAATTATTAAAAAGTGAATTTCATAGAAATTGGGAGTAGAAGAATGGTTACCTAGGGGAGAAGCTGATCCGTGGGTACTAAGACACAACTTGGTATGAGAAGTTCTAGGATGCTGTTGCACTGTGGGGTGATTATAGACAACAGTAGTGTATATATTTTTCAGATGGTAGAATTAAGGATTTTGAAAGTTTGTACCATAATTAAATGATGTTTAGTAAATGTTTGAGTGGATAAATATGTTTAACCTGATGTAAAAATGACACAAGGTATATATATATATATATATATATATATATATATATATATATATATATCTCAAAACATCACATAGTAACCAATTAAGATGTAAAAATTTTTATGTTTTGTGTATTGGTTAAAATTTAATTTAGTTTAAAAAATTAAATATTGAGAGTTTCTTCTCTAAAAAAATAAAATCTATTCTCTCAGCCATTTTCAATCATAAAATATTTAGTTATTAACTAGGATAACCATGCTCTACAATAAACATTCACTTATTCTTTCTGTATTACTGAAAGTTTGTAATCTTTGACCAACATCTCTCCAGTCCCCACCTTATCCACCCCGAGTCCTGGGGTCCACCACTCTGCTCTTTTCGTTCATGAGTGTGAATATTTTAGCTCCCTCCTATAAGTGATATCATATGATATTTGTCTCTGTACCTGGCTTTTTTTGCTTTATCCATTCATCCATTGATGGACTCTTATCACCTAAAACATCTTAAAAACAAGCTTCAGGAATATCAAACTTTGCCAGTATAACTTAACTGTTAGGAAAAAACAGATTAATATTATTTATAATATTATTATAATTATTAATATTATTTATTAAACAGATTAATATTATTATATTATACAAAAATATACAGTCCCCAATAATATACAATTCACAATATTTGGTGTCCTATTGAATATTGTTAGGCATTCAAACAAAAAAAAATTTGACTCATAACAAGAAAAATCAATGGAAGCCGATCCAGAATGGAGTCAAGATAAGAACATTAAAATGGTTATTTTAATTTTTTTTTTTTAAATTTAACTGTATTCCATATCCTCAAAAATCTAAGTGGAGCATGTTTAAAAGAGACTTTTTTCATCTTTATAAAAGGAAAGCTACAGGGGCTGAGATTTTAATACATACTACATAGGCTACACGGAGGGCTATGCGGGGGGAATTAATACAGTTCAGGACATAAAATAAATCATCATAAAGAGGGAAAAGGACAAAAAGAAAACAGCTTCCGTGAGCTTCAAGTCAACTCTAAGCAGCACAAAATTCAGGTGACTGGAGCCTCAAAAAATGAGCAAGTTTGTAAGAAGATGTACAAATGAAAAATAATTACACAAGAAGTTGTTCAACATTATTATTCATCGGAAGATGATAATTAAAGTCTCAGTGAAGCACCCTCGTGAACCTGGGACTGGCTGAAATTAAAAAGACTGACCACAGCAAGTGTTGGTGAGGGACAGGAACTCTCCCAGGCCTGGCGGTGATAGTGTAAGTCATACAACTGCTTTGGCAGACAGTTGAGGATTTCTCTTGAAATATGTTGCATGACTCAGCCTTTTCACTTCGTGGTATTCACCTAAGAGAAATGAAATCTATTATGAATGCCATCACAAATACATAAAAGTTCATAGCCACTTTACTTGTAATGTCCAAAGTGAGAACAACTCAACTGTCCATCAATAAGATAAATAAATTGTGAGATAATGATACAATGAAATACTAGTCTTCTATAAAAAGGAATGAATTCCTGATTCATTCAACAACATGAATAAATCTGAAAATAATTTCTGAGAGAAGCCTGCAAAACAAAATAAACTTCTAAATAAACAAAACAACTATTTATACTACTGATACTGTTGTGGATTGAATTGTGTCTCCTGAAAAGATATGTGGAAGTTCTAATTCCATTAGGTGTGAAAGTGACCTTATTTGGAAATATGGTCTTTGCAGATATAATCAAGTTGAAATGAGGTCACATCCAAGGACTTAAAATCATCATACTAGAGGGACACCGCCTCATCAATGTTTATGGCAGCTCAATTCACAACATCCAAGGTATGGAACCAACCTAGGTGCTCTACAACAGATGAATTGATAAAGAAAATGTGATATATATAATGGTATATTACTCAGACATAAAGAAAAATGAAATTATGGCATTGCCTGTAAATGGATGGAACTGGAGACTACCATGCCAAGTGAAATAAGCCAATACCAAAAGACCAAAGGCCAAATGTTCTCTCTGATATGTGGATGCTAACCCACAACAAGGGAGGGTAGGGATGGGAAGAATAATCCAAGTTTATTGGATTAGACAAAGGGGAAGGAATTGAAGGGAGGGGAATGGGAATAGGAAAGACAGTAGAATGAATCAGACATAATTTTCCTATGCTCACATATGAATACACGACCAGTGTAACTCCACATCATGTTCAACCACAAGAATGGCAAGTTATATTCCATGTATGTATAATATGTCAAATATACTCCACTCTCCTGTATATCTAAAAAGAACAAATGTTAAAAAAGGAAAAGGAGAAATGAGGTCATGCTGGGTTGGAGTGGCCCCTGACTCTGGTGACTAGGACCCTCACAAGGAGTGAGACTTAATGATACTACAGAGCAGATAGGAGGAGGAAGTCTATGCAAAGACAGGGTTAGTATTTGAAATGTACACAGCCACAAGCCCAGGAATGGCGAGGATTGCTAGCAACCCACAGAAGCTGGGAGCTCAGGGAAGGATGTGCCCCTGGAGCCTCTTGGGGGAGCCTGGTCTTGCTGACACCTTGACTGCAGACTTGTACCCTGTGGAACTGTGAGAGAATGCATTTCTGTCATTTTAAGTCTTCCAATTTGTGGTACTTCATTATGGCAGCCCCAGAAAAGTACTACCCGGTGCCTATTGTATGATTATGTTTATAGAACGTTTTAGAAAATAAAAGCAGATTTGTGGTTGCCTGAAAGCAGGGGTACTGGGGGTCAGGATGGGGTCAGAATGTGAGGTTATAAAGGGGTGTGAAGGAACCTGGATCTCCTAGAGATGTCCACTGTATTTTGGCTGTGATGATGGATTTGCAGGTGTCTATGCATTTCAAAACGTAGCAAATTAGTTACCTTCAGTATGTGGGGTTTGTTTTATATCAATTGTAACCTTGATTAAAAATAAAAAGATCTCACCATTGTGATTTCAGGACTGCCTCTTTCCTCTGCTGTTGTTGGATTAGGGTTAGTCATTAATTCTCATAGAGGGAGAGTACACATAATAGGTAATAAAATAAGGCCACGTGACTCAATTTAACACAAAGTCCTATGGGTTGGCCCTGTGGTATTTTAAAAATCAGGAAACTACACTAAAAGTTGCATTATTCTTGATACTCACAAAATGTAACAAAATCTCCCCTTGCTAGATCCTCCTTCTGGCCTGGCAGCACGTTGTGGCTGGAACCCCAGGAGCAGTTACCAGACTGGGTATGCATTTCACAGTTGGCCTGAGGTCTTACTGTTAACTGCTTGGTCATTGTAAGTCCGTAAGGAGGAAGAAATGACTTTGATTTACGGGCTACTTCTGTCACTGTAGGGTTGTCACTGATGCTAGAGTCAGTTCCTCTCCTCCTTTCTTGCCCTGCCCTACCCCGGCTTTCCATCAGGACCCCTCCTGCAGGCTTGCAGGACACCTTGTCCACGGTGACTCTGATAAGGCTAGATGAAGTACTCCTTTTCCTATAGACTATTCTCATCTCCATCTCTTCCAGTTATAACCAAAAGGAACATGAACTCTATAAATAAAACTTCATATAAATGTTAAACATAATTCATCTGATTCAAATTAAACTCCTAAAATTGTCCTGAAAAAGGATTTTATTTTACGTGTCCTTGTTTTAAAATTACAGTCTTGGCCTGCATTGGACATAAGGCCCTCAGTGGGATTTATGATCTGGAGTTAATCGCTTGGCTCTCTAGAGCAGGGGTCCCCATACCCTCCCTTCCCACAGGAGCCTAGGACCTACTGTGGGGAGGCTTTTGCATTTGTTTCCACAGACCTCCCCTCTTTCTTTCTTTAAAGTGAAAGTTGTTCACTTTAAAACGTGTACTAAGAATGGTCAGTATATAAATATGTAAGTCCCAGAAAATAATCCCCTTTTATTGTTTTCATTTGGTATTGAAACCTTCATTTCTCATCAACAGAAGAAAAGTGAAAACTAATCTTTATCAATAATAATCTTCAAATTGTATTTTTACAGTACATGAAGAGTTTCAAGACAGACAAGCAGCTATCTGAAGCATTTGTGTAATTTTTATGTGAACTCTTATAAAATATTAACTGCAAATCTTAAAACATTTCTGTTTTCTTTAGGGAAGTCTTTATGTCCCTGGGAAACTCCACTCAGAGGGGAAGCCTACAATAAATCTTTGCAACCATGGTTGCAGCTCTATGGGATTTGTTGCGACTGAACATGATGGGAAATTGGGGTACATTCAAAACTCAGATCCACATAAAACCCTGCACATGGATGCTTATAGCTACTTTATTCATAACTGCCCAAACTTGGAAGCTACAAAGGTGTCCTTTAGTAAGTAGTTGGTTAGATAAATAACTACTGTGTTAGTCCAGAAAATGAGTATTACATAGAACTAAAAAGAAATGAGCTCTCAAACCATGAGGAGATGTGGAGGAGCCTTAAGTGCATATGACCAAGAGAAAAAGAGCTTTCCTATAAGGGCTACATACTGTTAATTACAATGCCATGACATTCTGAAAAAGACAGGCATGGTGACAGTATAAAAATAAAATAAAATAAAATAAAAAATAAGTGGTTGCTAAGTTAGAGAGGAGGGAGGAAAGATAGGCAGGATACAGGATTTTTAGGGCATTAAAATGAGTGTTTATGGGACTGTCATGGTGTATTCATGTGGTTCACCTTTGCTCAGACCCACAGGAACACAAGTCCAAGAGTGAATCTTCAGGTAACTTTGGACTTTGGGTGATCATGTTGTCAACAGAGGTTCCTGGATTGTAATGAATATGTTGCTGTGTCCTGAGACATTGCAGCAGGGCCACCTGTGCCTTTGTGGGGGTGGGGGGCAGGTATGGGGACTCTCCGTACCTTAAACTCAATGTTACTGTGAATCTAAAACTGCCTTAAAAAATGAAGTTCACTAATAAAAAACAATTGTGGATGGGCATTCAGAATTGAGAATTCCTTGGAAATATTGAAAATAAGATAGCTTTTGGAGTAAGGCAGAGAGTTTTGAATCTTGACTGCATTTATCTGATAATTTTGTCAAATATACCTTTCCTGGGCCTTGGTTTTCTGGTTCATAAAATGAATTTGAATATTAACCTTGCAGGGTAGGTGGGAGAAGTAACATAACTTCCAACAAACTCAATAAATGTTAGCTGTTCTTATTTGTGATGCATTTCAAGTTTGGGCCCGGAGTATTGATGCTCAAGCTATGGGAAAACGAGACATGTCCTTTGCTGACAGCTCCCAGGGACCAGAGGCCCTTTGGAGTCATACGTAAATGACATTATTCAGAAGAAGTGAGCAGGAGACCAAAAAAAAAAAAAAAAGATTGAATATGGTCAAACTCAAGTACATCATGTTTCAAAATTTTACTGTTTCTCTAGCCACACACAAGTAAAGGAAGGACATAAAGAGACTGTGTCATTAGATAAACTGATGCTATTTTTAAAAATACCTCACATATACTTATTTGTGAAAAAGTATTATAAATGATCTACAGAAAGTCTTTATTTCTTAATGGGTTTCCCTGTAAATTATTAGGAAAATGTTTCCAAAACAATGGAGAAATACACATATAAAAACAAATTACCAGGGAGAAGTAGTGGCAATATATTGGGTCCTAGTTACTAATCTTATTGAGAAATTATTCAAGGTTTGGATGTGAGGTGTCCCCCAAAAGCTCACTCATGAAACAATGCAAGAAGGTTTAGAGGGGAAACCACTGGGTTATAGTCTTAACCTACTCAGTGAATTAATTCCTGATGGGATTACTGAATGGTAACTGGAGACAGGTGGGATGTGGCTAGAGAAAGTGGTTCATTGGGGGCATGGTTATGGGGTATATATTTGTATCTGACACGTGGAGATCTCTCTCTCTGCTTTCTGATCACCATGATGTGAGCTGCTTCCCTCCACCACACTCTTCCGCCATGATATTCTGCCTCACCTCAAACTCCAAGGAATGGAGCCCACTGTCTATAGACTAAGACCTCTAAAACGTGAGCTCTCAAATAAACTTTTCCTCTTCTAGTTGGTCAGATCCTTTAGTTAGAGCGGTGGAAAAAGCTCACTAAAACAGAAATTAAACTTGTACAAATGAAGAGCAATGACAGGGCAAAGTATAAAGATGAGAAATATTAAGATGAAAAAGCATAAATGAGAAAAATTAGGGGAGTGGATAAGAATAGAAACTATCAGAAGCTTCTTTCCCATTTCCTTGTCCAACACCCCCAACACTTCACCCTTTGTGTTGGTGCACCCTATTTCTCCCTTCCATCCTATAGGCTGGTGAAGACCTTTCTTTCCATCCTAGGAATAGGTGTCACTGACCTAAGATAATCCCCCTTCTTGGATTCAGTGGAAGGTTCAGAAAAGGACATGTCTTGTGACCATAGGACATAAGAGAAGGTTTGCTAGGGGTTTGGGGGAAAGAAATGTCCTTGCTTTGAAGAAAAAGAGCCATCATAAGAAAGAGCCATTGTCTCTGTATCTGGTCATCATGGATCTGGAGATCCAGCACTTGGAACTATCACAGCTATTTTCACACCATAGAGAATCCCATCTGAGGAAGAAATTAATACTTAGTGGAGGGAATTGCAGAGAAATGAAACTGGAGTTACCAACTTGTCCCAAGTCCATGTAATGCTGTCGTCCAGATAGCTAGGTATGTGAACCAATCCATGTCTTTATCTGAACCAGCAGAAATCAGTGCTTTTGTTATTTGCAGCTAAAAGCACTCTAGTTAATATCAGCCAATTAATGAGCTATTAAAAATGGCTATTTCTGTTATGTGGGCTTTTACTGACATCACCAACAAAAATGTTCACAATGATAAGGTAACACGTTCACTATCATGGTGCAGAGTAAAAGAAAATCAGGGCTTTGGTCCTCTGGGAAAATGGTTCTGAAAAGGCAGCTGACTTGCCGTCTGAAGCTAACTCCAGATGATTGGGCTGTTGCACTAATGTCCTTTTGATTCACTTTTCTTTCTGACAGTTCTGCGACTTGTCATGTGACCTTATAGCCATCTAGGTTAGAGACACAGCAGAAACACCATGGATAACTACATGATACAGCTAGAGCAGATTCAATCGAACTTAATCATATTGTGGATAATAGGAGCTGAGTGATATTGACAGTTATAGCAAAGTTGATGGCAGGGAATTTTTTATAAGTGGGTTTAATGTAATTTCAAATCTAGGTGCAGTAGCATTTGAGGAGTAGATCGGCTAATAGGTATTTTTAGAGGAATGGAATGTGTTATCAGTTTGTGGAGATAGAATCATATTAATATTTTTCATGATGTGAAAACAACCTGTCTTGATTTTTCAATATATATATAGGAATATTGGGGAGGACAGTGCCCATTTCCTAAAATTATTCTGAATTGAGTCCTATATCAACTGAATTTTACTTGTAAAATTGTAAATCTTCTTAACAGGAATGACATTGGAATGTCAATGATATAGAAAATATGTAATATGTCATTAGTGATGGAAATAATGCATACCTGTTGAATGAATGAGTGAGTGAATGAATAAATATTACTTACACCCTCTTAGCAATGACCACTTAACCTATGGGTCCACATAGGGAGTATCCATACAGGTAGAAGTCTTCAAACCCCTCCACCTTATTTTATTGTCAGATGTCACTGAACACTTTAGTGCCAAGTTCATCTTTCCAGATGCCTACACAATATTTTCTTATGCATGCCCCACTAGCTCAAGGTTGGAGTCCCCTTAAACTCTTCTTTTACAATGGCCCATGGATGTAGCCATCAGCTCACTTGTTATAGATGTGTAACTTTTCTCAGCTTCTGCTTACCTGCAATTCAAAAGACATTAAACATTTTTTCTAGATTTATCTTTTTGAAACAATGCCTCCATTATGGTTATCTTTGACCAACTCACAGTACCTGTATATTTCTTTTTGGCGAGGGTGGGGTGGGGGGGAGGTTCCAGGGATTGAACTTGGGAGCACTCGACCACTGAGCCACATGCTAGACCCTATTTGGCATTTTATTTAGCTCACTGAGTTGCTTAGTGCATTGCTTTTTCAGAGGCTGGCTTTCAACTAGCAATCCTCCGAATTTAGCCTCCCAAACTGCTGGGATTACAGGCATGTGCCACAGCACCTGGCAACCTGTATATTTCTTGACATTTGAAATTTAATTGAATTTGACTGTTTTTTGAGGTCTTTTATATTGATCACATATTACTTACAGAAACTGTTTTTTAATTCTTTTCATAATATACTTTCTGCTAAACAGATTGGTCTCTGGCATGTACTAGATACATTCCCAGAGCCACACCTTTGCTTATGCTGCTCTATCTGACAGATGCCCACTTTCAAACCCCTTTCCACTCAGTCCTTTCCCTTGTTCATTTATCTCCAGCCTGATTCTAAACACTCAGGCCCAGCTTTCTCCCAGGCTCAGCTGTCTTATGTCTGTATTTCTCACTATCCCTCTCGGAAGGAGATACCCCCCAGGGCTGCTTTTTGCAATTTCTCCAAGTTTTAAGTCATAAACCTGGACATTAGTATTGTACAGCTTAGAAGTCAAGGAGCCTTGGTTCCCTCTGGCTGGCCCAGGCAGTGAAAAGTGCTCGGGTCAGGAATGTGACTACATGAGCTTTATTATGACTAAACGCAGATTATCTATTAAATGCAGATTCCCTCTTTGTGGCTTTCCAAATATGAATTTATCTAATGGAAAATTATTATTATAAATATTGACTTAAAAATTCTTCATGCTAATGTGCATTATGCAGTTGTATTAACCTATTCTCTGGTTGGAGAATTTTTTAGGACAATGTAATGATATTTAGAAAGGCATTAGAATACCTGGGTTCTGTTACAACACATGAAGAAGGAAGAATAAAAAATTGTATATAATGACATCTTGAGATATCTAAATATATCTACTCAGTTGAAAGAAGACTGGAATATTGATATTAGTTGTCACTTGGGGTGGTGATATTATGAGTGACTTGCTGTCTTTAAAAATACATTTTAGGGGCTAGAGATGTGATTCTGTGGTTGAGCACTTGCCTACTATCATGATGCCTTGAGTTCAATCCCTAGCACTAAAAAAAGAAAAAAAAATAGTGTTCTTCAAAACATGTAAAATAAACAAATTTACTGTACAATCAGAAAAAAAGCATAAACTTAATTTTAAAATTTTTTTCATGAAGGTAGAGGGAACTGTGACCACCCACAGAGCAGGCCCAGCGGCCTGCTGAGGGGCAGAGCCGCCCCCCACCCCCCGCGCCTGCCAGGTAGGCGGAACGGTGACCACCGGCAGAAAAGGCCCAGTGGCCCACGGCTGAACAGAGCTTCCAATCACTCCTGCAAGGCAGGCGGGCCTGCGACCCACTGGCAGAAGAGGAGCAGCAGCCTGCTGAGAGGCAGAGCCGCCCCCTCCCCCTGCGCTGGCAAGGTAGAGGGAACTGTGACCACCCACAGAGCAGGCCCAGCGGCCTGCTGAGGG
>NW_026000240.1:20652720-20669772 GCF_001458135.2 Marmota marmota marmota | reverse complement strand
AAAAAAAAAAAAAAAAAAAAAAAATCAAATCAAATCATAACCACACGGCTATTTATTGTAAAACATGGCTGGAAAAAACTAAAATGGCCATCAATTGGGACTAACTTAAAAAAACAACTCTTTAAATCCATATACAAATTCTATTCAGCTGGGCGCATGGTGCATGCCTGTAATCCAGGAGCTCAGGAGACTGAGGCATGAGAATTGTGAGTTCAAAGCCAGCCTCTGCAAAGGAGAGGTGCTAAGCAATTCAGTGAGACCCTGTGTCTAAAAAATATATAAAATAGGTCTAGGGATGTGGCTCTGTGGTTGAGTGCCCCTGAGTTCAATCCCCAGTACCCATCCCCTCAAAAAATGCTATTCAGTTGCTTAAAAGAACAAAGAATAATACCTCCATAGCAATCTTGGGAGTCAGTAAAAAAAAAAAAAATTTAAAAAGTACTGCATTTGCAAACCAATATCATTATTATATGTTTATTTAAGATTAATACACCTTTTTATATAAGAAAGCAAAGTGAAGATAATTTAAATCAATTCAATCAAAAAGTATACATATATTTTTATCACATTTATCCTACAACCAATGGCATTTTAGTTACATTCCTGTTAGGAAGATTTAAAAGTAGAATTCAAAGAAGTTGGAGTCATTTTTTTTTTATTTTTTCCCCTCTTATCAGTCTTTCCATAAATGGATTCTAGAGGCAAATCCTGTCAATTATACATTCAAAATGTACTCCAAATCCTGGCTTCCTACCATCGCCTCAACTATTATCTCTCCCCATCTATTATCTCTCACCTAATGTAGCGAAATTCATATTCCATATTTAGATCCTTCCTAGATCACTCAATTCTGCTCTCCACAGAGTGGCCAATGTGATCATTTTAGTTCAACTGCTTAAAAATCTCCAATGGTTCCACATCACAATTAGAATAAAATATAAATTCCTGCTGTGGCTTATGATACCGTGTCCTCTCAATTCTACCGCTCAAGTCTTCAGGAACTAATTAAGCCAAAGAATAAGTTCTTACAACTTGGAAACTGCCCTGGTCAGGAACTTTGCTATTCCCCTTCCTCCAAATTCTCTTCCTCAGTATCTTCACTGGATTGATTGCACATGGTCTTCCATGTCCCTTTCTTAGGCAGGCCTTCCCTGACCCCCTAATTGATGTTCAATGGATATTCTCTTATTTCAGTTACACTCAACCCCTTTTCTGTCCCCCTCCCACCCCTCACCCGCCCCCCTCCCTGGTAATATTCATCATTTTCTGAAGCTACACTAAATTAAAGTTTTCTCCCTAACTAGAAAATAAATTTATAGAAGGCAGACAGGACCTTTATCTTGTTCAACACCCAATCCCCTGGCACACGGTAGGAACTCAGTATTTGTTATTCTGTATGAAATGAGAGTAACTTACGGAAGCTAAATGGAGAAGTGGGAAGGGGAAATGGAATGCACGGAAGGACTTTCACTTCCACATTTATTCCCACAGCTGAGAGTGAGAGCAGCTGATCTTCCTGGGCAGTTCTCACCACCACCCCCAGGACCTGCCCAGCCACTGGTCTTCAGAGCTGCTCACCCCTGCTGCAGGGTTCCTTCTTCCACACCTGTGATGGCCTGTGTTCACATGTGCAATTACCCCAGTGTAGCTAGCTCTAAGTCCCATTTTTATTTGAGATGACGTTCTCATCTGATGTATAACAAAATGACAAATTATTTGGGAAATGTTATATAAAAAGCACTGTGACTGGGCCCAAAGGAAAAAAAAAATCCTTATATAGATTTTTCAATAATTACAACCACCACCACCCCCATAATAATAGTATCCACACATGATTACCCTGAAAAGTAGCTTTAAATATTGTTGTATAAATGATAAGCTCAGAAAACAGCAAGAAAATCACATGTGTATGCCTTGAAATCTCAGACATTTTTGATCATATTTTCTGTAAAATATTTTTTGAAGGAAATTCATGGAGTAGTTTCAATTTGTATTTTACTGGGGCATAGAAGATATGTATTCCTAAGTGTTCTTCAAAAGTGGCTGAATTAAGGTCCAGATGCCTGTTGCTTTTCTGAAAACCACTAATAATTAAAAATAAACAGAAGATCAAAAATTATTCATTGGGGCTTATCAGGCAGGAATAAAATTAAATGCAGCATACAGTTTATTTTGTTTTGAATATATAAAGATATAAAAGAAGAAATTTTTGAATATTAGTAGTTTTCTTTTGCTTATATTCATTATTATTAAAAATTTAAACATATAGAAAAGTATCATGAATATTATAACAAACACCCACCACTTAGATTTTACAATCATTAAAACTTTTGTCTTATTAGCTTCATCTATTTTTTGGGAAGTTTTTAAAAAATAAATTGTGATGTCATAATGTTTAATCCCTAAATGCTTCAGAATGCATCTCTTAGAAAATGAGGATAATTTTCCATATAACTACAATTGTATTGTCACAACTAAAAATATAATAAAAATTTCCTTATAGTTTCTACTACTGAGTTCATATTTAAATGTCCCATTTCATTCCCCAAAGTTCTTCCATGGCTGCTTACTGAAACCAGGATAGTATTGGGGGACACACACTGCATAGGTTGTGATGCTGCCTGTCTCTTTTATTCTAGAATACTCTCTCCGTCTTGAGCCTCAAGCTGGGGATGGACCCTAGGGCTCTTTGTATGAGAGGCAAGCGCTCTACCACTGAGCTCCGCTCCAGCCCCCAGGTGGCCCCAGAGAGACCCTTCTTCTCAAAGCCTTCCCTTCAACCAACAGTATCTACGTGATTCTTGGCACATCCAGTAGCTGGATTACAAAAATGACTACTTTTTTGAAAAACAGACTCAAGTTCAAATTTAAATACACATAATTTTAGAAATCCTTTACAGTATGTAAAAATAAAAATACCCTTGACTCAGCTTAAACTCCACTTCCTATAATGAGCAACAAAAACACTGTACCAGACCAAATGACTTTAACTGATGACTAATTAAGTTTCCTCAAGTATAAACTCAAAGCTCTTTTAAAACTTTCATGTTCTGCTAAATGAAAATATTGACAAGCTTCATTCATGTTGCAGAGCAACGATAGCTTTTGCTGTGTAAGCACCCAGGGGCCCTCACATTGCCTCTCTTCTGGGGTTCCCAGGACACAGAGCACAAGTGTGCTTTTGTGTGCTTTACTGTGCCTTTCCAACCAACCCTACCTTCTGCCAATCAAAACTGATGGCTTCCGTTGTGCCAGGCTCTTCATGAGTTCCTGGGCATTTGCCATCTCCTAAGCCTGGTAATAGGATTCATACTGTGAAATTCATGTTGATACACTATAAATTCTGAGTAACTGTATGACTCTTGACTGTTCCTTTGGGAAGGTACTTAAACATTCCTTTCAAACTTTGGATTCTAAGCACAAGGACTTTCTGACATATTGATATCAATGCAGCCACAATTTATGCTATTTAAATATAATAGAGATTTAAATGAATGCCTTTAACTAAAATTGGCTTTGTGATTTTTTGTGGTTGTTATTGAGTATTATATGCTTTGTTGATAAAATATACCTTTCATTCATTGGTGTTTTAGTAACATTTCAGACTGGAAGGATGTGGCACTTGAACTTCACAAAACTCTGTGACATTGTACTTGAAAGCTGTTATGTATTTAGAATAAGTAGGGGAGCAAATATCACTTACTGTGTTTAACTTGCTAAATTTAAATCTCAGGATGAGCACTTGGGTTATTTTTGCTAGAGAAAATATACTCCTTTAAAGATGGAGCACTTAAAAAGAAAATGCAAGAGTCTGAAATACTAGGAGAGGTAGACAAAGAAAGAGGTGGAAATAGAAACTGATTTCTTTTCCACTGTTATGAGTAATCTGCTTTCCTTTTTAGAACAGCCTTTGAGTGGAAAGGAATATATAGTGTATGTTCTCCAAACTGTTATGTAAAATTTTATTTTTTCCATGAATTCTTAAGCAAGAAGCCAAAACAATGTTTTTCTGGGCCTAAGTGCATTGCCTGATCTTCCAAAGCCTATTTCATGGTCTGCTAGACCCTAATAGAGATGGTTGGTAATGAGATAATATTTATTTGTATAAAAAATAAATTTACAACAGAGTGCAGGAAGCATGTAAGCAAGCATTACCAGCCTTAAAAATTCCATAGTGAAACCATGTGAGTGTTTCTCGATTTTCTAGAACACTTTCTTCACACACACACTATAAATTCGTCAGGCACATACCTATAAACTTGTATATGTTCCTTTTCCTTGTAGGTACATGAGTACTTTGGGATATCATGGTGGGTGTTTCTTGTCATCTAACTAAAGCTGTAGGATTCTTAATCCCCCCCAAACTATTCATCTGTGTGCAGCTTTTCTTAAAATCAATTAATAACAAATTTATTTTTTTTCCTGCCTAAAGCCTGTCCTATGAACCAGTTGGGTGACTTATTTATTTTACCATCTATGAACAGTGAAAGAATTTTCTGTAGTGTCTTTTGGTGACCTTGGTAGCTGATGTGTTAATAGCATTTCAGACCCACGATTTGCAGCAGGCTTCTTGCCCAGAGCTCTGCGGTGAATTATTGCTGCACCGCAGATTACAGTCTAATTCCATAAGAAACACTGGCATTCTCAGGTTCTTGTTGATATTTTATATTGGGCTGCAGAATCTAAAACCACACTCAGTATGCTGCAACTTGGAAGAATCATTCATGTGGATGGAACTTAAAATGATTCATAAATACGCTTTGTGCCAAAAAACATATAATTCGATACCTTGATTAGTGACAGCTCTGGGAAATGATCTTTTTTGTGTCTGATGAAGTTGGCAGTGTTAAAACTGTGGAAAACAAAGCTTTGTATGTGGTTAGGCTTGACAAATGTCACTACACCACTTCCACTTGTCCTGTCTAAATAAAGGTAGGTGGAGTGGGGGAGGGGTGAAGGTGGGAGCGTGAGGGGCAGTGAGTCAAATTGTGAGGCTTCCAAAAACATCCCTCACCTACTTCCAGCTTTGACCTACCCTGGGTCAGTTCTACTCCATTCCCGTTATTCTGTTATGTTCGTCCTCACAGTGTTTCTTTTGATTGCTTTAATGAATTAGTTTCCAATATTGGATAAAACAAAAGCTTTTTACATTGAAAATCAGGATCAGCATCTCTCTTGAATACAAGAAACTCTTGCAATATTTGGAACCATCTGGACTCTCCTGGGCTAAACCTGGGCAATGTCCTTTGCACCTGGTGCTCTCAGTGAACTCAACTCCACCCCTCTCCTCACTGGCTTTACTCATTTATGTCAACGGCTGGTCCCTGTGGGCATTTGATTTTTTCACTTTTGATTGAGCTTTTGGAGCCTGGGTGTGTTTAATGACTATTTTACCCTAAATAGCACTGGTGCCTACCTGAGTTTATACCTGTTCATTCCAATTGTGAAGGGAATGATATGGTGTCCCCTTCAAAGGATATCAGATCTTGGTAGGCAGGTGTGAAAGACACTCCAGCCACCAGTTCTCAAGGCCAGAAAGTAAAGCTGAGTTACTATATTTAGAATAGAAGTTCATTCTATGGATTAGACAAATGGAATGGAGGGAAGGGAGAGGGGCATGGGAATAGGAAAGACAGCAGAATGACTTGGACATAACTTTCCTATGTTCATATATGAATACATGATCAGTGTAACTCCACATCATGTATGGCCACAAAAATGGGAAGTGATACTCCATGTATGTATAATATATCAAAATACACTCTGCTAGGCTGGGGTTGTAGCTCAGTGGTAGAGTGCTTGCCTAGCATGTGTGAGGCACTGGGTCTGATCTTCAGCACCACATAAAAATAAAATAAATAAAATGAAGATATATGTATTAAAAAAACTTGTTAAATATACCATGTAACCAAAACCCGAATCAAAAGGTATTTTTTAAAAAATACATTCTACTGTTATGTATACCTAAAAAGAACAAATAGAAATAATTGTAAAAAATAAAATAAAATAAAAAATGGGAGGGGATGTCGTTCAGTGGTAGAGTACTTGCCTGGTGGGCAAAGGTCTCTGGGTCGCAACCCCAGCAATGCAAAAAAAAAAAAAAAAAGGCTGATAATGAATCTCATACTGAATCCCCCACCCAACTCTCCAACTCACACTCTATCTCTATTTTCTGGGTCAGTAACAGCAACTACAGGGTGGTTAGCATACCACAAGATCATGCCCTTCACTTTACTGTCTTACTGATGCCCACATACCCTGTCTTCCTTATCCATCTTTCCCAAACTTCCATTGCTCTTGACGGCAAGGTTAATATTGTCTTCCTTCCCTAGGATCATGTAGTGCAATTTCCCTTCTTTTACATCTATGCTGAACCATAAGAGAGCCATTTTATGTCTTTCAGCAGATCTGATGCTATTTTCCTTAGCATTTTGTCATATTTTTAAATTATATGTCATATTTTTTACCCTCCCACATGAAGTTGTGGAGGTAAAACCTTGATCTCTGTTTTTTTTCTGTCTTGCTTATGAAATGTCTGATGAATAAGTGTGTCAGTGGAACACATTCTCTTCATTAATAGAGGTATTACCGCAAGCCTGTGTTAATGTCCCACTGGAAATAAGCCTGCAGGAATGCTCATATTTTCAACAGGTTTTATTTGCTGAATTTCTCCCTGGTGCATTCTTTCAGAGTAAAGTAAGAAAAATGCATTTCTTATGCCTGACATTTGGGTTTTATTTTAAAACTGCCCATTGTTTTTATTCACCCTTATACACACTGCTGCCTAAGGCTGCTTTGTAAAGGTGCTTGTACTAGAAACCTGTTGATCGTAAAGTTCTCACTCTGGGCATTCTGTCCAAGCCCCAGGTGGGTCTGCAGGCTGAGCAATGGTTGTCCACGGAGAGCTGCCCTGGTGCACTCCTCCAGTCCTGCTCAGGAGAGGGTGGTGGATGTGTGCTCCATTCTGTTTCATCTGGGGTTTGTAATAATGGGATTTTCCTAATCTAATATTTGTCAGGCACATTGGTCTTATAAAAATAATGTCCAGGGAGGCAGAGCCTTTCTGTTTCTTGTGAGCTCAGAGACAAAGGCGTAGTACTGAAATGTGTCACAATATAGCTTGTCCAGAGTCAAACATGGCCTTCTGCACAGACCCCAGAGTAGATGCGTGAATGTGGAATGAGATGTCAGGGAAGCACGTGCAGAGGCCACTAGGGGAAGGGACACATGATGTGGGGAATGGAACTAACTGTAAAGAAACTATTGAAGGAAGTTGAAGGGATCATTCCTTGAATGATCAATGCACTTTCTCCTCTTCTCTGCTTCCTAAGCATGTAGCCATGCCCCAACGTTCTCCCCGAGCCAAACTCCCAAGGGAACTCTGGTCCAGCCAGTGTATTGGGCCTCAAGATGTCAAATGGGTCTGAGAGGCCCACTTGAGTGCAATTTTCCAGAATATAGATTGTGTCTATTAAATAGACCATTATGTTTAGGAACCAAATGACCCCAATAAAAGTACATTGGAGTAAAATTTAATTTTTTGGCTACATTTCCTTAAACTGTGGCTATAGTATTATGTTGCTGGCACACTTCAATATTATTGTATCTGACAAATAAATTAGGGCCTAAAATCAGCACAAAGGCAACAATTCAGTCAAAATTGTCCCTTTAAATCCCTTAAATGGTCTATAAAATAAGGTATATGTATGTGGCTTTGTATGTATACTAATTCATATGCATACTAAGTTTGAAAATTCTGAGCTAGACTAAATGCAAGATTAAAAAGAAATAATGTATGCAGATATATGATCCTTCCAACTACTCAGGTTTTATATTAACTCTGAAGTTCCTGTTAGAGAATTAGAGATAACAGATATTTTGGAATAGTTTCTGTCTGCTTGCAAATTCACTCCATTCTGCTTCATTATTAAATCTCTGTAACAGATAATGCTTAAAAAGCCATGTTCATAGTTGTGAGGATTAGATGAATAATATATGTACAAGCAATTGGAATTCTCTTTTCACTTTTCTTTGGATATTGCATGCCTCATCTAGCTTTACAGTCTCTTATTTCCCTCCCTTCCTTCCTTCCTTCCTTCCTTCCTTCCTTCCTTCCTTCCTTCCTTCCTTCCTTCCTTCCTTCCTTCCTTCCTTCCTTCCTTCCTTCCTTCCTTCCTTCCTTCCTTCCTTCCTTCCTTCCTTCCTTCCTTCCTTCCTTCCTTCCTTCCTTCCTTCCTTCCTTCCTTCCTTCCTTCCTTCCTTCCTTCCTTCCTTCCTTCCTTCCTTCCTTCCTTCCTTCCTTCCTTCCTTCCTTCCTTCCTTCCTTCCTTCCTTCCTTCCTTCCTTCCTTCCTTCCTTCCTTCCTTCCTTCCTTCCTTCCTTCCTTCCTTCCTTCCTTCCTTCCTTCCTTCCTTCCTTCCTTCCTTCCTTCCTTCCTTCCTTCCTTCCTTCCTTCCTTCCTTCCTTCCTTCCTTCCTTCCTTNAACTTCTGGGATTACAAACACACACCACCACATCCAGCTAAGTCTCCTTTTTGATATCTTATCTAGATTTGTATTTCTGGCTTACTGCAAATCCCTGCTTCTGGCCCAGCATTTCAACAGCTGGTATCTACCTGGTGGTTCTCTGGCAGCATCTCAAATCCTCACACTGGTCATCTTATGCTGTCTTTTCCTGTCTGCCCCTTTGAGCTTTGCCTTGAGTAGCCACCGCTCCAGTAAACAGTGCCACCGCCCTCTCAGATTCTGCATGATACATCTTCCAGAGACAAGGGTTCCTCTGACCTCCTCCTCTACCCCCTTCTCAGGCATTTGTTAGCCATTAGACTTTTGAGATAACTGCTTAATTCATTTTTGCTTCCAAAATCTTCTTACTTCAGACCAACTTTTCTGTTGCCAGAATCAGGTACCCCCCCCTCCTCAGAAGACTCCAGTTCAACTTTGCCATGTGCTTCATGGAGGTCTCAATAAGGCATCCAAGGCCTCTGATACATCCTAATCCATTGCTCCAGGTGGATCTCTCACTGAAGATTCTCGTACTCTGTGTGCTTACAAGAATTAGACTTAGTCTTCCTACCTTTTTCTCTGATCCAGGAGAGATGCCTCTCTTTTTTTTTTTTTTTTTTGCTTATTGAAGGCTCCTCTCAGCTATCAACAGTTCATTTCAAGAGAATCCCACCAGGAGTCATCTGTCCCTTGATTTTCTCACTGCCCTTTGCATTTTAAATACCTATTATATCATGATCCATTTGCCTTATACTTATAGTCTCTTGCATCACTACCTTAGTTCCTATGCATAGTTTTATATATACATAGCATAGACATATACATAATCTTATTATATAAAATATATGTATATAATCTCATAAAAGTGTGTGTGTGTGTTTTGTGTGTATATACATATATATGTAGAAAGACATAGAGAAAAAGAGGAAAGACATATTCTTCATCTTTTTACTTTCTGTAGTACTCAGCAGTGTGTCTTAAATATAATAGATGCCCAGTAAATGTTTTTAAAGCTATATATCTCTAGAATCACATCTTCCCCAAAGAATTAACTTTGATTCCTGAAAACATGAAATAGACAGGAGAAAATGTTTTATTTGGGCAGGAATTTTAGAATTAGACTTTTGAGAATTTGGTGGTTCAGTATAAATCATGAAGAAAGTACAGATTTGAAAGTGGTTGGAACAATACCATGTTCAATGTAACAGGGAATAAGAAAGATTGGGACAAAAATATTTACTAATATTTTAGTCTTTCTCTAAATCAGTAGGGTCTAATTGACTGAGGAATTCTCAATATACATATATGCTTCATATCAGAAAAGTCTACCAATTTGTGCAATGTAATTTAAGCATCATACATATATTCAGTACCATCTCAGGCACAATGGGTGTGGTATTTGTGTGAAAGAAAAGGGAAAATATGGTTACATCATCATATATACCAAGTTCTCTCAGAATCATACCATACACAATTACTGTTGATATTTTTTGAAAAGGTTAGAATATGATTTAATTCATTTTTGCAAAGGTTTGTATTATTTTTCAAGTCAAAGTTAAATCAAAGCTTTAGTTCTTCATATGCTAGCCATAGTAGTGTAAGAAAAACATAATATGATATTCATTTTAACCCTTACATACAATCTGTTGTTGTACATCTACACCACACTCACCCCACCCCCCCCCACACACACACACACTCACTTGCAGGAAGAAGTTTGATGCCCAATCCTCCACTACCAAGGCTCAGAAAGTGTGGGTGTATTAATTTTTAATAATTTCTTTCGTGAAAAAACTCAAAATGTATTCAAAAGGAGTTGGAATAGTACTAACAATCCCCGTAGTCAGCTTCAGCAATAATCCTCTCACATCCAATCTTGTTTCATTTATGTCCTCACCTATTTTCTTTCCTGCATTACTCTGAAACAAATCCTGGATACTAGTATGTGTTTCAAAAAGATAAGGATTTTTTTTTTCTTAAAACATATCCACAAAGCACTGCCAAACAAAAAGATGGAATCCACAACACTCCTCCCTTTGGTCGATATCCAGTCAGTGTTCAACTTTCCAAGTATTTCACAAACTTAATATGTTCTTATTTATTTTAATTTGCTTAAATTATTCAAACCAGACCAGCACATTATGATCACTATAACTTTAAGCCTTTCTTAATTGATGGGTTTCATATTCTTTCTCTTTTTTCCCTTGTGATGTATTTGTTGAAGAAACCACATCACCTGTTCTGTACTTTCCTATAGCACGTCCTTTGTTAATTTAAATTCAAATAAAGCCTCAGGGATTACAGCTCCTCTGACTTAATGTGAAAGGAAAAGGCATCATAATTTATGGACAGATGTAACCAGCAGGCCATGTATGGTACCTGAAGGATAGCTTTTGCATATGGAAATTTCATGGGCATTAAACACATATTTAATCAGGAAATTTCCAACACAAATGCATGATCTTTTTCAGAAATTCATTTCTAAGAAGGGTCTAGCCCTTGAATGGTATCACATATATTACACCAAATCTCTGGAGGTGCTTGGTGAGTTAATACAATGGCATTGGTTTACAGTAAGCAATGATCCCAAAGAACAAAAGGCCAAATATTTTCTCTGATATTTGGATGCTAATTCACAATAAGCAGGGTGGGGGGCGAATAGAGGTATTTTGGTCTAGACAGAAAGGAGTGAAAGGAGGGGAGGGGGTTTGGGGGTAGGAATGATAATAGAAGAAATTGGACATTGTTACCCTATGTGCATATATGGTTACATGACCTGTGTAACTCTACATCATGTACAACCAGACTAATGAGAAGTTAAACTCCATTTATGTATGATGTGTTGAAATGCACTCTACTGTCTAAATGTATACGTAATTAGAACAAATTAAAAAGTAGTTCTTACCTCATAAGATTATTGTGAGAATTAAAGCAATCAAAATGAGTGTGTTAAATTAAAAAAAATAAGCAATGAGCATCATTTGAGTGTCTTTTTTAGTGATATTTCCACTGGAACCAAACAAACCAGTACAAAACCATATTTGAAATACCCAAAATAAAAGGAAATAAAGAAGTTACTACTTGAAATATACAACAGTTCTGAAACTCTCAAAGGTGTTGTATGCCATGTTCTTGGTATTTTATGTATTTACTTATTTATTTTCAAAGACAGGGAGGTACTCATAATGGTTCAAGGGACAGAGGATACATGGGACAGTGGAAGAGCAGAAGGTCTGTGTAATCCTGGGAGACTTGGAACAGCCACAGGGCGAGGTCACGCGGGCACACAGAAGTTGTCCTGCAATTGACCTACAGCTCTCCTGGGGCTCTGGTGGCAGCTGCAGAAGCTGTCCCAGTCAGAATTCTCATCTGTTCCCTGGAGGGACAGTGACCCATGGAGCACCGTTTTGTTTCTTTTGCTTTTGCCTCTACCCGTTATGTTCTTTGCACTTTCTTTGGGCTTTATATTTTTTCAGGTCCTGTGGCTTCTCCCACCTCACAATGTCTACAGACACATAGCTTCTGTTGACTGACTGCCTTGTTCTGGGTGTCTCTCCACTTCTGATTCTGTGACCCACTTGGTTCTCTCTGTGGGCTTTGCAATCAAACAGCCTTTCCAGAGCCTCAGATGCAGTTATTCCTCATTGACCTTTTCTTGCAGAGCACGAGTACCAGGTATGCTTCCATTCCAGGTTTTACTTGCTAGGTAAATCTACCTGTTTGTACAGCCACTAGAATGAGTGGCATTCTAGTGAGTATACAATGCTAGTGGCATCGATGGCCCAGACCACAAACCTGAAAGTCACCCTTTCTCTCATCCCAACTGACCTAAGAGTCACCAACTCCCATTGATTCTACATCATACAGCCCCCTCAAATTCATCTTCTTGATCTCCTTGGCTACTCCCTGTTGTCTTCCATGAGGATGACGACACTTCCTTAGCAAGCCTTCTTGTCTCTAATTTCCTTCTTTAACTTCCACACTGCAACCAGAGTGATTTTTTAATAACTGCAGTTTTAAGGTGTTATTTGGCAAACCCCAAAACAAAACCAAAAACCGACTCCTCCTTCTCTATGGGATAAAACACAAATGCCCAACCAGGGTCCCCATGTCATCCCCCACCTCCTTTTCAGCCCATTTCTCACCAGCCTCTCCCCATGGGGGCTGTTTGTCCCACAAACAAGTTCTTGATTTTCATTCATCTCTGCCCTTTCTCATGCTGTTCCTCCTCCTTGAAATATTGACACCTTCTGCCTCCCTTCTCTACCTATTAAAATTCTGCTGCCCTTCAAGGCAAACCTAAAGGTCATCTCATTAGTGGTTCCCAGGATGATGGAGCTTTGCAACTGCAGGGTTTGTACAATATGTCATATGTCCATGTCAGACCATGAAATACACTGTTGTCACTAATTGCTCCTATTATTCTTTTCCACCATTGCTGGGACACCTCTCAGGACACAGCCCTTATCTCCTCTAGAGAGCCCAGGGGGTGGCACATAGTAGGTGTTCACTAGCACACACCTCTGTTGTATAATAACAGTAAAACGACTCTGTGGGCTTGTTGCAGTGTTTAAAATGCCTTGTTTCTGTAAGGAATGTGAGAGTTGAGGTATCGTTTTAGAAAGATTACCTTGTTGAAATATGTGTAAAATGAAATTGCTGCCAATGGCAGTTCTAGCTGAAGAGGAAATCCATTCTTACTACATTGCAGTGAACACAGAAGCAGCAGCTACTAAGACTTGGAGCGGCTGAGTGGGTAGAAGGGTGTCTGTTTTTTTATTTTATTTTATTTTGTGTGAGTGAAAAGTCACTGCTTTCTGATTAAGAAAGAAAGAAAGAAAAAGACCACAGGGATTTTATTATCTGAGAAATGCTGTTCTGCTCTCTGCCAATTTTTTTTTTTTCTTTTTCTCCTTCGTGGGATTAGATAGATGATGCTCTGGGGAACAGAAACCTATGGGAAACGATTCAGTGCCAGGTCTTGAATGAGGGGAATCACAAAAATCATTCCTCAGCCTTCACACTTATGACCACCAATTACAAGACCTTTCATGAATTTCAGTGCTAAATTGTTCTGAAATTTTATTCTGGAACTTTCCTTCTTTTCCCTTATGCCTTCTGAGTTATATTATTATTATTACCTGGTGGGGAGTTGGTTTAAAACCTTGAAATAAAAAAAAGGAGTTAAAATTGTTATACAGCCCTTTTATTTCTCTGTGAAAAACAACAATTTGACATCATTCCTCATGTGCACTGGCTGTAACTGATAACAACAACAACAACAACAACAAAAACCCCAACAAACAGAAGCTGCAGCATGGTTCAATTTATTTATATTAAAGACAGCTTCTTGTGGTAGTTATGGAGCCAGCAGAACTATGGTGCTAGGTTTAAATTTTGGTTTTGCTACTGGACTATCTGTGTGACCTTGGACAAGTTTTGTGGCCTTTTTTATGCCTAGTTTAGTCATCTGTAAAATAAGACTTATAATGATACCCACTTTATACGGGAGCTGTGGATTAAATGAATTGGTATGTACTAATTGCTAAGAACTGTGCCTGTAACATAGAAAGTGCTGCAAATGTATACAAAATATGCACATTCCCAGAGGAGTGGGTGGTGGCATATGTGACTGTCAGCTGCTATGTGAACTTTGGTAGAGAGAAAAATATCGCAAACTGCAGCCTTATTTCTTCATTTTTACCTGTTTGAAGCACTGTCATGTGTATTTCTTTGATCTTTACCATGATACTCGGAGGGAAAGGAATGGAAGATTAAGTTAGAAAAGTCTGAATGACTTGTCCATGGTGATGTGGATTGTCAACAGCACTGAGAGAGTCAACATGAGGTTTTCTTAGCTTTCTAAGGGCGTCTTCATTTTTAAAAAATTAGATGACCAGTTAGAAATCCTGTTGTACGTTTAAAGGTATTTCATTGACAAGTGATGATGACAAATTTTAATGCACATAGCAAAATTTGCCTGTTCATTTTAAAAATGCATACAAATGTAGTTTTAAGAAGTTATTTTGTCCAAATATATTGTACACAGTGCAAAGTCTGAGCTTTGATTATTGATTCATTCTTATCTAATCAGTAAAAATATTGATATTTAATATAGAAATATAACCTTGCACTGTGACCTGAGCTGTTTAGCAATTGTTAGTCTCTTTAGATCAATATCAAGACCTTCTGGTGATTCCAGATTTTTGTACCAGGATATGTTACAATGAAAGGAATTCTTCCAACAATTTCCATCAAGTGAGCTATCACTTATTAGCCAAAAGCTATCATAGAAACCATTTTCACATGAGGGAAACATCCTGTTCTCTATCATAAGACCCTTGGTCAATGAGATGTGAGGTTTTATTCCCAGATTTTACACAGATAAAGAGAAAAGATGACAGAGTCTGACTTTTGGGAACAGCCTTTGTTATTTATTTAAAATTTTTATGTGGAAAGAAAGAGGTTGGACACCTCAACTCTTAGACATCAATGTAAATGTGGTTCAACTGTACATTTTGAAAAATGGGCATATTGCCACACAGGATGCACACACCTATAATCCCGGAAACTTGGGAGGTTGATGCAGGAGGATCACAAGTTCAAAGCCAGACTCCACAACTTACCAAGGTCCTAAGCAACTCAGAGAGACCTTGTCTCAAAATAAAATATAAAAAGGGCTAGGGATGTGGCTCAGTGGTTAATTGCCCATGGAGTCAATTCCTGATACAAAAAAAAAAAAAAAAAACAAAAGAATGAAAGTCTTCACTGTAAGTTAGATCGAGTGTGAATTTTTAAAAATTAAAATATACATTTTAAACAAGGAGAGACACCATAAAACATAAAATAAATGTAGGTCTGGAAAATTCAGGTGCACTTTGAAAATCCTGATCATACTGTGTTTTGGAAGAACATAAACAAGTAAGATATAGAAAGACTCCCACAGAATAAATATTAAGGGTCTTTAAAAATTGAGATTCAAATTGTAGGACATATAATATGGTTCTTTGTCGATTATAGAGGAACTAGTTTCATCATCATACATTCTCTCTAGAATAAAAGTCCCCACATTCCTTCTTGCGTACCTTTCTGACTTTGCTCTGCATTTTTGAGCACTCACCGTTTACCCTGAGATCCACCTAGGGAACTGGGTGTGGCTGAAGTGCTGAGAAGGATCTTCTTGGCAGCAGCAGTAAGTTTAGCTGGGAGTGAGGTAGAAATAGAAGGAATGCCAGAGCAGTCACACGTGTGCGGTGTTGACAGGTGGCTACAGGTAGTTCCACCACACTTCCTTGTTGTGGTGAAAGCTGCAAAACCCAGATGCACTCTCCAGGGATGTGCTGAACCTCCTTTATTACTGTTAACATCAAGAGGAAGTGATCCTATGGTCTATTCCCCCAGATTCTCAGGATGCCAGTAGCCTGATTTTTCAGATTACCAAGAAGTCTGTAAATCCAATCCATGTTAATCTCCTTTTCACTCTGGCATCCTGAGAAATGTAAAGCCTTAGGACCTAAAAAGTTGATTCTTGATTTCTTTTAAAATCTTCTTGCTCATACAATTCTTAAAAATACTTAATATTATTTTAATTGGATTGTACTTATTTTATATGACTTTGTCTGCCTTCAAGACATACTTCATGGAGAATCTTTCTATTGGCATTTTTCTTGACTTAGAAAATGCTTTCTAACTGATGTATTTGCATTCACTTATTTCTACACTCTTCATTAATGTAATAAACTTTTCAATAAGATCAACTTAGTAGAAGACAAAACCAAATAAAAATACATTTTTTTGTTTCTCTCTCATATTATTTGATGTTAGCCTTTTCTTTTTCACATACCATTATGAATTTCTGACTTTTCAGATATTAATATGTAGCTGTCAACTTCAGTCAGTTTCCTCTTCATTGCTCAGACGATCCCAATTATTACTAAAGGGAGCCCCTGCTTAGATGGGCTTTGGTGTAATTTAGACATGATGTCAAAAACTTTGAAAACTTTCTTGCTTCTTGACACAATAAGATGATCTCTGTTCACCATTTGCCTTCTTGACCGAAACACAGCACCAACTATTTCTCTAACATGCCCAGGAAAAATAGTAGTGGAGGCCAGGACCTCCTGCTGGGGTATATTATGGGAGTGCCTTTGTTCCTGGGACTTTGGGTCTACAGAGCTAGAATAAATGTATTTTGTTTGTTTGGTTGGTTCCTTTTAAAACATTTTCTGTAAGACGTGATAATCTTACCTCATGGGCATACTTCTAGTGGGAAGTTTCCAACCCTATTTATCAGGAGGGTGTTCCAACTTTCTTTTTTTTTGTTTCTTTTTTTTTTTATTTTTAATTTTTTATTGTGGGTTGTTCAAAACATTACAAATTTCTTGACATATCATATTCCACACTTTGATTCAAGTGGGTTATGAACTCCCACCTTCACCCCATACACAGATTGCAGAATCACATCAGTTACACATCCATTGATTTACATATTGCCATACTAGTGTCTGTTGTGCTCCGCTGCCTTTCCCATCCTCCACCCTCCCCCCTC
>NW_026000240.1:20648283-20649832 GCF_001458135.2 Marmota marmota marmota | reverse complement strand
GAATTCGGCCGCTTAGTGCTTGGTGTATGCTCTGATAGGAGGAGGGTCCAAGAAGCAGCCTCCGCAGGCTCCGCAGCCCTGGGCCAGGGCGGTTCCGGGACGGTTCCGGGAGCCGGAACTCGGCCGCCCCGCGCTCGGTGTTCGCTCTGATATGATCAGGTTCTAAGAAGCACCCAGGCACTGAACCCTAGCAATCTGTCTGCAAGCTGCAGGTGAATGGCAGCCTGAAATTACCTGTTCTATGGCTGAATGAGCTGCGGTCAGTCGAAAACAGGGATGGTGACGTCAGCTTTCCAACATGGTGGCTGCTGGCCTCCTCTGTGGTCTGACCGGTGTGGAGAACCGAGATGGACCGCTTCCTTCCCCCGTCTCGAACCCAGAATTCAGCCCTGAGTACGGTGCTTGCACGGCTGGCAGAAACTGCAGCGCTGTATCCCTGCGTCGCTATCTCCTCGTTTCCCAGCGTGCGCTGAAGACTGTAGCCGCGATGGAAATCCTTCCTCCAGGTTCCGGAGCACCCCACTATTGCTGGAAATTCCTAACAAGATATCCTTTAGCTGTCCTGACTTGTCATACTCCCACACAGTGAAGCAGCACACGGGGGCAATGCACTCCCCTCGCCGCCATCTTCCTTCCCCAACTTTCATTCTTAAAAAATATTACTTCCCTTCTTTTCTCATATATATACCTATGGTATACTTGGGCCGGAGATGTAGCTCAGTGGTGGAGAGCTTGCCCATAATGTATAGTATGCTACATCTCTTACGTAAGATACTAGATTCCTAACACAACCAACGTATTTAGTTATTTACTTTAATAGCAATACCATAGTGCAAAGATAAAAACACAATATTATCACAAATTATAAAACCACTGGAATGAAGTCCAAACATTGCTATGTATTCCCCTTTGTTTTTAAACTGCATTACTCTAAGGATTTGCAAATAACTGTTCCAGAAATTATATAGTCTGTATAATTGGTTAGTGATGGTAGTTTGGTTCACTTGATTTCATTAGCTTTCAACTTGAGGGTTGGCATTCTATCAGCTGATAATCTAAATTCTTAAGACAGTGGAAGCTTTTAATGCTAGTCTTTCTTAGTGGATATTGCCAACTACCAGGATCTGCTTTCTTGTGAGACAAAATAAAATGCACATAGCAAAAACATATAATCATAACCACATGTTATATCTCATGATATGTTATTGATTTTAGTAATATCAGAATCTCAACATTTTATGTATTTAACTACATATATTTTATAGTATTTAACTATATACATGTATATATGTGTGTGTATATATATATCTCTCTATATATGTATGTACATAGATACATATATATTATATACTGCTAAATCATCTGCTCTTCCAAGATTTTAAATTTATTTTAATTCTTTGAGTTAAAAACTCTTGTAATTTTATAATATATAACATATTCTTAAGAGCCCAACATCTTATGAGTTACACTGTGAAACCAAATTTGAGATATATATATATATATATATATATATATATATATATATATATATATCCACCTCTCCTAATTA
>NW_026000240.1:20635449-20648266 GCF_001458135.2 Marmota marmota marmota | reverse complement strand
TAAGAGACTATATATATATATATATATCTCCACCTCTCCTAATTAACATACCTATATAGGCTGGGGAAGTTTCCCTGGAATAATAGATCAAAAATAGATTTATTTCACATATATTGTTGGTATCTTTAGTTGAATTAAAGGTTAAATGTACAATGACATTTTTTCAGGAATTTCTGAATAAATACAAATATGTATCACTTTAGGACGTATGAATTCTGATGTCTAAAATTTAAATAAGCGTTATAAAGCATGTCAGAATAAAATGCAATTGATTAAAAATTAACCAAAAGACGTGAAGGCTTATTCAAATAGAAATTATAGGAGGCTGCTGTTTAGATTTAACACTTGCACTTCTTCCTAATGGACCAGATAAAAAATCAAAATGGAGTCATCCATGCTCAAGCTGTACATGCCTAGGATGAAGCCAGGTGTTATCTGACATTCTCAGAAATCTGGAGAACAAGACATAGCCAAGCCTCTCAACAGGCAAATTGGTGCAACAGAGAAGTTCCCTCTACTTTAATCCTTATTAAAAATAACCTAAAATAATCTGATGTTAACCAATTGGTTATTTTTCTATTTTTCTGTCTCCCTGTTCCTACCTTACAAGGAAAATCACTTTGAAATGACTACAACACTTTCTGTTCTTTGTTTCTGCTTTTTCATTCTTTCTCAATCTGTAAGACCAACCTTCTCTGTTCTTCTCATTTGTTTTATAGAAAGAAGTATTGCCTATTTAAGAATTGAAAATAAATATTGTCCCTCGACACTTGAGAAATACAAGAGGAAACTTTCCTCTAGAAGATATTTCTATCTCTAATTTTCAGATGATCTGGGTCCTATTAAGGCAATATTCATAAAGTGCACCCAGGATTACAATTCTAACACATTTCAATTGCAATTCATTTCAAGCGAAAGGAAACGTCACGCTTTATGTGACATTTACATAAGGTATTGGCTCTTTAGTTTAGGTTCCGAAATTCAGATTCTTGACTGGAAACAAATATGCTGTCCCTGAGGTTTACAGTTTCATGTCCTGTAGTAATTATAATTATAGGCTATAACCTAAAATTACAAAGTAACTAGAAGAAAGGGTTCTGAATGTTCTCACTACAAAGAAATGATAAATGTTTTGAGGTGATGGATATGCTACATACTCTGATCATTATGCAAAGTTACATGGACTGAAACATCATATTCCACCTTATAAATATATACAATTAATATTTTCACTTTAAAAATACACTTAAAAAATTCAGTAGAAACTTTATTCTTATTATAAAATGTTTGAAATTTAAAGATGTCATGAAAAACATAGTTATATAAACATCCAATGAGTCAAAGATTGATTTCACTCATTATTGAAGGTGATCAAAGAGCTTCAGACAAGAATACCCACATCAGTGAGCTAAATTAGGTACACAATGGGAAAACAAAGCTTTAACCTTTGGGGTTATATTTTCTACAGAGCAGAAATTACTTACATCTCTACCAGAGAAAAATCATTTGCAACTTATCAACTTTCTACAAGTTAATAACTAACTTTGTAGGACCTTGACTGTAATCAATGATGAATTGTCAAAGGCACGTTCCCCTGTGAGTTCTAACAAGGTGGTGTTCCTGTGTAACACCTTCTTGCTTTGTTTCCAGGTACTGTGGGTCCTCCATATCTGCAGTTTCTACAGCAATAGATTTAACCAATATGGGATTTAAATTTCTGAAAGAAACACAACAATTAAAAAACATAAAAATGTAACACAACAAATATTGCAGAGCACTTACATTGTGTTGGTTTTTATAAAAGATCTAGGGATAATTTAAAGTTCATGAGCAGATATGCAGAGTCATGGGCAGATATGCAGAGGTATGTGCAAATACTTCACCTTTTATATATGGAACTTGAGCATCTGTGCACTTTGGTAGGGGAAGGGTCCTACCAACTCTTTGTGGATCCTTAGGGACAACTGTGCTAGAAAAATTTTACAGAGCAAAAGTATTTAACCAAAAACAAAACAGAATGATCCTCAAACTTGCAATGAATGTGTGTGTGTGTGTGTGTGTTAATTATTTATTTTTGATACCAGGAATTGAACCCAAAGGTGCTCAACCACTGAGTCATATCTCCAGCCCTTTTTATATTTTATTCAGAAACAGGGTCTCACTGAGTTGCTTAGTGCCTTGCTAAGTTGCTGAGGCTGGCCTTGAACTTTTGATCTTCCTGCCTTAGCCTCCTTAGCTGCTGGATTACAGGTATGTGCCACTGCACCTGGCCAAACATGCAACGCATGCTTTGAAAATAAAAAAAATGAGATAAAATATGAAAATTTTATTAAAGAAGAAGGAGGTATTTAGCTCACTCCCTTCTCTGATTTTCTAGAATCAGCATTTGTGCTGTTTGCAGATTTTAAACTGATGCCAATTCTTTCTCCCTCTCCTTTCTGTTCACTTTCAGAGCTTAACCCCAGTGACTTATGGATGACCTTGATCAGACAATGGTGGCTTTCTGTTTTTTTTTTTTTCTGCACTTAATACTCTGATAGGGAACAAATGATAATTACTTTTTAAAAACTTTAGGTCCATACATAGACTTTCAATGTCACCCTGTCTTTCTGATTAATACAACTATAAAACACTGGATATGGTGGTGCATACTTGTGGTCCCAGCTTGGGGGTTGGGGGTGTCACTTGAGCCCAGGAGTTTGAGGTCAACCTGGGAAACAGTGACACCCTGTCTCAAAATAGATAAATAAATAAAAATTAAAAAAAAACAAGAAATTTAAAAATCAACTATAATATACAAATAAAAGTGGTTTTAATATAGATTCAACACATTTTATACTTTGTAACTATATATCTATTTTAAAATAGAAATTTTATGTGATACATATATCTGGAGGGTACCTTCTCAAAGGTAAATTTCTTGATATTCTTAAGGAGTTCTCAACACTGTTTGCGATTCAACAGGCTTATAACATGTTTCAAATTATCCATATAGGTTCTTGTTTTTATTTTTAGCTTTTTGGGATAACGCATTCTTTCATTTATAAAAAAAGACCGATTACCTTACAAGTGGAAGCAGAGCTGGTCACAATGAGCTTGTTTGGAGTTCCCATCTACTTTCCCTATCCTACTGTCCTTTGTAATTTGTTTATTTGAGGAGCCAGATTTTAATTTTGGTACCACTTCAGTTATTTAAAAACGAAAGGAAGGAAAAACAGAAAAAAATTAATTCCTGGAAAACAGACTTTGCCCAGGGGTTTGTCTTTGTTCCACGTACAAATTGGATTGGTCACCAATGCTTTCTAGGGCTTTCTAGGATGTGAAGATAGAATCTTCAATACTGTTTTGAATATTTGATCATACATTGAAATAATTTCACAGGAACCTTCCAGCATCCCTAAGGAGGGAGATCTAGAAGCTCCACTGTAAGGGTGGCTGTGAGTTTAGGAATAGAGTGGAAATAAGGGGTTATTGAGTACTCCTTTATCAATGCTGGTCCATGTTCCCTACAAGACTGGTGGTGTCTGCTACTTGGCCTTCACCCTCCTCAGGTGTGAGGACTAGGATTCTTATTCTGGGGCACTCTTATAGATACTTTCACTAGGCTCATTCCTAAATTCTCTCTCTCTCCCTTTTTTTTTCTTTCTCTGTCTCTGGCTTCTCCTAGTAAGGTTTCAGCCTTTCTTGGACTCTTGAGAAAGGTTTAGTGCCGCAGTCTGGCTGGGCACAAATCAGGAGCCACTGAAGCAGGAACAAACTTTATTTTTAAACTGCAGGAAAACACTTCACACAGCTCCCGGGGAATCCTCCCAAACGCCACGAGGCTTGTCCAGGAACCCCCAGCCGGAAATATCTCTCCCGGAAAATCCCTCCAACCAATGGGAACTCTCGGGGAATCCCCGGAAATCCCCACGAGAACTCCAAAATAGTGCGAGAACTCAAAAGTTGCAGCAGAGGCGGATAGTAATGCCTCGCCTGTCAATCAATACTGTTGGCAAAATGCCAGGGGCCATACAGACTCGGCTGTGGCTCTCAGCAGTTTAGTTTCTTTTCTTTTTTTGCAAATGTATAATTTTATTTTGTTTGGCATGTGGATTGAATCCAGCGCCTCACATGTGCTAGGCCAGTGCTCTATTCCCTGAGCTACAGCCCCAGCCCTTAGTTTCCTTTTATATGCTGCTTTTCATAGGTACTAGACTCCTTTGGGCCAGTATGGGATTTTTCTATTGGAAAAAGAAAAAAAATTATGGTAATTCAGGTTATGATGGTCCTAGAAGCCATCAAGGGAATACTTTGAGTTGTCTCTGATACTAAATTGTGCAGAATGTGACCCATCTGGCTGAAAGTAAATAAGCAGTGATGGGGTTTGACTTTCCTAATTGTTTTACAGAAGATTACCCCCCCTCCACCCCATAAAACAAGTATCATATGTAAAAATCAGAATGGATTACTTGGAAGAAAAATTATTTACAGAATCTTTAAATAAAATTTGTTAAGTGGTGGTGGTAGGGATAACAGGATAGACATAAAAACAAGGAAACACTGGCTGGGGATATAGCTCAGTTGGTAGAGTGCTTGCCTTGCATGCACAAGGCCCTGGGTTCAATCCATAGCACCACAAAAAAACAAACCAACCTAAGAACAAGGAAACAGGGCTAGGGATGTAGCTCAGCAGAAAAGCACTATCCCAGCATGTGCAAGGCCCTGGGCTCCCCCCAGATCACAAATAAACAAATAAACAAAAACAATTAAAAAACCCAAAGAAGAGGCTCATTAAAATAATGACAGCTTGTGAAATGAAACTGCTCAGGGAAGGTTTCTGGAAAGCGAGATGTTAGGAGATTTTCCCTGTGCTAGATGGGCCACATCCTGTAGTCCACCTCTTCTTTTTTAGGGATCTGTTCTGTTCCAGGTCATGCAAGACTACATCAATCACAGTGTGGTTGGGACAGACCAAGCATGAACATTTTTCAATTTAAGGGGTGACCAGCTATAGTACAGGGGCTATCACAGGATAATATTTTTCTTTTGTACCAGGGACTGAACCCAGGATGCTTTACCACTGAGCCACATCCCCAGTCCTTTTTAATATGTTATTTAGAGACAGGATCTCACTGAGTTGCTTAGTGCCTCACTAATTTGCTGAGGCTGGCTTTGAACTTACGATCCTCTGGTCTCAGCCCTGCCAAACCATTGGGATTATGGGCGTGCACCACCACATCTGGCTCACAGGATCATTCTAAAACTACCACTGTTACTAAAGCATTAAAGTGCTTTAGTAACAGTGGTAGTTTTTCAAATTTCGGAGCGAGCAGTGAAACGGGTCAAATAACCAGCTGAGGAGAGATCCAAATGTTTGAAAAACAAGGAGGACCGCATAACTAAACATTTGAAATAAACCAGAGTCAAATATTTCTTCAGAAGAACAAAGGAGAGTGTGACAATGAAGAGGTGTTGTCATGAAGTATTTGAAACAGCGAATGCCTTAAAAATGCTTTTGTTATTATTGTTTACAACTTTGAAAATATGAGACATACAGAATAAAGTTCTGAGAGTGAGGAATTTCCTTCATAATCATCACCTACTGGCAAGCAGACCTTCAGCAAGTCTTGTGGCCTTAACGTTGACTCTGTTTCTTCTCTGATGTGTAGCTCTGAGTGTCTTAGAGGCTTGAGGGAGGCTGCACACGGTTCTCCATGCAGGAAGCCAGTCCAGTGCCTGACAGTCAATAGTCAATAGTCATCCCCCATTACTTTATAGGTAGACACAATAATGTTCTGCCACCTTAGTGGACCATCCTCCGTGCTCTTTGGTGACAGGGCCTGCTGGAGAGCACAGAGGACTCTGAATCTAGTGGGACTGTAGGCTTCATGTATTGGACTGGCTGGATTTTTATTTCTACTTCATTCAAGGGTGGTAGAGTCTGTATAATGATTTTAGTCCAGGCAAATCGTTATTGTGCATCATTTACTTTACCAATGAAATTTATCTTCTAAAATCCTCTAAGTCAATTAACAAATATTATGGAACTGTTTTCAGTAAGCATGTTCAAAGTGCTTACTAGACACCTCTGTAATGCAGATTTCTGATTGGAGCCTTCCAACCCTGATCAGACATCTTTAGTGTATAAGTTGAAGTTCATTCACACATGCATGTCATACCATTCATACCTAAAGTAAATGACCACACAGGTAATTCCACCTCTCAGTAAGTGTGGAGTGAGGCTTAGAACACAAATCAACTCTGACCCCAGGATTACCTGCTAAATTCCTCTGTCACCCAGAGTCTACTGGGCTGTTTATAAATCAGAGCCTGTGTTTAATATTTTTGCCATTTTTCTCTTTACCAATAAAACTGCATTGATTTAACTTGGGCATCAGGGTAGTATTCATAAAGTAAAATATTATTACAGAAGATAGTTTATGTGATAGGAAATCAATCATGTGAGCCCTATGAAGAATTTTAAATCTCATTATATCAAAGTTACAATTTTTCATATTTGTGCAGAGAATTCCCTTAAAGGGAAAGATTAAGGACAGATGGGAGAAAATCGTGGCATGATGTATATAGAAGTATTCTTTTTCTGAGAGAGAA
Source organism: Marmota marmota marmota (assembly GCF_001458135.2). NCBI lineage: Eukaryota > Metazoa > Chordata > Mammalia > Rodentia > Sciuridae > Marmota > Marmota marmota. Next base: position 20,641,672 of record NW_026000240.1, on the reverse strand, counting down.
GAATTTGAGAATTGAGACTGCAGCTCTGAAAACATAGAAGCATAATAAACCCACAAAATATGCCTTCCTCATTTAAAATACTTTATGAGGATGAAACATAATTGAGAAAAAGATTTTAAAGCAATCAAAATAAAGTAAAAAGAAAAGTAGAGAATCTTAGCCCTAGCCCTAGGAAAAATTTAATAAGCATTTTATTTTAAAACAGTGGTATATTTCCAGAAAAATTATAAAGATAACACAGTTCCACTATATCCCCACATTTAGTTTCCACTATTAATGTCATCTTGCAGTATCAATTAATCAATTAATTATAGAAAATATAATTAATGAGCCAATTTTAATATTGCATTATTATTAAAGGCCATGCTTTTATTCAGATTTCCTTAGTTAGTAAGAGTACCATGTTACATGTGAGTTTCTTTACAACCCTCTTTAATGTGAGATTCTCAGGACTGCCCTTCCTTGGAACAACCATGACTATTTTGAGGACTAATGCCTCTCCTTGGAATTTACCTCACGTTTTTCTGGTGACCAGACAGGGGTTGTGAGTTGGAGAAGGAGACCCACAAAGGTAATATGCCATCTCATCACCTCATGTCAAGACAAAAACTGTCAACCTGAGTCACCACTGGATGTTGACCTTGACCAACTGGCAAAGATGGTGTTTGTCGGGTTTCTCCCTTGTAAATTACCTCTATTTTCACCCTTTCCATACTACACTCTGGAAAGAAGCCATTACGTATATGCTGAACATGAGGAATAGGGAGAGAATCTTCATCTTCAAAAACTATGAAAGTAATGAAGAAAAATATACACACAGAAAGGAATGCCTGTACAGACAACTTAGTAGCTTCCTGTTTTTACCTGTGAATATATTGTGAAAATGTTTTCATGCCACTGATTATGTTTCTGCAACATGATGGTAACAGCTGCAGTTATTCCATGGTGCTAATGTGCCATTACCCATTCAGCTGTCTTCCAGGGTTGGCCATATGAATATAGATACTCAGAACACTAAAGCCCAAGGACACAAGTGTGCGGCCCTCACAACCAAAGGCTTAGTGCAGAAGAACTTGGGCAGAGGATATTTGTCAGCACAGATTTTTTTTTTTTAAGTTTCCATCATGCTACAATGCAGAGAATTATTTTCTAATTTTATCCTCTACTTTTATGGGGAAAAATACAAGACATCAAGGCAATATTTAATTTACTTCGAACATTTCAAGATGTGTTGCAGATGCAGGAGATGTATAGGTTAATCTTTAATATTCTCAGAAAAACCGTTTGAAACTGGGAAGTAGGTCAAATATTTGGAATACTGGATATCCTTCCAGGGCAATTCTGGGCTCCTCTTGGCCATTTACAACTTGGTAGGACAGAGGGTTAACTTGTAGATTTTTGTTAAGTAGAGACGCAAATAATTCCTGTGTTGTGAAACAGATAACCTCAGTTTATGGCTCTGTTGGGTATTAACTAGCATAAAATCTAACCCAGTAATTTTATTTTAACATTTATTTGTAAATTACCTACTTTTTCAAATGCTCTCTGAATCACTTTTGGCATCTTACAGGTTTTTTCATTAAACAGTGAGTCAAGATCTTTAAAATTTGTTCATCCTATATTTGCTTGAGAGCCATGATCTACCTTTTTGATAATTAACGCTTTAACAATATTACATAATGAAAGTTATTTATGCTTATATTTCAGCCCTACTTTAAGATCCTGAAATGTAATTAGCTTATGATGTGTTAGCATCATAATGATTTGCTTTTAATAGAATTTTCTGTATAATCTAATAGCACAGAATATTATGTGACATATTTTTGCTTAATGAATACTTATTCACAGAAAAATAGTTAACTTGATTATATACTAGGATTTTTCATTCTCTACAAATTTGTGAAAATATGAGCTTAGAGTAATTAGAAAGTGCAATTAGAATGAATTCCAAATACTGGAATTACTGGGTAACTCTTGAAAACATTACCAGGTCTGATTTCTATACAGAGGTTTGGTTTTAGCCAGGGGTGGGAAAACTGTGGCTCCTGGGTCCAATCTGCCTGGTCACCTGTTTTAGCTAATAAAGCTTTATTGGCTCATAGCCACATTCATTCTTGTGTGCATTGTCTATGACTGCTTTTGTGCTGCAGCTTCAGAGTTGAGTAATTGCAACAGAAGCCATTTGACCCACAGGGCTTAAAACATTCTCTATCTGGCTGCCAGCAGAAAAAGTGTCAAGCTTGGCTTTACCTATTTTAGGTTCTGACTTTTTGTATGCTTGGATGATCTTTTACTTTACTAACAGGCGGACATATTGCAGCAAACTATTCTGTAATAGCAATGGCTATTTTTTTCTGTTATGTAATGGAAATACTTTATAAAAACTTAATCTACTGTTAATATTTTATTGATCAACATAAATATTTATTTTATCTATTAAGTAAGTACTCTTTGAACTATTCATTCATCAGCTAGTCTAATGTGATCAAGCTTTCTAAAATATTTAAATTATACTGTTGACAGTGGGTTCTGAGTCACAAAGTATTTTAATAGTTCAGTCTGGCAAATAATTGCTTGCCTTAGGCACTTAATGGCTTTGCTGAGTGAGGAGGAAAAGATGCCTCTGTCATTTTACCCTCAGCCACTTTCTGATGAAGTGACGTAAGGCAATGAATTTTGGATAATGTTTGTAAAGCTGCATTGTGGTGAGTTTGGGAGCAAAAAGAGACCAGATTTCATAATAGTGTAACAAAAGAGAAGAAATGCAAGTTTTCTGAATATTTGCATACAAAATCTTTTATTTTCAAAAATTAGTCATTTTCAGAAGGGAGACCCATTGAGGTTGTATCATTTAAGGGAAGACAATTTCTCAAAAAAAAAAAAAAGCCATATCTTTAAAATCCAGCTACTATTGACAGTAGCTTGATTCATTTTCACATTCACTAAGCCAACCTGTGTCTACAATTCTTGCTTCCATTTTTTTTTTTTTTAAACCTCATACTCAAGTTCTGCTGGCTCTTGTCCTTGGTCTATTGAAATGCTTCCATTCCCTGTTCTGGGCTGTGTGCCTTCTCAACAGATACTTACCCAGAGTTGCTCTGGGGCCAAAGGGTTGAGTGTTGTTTATAGATAAAGTAAACAAGGGGATAACATGGAAAGTCTCTGGCTGTACTCATCTTTCTGTCTGACAATAGCCCCTGACATGACAAAAACCTAACCCGCACTCATTGAGGATGATGGAGGACACCTGCAAGCCACTCATGCTGGGAGAGATGGCTCCAAGGCTGTAGCATTGTGTTGACCAGCTGCTGGGCAATCGTGAAGGCTGCCAGCTTCCAGGGCTCTCTACTAGACATTTCTCTTCAAACTTTTACCAGTGATTTCCAGATGGCATTCACACCATTCTTCCTTTTCTTCAGACCTCACAGAAGATGCTGATGGGTGGCAGAGGTCATCCTGGGATTATAGTTCTAAATCTATACGATGCCTTAAAACTAGATACAGTTCACCTTTGTATCTATGGATTCCCCGTCTGGGGACTCCATTCTCCTAGACTGAAAGTATTTAGGAAAAACAAAATTGCATTTGTACCAAACATGTACAGAACTTATTCTTTTTTCTTGTCATTATTCCCAAAACAATTCAACAGAACAACTATTTACATAGAATGTACGTGGTATCAGGTACTATAGGTAACCTGCGGATGACTTAATGGAAAGCATGCATGCAGAGGTTATATGCAAGTATTATGTCATTTTTCATTAGGGACTGGAGCATCCATGGATTTTGATGTGGGGTATGAGGGGTCCCTAGAACCAGTCCCCTCTGCAACTGGAAGAAGACTGTATTTCCAGTTTGCTCCTTCTGAGCCAGAGCCTTGGAACTAGCTGGGAGTCATCTTCATATTGCAGACTCACATAAGTGACAGGTATCTTGTGAACCAGTATGCCAGTTTTTAAGATTGGTCATCTCTAGACTTAAAATTTTAAGACCCTCAGATTGCTCTGTCTTGCCTATTATATGCCATTTATGACAGACACTTCAAATTTATGCCCAAGATTTTTAGTCTCTACTTTTTTTTTTTTGACTCAAGGAGAAGGAAATGGTGGGCTCCAAAACATGAAATACAAGGACTTCAAGGATGTCAGGAGGACAGGCTCTCAATGTATGTCTGCCTGTACCAGATTCTGCTAACCCTGTAATATGGCTGAGTTTATCCTGTCAATGTTGTGAAATCGGACCCTATTTTTGTTTGCTTAATTGGGAAAGTAAGGAAATGCTTTTCTAAGTAATTGTTGAAAAAAATCATTAGGATAATTAGGATAATCTTTGTTTAAGAAGCAAGTGCAGGAGCTATAATCAGAACTGTGTTAGCGGGTTGGGGAAATTCTAGGTATCCTTCTTTTCTCTGATTCCTATTCTGGGAATTCTCTTATTTTTCATTGCCTAATGATACGTTTCACTTTTTGTTGACTTGTCCTGTTCTTTCTATTTCTATTAAAGTTTAACCTATGAACTGGACAGGATCTTCATTTAGCTTATAGAGCACAAAACCTTCAACTGGGCTTCTAAACATTGCTCAAGAATAAATGCACCTGAATTCGGAGGCTACTGCTTTTTTTTCTTGTTAGGACAGAAACAGTCAAGCTTTATGATTGTCAAATTCAAAATCTCTTGTCTTTCTCGTTCATGCACATGTATGCTTATGGAGGTTAAAATAATGACCATAAGGAGAATCTTAATGTTATGTTGTAGATGATACTTGAACTACACAAGAAGCCAAAATGGAATGACAGGTAATTTTCTAAAGTCAATGATACAGGCCAGCCTTAAATTGAAGGTTATTCAGATAAGGAGAGCTTGCCAGGTTTGCAGACACTGCGTTTGAGTTTTGTTCCTGTCGGAGAACTCTCTGAAAGGTGCCAGGTTTAATGGAATTTAGATAAAGATATTCTCATTTTGGCTGAAAGTTGAACATCGCTCTGCGTCTGATTCATTCCTGTAATATTGTCAAGTCTGATAGAATTTCAGAAGCTCTTCAACATTTTTTACAGTCTCAGTTCCTGAGTAAGCTGTCACAGCATCTCAACCCGAGGGTTAGGAGAAAATAAGGAGAATCTGAGTCACTATAGGCAGGTAAAATTGAGAGGTGCCAAATAATGGAAAATTCTAGTATGGTAACATTGAGAGCAAGAGTCAATCAGCTGACACAGGGGAATTAGGTAGATTGGGTGCATTGGGATTGAAGGAGTCCTGAGAAAGCTTCTACCTTTGCTTCAGGACCTTTCTCTTACTACCCTTAGAGCAATTGGAGATTCATAAAATCAAGCATGGCTCAAAAGATAGCTATAATGCTGTGTGTGAGTCAGTCACCCAGCTCTTTTGCAATGTTGCAGCTTGTGATAACCTGTAAGAGTCCTACCATGGACACACAGTAATGGGGACAGAAGTGGTCTGTGCATGAGAGGCAGGGTTGGTGGCTTTCTGCAGTGGGGGCAGGATAGGAGTAGCTGATGGGAGGGTGCTCTGGAGAGAAAAGGATCTGAAGAAGTGACCAGGAAAGAGTTCCAAAGGCACACGAGTCGTCTGTATCCTTAGTACTTACACTGTGGTGTGTAGACACACAGAATCGCCAGCTCCAGGGAACATGCTAGAAATGGAAGGCCTGAATCTGCTGAGTCAGAATGGGCATGGAACAAGATCCCAACATAATTAATTCACACACTCATGTTGAGAAGCACTGGTCCTGGGTGCTTCCGTTAAGGATCTGCTCAAGCGAAGCCGGGTTCTGTGCTCGCCTGAGACCATTTGGTACATATTCACTGTGGCCTCTCCAGAACACAGATTCACTTTCCAGGTGGAGATGCCATTCGCTTTTTTTTTTTTAAATTTTTTATTGTTGGTTGTTCAAAACATTACATAGTTCTTGATATATCATATTTCACACTTTGATTCAAGTGGGTTATGAGCTCCCATTTTTACCCCATATACAGATTGCAGAATCACATCAGTTACACATCCATTGATTTACATATTGTCATACTAGTGTCTGCTGTGTTCTGCTGCCTTTCCTATCCTCTACTATCCCCCCTCCCCTCCCCTCCCCTCCCCTGTTCTCTCTCTGCCCCCTCTACTGACATTCATTTGTCCCCCTTGTATTATTTTTCCCTTTCCCCTCACTTCCTCTTGTATGTACTTTTGTATAACCCTGAGGGTCTCCTTC
>NW_026000240.1:20610941-20632652 GCF_001458135.2 Marmota marmota marmota | reverse complement strand
GGTCGCAGTTCTGCCTACTTTGCAGGCGCAGGCAACGGCACTGCCCCTCTGCAGGCCTCTGGGGCTGTTCTGCCGGTGGGTCGCAGGTCCGCCTACCTTGCAGGCACGGGGGGGGGCGGCTCTACCCTTCCTCAGGCCACTGGGCCATTTCTGTCTGTCGGTTGCAGGTCTGGCCTGTTCTGTTGGTGGTCACAGTTCTGACTACCTTGCAGGCACGCGGGGAGGGGGCGGCTCTGCCTCTCAGCAGGCCGCTGCGCCTGTTCTGCCTGTGGGTCGCAGGCCCGCCTACCTTGCAGGAGTGATTGGAAGCTCTGCCCCTCCGCGGGCCACTGGGCCTTTTCTGTTGGTGGTCACAGTTCCGCCGCCATTCGCTTTTTAGCAATAGCATTTCATTTAGCCTCTATTTCAGCAGAGAGAGAGAGGAAATTAAACCCTGTCTATCTACTACCACGGATCAGGTTATCTTTGAGCTGCTAGGAAGAAGAATGCCTGGTAAGGACCAAATCTTGTCTTAAGAGAGAGTTAAATAAAGATTATAAAGATGCAGGAATTCCTAACACCACAAAAGTTAGAGGTAAATGTAACAGAATTGAAGTCTCTTCACCATAAAAACCTTAAAAAGGTCATTGACTATGTTAAGGCCCTTTTAACAGTTTCTAGGTTTTGTAGGAGATGGGGAAATTTTTGTATCTGGGATCACTTTTTAAATGTGATGGGAAAGCTTGTTTTTAAAAGATCACTTTAAATATCAAGGCATAAAAGTTGAAGCCAGCTGAAGTGTATGATGAAAAATAAACTTTGTGAGTAGTTTATGGAAAACAGATTCTGCTGGGAAAAGTCTGACTACTTTTTTTTTTTTTTAAAGTAGTGCTGGGGATGGAACCCCAGGCTTTGCTTGTGAGAAAGCTCTGCCACTGTGCTACACCCCAACTTTTAAATAGTCTTGATAAGACAGGCAGCAGGGCCAGGTAAGAAGGTACGGGAGGTGTTTACTTGGGGATTGCTGAAGAAGTTGGAACTACCAGTAAGTCACAGGGAAATTTCACCATCCGTGGGAGTCACATCAGAGCTTATGGATCTGGGGTTTTTTATCAGGTGCCCTGCTAGGTAATAGTGGTAACATGGTCTGTCCCTGATCACCAGTTGTGCAAGTGAAAACAGCTGGCCATAGGACAAGCCAGTGGTAAGTGTCCTCATGACGGAAAACAAACATTTTATACCACATCACAAAAAACCCAAGAGTGTTCGAAGGGCTAGCAGACGGAGTGGTTGAGGTGTGGTTGAAGTGTCGGGGCGGGTGATATTTTGGCCTCATGCTACTTGGGATATGTAATTTAGAACCTGGCAGTGTACTTGTCTTGGTACTTGGCACTCTTGTGAGTCCTACAGGAACTTTCTAATTTGCTACCCAATGCCTATAAACAATTTGTCTTGCAAAAAAACACCAGCTGTACTATTAAAATTCCTCTTTTGCTTTGATTCCTTGTTGTATCTTAGTTGCCAAGACTCATACGATTCTTCAGTGTCTGAATGCTTTGCATGTTTAATTTTAACATGATTGATGAAAACAGAAGTTAGTAACTCTCCCCCTGTATTCCACTTAGTTGATTGATTGATAGGGGCCTATCCACTAAGTTGCCAATGGGGTAGTTGTTTGAGAGCTGAGCTGGCCTCTGGCAATTTTTAGACATAGATGAAGCTTTGTGTGAGGCCTCACCCCTATTACTTAAGATCATGGATCCTCCAAGCCTTTTGAATTTGGATGAAAATCCCCGATTATTGCTTCATTGACATCTACATTTTCTTATGCCATAACCTGTTGTCATTTTTCTTAATCTAACCCTCTCTCTTATCTCATTCTCAAAATTTGGCTGTCTCTTCTTTCATTTCTGTTAGTTTCAGAGTATTTTTTTCTGAGGTTATCAACTAAGATAATATGATAACTGCTATTACTAATAATTTTCCTCCTGGATGTCACAATCACATTACTTAGCCTTGTTCAAGGAGCAAGCATGACAGGAATTTCAGGAACAGCTTTCAGCAAATTACTTCCTGAAGGGATCTGTTTCTCCAGAAATAGCAAAATGGTGACCACAGTTTTTATCTGTTTGATTTCACCCTTGAAAGTTTTTAATGTAAGCATTTGTGGTTAATATGTATACATTTGAGATTACACATAAAATCAGAATTCTTGGCTTTTCTGGACTCAGTAGCTCTGATTTCACTGGTTCAAATCTTTTATTGGCAAGGTGGTTGGTTGGCCCTGAGTGGCTGCTGCTTCCTTTGCCTGGGTCACACCCTCAGGCCATCCAGTGAAGTTCAACCTTCCTCATGTTCTCAACTTTCTTGACACTCTTGGGCATTTGCATTTGGCAATGAAGGCTTGGCCAATCAGTGTGTGGGCCTTGTCCAGATTTAGGAAACAAATAGCATCCCCCCCCCACACACACACAAAAAAAAACCAGAATTAAATATTCTGCCTCTTGGACATCAACTTAAAATTTTAAAGGACTGCCAACTCTTCAATAATAAGAAAAATTTTGAATTTAATAAATTGGCAAAGCCTTTGAAAATCATCCATGTGTCAAAATTAACCATTGCATAGAAAAGTAAGTGTTTTTTCTACTTAGAAGAATTTTTATACTTTGTAGCTATATTTGGGAGGTCTGTTGGAAACCAAACCCATAAAAATAAAAGGAAATGCTAGTAAATTATCTTTTAAAAGCTTTTTAATAATAATCCTTTTTAATGAAAACTTGTGGAAATGTAAAAGTTGGAAGTTGCATTTAGCAATACTAATTTATGTCAAAAGGAAAGAATATATTTGTTTTCTCTTAAGAATGGATGCAGAAAGTTAAATATAACTAAAAAACAAATTTATTTTAATAAAACAGGGAGTAATATTGCCAAGAAAGATAATTCTAACAGGTTACAGACTTCATTGTGCTAATTTATGCTTTCCCTTCAAGAGGTGCAAATATGTCCCTGTCATTTCATAAGGGTGATTTCCCTTCCTTTATGACTTTATTATGAAACATAGGAACTCATAACTGTGAATTGTTTTTAACTTCTTTCACTGCGGAAATTCTTTTGAAGCAAATAAGCAGATTATTATTTTTTTTAACTTGGATAACCTCAGTTTAAGGGAAACTGAAGTAGAACTAAGGTAAGTAGAGCTAGAGAAAATTTGAAGGCATTTGGATGTAAAAGACAAAAGTGAATTTAAATGTGTTAAAAATGTGTTTGTGAATATTCACTAACAGTTATAATTCTCAATCCCAGAAACAAAAGATTTATCTTTGTATCCTAGTCATATAACTTGTACCCTCAGGTTTTCCGTGATTCTTCCACACAGGCACTGATCTCTCTGAAGGGTGTGTGGGAGAGAGGTGGTGTGTGGGTGGATGGAGTGAAGAATTCTATTTTCTATAATTGTTTTATTATACCTTTTTTGTTGTTGTTTGTTTGCAAGTAGATATTGTCTTTTATGACAGATTTCCAATCCTGACTTTGAAAACCTGGTAACACTGTTAGAAGCTGATTTTTATTTTTATTTATTTATTTTTTGAAGGCAGAGTGACTTGCCCCAGGCTAGAAACTCAATGACCCATTCAAAACCTACTCTATTGCTCTTTTGTTTTTTAGCTGGAAGCCATTATCTAGGTCACTAAGCCTCCTCCTCCAAGTGTTATTTTTGATAGACAATGGATTTGAACATTGAGTTTTGAAACCAGGAGCCCAGATCAACTTTTGTTCTTTTCTGCTTATTAGTTTCATTGATACCACTTTAGAAAGAAAGAAAACAGAAAATTAACTTTTAGGGGCAACCCTGTGGTTTCTGTTTCATTGAGCCAGCAGTTTCAATAGCAGAATCAGCTAGAGAAGTAGAACTGCCCTGTGGGGACTTCAGCAGAGGCCAAGCTAGACTGGTTGGTCCTCAACCCTGCAGCTCTTCCCAGGGGTCTAGAGACACAGAGGAGGTTGGACCCTGAGTCTAGCAGTTGGTATTGTTAGAAACCTTAGTGAGATTTCTTTCTTTCTTTTAATTTATATATGATAGCGGAATGAATTACAATTCTTATTACACATATAGAGCACAATTTTTCATATCTCTGGTTGTATACACAGTATATTCACACCAATTTGTGTCTTCCTACCCGTACTTTGGTTAGTAATAATCATCACATTCCACCATCATTAATAACTCCATGCCCCCTCCCTTCCCTTCCAACCCCTCTGCCCTATCTAGAGTTCCTCTATTTCTCCCATGCTCCCGCTCCCTATCCCACTATGAATCAGCCTCCTTATATCAAAGAAAACATCCTGCATTTGGTTTTTTGGGATTGGCTCATTTCACTTAGAGAAATGCAAATCAAAACCACTCTAAGATTTCATCTCACTCCAGTCAGAATGGCAGCTACTATGCATACAAACAACAATAAGTGTTGGGTGAGGATGTGAGGACAAAGGTACACTCACACACTGCTGGTGGGACTGAAAATTGGTGCAGCCAATATGGAAAGCAGTATGGAGATTTCTTGGAAAAGTGGGAATGGAACAACCATTAGACCAGCTATCCCTCTCCTCGGTCTATATCCAAAGAAACCTTAGTGAGATTTCTAACATTCCTCCTCGATTATCCCATGGGTGGTTCCTTCTCTCTCATCTCTTTCCATAACTTATGTTTATTTTATGTAAAACATTTTGTATCAATATTTTCCACTTTTGTTATTAAAAAGTAGTCTGGAATTATCCAAACACATCATTTGAGATATCTGAATTGTGAAAATTGGTTTTGCTATCACCAAAAACTCAAGGGGGCTCAGAAGTGAATGATAACCTAATACTAAAATATGTATATATAATATACAGTCATAGAAGAAATAGTGAGAAACTTTTTAAAAATAATCAAGTACAAAACATCTAGAATTTTACACAGAGATAAATTTGACATAGTTTTCTCAAGTTCATTTCTGTAGTATTCTATATTTTTGTATATTTAAAAATTTCAAACCATATTATATTTTTTTACTCTGTTTTTTTAAAATTAAGATTTTATCATAAAAATTCTGTATGTGTGTGTGTGTGTGTGTGCATGTATTTTTTAAACATTACACATGGTTGAATGGCATTCTCCTTAGGAAGAAACCTAATGTAATTAGCTATTTATTATCACTTATTTTGATTGTTTTCACTATTTTCCTATCAAAAATAATTGTGAAGTCTTTCTTACCCATTGTTTTCAGTGTCCTTATTTCCTCAGGATAAATTCCCAGAAGTTAAGTGACTGAAATTAATCTCACTAAAATACCAGTGACCTTCAGGTTGCAAAATCCCAAGGACACTTTTCATTCTTGTCTTACTTGACTTCTCAGAAATGTTATACCCCCACATTTGTTTCTCTCCACAATTTCAGTTAGAAACATCCTCTTCTCTCTTTTCTTTGCCTGTTGTATCTACTCCCATGGCTTGAACTACAAACTCTGTTGATTATTCTCACTAATATCTATTTCCCGCCCAGGTTGCTTTTCTGACCTATTTTTCGTGTTGTCACTTAGGGTGTCTCACAGGAAAGTCCCACCTAATAGCTGCAGACCTGTCTTCTCTGTTCCCTCCCCACCTGTTCCTCCTCCGGGGTTCGTCCTCTTTGTTGTATAACACCACCATTCACCCTTGATCCAGGTGCTCCTTTCTAGGAACCTGCCTGGAGAGCACACACTCCCATCCGGTTCTAAGCAGGCTGTATTCAGAGTGGATCAAGATGAGATCTGCCTTTCCTGCAGTTCAGGATCCGATACTATTACTATTTTAACAGTGTGGAAGATAAAAACTAACAAAGGAGGAGATGGACTTCTATCAGGCTGTTGAAATAAAAACACTCTAGATCTGAATATCAAAGTGTCTTGACTGGGTGGTTTTGTCTTAGATTTTTTTTTTTTTTAATGGGGGTAGGGATATACATTTGAGATTGCTTTGTAATCAGAGAAAGTCTCAATCAGCTGAATCAGAATGTTTATCTCAGTGTCTGATTAGTCTTAGAGGGACACTTAGTTTCCACCTTAGCTAACGATTTGTGAGACAAAGAATGGAAAGTTGGAGGGGCATATCACAGGTAAACAAGGCTTCATCTCCAATTTTTATCAGAACCATGAGGGATAATAGTGAGGAATCAGGTCTAGGTCATTGGGGAAGGGTTGTCCTTTGGTCTTGACTATTTCCTGGAACTTGTATTGTTGAGGCGATATGGTCACTGTTTTCCTGGGAGCACAGAGCCTAGACCAAGTTCATTATTACCCATAACTTTCTAGTTGATCTTCCCAAATTTCCTTTGTTCCCATCCAAATAATTTTCCATGCAGTAGCCAAACAGATCATTTCAATTCATAAACAAATTGAGCTGTTCTCCTGCTTACATCTCAATTATTTTTTACTGGGGCAAGATGTAGTTTCCTTAAAATGTCCTACCAAGCCCTCCTGTGTTTTTAACCATTTCATGCCTTGAGTTTGCCAGCCTTCTCCCGGGCCCCCAACCCCAATGCCTTCATCCATTGCTCCTTCTCCCTCAGATTCGCTTTGTGATCCTTCTCTCTCCATCTGGCTGCTTCTGCTGGCCCTTCAGTGGTTAACTTACAAGTCATTTCTCTGGTCCCATCTCCACCACCCCTGTGATTGATTTGATTCCAGCCTCCCATTATTTACTTTGCTAGCAATTTCCACATTTTCCCCACAGCACTTAAACCACAAATGATTGTATAGCTATTTGTAAACAAATTCCAATGCTTTCCACCCCCCACTAGATTGCAAGCTTTTTTGCAGTGTGGGTCTTTCTCATCTTACCCTTTCCTTAGTCTATAGTCCAGTATCTGATTTTTGTTGGTGCTCAGCACATTTATCTTAAACAAGTGAAACAACTTGAATTGTCAAGTGACCTTTCAGAAATGCTGTGGCCACTTCAATTAGATCAGCCGTGTAAGTTTGTACTGGTCTTCCTGAGACCTTCACCAAGCTGGAGGTAAAGGAGGGAGATGATTTTCTTTTAATTGGTAGTTTTCATTATGATGAAAATTGACCTAAAAAATATTTGATTATTAACCATGTATTTCTTTTGGGAACTGTCTTCTGTCAAACGTTTGGCTTTTTGGAATTGTTACCTTGTATTAATCAGTTTTGAGTTATTTATATCTGGAGAGTAACATCCTTTGCCAATATGTGTCAAAGACTCTCCTACTAACGGGAGTCAGGCTCCTCCAACTTAAGCTCTGCCTGTTAGCCCAGTTTGAGCAAGAATCCTGCTGAGTCAGTGCAGCAAAATCCCCTTCCAGATGTGTGATGAAACTTCTTATCCACCATTGTTGGTATCTTATCTGTCTTATTGCCCAGGCCTTCCTTCAGCAATAATCCTGTCTGGTTTAGCCAGAATCCCTCTTAACCCTGGTGTTTCTCATCAGGAATTTTCCATCCAGGGACTTGCACCCTGCTCCTGGGCTGTCCATATTCACTTTTCCTTTTTGTATTTAGGGTAGAGCCTGATCTCTCTCTCTCCTGCTTCATTGTAGTGGCCCCCCTCCACAAAGTCTGCCTTACTATTCTTTAACAAGTGCCAAGAGTAACTTTTTCATAACATGTTATAGATGTTTCCCAAGTTTATCACCTGCTATTTATTTATTTATGTGTTTGTTTGTTTATTTATTTATGAGGCAGGGTCTCACTATGTTGCTCAGGCTGGCCTCAACGTCCTGGGTTCAAGTGATCCTCCTGCCTTAACCTGCTGAGCAGCTGGACCTACACTTTGAAAGTTTTCATCTCCACATGAGATCACCCAACTATTTTTTCTGCTTGGTGTACATTTTAAAAACTATTTTAGGGCTGGGGATGTGGCTCAAGCAGTAGCGCGCTCACCTGGCATGTTCGGGGCGCTGGGTTCCATCCCCAGCACCACATAAAATATAAGAAATAAAGATGTTGTGTCCACCAAAAACTAAAAAATAAATATTAAAAAATTCTCTCTCTCTCTCTTAAAAAAAAACAAACTATTTTACTTTTTTTTATCATGTAGCTTTTACCTTTATTATTTTTGTCATATAGGAACATTTAATAATAAAGGAATATTTTATCTGATGAAATAATATTCAATAACAATAACAACAAATGCAGGGATTTTTTTTTCTGGAATGAGTTAAAGAATATTTTTAATTTGCTCTTAAATATTAGTTTTCCTTTTATACCCAAGTTGCTCTCCACAGATGATTGTGACTAAGCATGGTGTGTGTGTGTAGCAGCACAATCTATCAAGCTCCTTCTGACCCAGGTCCTTTACTATTCATCAGCCATTGCTGATGGGGTATGAATCCACTCTGCCACCTTTTCCATGTGTTGTCATTAATAACTTACAGTTGCAAGAAGTAATGATCATCTGTTTTACTGAATGATGCTTCATGGACTAGAGATATAGCTCAGTGCTTGAGTGCATACTTAGCCTGCACAAGGACCTGGGTTCAATCCTCAGCACCGGAAAGAAAAAAAAAACAGGCGGGAGTATAGCTCAGTGGTAGAACATATGCTTAGCATGTGAGGTTCTAGCTTCAATCACAAGAAAAGACAAACAAACAAATGAAGAGGCCATTACTTTTTATGGATGGGGGTGGCCTGCAGTTAGGCCCTAGCTCCAATACCCAGCACCAAAAAGAAACACCTGATAATAACATTAATAATAACTATGCTTTGTGATATTCAAAGTACCAATATGCTATTTTCTTACTCAAACCTCAAATAATTTCTTGAGGTTGACAGCACAAGTATTATTAACCCATTTCACAGAAAAATAAACAGTTTGCTTTGGTTGCTGTGATTAGCACAGCTAGTGGAGGTTGGGTGTGAGATTAGAATTTGGCTTTCTCTAAGTCTCGGTCCAATATTCTTATATTACATCTAAATAAACTCAGGTGGAACTTGTAATAATGACCTGCTTTACCTGTGTTGTTCTTGCTGCTCAATTACAAAAGGAGATTGCTTACATTTCCAGTGCTGTTTGTTTTGTGTATTGAAATATTTGAGATTGTGAAAACTGGTCAAACACATTGCAATGAATAAGAGATTATGCTGATATCCTCAGAATAGACTCAATATTTTCCAAATTCATTTCTCTTCTCGACCTTATCCCTGAATCACATGACTCTAAACAATTATGAAGAACTAACTGGATTCACTGATCTTGGCTCAAAATCTGTGGCAGCAGGAGGTTAAAGTGGAAAGTCTTGGCTTTGAGCTCCATACTTCAAATTGAATATAGTCATTTAAAAAAATGAAATTAGTATTTTCTAAAAAAGAAAAATGATTCTGTATATTTAATAATGCTATTCTTTCTTTTACTTTAATGCCTTTTGGCTCTAGAGTTCTTGAATTCTAATCTTCAGTTTTCTATATCTAGTGTGCCTTTTAATCTGAAATTCTATTTGAATGACTGTTCTGGGTGTTGACAAGAGTTATAAAGAATTTATATTTTATTCCTGACTGGCTTCTGGTTGAGAAATTGAATGGCACAAATGTTGAATGACTATCTTGCTGTAAACATAATGAAGCAAGCAAAATGAAATCTCCCAAGGATATACTATAAATGTTCTTTATTTTTAATCTTCTAGGTACAGGCTTGTGCCATATAACTTTCTTGCTCTGGGCAAAAAGCAGCCAGGGTATGGGGATGGGTTTTATGAAACACAAATACACACACACACACACAAATACATACATATCCCTCAAAAATAAGTGGGAATATGGTGGGAGGGAATGAAAATGGAATTAAAATACACCTCAGGCACAGACCTTGCTGTCCCCAAATTTTCTCTTTCCAAAATTACTTTCTATTTAAAGATTCTTTCAGTGTCAGTGAGCATGCATTTATTTTGTATTCAGAAGGGTGGTTTCTCATGGTTTACAGCACAATTTGTAGGAGTGAGGACTCAAACCTGGTTTTAATAAAAAGACTCATGAAAATATTTTATACCGGATGGTAGAGGGATGATTTAGATAATCTAGGAGATTATAAACTATGTATGGATCTTTCTAAGTTTCAAAAAAATTATAGCAATTCTTATTTTGATTTTCATTCCCATGGCAACACACTAGAAGAGTCTAGACAAGGTTTCTGAAATTAGAAAATAACCTTTTCTTATTTGCCTCAAAGAATTTAGCTCTTTCTGTACTTTAAAACAATAAGAATTTTGCTCCTTACTAAAGTGTTTATTGCAGAAATTTTGGAAATTTTAGAAAAAAAATATAGTTATGAAGATCCACGTGGGAAATAACTCACAATTCTATCACTCAGACCAAATTTCATTTCTGTGTGGTTGTCCCTGGGTCTCTTTTCTCTCTTGTACACAAATTTAGTTAAAACACTTGGGACCACACTAAAATTCTAATTTTCTTTGTATTCCCCATAGTATTATACAATGTTTCTGTTTCATATGATCACCAATATTCCTCTACAATGTAAAAAGTGTACTGAACCAGGACCAAGTCATTAATATGTTAGACACAAACACAGAGCTTTGGAAAAGAACTATAGCCAAGAAACTCTGTGGTGTTTAATTTTAATTGTTCTATGGATCATTGTATATGTGTATACTTCTAAAAATATTTGTTCAATGAATGTTGAATTTCAATGTAAAAAAAAATTAAAATAAGCTCAAGTAATAGGATCATTATTTTCACCTCTTTTTTCTCCATTTGTTATTTTGGGTCCACTAAGAAGCAGATACCAACATAGGATCTGATCACAAAAAAGTTGTTGAATGAAACATCTGTAAGGGGAAAATGGGAGGGAGCTGGGAGAAGGCTGGGGGGCTTTCAGATGGATGCAGGTCTGACCTCTGTGGAGGGGAGAGGGAGGAAAGAGGATGGACTGACTGGGCCCCAAACTGCATGGGTTTCAGGAAACATCATCAAGAAGCCCTTGAGCTGCAGTCTCCCATCAGAGAAGCCCCAATCTTGCAGAGGAAGCTGGCCTTAGTACTCCTGCCACATCAAACACAGGCTGGCAGCAGCCTGGGAACAGCAGTGCCTTAGCATTAGGGCCATGGTGGATTTAGAGCAGTCCATTATGTCCTCTGCGGCAGGGCAGCTGAGTGGTGCCATCATGGTGAAGTGTAATGCTACATCCCAAATTTGCTTTTTACTGTTTTTTGTTATAAAGGCTAAAACTGGCAATACTTTTTATCCTATCAACCTACTTAGAAATCTTAGCATATTATGTGATACGACTTTTCAAGTTCTTTGTTTTTATTTTAACTTTTTCTTAAGTAGCTTTCAAATATTTGAAGTTTTCCCCCTCTTGTTCATCCAACAGCACGTGCCAGGTCTTTCCTGGTTCTCATGAGGACACTTATGGCCGAACTTCGACTGGCCTCACTGCCTCTAGTCACTACCATCTCCATGAGTCATCACACATGCCAAAGAACTATTTCTAAGACACGATTTACTCTCCTGTTTAAATGTTGTCATGGCTCTCCATTACCTTCAGGGTAAATTCGTAACTCCTTAACCCAAGATGCAAACCAGTTCTTACCACTTCATTCCTGGCATGCCCTCTAGCACCCCATGGCCTACTTCTTACTACCCCAAGAATTCTACATGCTCTCCCAGGCTTCCACCCTCTGGCCATCTTCTTCCCTAAGGCTGGAGTTCCCTCCCCAGGCTGTTCTCTGAAGAACTTAAACTTATTACCAACAACTCCACCAAGGATTAAGAAGTATTAGGATTTTGTTCTCTTTCTTTCAGAAGTTTCTTGGGGATACATTGAAATATAGTTCACAAACCATTGTATTCAACCACTTCAAATACACAATTTGGTGATTTTTAGTATATTTGTAATTCATTTTAAAACACTTTCTTTATTCCAAAAAGAAAACCCATATCAATTAGTAGTCATTCTCCATTCCTCTGTCTCCAGTTCCTGGAAACCACTATATTCTTTGTATCTTGTGGATTTGCCTATTTTGAGAATTTCATATAAATGGAATCATAAAACATGAGTCCTTTGTGACTTGCTTTTTCTCTGTTAGCATATTTTTTTTCAATTTTGTAGTACTTCAGAACTTTGAACATGTTGTATTATTAGTATGTCATTTTATTGTAAAATCATAATCCATATAATATTCCATTGAATGAATATACCACATTTTATTTATCCATTCATTAGTTACTGGACATTTGGCTTTCCAATTTCTGGCCATTATGAACATTCATGTTCAAATTTTGGGTGGACATATGTTTTCATTTCTCTTTTGTATATACCTATAAGTAAAATGGCTGGGTCATGTGATGACTCTATGTTGAACTTTTTGAGGAATTGTCAAACTCTTTTCCAAAGCATGTGCATCATTTTAAAATATCTATCAGTAGTATATGTATGCTACCTTTTTTTCATTCTTCTTTTTTTTTTTTTTTTGGTATTAGTGATGGAAACCAGAGTCACTTTGCCACTGAACCACATACCTAGCCCTTTATAATTTGAAACAGGATCTTGCTAAATTGCTTAGGGCCTCTCAAAATTGCTGAGGCTGACCTTGAACTTGAAATCCTCCTGCCTCAATCTCCTGAGTCACTGGGATTGCAAGTGTGTCCCACCCCCTGGCACCTCCATTTTTCCACCTTCTTGCCAGTACTTACTTGTTCCTATCTCTCATTTGGATTTCAGCCATCCTAGTGGGTGTAATAACTCATGGTAGTTTTAAGTTGCATTTCTCTGATGGTTTAACATTATTAATACAAACCTATATACTACCTCTTCCTTAGGCCTTTGGTTCTCTAAGAGAGCTCCCTGTCCTGTATTTCCATGGTGCTCCTTAGTGTCACATGACCCCCTATTACAGTGCTTAGTCCCTGTATGTTAATATTCAATACCTTCAAAAACTGAGCATCTTGAGGCAGAGATAGGCTATGTCATTCTAGATCTCACTTCTCCTAGAAGAAACTGATCCAACCGTATGAAGTTCATCCTTGATCTCACCCATAATCCACATAGTCTTAGCCAAGCCTCTCTGCTTCTGGCAGGAAGCTTGCTGGTCCCCATGTTGGTAGGGTACAGGTTAGAAAGGCATACTGTTCAAATCAAGATTTATGTATTTCCATCTGAGTCTTTGAGAACCAGTCTTCTAATATGTTTTCAGTAGCATGGGGGAAATTTAGACCATTTACCAGAAATATTTCTCTTATTCTTTTCTCACATTCTCTTATCTTGTAATTTGATAATAGTACTTGTAGAAAACAATGGTGTATCCTGGGATTTGCAGATATTATTCACTATTTTGTTGGCCATTCAACTACTGACTCTTAAGGTCCTATCTTTCTAACTTTCATAGGTCAAAACTTTCAATTTTTGGTCCTTTTTTTAGGTTCTTTAATGTGCTATAATAAAATTATATGCACAGTCACACATATATAAGGCAGATTGTGTATGTGTGTGTGAAGTTAATATTTGAATAGTAACACAAGTGTTCTTATTTAGAAGGAAAATTAGTTTGGAGGGAGAAAAGCAAATAAAAACAAAATCTCTATAAGCTTCTTGGAATTAGAAACTGTGGTCCCTTGGGCAAAGGCCAGAAAATGACCTCCCTTTCTTTCTTTTTTCCTACTTTTATCCTTTTTGTTTTCTTATCTTTCCTAATTGCTTTGGCTAGAATTTGGGGTACTATATTAAAATAGGAATAGTGAGAGTGGATCATCCATATTTTGTTCTAGATTTTAAAATAAATGCTCTCAATTTTTCCGCATTCACTCTGATGTTGGTTTGGGTTTGTTGTTCATAGTCTTTACGATGTTGAGGTAGGTTCCTTCCACCCGTGGTGGTTTCTTCAGTGTTTTCATCGCAAGTGAGTGCTGAATTTTGTTGAAGGATTCCTCTACATCTATTGAGATAACTATGTGAGTTTTGACCTTAATGCTACTTGTGTGGTAAATCACATTTATTTATTTGCATATGTTAAATCATCCTTGCATTCCTGGAATGAAGCCAAGTTGGTCATGATGTACAATCTTCTTAATACATTGTTGAATATCATTTGCTAATATTTTATTAAGGAACTTTTCTGCATCTAGTTTCATCAGGGATATGGGTCTGTAGGATATTTTTTTTCCTTGATGTTACCCTCATCTGGTTTTGGTATGAGGGTGATACTTTGGGAGATATCAGGTTGTTGTGAAATTTTCATGGATTTCCAAATGAGTTTATAGTAGTTTCTTGCTAGATCTCTGGTGGTGATTAACGTGTTTTGTTACAGTGTAAATGATGTCAAGAGTTTGAGGATACCACTTTTCCTGTGGGTCTCAAAAAGAGTAGGGTCTTTTTCGTGGATCTGGAACTTATGCTGTTTTTAGTATGCCATGTGGGGAACCCCTTCTGTGATTGCTCTTCTTCGATTAACAAGTGTATATTCTAAAGGGGTATGGGAGTGATCTAGATTGAGACCCCTTATAGGAATGGTGCTCAAAGTCTTTGTGTTAATTCTCTCTGTTTTTACTATATTTGTGCATGTCCATGAATGGGACCTAATGGCCACACCTACCTGTTCCTAGTTGGGACCTTGTCATTATTTTCGGGTTTTTGTTTCTTCTTTTCTTTGTATTAAAGTATGAATGAAGTTTGAGTGTGGTTTATTTGTCTTTTGGCTGGGTTTAGTTCAGCAGCTCACTATATCCTGTGAATTGTAATTACAATTATCTTATATTAGACAAAGGTGCCAAAAACATGTATTGTAGAAAAGATGGCCTCTTCAACAAATGGTGCTGTGAAAACTGGAAATCCGTATGTGACAAAATGATATTAAACCCCTATCTCTTACCATGAACAAAACTAAACTCAAAAGCCAAGTATTTCTAAAAGATGATAAAAATGCAGTTCATTAAGAGAAAAGAAAATGTGATAGGTAGGTAAAAGAAAGTTCAGAATGTTCAAAATGTGAACATAGAGAAAGCAGAAGAGATGCAGTGAGTGATGGCTACAAGGAAGGAGGAGGGAAAAAAAAGTAGAGCCAAGTAGTAAGAGGAATGGGACAGAAAGAGAGAACAAGAGAATTTGTTAGATGAAGAAGTAAGAAAAGAAACAAGAGAAACCAGCAATCTAAACAAATAAAAGACTCTCTCAAAAGACAACATAGAAATAACAATAATAAAATGCTAAAAATGAGAAAAAAGAAATGTGTGTAATATGTAACATATTATTTTATATATTATTTTTATATAGGAATATATAATATATAAATATATGAAGCAATATACATATATAAAGGATCAGCACAGCAAGAACAGGTAAATAAATAAATAAATCAGGAAAAGATTCTTAATGAGAAATGAAAGAATTGTCTTCACTGTGGTGGTCAAAACTGTAGATGAGGATGGATGGTCTTTGCCTGTGCCAGAATGTTCTTCGTTCTCTTTTTTTCCTTGGGTTATGGAGAGACAGAGGGAGAGAACTCATCTAGAGGTTGTCAACCCCTTTCGCTTTTGGTGCTGCTCACTAAGCTGCCCCCCAGAGTGACCTTAGATGGAAGCAGGTTCCAATAGCTCTCAGCTTCCCTTCCATCACCCATGTAAGGAGGGATGGATGGAGTGGGAGGTTGCGTTGACTGGAGTTCTATTGTGGGGGGACCAGGTAGGTGCACTCCTAGGGCAGGGCTGCAGCAGAGCTCTAGGAGGGGAATTTCTAAGGCTGGGGCTTAGATTTTATCAGGCCTCAGGAGCTTTGCTGGGTGCTACCAGCTCTGGAGAGATTAGATCTGCACATCCTCAGGGCTGACAGATGCCTATCTCTGCTGGGATTCTGGGTTTCAGGAAACTCCCTGTAATTCTACTTGCAGAGCGGAGGAGCCAATCCTCCCAGGTCACACAAACTCTACTGCCCGGAGATTATGGCCCTCCCAGGCTTAGTCACTGAGTGTATTCACACCTGCCTATTCAGTTTCCAGCCCTCTGCAGCTGGTCACATGAGCTGCCAGACTCAAAGGGATCCAGTTGCATTCCCCTTTATTTTTCCTGACTTGAATCCCCTTGTGTACAATCTTGTCTGTGCCTGTTTTGCTCCTGTTCTGCTAGGTACACCCTAGGCCACATACATGGTAGACACTTGCCAGGACAGTGTGGCAGTGTTTGCTGTGACCTCCACACTCCTCAGCAGCAGCTGCAGTGTGGCCTCCTGAAGATGGCTCCACCTTGGCTCTTAGTGGCCAGCTGGGAAACACGGAGTGCTTTTCAGGCCTCAGTTTGCTGTGCAGCCTCTGGATCAGCTAAATTCAGGTTTCTTTTCTGTTCTACCAGCTTTCTATGCCAAATTTGTCTGTTGTGTTTCTCTCTGTATTTGCGTTATTTCTTTTCTCTGCTGTGAACTGGTACCACTGCTTCTGCAGCAACTGGCTTGGCGCCAATGTACTCTTTCTTCTTTGTTCAATACATTTGAATTTTTGAGTCTCCAAGACACTCTGATCATTCAATATTGAATTTCAGTGAATTTCCTCTTTCACCCACCCAAGAAGCAGCACTTCCCTGCTTGAATCCTGAGTTACTGAGCAACAGAAAATGTAGCCTTTCTCTACTCCGCCATCTTGAATCTCCTGAAGCCTAATTTCCCTTTCCTTTTTTTTAAAACTTAGGATAATGTTTTTGACATTTATCCATGTCATTGTGTGTATCAGTATTTCTTCATTTCTTTTTATTGCTGAGTAGTATTCATTGTACAGATGTAATACAGTTTGATTATCTATCCATCCACCAATTGAAGGAGTATTTGACAATTCTTTTTTGTTTTTTTGCACCCAGGGGTGTTTTACCACTGAGCTACATCTATAGTCCTTTTTTTTTTTAATTTTTAAATTTTGAAATGATCAGGCTAAATTGCCCATGCTGACCTCCAACATGAAATCTTCCTGTCTTAGCCTCCTGAGTTGCTGGGATTGCGGGCATGTGCCACATGCCTGGCTCAGTATTTGGCAATTCTGAATATTCACAAATCAGTTTTGGTATTATTGGTTTTTTTGTTTATCTTGGATAAACATGTGGGAATAGGGTTTGGGTTTCATGCATGTTTAACTTTATAGAAAGCTTCCAAGTGATTTTCTAAAGTGTCTGCATCATCTTGTATTCCCACCAGCAAGCATGAAAGATCCAGTTACTCCACAGTGTTGGAGGCTTTTTGAGAATAGAAATGTCTACCATCTTATTTCTAGTTGTTTTTAGAGTTCCAATGTTAGTTTATACAGCTTCTCTAGTTCGGAGTAAATGAACTGACATGTTTCATAGTGGTGGTTATGGGGAGAGGATGAGGGACATGAAAATATCGTCCTGGTCCCAATTCTGTTTTCCAAGGATGCCCACATGTCCTTGAAGAGGACTGGAAGCCAAGGACTCCAGAGATGACCAGCAAAATGATAAACTATGGCTCAGACTGGAAGTGACAGAGATGAGATCTTGATGAGGAATATCAAAGCCAAGTAAATGGATGGCTCAAGAGGGCAAGTGACTTTTCCCAATGTGCAGAGGAACAGACAAAGAGTGTTGGATATTGCAGTCACATTGCAGCATCAAATGGGCAGAGCTCATGGGGGAATTGCAAGAGGCAATCCAGAACTGGGGACAGACTTGTGGGAAATGGTTATGAAGGTGACATTAATGACTTATACAACAACAAGCCATGTGATTAAGCCAAATTTATTTAAAACTCCATTCCTAAAATGATACTAACCCCAGTTGAATGAACAAATAAATGATTGCACAAATTTTAGTTATCAGTTGCATTTTTTTTTTATGATAGGAATTTTTTTATTTGTTCTTTTTAGGTATACATGACAGTGGAGTGTATTTTTTTTTTTAAATTTTTTATTGTTGGCTGTTCAAAACATTACATAGTTCTTGATATATCATATTTCACACTTTGATTCAAGTGGGTTATGAGCTCCCATTTTTACCCCATATACAGATTGCAGAATCACATCAGTTACACATCCATTGATTTACATATTGCCATACTAGTGTCTGTTGTGTTCTGCTGCCTTTCCTATCCTCTACTATCCCCCCTCCCCTCCCCTCTTCTCTCTCTGCCCCCTCTACTGACATTCATTTGTCCCCCTTGTCAGTTGCATTTTTATATAGCCCCCATCAAATTATTGCATTAGTGACTTGAATAATTCTTTAATAATGTGAATATGATCTTGTCACTACCAGGATATTCTCCATAGTTTAATTGATGACATTGATTTTAGTGTTGAGTGCATGCTAATTTGAATACATGAAATAGATGAAGTAATTTAGTATTTTAATGTAGTGACTCTCAACACTAGCTGCATATTTTAATCACCTGGAAAGATTTTAGCAAGTAATAATGCCTGTATTTCATTCCTAGAAATTCTGATTGGTTGTTAGAGTCTGTAAACAAGTCAAAATAACACCTGGCATTTTGCCAGGGGAATGTTAGAGTTCGTAAACAAGTCTGGATGGTGCCTGGCAAAACGCCAGAGGGAGTGGTTTGAGAAGTAACAAAAGCGAGCCATTAAGTGTGGAGATTCCTTATTGGTTGACTGATGTATCTAGTTTATGCTAATTAGATAAGCTGTGTGGAATGTATAAATACTGCTCCTGTCCTACAATAAACGGCTTCCACTCCTGCTGTATCAACGTGCACAAGTTGTTCGTCACCCCCCGGTTATTTTGCTGCAGCTGGACTGCGGCAATTGGTCAAGGGTGGGGACAGGACATTTGGATTCTTAAAACTTTTCCCAGGTTATTTGATGTGCAGCCAGGTTGAGGATTACTTTTTGAATTTAACTTTTGTTATGGTAAAAATATAATACATATAACATAAAGTTTACCACTTTAACCACTTTTTGAGTTTGGAGTTCATTAAGTACCCTCACATTGTTTTGCAACTGTAACCTCTATCCATCTTCACTTTCTCAAACTGAAGTTCTGTATCCATTAAACAATAACTGGCTATCATTACTCACCCGAGCTTCAGGTAACCATGACTCCACGTTCTGTCTCTGGGAATTTAATAAGTTTAAGTATATAAGGGGAATCCAACATTTGCCCTTTTATTATTTCACTTAGCATAATGTTTTCAAGGTTTATTCATGTTGTCACATACGTCAGAATTTTCCTTCTTTTTAAGGCTAAATAATATTGTAGTGTATGTCTGTGCCACATTTTGCTTATCCATTCATTCACTGATACATATTTTGTGTTTTCTACTTTATGTTTAGTGTCAATAATGCTGCTATGAATACTGGCATATAATTATTTGTTCAAGCCTCTCCTTTGAGTTCTTTAGGGTACATACCCCAAGGTGGAATTGCTCAATATGGTAATTCTGTTTAGTTTTTTGAGGAACTACTGTATTTTTCCAGAGAGCCTGTCCATTTTACATTCCCATCAACAGTACACAAGGGTTTCAAATTTATGTCTTTGTCAATATTTGTTTTATTTTTAAATAGAAGTCAACCAAATGGGTATGTGGTGACATTTCATTGTGATTTTGATTTGCGTTTCCTCAGTGATTGGTAATGTTCAGCATTATTTCATGGCCTTTTGGGCTATCTATAGATCTTCTTAGGAGACATCTCTATTCTAATTATTTGTGCATTTATTGATTGTGTTGTTGAGTTTTGTCATTAATGAGAATAACTTTTGTTGTTTCTTTAAAACTGTAATTCTCAGTCTTTTTTTCCTTTTACAGCAAAAATAGGATGTGTTCTCATGTTATTTCATTATGAAACTTCTCATGAGCTGACTTGTTTCATGATTAACTGTCATTTGAATAACTGGAGAACAAGGAAAAGCCGTGTTATGGATTCGCACCTGATAAATCCTCAGTTCCTGGAAGGTAGACAGTATGTCAATTCAAGGAAAGGAGTTAGGGATGCATGGATATTACAGAAAAGTACTTGGGTATTTTAGGTGTCTATTCCTGTACAACAAACTACCCTAAATTTAGTGGTTTGAAACAACCGCCATTTACTTTACCATGATTCTGTGGTTGGCACACAATTTCTTTTGCAGACCTTCCCTGGGCACACTCAGCTGGCAGCTGGGCTCGATGAGAAGGTCTAAGGTGGCTCCCTTCCACCCATGTGGGGTACATTTCTAAGACTGGCACCACTCTCTGTCCACATGGTCATTCTTTATTCAGTTCCAGATTTTTTTACCCACTGACTTCCAAGTGAGTAAAAGTGGAAGCTGTATATTCTCAAATCTCAAATAAAAATCAAGGTCAAAGTAAGTCACAGGTCAGCCCAGTTTCATGTTCAAGAGAAATGGACACCACCTCTGGATGAAAGGAAGGGAAAATCACATTTTGGGGAGGAGGTCAGGGATAGTTGCTGTCATCTGGAACACAATCTTCCACGCCAGGTGGTTCTGCTGTCCCCCAAGGAACATGACCATTCTGCTGTGAGGGTCACCAGTGTGACAGCTCAACCACTCCAATGTTCTCTTATATTTTTCTCCCTCCTCCACATCAGCTGCTCTGATTGTGTCTGTTCTTTATAGTCAACAAGAATAAGACCCATACAAGGAGGAAATTGTGCCAGGAATGAAAGCGACAGATTCAAAAACTGTGTTATGCAGGCTCTGGGGATAGAAATAGCCTCTAAGCCTGTTGAGGTGGCTGTCTATATCTAATTTATAAGTATATTTTTCATGGAAGAAGATAGGTAGATAGCTCCTGACCAAAAATTGGTAAAGCATTCATTTGGGGTTGTTTTTAATGATTCACTTACAGCCTTTCACTGGGAGACCTTGTGGACCACAAAACACATTTACGAGACAGCTGCCTGGCTCAGGTGCAGATTGGCTGCACAAAGCAAGCTCATCTTGCAACATTTGCACCCTTATAAGAGGCAGATCGGTGTGGGGCAGCACAAAGAACCCATGACTAGATCTGTCTTCATGCCAAGATGTGGTATAACCTTGGCTAGGTCAGCTAAGGGATCCTGAGCTTCAGTGTCTTTGTAAATTTGCAATTCATCTGTGAAAACCAAATAAAACAGCTGGGGGCTGCATTATCTGCTAGCACAAGAATAGCAACCAGCAATCCAAAGCAAGAAAACTGAACATAAAGGTCTTATTGACATATCACTGTATGCTGAGCTCCTGGTAGTGGCCTATTACATATAAAAGCAGTTTCCACGTGGGCTTCCTGTTTGTACTTGGCTTCTGCTCACGTTGATTTAGCCATGGCTGCAATTGCCCCTGTGGTTTCTCAAATAAGTCAAATTTGGTGCCACTGGAAATGCATAATTAAAATCAAAAGGAAATGGAAGGATACAATTCAACTTATAAATTTTATCTTACATTTCACAAGCACATTGTATTCTTCTTTACCTTGTATGTGTGTCCACCTTCTCAATTAGAAGGGTGGTATTGAGGGCAGAAACTGGGCCTATTTGGTTTCGGTTTGGATCTTCTGTCTCTGTACCAGCCTCTGATTAAAATTTGGTGACAATGAAGATCAGTAACTTGCTGCCGGATATGGTGGCATATACCTGTAATCCCAGAGGCTGAGGAGGCTGAGACAGGAGGATTTTGAGTTCAAAGGCAGCCTTAGCAAAAGAGAGGTGCTAAGCAACTCAGTGAGACCCTGTCTCTAAATAAAATGCAAAATAGAGCTGGGAATGTGGCTCAGTGGTCGAGTGCCCCTGAGTTCAAACCCTGGTACCAAAAAAAAAAAAAAAAAAAA
>NW_026000240.1:20581565-20610830 GCF_001458135.2 Marmota marmota marmota | reverse complement strand
AAAAAAAAAAAAAAAAAAAGAGAGAGAGAGAGAGAGAGAGATCAGTAACTTGGTGAATGGAATGCAGCACACTTCTCCCAAACTGTACCTGAGCAAGTCATGTTTTATTATAAGTTGAATTGTGCACTCCCCCAACATAATTCTTATGTTGAAGTCCTAACCACAAGTTCTTCAGAAGGTGACCTTATTGGGAGACAGAATATTTGTAGAGGTAAACCATTAAAATGAGGTTGGTAGGGGAACCCTAATCCAATATGACTGCTGTCCTCACACACACAAATGGACACAGACTCATACAGGGATAGAAATGTGTACTATCCAGAGAGGGAGGCCTGAAGCACATCCATGCTGTCAGCCATGGAACCGACCATGCCCACACCTTGATTTTGTGCTTCCTGCCTCTGGAGCTATGATACAATAAACATCTATGCTGTAGCTCCCCTGCCTATAGTACCCTGGGCCAGCAGACCTAGGAAACTAAATACAACATGTGTTAGGAAAATCGATGGGGTTCTACCCAGTATCATTTGTTACACAGCACATTGTTTACCGTCAGGGAACTTGAGGACAATCACAACAATAATGACAAATAGGGGCAGCTTCGTGGTCCTTGTGTGCAGTCTGGATGCAGCCCTTCTCTTTGATGGTCTTTTTGATAGCATCTGAAAGAACAGTAAAGATAGCTCTAAACTCACATGTTGCTCATCTAAGAGAGAAGCTGAGACCCAGTTATGATTCCCATTGCTAATTTGGTTTTGCATTTCTTCCTTGAAGAATCCTTTAAAAGCACAGGGACAAGTTCTTGGCAAATGGATGAAATGCTTTTCTTAGGTAAGTGCAAGCAGGATCTGATGAGCTGGTATCAGTGTGGGTAATTTGCATCTATGTGATCTGCTCCATAACGAGGTGGATAAATACATTATGTACATAACTACAAAGGCGTAGTTAACCAGGCTTTGGAAGAATAAATGGACACATTGGAACATCATCATGATCCCATATTCCTGAAAACTGAACCACAACAGTGGGGCTCCAGTTGTACATTTTGGATGGATCTTAATGCTTTTTCATTTTCTTTTGAGATTCCAGCAATATCTCTTTCCACACCTTTTTACAGTGAATACCTATTAAATGCCATGAAAATTTATGCTTGTGTTGGGTAAGAGCATGTTGAAAGAGATGAGTATACATGAGAACTCCTGAGGCTAATTTCATTATCAAATTCAAGGTCTAATTACTAGTCTACTTATGTTTAAAGGCATGGATAGTATATTTTTTTCCTGCATAATTTTAAGTGGCACTTTACCCACTAGTTTTAAAGGAGAGAAAATTGTGAGAAATTTAAATCTTGTTGAATCCCAAAGCAAATGGTACAAATTCTTCTTGCTTGGGATTGCGCAATCAGCGGGCTTTAGGAAGGAAAGACATATTGCTATAGTTTTTCTAATAAGTTCATAAATAGGAATGTGTGTGTGCCCACACTTTGATTTTGTGTGTGTGTGTATTTGCATTTTATGCTTTGGGATGATGGGAGAATTCACTTGATTATGATTCTATCATCTGTCCTAATTTTCTTTTAAGAAATGAGGGGAAAGGGATGAATAGCCTGCAGTATCAGAAAGGAAAGAAACTTTTTTTTAAAAAAGATCTTTATTTTGGTATCAGGGATTGAACTCAGGAGCACTCAACCACTGAGCCACATCCCCAGCCAAATTTTGTATTTTATTTAGAGACTGAGTCTCACTGAGTTCCTTAGCACCTCACCATTTTGGAGGCTGCCTTTGAACTCACAATCCTCCTGTCTCAGTCTCCCCAGTCGCTGGAATTACAGACGTGTGCCACCTCATCCAGCTTTTTTATTTATTTTTATGTGGTGCTGAGGATTGAACCCAGTGCCTCACATGTGCAAGGCAAGCGCTCTACCACTGAGCCACAACCCCAGCCGGAAAGAAACACTCTGCTTATTAAAAATGCAGACAATAGGTATGGGTTAGAACTGTGTTCACTTAGAACGTTTACACTCTGTTCTGTTTTTATTTAGGAAAGGCTAAAACAATGAAATCAATCTTTCAGTCTTTCTATAGCTTCTTGGGGGTGAACTAGTTTAGAAATAGCAGTCTTTGGAAACTATGAGTAATTGTGAGTTGTAGTCATTAGATTTTATAGAAAGATGTTGTAAGGCAGATCGTGAAGGCTATGAAAAACGCTATAAGCTTGTAGGGAGAAAGTTTTGGTCACACTGGATTTCTTTATACATCTTTAAGTCAATTAAGAAACTGTAGATTTGCTGTCAGAGAAAAAGTTTTTGTGTTTAATTTTAAATGTTAAAAAGAAGCCCACAATGTAAATCAAGTCAATAGTAGAGATTAATCATTTCTTTCCACATCTTTTATTGGTGCATTATAGTTTCACATAATGATGGGATTTTTTGTTACATGTTCGTACATGCACACAATATAACAATAGAAAATGATTATGATCACCCCAAGACCGGCCCCCTCCCTCCCCACCTTCCATCCCCTGGTCTCTTTGCTCTGTTGTTTTCTTTTTGGTTTTCATGAGATCCATCCCTGTTTCTTTTCCTTTTTCCTCTCCAGCTTCCAGATCTGAGAGAAAACATACAACCCTTGACCTTCTAAGTTTGGCCAAACATAATGGTCTCTAATTCCGACCATTTCCCTCCAAATGACATAATTTCATTTTTCTTTATGGCTGAATAAAACTCCATTGTGTATATATACCCCATTTTCTTTATCTATTCATCCATTGATAGAGATTAATCTTGTATGAGATAACAGAAGCATCTTTAAAAATTTCTATTTGATTCCGCCATTGCTAAGACGAAAACCAAACGTAAACATCAGTAGATTCTGTCCAGATCTAGTGGGCTTTGGCACGAACAGACCTGTCATTTGCTGGTTGCCTAGTTTGGAGAGGAAATTTAACTTTTCTGGTCTTCAATTTACTCAGCTGCATGGGGGATGGGGAGACAATACTGTCCTACTCCCACCAAGTGACACACTGAAAAAGCATCTGGTCCATACAAGCTGATCAAAGTTGGCTTTGGGAACTTGATGCTCTGGGCTTCCTGTTCATAGTGTAAAGCACTTCAGAAGCTGCTCTTGCAAGGAAGTGACATTTAAACCAGAAAATAACCCTTTTCTCAATCTACTTCCGGGGAGATTGTTCAGAGAGCGGTGCTTCTCACATGGAGCATTTGAATGTGGGGTTTCCTTGAGAAAAATATTTCAAGAGAGGGAGGAAAAATGGTGATTCTCTTTTAGTCCCACTGAATGCCCATTAAAGTTGAACCTCTTTGATTTTGATTCTATACTATGTGTGACTTTCCTATCCTCAACACAATAAATATTGGGGAGTAGAAGCTTACTTTGTGAAACCCTATGGTAGCATGGCTGTTTCAATCTCGGAGAAGAATGTTTATTTTCAGGATGACAAATAGATCTAATGCAAGAGATAAAGGGCATGTCTCTAACGGAAAATTGTCAGTTGATGGCAGAATTTTCCACTTATACAGCTTAACTTATTTCCATCATTCACATTAGTGTTGTTTTTGAAAAAGCAAAGCATGATAAAAATCTTAGGAGGCAATTTTTAGATACAATATAAGTCTAGCAGATTGAATTATATGCAATATGTTAATGCATATGAATAATTATATATTGATATATATGATTATATAAATAAATAAATTTTTTTCTAAAGTGAAAATTTTTGGTTATTTGAAGAGAGATGCTCTCTTCCTCTGACTCTCTCCTTCCTTTGTCTTTTCCCATAATGGAATTTCTACAAATTTAATCAAGTTGCCTGCATTTCCTGATCAGAAATTAACATAGAAGGTAAATGTACGGATGTGTATCTTCCTGAGTCACTCAGTAACCTTAATTTGACTGCATTTATCCCTCCTGGGAGTCCACCGAAAGGGTGCACTTCATGGGGGAAGAGTTTGGAGTTTATAGACCTGGGGTTTATTGGGAAGGAACTGAAGGCTGGTGTGCATTAGAAAGCTTGCTGTGTTTGGATCAGGCAGAACATTAAGACAAGCTGACCCCTCACTTACCTCCCATCAATGCTTGCTTATTTACCAAGAAATTTGAAGAGGAAAGAACAACTTTTGGATTTTTTCCCCTCAATCTAATAGTGGGTTGGTTCAAATAATACTTTTAAAAACATGTTTACATAAATCCAAGGATGTGCAGTATCTAATCTTGTAAAGAAATAAATCCCAGGCATTCTCTTTGATTAGGGTAGCTGAAAGACTATTCATGAAGATAAAGTCAACCCTCTAGAGCAGAGAACAGGCAAGGAGCACCGTGGTTTGGAGTGACTTGAATAAGGGCAGGAAGTCTTCCAGTGAGAGCTGAGACTCAAACCTGGCTGGCCCTGTGTCTTCAGGACTCTTTCCTCTGGTGCCTCCTAAAGCAGTAACTTGAGGTTTGTGGCAGCCAGTCAGTTTCTTTTAATGGGGAAAATCATGTCACTTGGGGAGAGAATGGAAAATTTGGTGTGTCCTTGGTCAAAGGTCTTGTCCCGGAGTTAAGAGAAGCTCAACAGGTACATGGCTCCAATCTTCTCAAAAAATCTTACCTGACTCAGTTGCCATTCATCTTCTACCTTGTATGTCCCAGTGACACACCTAGTGTGC
This sequence comes from Marmota marmota marmota, assembly GCF_001458135.2. NCBI lineage: Eukaryota > Metazoa > Chordata > Mammalia > Rodentia > Sciuridae > Marmota > Marmota marmota. The sequence continues at coordinate 20,606,167 of NW_026000240.1, read as the reverse complement.
TCTAGTTCTGTGCAGGTCCTTCAGATTCAAAGGCAAATGGGACCTTGCTGAGGACCTCAAAGGGCTTACAATCCAGCCTCAGTGCCTAACTCTCCTTTATTCCCTATCCATGTGGAGCAGATACAAATACTTCCTAAACAAATAACATTAGCTATATGAAAAATTTCACATACAGATGAAAGTAGCCCATGTAAATGATTTAAAAATCCATGTGCTTACATTGGAGCACTGGTCACGTAAGGTTTTTTCCCCTGGTGAATTGGACACCTGTGTTGGGGAGATATTTCTCATGGACTCATTTGAATATTATAAAAGATTGATTCTTAAAATTAGAGAGGGAAACTCCAAACATTATAAGGACATATAGTTTTCATTTGTGGTAGGAGTATATAGTTTGGGAAAAAAAGTGTTTTATTTTATTGCTTTAATTAATTTTTGTAATTAATTTCTAATATTACTATGGGATGTGAAAAGTTTCGCTTATCCCTAAGAGTCATAAAGAAGAAACAGGTGCTTAGAGAAGGATTTTGGAATAAGCCATTATTTTGGAATAAGCTATTTCATGGTTCAGATCTTTGCTCTGTTTTTTTGGTTCCTGTCATCCAGGTCAAGTCTTCTAATCTCACTTAACTCCAGTTTCTTCATCTGCAAAGCAAAGATAACGGTAACAAAAGTGGAGTTTGGGACCAAGTAAAACAGAACATCATGTCCATGGAGAACCTAACAGATATTGGAAAAGGTGAAATCACTGGTGTTCTTAACTTCTGTAGTAAGACATCTTAAGGGTTAATACACCTCCTCATCCTTCTAAGGATTAAAATTCCACGTAAATCCTTCACTTCTCTCGGAGTGATTTTTACATTGCCTTGGGTATTAATGTGAGTATTTAAACTATGATACAATCTTCGTATTTGTTCCATAAGGAAGAACTGAAAGAAACTGGCACAATTGTGGTAAAAATGTAAAATCCTATTATGGATTAAAAAGTGAGTTGAGAGATTAATAAGGCAAGGAGGAGAAAAAGTCAAGTCACAGCATGAAAAGAAATTAATTGTACAACATCCTTGCCTTCTACACTGAGACTTGAAATGTTCATATTTTCAAAGAACTCTGACAACCTGGGCTGACTGGCATGCCTGTTAATGTACCAGATGATAAATTATTTAGTCAGGGCAAAGATGGGAAAGGACCTTTAAAGATTTTCAGAACATACTACATAGATTAGATAATTGTGCAACAAACAGTGAACTGAGCAAAATAACAGCAGGTGAAATTCAACATAGGCAAGCGTGAGCAGGGCTCCCCGAAGACTCCGAAGGAAATGACTTATACACATTGCAGCTCCTAATGGATCCTCAAATCTCCCGAGGACATGAACTAAGAGGGATTGTGGGTCAGTGAAACAGCAGCTTCCATGCAGAGGGATCCTTTCCTTGTTTCAAGCATTATCTTGATTCTTAAAAATATGATGTTTATATTCAACATAGAAAATGGCAAAGAAAAATTGGAAAATAGCAATGGGATGGGTGTGGGGTGAGAAAGGACACAAACACAATTTGTTGATTCTCTAGTGTGTTGCAGCACGGGTTACCATAGTGAATGGATTACTCATCCCAGTGTTTGCCATTCCTTGTATCCAAGCCCTTGACTCTGTAGCTCTACAGCTTCTCCTAGTTGAGGTAGGTACAGAGTCAAGCTCACTGACTTGCTAAGCACCTTGCTTCCCCTCATTGAACGCTGTCAGATGTGGTCTGAGCAGATGCTTGGAATGTGCTTGTGCAGTTGGGCATGTTCTCTGGTGTCCCATCATTGTAATGAGAGTATGTCTCAGCTAGCCCCGGTCTAAGGAAGACAAACGCTCCTTATAAACTACTGAGATTTTTTGTAGTTTTGATGGTTACTATTTTATGTCAACATCACAGGGCCACAAGGACCCCAGATATTTGGTCAATCATTATTTTGGGTATGTCTGTGAGGGTGTTTTTGGATGAGATGAATCTTTTCCTCAATATACTGAATAAAGAAGATTGTCTTTGCTAGAGCAGGTGGGCCTTATCCAATCAGTTAAAGGCTTGAATACAGCAAAATGCTTATCCCTCTACTAGTAAGAAGAAACTCCTCCTGCCTGACCATGTGAGCATGATATTGGTCTTTAAAGGCCTTTGGTGTTGAATTGAAACATCGACATGTGTGGGTCTTGAGCTTGCTTCCTTTAGAACAGGAACTTGACCTTCATCTCTCCTGGGGCTTCAGCTTGCTGAATGCAGATCCTGGGGCTTCTCAGCCTCCATAATTGTGTGAGCAAATCATTTGTAATCTGTCTCTGTTTCTCTGGAGAACCTAATACAGTAATTTTTTAAAAACATGGTAGTTGTTTGAGTTGACAGAGTTACAATATTTGTATGTTGTTTCTCACTTAATTCTCACAATTATTCCCCCGTTGAATGTTTCCCCTCCTCTGCAGACATGGGATAAGATTCCAAGTGGTTTAAAATGGTGTCGCAGTGGAGCTTTAATGTGCATTGCTGTCTTTTGGATGGAGGTTGAATCATTTTTCATTTATTTAAGAATCATTTTTATTTCTTCCTCTGGGATCTGTCTGTTCAAAAACTTTGCCCATTTATTTAATTGGATTTTTTTTTCTTTCCAACACAAAGGCAACTTTCTTGTGTCTTCCTTTTGTTACTGTAAAGGAAATAAGTCCTTTTTTTTTCTGTGTAGGAATTGTAATTTTTTTTAACCTGTTCACTTAACCGTTATCACGATTTTATCTGAAACACTGCAGTAGCATACCACCAACCTACTAAACCTCAATCTAAATAGAATTAACTAGATAAATTTTCATAAAGCATAATTAATAGTAAATTGAAAAGTGACATGGAATTTATGAAACTCCTTATTTCACAAATGTGGACATCATGGCTCAAAGATCTTCAATATCCTATTCAGTCATATAGGTAGTGACAGACAGTGGGCAGGCATTGCTGGTTTCTACCCTACAGTCATTCTACCTTATCAAAATGGCCAATCTTAATTTTTTAGTTAAGATGTAACAGTTGGACTGGGATTGTGGCTCAGCGGTAGAGCACTTGCCTAGAACGGGTGGGACCGGGGTTCGATTCTCACCACCACATAAACATAAAGGCATTGTGTTGTGTCCATCTACAAAAAAAATTCTCTCTCTCTCTCTCTCTCTCTCTCTCTCTCTCTTTCTCTCTCTAAAAAAAAATGTAACAGTTAAATTACTCAGATACCTAGAGATCACCTGGCCTAATGCTGACTGGTCTCAGCCATGCAAGACCATGTTAAGGAAGGGCTGAGTTAGTATTTTTTTTTTTTCCTGCTGTGATCAAAGAACAACGGATAAATGGAAAAGTTTATTTTGTGCTGTTTCAGAGATTCAGTCCATGGTGGGCCAATTCCATTACTCTGGGCTTGAGGTGAGCCAAAAAATCATGGTGGAAGGGTGTGGCAGAGGACATCTGCTCAGTTCATGAGAGCCAGGAAGCATACTGAGGGAAGAGCCAGGGACAAGAAATAGTTCAAGGCTATACCCACAGTGACCTACTTTCTTAAGCCATACTCCACTTGCTTACAGTTACCACCCAGTGGTCCATTCAGTTTTTTAATCTATCAGATGGATTAATCAACTGATGAGGTATAGCCCCTATGATCTAACCCTTGCCTAAAAGCCCCATGCAAGTCTTGCTGTATTGGGGACCATGCTTTCAAAACATGAACTTATTGGGGGACATCAAAAGTCCAAAATAGAACAAGAACTTCTTGTCTTATGAAAGCAGACAAGGGGGATAGCCAGCTTCTTTTCTTCAGTCAAGCATTCCTTATTAGGACTTGATGTCTTGAATGGAGGCAGCTACCTACTCATCATGAGGAACGTGGCCAGAAGGCACAATTAGGTTGGCAGAGAAGAAAGGTGAAAATTATTGGGGTTCTTGGTAATGTTGAGCTGCTGAATTAACACATTCTGGAAACTTCCTACCTTGGATTTCTAATTCTATGAGATAATAATTCTTCCTATCATTGAAGCTAGTTGGATCAGATTTTCTGATACTTGCAGTGTAAAGCTTTCTAAAATATACAACCCAGGGTTTCGATCTCCCACTTCATTCCCAGTGTAGTTTTAAATACGCTGTGTTCTCTGCACATGGATATCAGGTATGAAAAGCTTATCATTTTAATGGAAAAATATATCGAAAAACATTTTTTTTCCAGGATAAAAGCAATATCAAGTCTAGAAATACATAATTAAAAAGTAAACTGAAATGAAATGCAAAGCTTTTTACTGTGGTCTCCCTCGCGGCAGACTGAGCCACTATTCTTTATGTATTTAGTTTTCAAATATGTGCAAAAGTCTTGCCTATTTTGTAGAGGTACTTGTGATTTTGAAGTCAACCATAATTCTGACATTTTCATTTGGGTTCTCATTGTAAAAGAGCACACCTGTAAATTTTTCTTCATCCCCTCACCTCTTTTCAACAGGGTGTATGCTATAAAGTAAGAACATTCTGTGTAGCATTTGAGGTCCTCCAAATACAGATTCCACTTACCACTCACACCCCATTTTTCACTACAGAGTTTTTTTTTTTTTTGGTACTGGGGATTGAACCCAGAGGATGTTTAACTACAGAGCCACATCAGCATCCCTTTTAAAAAATATTTTATTTAGGGGCTGGGGATGTGGCTCAAGTGGTAGTGCACTCGCCTGGCATGTGTGGGGCACTGGGTTTGATCCTCAGCACCATTATAAAAATAAAATAAAGATATTGTGTCCACCTAAGACTAAAAAATAAATATTAAAAAATATTTTATTTAGAGACAGGATCTTACTGAGTTGCTGAGAGTCTTGCTAAATTGCTGAGGATGCTTTGAACTCACAGTCCCCTTGCTTCAGCCTCCTGAGCCGTTGGGATTCCAGGTGCATGCCACTGTGCCTGGCTTCACTACAGCTCTTGATTCACACTTTGTGCCAGCAAGACTGAGCTACTGTCTCCACTGTCCCAAGACCCCATTCCCTACCTTTGCCGGTGTACTGTCTCTTCTTGTTACCCCCTTCTCTTTGCAGGGCATAATTTCTTGTCTGTGCCTGAAGTTCAAATCCCTGCCCGGTTCTCTCCAAGGTCATCTCCCGCTGAAATCTTCTGAAATACCCCCTTTCCCTCCTCTGAACCACCTGGTAGTATTGCTCCTTATTCTGAACTCCTGTGGCATTTTATCTTTAATAAATGGATGTCTTGTAGTTATCTTTATTTTTGTAAATGTATTCTTCTTCTGGCTACTTTCCTTTGCTCTTAAAATACCTCTAAATTTTCAAGTATCACTTTTAAAATGGAAATATCCCAAATCTTGAATTTTCTAACTAGACTTTAAGCTCCTTGAGGGAATATTCATGTTTGTTTCATTTTTATAACTTTTGAGTAGTTCTATCACTTACAGTGAGCTTTGCCCATCAGGCATAGCAAACAGTTGTAGAATAAATAAATATGATGGCTGTATTGCCACACCTCTCCTCAAACACTGTATTTCCAGCTTGTTTGTATGTACCTGTATCAAGTCAACTAGCTACCAATAAATCTCAAGTATGGTCCTTTTAAGGTGAAAAACAAGGACTCAGTCACTCCCCATGATTTCCCAAACAGGCAAAGATCTCAGTAGTATTAGTCAGTGTTCATTTAAGTAGCTGCAAATACCATCCTTGCTAGTCATGGTAGAATACATTTGTTGAAGTTGGATTTTTTTTCCCTAAGTCACTGTTCCATCTTTGTCCCTTTTCCCGCAGAAGATGATAGCAGAAAAACAGGACTCTTAAGAAATATGTCAATGAAGTCATTGCATTTGACTAGCTAATTTTGAAGGACAAGGTTACAACTCTTTTGTTTTGCAATGGACTCATCATGATACACTTTCAAATATACAGATTTTCATAATGACAAATAAGTTATGTTATAGATTATATTATATTTCAATTTTATTAAATTATAGATAAGGAGTTTCTCTTGGGACAAAAAAAATTTATTTCCCCTGTGAAGCAGATGCTAAGGCAGCGAGAAGTGGGAGGTTGAGGGGGGCTCTGGCAGGTGGGGAAGAGCCTTACACTAAGGTGCAGCTCCAAATGGTGTGGCCAAGCTAAGGAGACCCTTTGGTGCAAAGGTGGCCCAGAGAGGTTTGTGCTATGCAGCAATGGCTGGGCCTCAGCAATTCCATTGTGCTCATTCATCAGCACATCCTTCCAGGGAGATAGTAGCTATTGTGGCTTGAATAACAGTGATAGGTAATAAAGGTGCTGGGTGTTGTCTGCTACCTGCACTTGCTGCAAGAATTTCTCTTTTGAAGGAAAGGTGGAGCCTCTCTGTTCCGCAGCTGCCACAGGAATCAGGATGAACATATGGACTTGCACAGATGGGAACTTAAAGAAAACAAGGGCATCTATACCACACCTTCCTTCTCTCACACACAATGGATTGATTGTCTAGCCATGAAGAATAAAATACTATAATTTGTAGCAAAATGGATGGAACTGGAGGACATTATATTGGGCGAAATAAGCCAGATGCAGAAAAACAAATACCACAGTTTTGTCTCATCTGTGGAAGCAAAAAAGGTTGATCTGAGTGTAGAAGGTTGAATACTAGAGGCTGGGAAGAGTGGGGCAGAGGGAAGCAGCTCACATGATGATCAGGAAGCGGGGAGAGAGAGAGAGAGAGAGAGAGAGAGAGAGAGAGAGAGAGAGAGAGAGAGAGANNTCTATATCCTCCTGACTCAATCTACGGGTGGACCAATGGTACAGAAATTTATCGATGCCTTCACTATCTTCTAATTTATTGGAGTATAAGGATTCAAAATAATTTCTGATTATCTTCTGTATTTCTGAAGTGTCTGTTGTGATATTGCCTTTTTCGTCCCGTATGCTAGTAATTTGAGTTCTCTCTCTTCTTCTCTTCGTTAGCATGGCTAAGGGTCTGTCGATTTTATTTATTTTTTCAAAGAACCAACTTTTAGTTTTGTCAATTTTTTCAATTGTTTCTTTTGTTTCAATTTCATTAATTTCTTTTTTTGAGTGCTCAGAATGGGATTGAGCCCAGGCCTTGCACATGCTAGCTAGGTCAACACTGTACCACTTAATATATCCACAGCCTTGGTCTTTCATATTTTTAAGAGGTGGCTTCTGCCATTAATTTGGTGTTTATCACTTTCATTCACATTTTTAATTCATTCTTAATTCACATTCTTCTTCATATATAGTGTATATACGTACACTAGTTGTAAGTCATATAGCATGCAGGGTTGTATATTTTCAGTGTGTAAATAGGATTAAACTGCACATGAAGCTCCTGAGACCATCTTGATAAATGACTCATCATGTATGTCCTAGAGTTCATTCATAGTAGCCACTGTGCGACACTCTGTTGAGTGAACATTAATGATGCTACATGTTTAGGGTCCCTTCTCCCCGACAAGCAAGAGGTTATTTCTGGTGTTCACTGTGATAAGCAATGCCACCACATTTATACTTTCTCATGTTTCCTGTTCACAGGTGGGGGAATTTCTCTAAGATAGAGATCCAGGGTTGTTTCTTTTGTGAAGTTCCATCCCTGAGATAGGTTGGTGTATCAGTTCATTTTTTTTTTTATTGTTATAACAAAGTACCAGAGATGGGCTAATTTATAAAGAAAAGCCATTTGTTTTAACTCATAGCTCTGGAAGTCAAAGTTTTAGGGACATAGAATCGTGAAGTAGCTCGTGGCCATCGTATGAGAAGAGACAGGGGCCCTGAGCATCTATCCCTCTTTGCTTATAAAGCTATCAGCATGCAATCATGGTAGCTACGCCCCAAACCTCATTTAATCCTAATCGCTTCCTAAAGACTCCCCTTCTAAACACAAGAGTTTGATGGAGTTTCCACCAATACCACACGGTGAGGATTACATTCTAACACACAGAACTTACATGCCAACTATAGCAGCTGACATGGGGAAAAAAAAAAAAAAGAACCAAGAGCAACCAACTTTAGTACTGGAAGAGAACATGAGCGAAGCAAACTAAGAAAACCTACCAAACAAAGAAACCCTCCATCCAGTCTGCGTTTCTGTGATCCTGTCCTTGCTTGCTTTTCCTCTGGGCTTGTGAATCTGTCTGGGCTCCACATCCTGTGAGGCCTTCCTGAAGGACTGGGAGATATTTTTGCTCACTTTATAGGTGCCTCCTACTGATTTGATTTTTCCAGTCTAAGGAGTCGCCTCTATCCAGCAGCTGGCAAGACACTCTGATTAGCACAGGAATGTGCTCTCTCTGCAGGTGCAGGCACTTGGCCTGAGCCTGAGGAGGCCCAGGTATCACATCGCTCAAAATCAACAGCATAAGCAGTAGGGGGACGTGGATGGGGTCTTCATTCCCACGCTTTGCTGTTGGACACCTGAAATAAAGCAGCTGGAGGGGAAAGCTTCTTGCTGCTTGCTTGTTTGACAAGAGAGATTGTTTTGTAGAGAGCTGAATGCCACACTTGCCACAACCAGAGTGGACCCGGAGCATCCAGCAGGCCTGAGTGGTCTCTGCTGGCCCACATGGGGATCCCTCTCCACTCATTTACATAGAACCCAGCCCCACTGAGTGTGGGGAGGAGACAGAAATGGATAGGGAGGATGGGAAAGGGTTTTCTAGCCATGTCTATCTATGTGTATTGCAGGAGAAAACTGCATCCTCCGAATTATTCCTGAAATTCCACATTCCTGTTCCTGACATCTCTCCCACCTTCTGAAGAAAGAAACTTAGCTGCAAAGTGAAAACTCTTTCTCAGGTGATGGCCCCATATAAGTACCCATTAACCTATTATTTTAGGCCTTTAAAAAGTGTCTAGGTGGTGGTTTTTACTTGAAGAGAAGATGTTGCTAGATTTGTTTAATCCCAACATCTCTCTCAGCAAGACCCCCCCAGGACTTTGGAAGTTCACTTTATTGTTTTTAGTCTGCTAGTATTGTCTATGGTCAAAATTCCCATTTTGTAGAATCTTTTGAGGTTCAGAAAAAATGAGCAGTTACAGAGTGGGGCCTGCTTTTTGCCTTTGAAATACAGCCTATTTGTTTCTTTCCTTTGAAACTAAAGTTGTGTTTTGTTTTTTTAAATTCTGAATTTAACTACTAATCAGTAGATTTTAAAAGAGCAGAAAAAATTCGGAAGCCTAACAGGAGGATGGAAGGGTGAAGCAACTAATGGTGTAATGTCAGGAGCCAAATTGTAGAAAACCATGTTTCCTAGCATGCCAGTTCTAGTTTTTCTTTTCTTCCCGTCTCAAGTGATTCTGAAGAAACTCCATATGTTTCTCGAATTTGATTCTTGGCTTGTCGTAGTGACCCAGGTTGCTTAGTGTCAGAAAGAATTTTGCTCCCGGTAGCTAGTTCTCTAAGGAATTTAAAAGACATCTAGAATGAATCTGGTCCCAATTTGCATTGTGGAGACAACCAACCCCAGCCAAGCTGTTGACCTGGACATAAAAAAAAAAAAAAAAAATTGTGCTTATATTGCAATCCTCTGAAAGTTAGGGTAATTTGTTATGTAGCATAATTGCAACAATAACTGAATAATATACCCCTGTTCTCTCTCTGTTGTACTTTCTCATGAGAAGTAATACAACTTTTCCACCTCTGGATCTCCCTCCATTTCTTTGGACCACTTGGAACACAAAAAACTCTTCTAACACCTCTTTGCCTTTATAGGAAGTCTTTCTTGAAGTTTACACTGGGATGCAATATGATCTGTTTTAGGATATAAAATGCAGTGAGCCTGCGGACATAGGAAGCTGAATGTTACCTGTGTATAACCTCAGATGTCAAGCTTTAAAACAAAAAATTTCAGAGAAGAATTTAATTGGTCCTTCTATTATTGTTTCACGTTCTTTCACACAACTAGAGATAACCAATGGTCCTTCTCAGGACAGATGGTACCAGGGATAGGCAGGTTGACCTACTGGTTCAACACGGGTCTGTGGAGTTTTGCCTTTGTGTCCCTCCAGAGGGCCAAATGCCCCAGACATGGGGCGGGACCCATTTCAATAGATAATGCTAAAAGGAATCTTAGCAAAACATTATTATTTTTTTTTGTCATTGGATTTTTATTGAAACCAGTGTGAGGCATTTTATAGTTTTCTCTGTAGAATTTCTCTACTCATAAGAATATAGAGAATGTATAAAGATAATGAGGCCTGATCCATTATCTCTTCCATGAATTACCTAAGTCGTCTAGAAATGTGATGAAAAAAAAATTGGCAGTTTAAAATAACTTTTATACTTTTCACCACGAAATTATAAAGAACCAATTCCGTTCTAAGCAGGTACTTGCACAATCATATTAGATAAAGAAAAGAGCGAGCTGTGAAGAAAGCAGAGTTCCAACATGCAGTACTTTCCATAGAACTTTCAAACTCAAAATTCAACCCTGCCTCTCAGTCTTAGCTCTCAGTTCCCTCTTCTGTGAATAGTTCTGTTTTCCTCTTTCAATCTATATCCTACCATTTCTTCTTTGTGCACCAAAGTTCCACACAATCTCCCTTCTTTCCTGATTCTTTTTTTTTTATTTTCTAGTTGCCAATGGACCTTTATTTTAGTTATTTATATGCAGTATTGAGAATCGAACCCAGTGCCTCATGCATGCTAGGCAAATGCTCTACCGTTGAGCTACAACCCCAGCCCCTGACTCCTCTCTCTTTTTAAATCAATGCATGAAAGTCCTATAGCAGTGGGGAGTTTCATGTTTATTCAAGGCATCATTGTATCCATCTACGCACAGAAGTTATCTTAGTCAGTTTTATATTGTTGTATTAGGATACCATGGACCTGGTTAATTATAAACAAAAGGAGTTCATTTGGCCAGTCGTTCTGTAAACTGGATAGCCCAAGACTGAGGGCCTTCTTGAGTCTTAACATGCTAGAAGGCATTACATGGTAATAGCATGTGAGGGAGAGAGAGAGGATGGGGCCAAATTTCACCTTTTATCAAGAATCCACTCTCTTGATAATGACATTAATCCATCTAGAAGGGTTTTCCTCTTAAAAAGAATGTGCCTTTTCTTTCTTTCTTTCTTTCTTTCTTTCTTTCTTTCTTTCTTTCTTTCTTTCTTTCTTTCTTTTTTTTTTTTTTCCAAATCTTCTCACCACTTCAGTACTATCACAAGTAGCAGTAATGATCTGGACCAACAGGATGGAAGAAAATTCTGGGGATCCTTTAAATTCTGCTTTGCCATGTACAGAGGGAGGCAGGTGGGTGCAGAAACCAAGCCCGTGTGCTCTGCTGCTGGACTGCCAGGATTGCCTCCTGGGTGCTTGGGAGGTCTCAAGCCAAGAGACCACTCAACACCTCTTTTCCTCATAAGTCAGTAACCTTACCACCTCCCAGGGGTGTTGTGAGCTTTAAATGGGTCCACACACCTTAATAGTAAGATCTGTGCTGGTCATCGTGTTAAATTATTTTTGTTATCTGAGTTTCAGCTTGCAGTATCTGTAAGATTAAAAATGGTGGCAATGTTTTGTGATGTAAAGGAACTGTACAAATAGAAGATATTTGGAAACATAGTCCTCATTTCTTAATCTTGGAAATTCCTCCTCAAATGCTGAGTTCTTTGCCTGTATGATTAGTTAGCAAAGTCATGTTGGATTTTATTTTAGTCACTCCTGTTAGTATTTAGTCCTGACAACTCATACACATCCATTTTAAAGATTCACTCTGTGATTAAATGAAAGTGAAAGTCACAGTGGAGGAAATTTAGTGAGGAGTAAAACCTGTCTTTTGGAAATTGGGGAGGAAGGTGTCTCTGAGCCCCGTTTATTGTACACATTGTGTGGATGTTTATAGGAGAGTCCTTCGGGAGATGTGTGGGCCAGGAATTTGCTTAAGGCTGGGGCTGGGCTTCAGAAGACACTGATGCTGCATCTCCCACACAGAGGCCAGCCCCAGTCTGCCTGGTATTCAGGCGCCCCCAGGTCCTATTCCTGGTTTGCTTCTCTAGAAGGGCTCCTCATGCCTTATTATTGTCATTATTGTCCTTAATAATTGTCAATTTACTGCTTGTCCCAATCCTCACCTATCCAAGCTCAATGCTCTTTTTTCTTCATGGTTTATTACAAATATGCTGCACCCATGTAGCCTTCTCTGACTTCCGAGCCCCAATCTACTGACTTCGTCCCTCCCGCCCCACCGTGTTTCCATTGTGGGATGTCCTTTCTTTATCATCTAACCTGATAATGTGCTCTAGATGACAAAGGACTGAATCTTAATCGTTCTTCTTTAATCCTTATTTTAAATTGCTTCTCAAAGAGCTTATAGTAGATTTCTCAAGTGGGATTCAAGTATACAATCATATCTGTGGTACCGATGGCTCTTTCTTCCACCCTCATTTCTACAAAATCTAATAGGAACCATGGTGAGTCCCGGTATGTACATTTCCCAGGTTTTCTATACTGGGAGCCAGACTCATATTTGATCAATGGTATCAAAAGGGGTGCTATTTGTTCTATGGTTTGTGGGCCCCAAATCTCTCCTTTAGTATTGTGCTTAATCTTTTCAAAAACAGTCTGTGACAGGAAAGGGAATAGCTTTTAAATAATCCAGATTTAATTAGAAATACTGGATGTTAATTTTGATTTTTTTTTTCTTTTTTTGGTGACAAAAGCTTGGTCCCATTCTTTTGGCAAATGGTTCGACCCTTCCCTCAACTCCCTCTCCTTTTTTGGCCATTTTTCTCTGTCAACGATTAAATCCAAGGGCTGAATTCCCAGAGATTTCATTTCTCATGGTAGCATGTGGCTTTGGGCAGTTACACAGACATCTAATTACCAGGGAAGTCTAATAAGCTAATGACTGCCCGAGGCATTCATTTGGGAGGAGTTAGGAGACTCCTCTGAAAGCCCTCTGCCTGTCAGTCACCTGCCTGGAACGGAGACAGCCCTGTCCTCACACATGTCCCTGGGAAGGGTAAACACACGGGTTTCCTTGGAGATTGCTTTTCCCAGAGTTTGAATACTGTCTTTCCCACCCTTGTCCAGCGGGGCGAAATGCCAGGGTGCTAGACAGGGTTAGCTTTTTGGTTATCTAATAAGAAAAAAAAGCTCCAGACTGTTACTGTGGGAAAATATTAGAGAGAATATTTTTCAAGCTCTGCTTAAAATTCTGTCACCTATATGGTTGCTAACCTCTTGGAGGCAGACAAAATAAGCATGTTATTTGGAAGTCATCTGCCCATTTTTCAAATGAATTGTTTAAAACTGTTTTAGAATTTGTTTATAAAAAGATTAGTAACCTCTTTTACTTAATCTCCCTCCATCACCACAAAAACAACAATTCACCCAGAATGGCAGACCCCTTTTTCTTTGATGTATGACCTTGGGTTGTCTGACTGCATATCAATCCCTTGGACTAGGGTGGTGGCTTTATGAAATGTTCTCAGAGTCTGGGAGTCCCACTGGGAGGGCCCTGGATGCCAAGGGCCTCTGTTAGAAAGACACCTCTTTCTGTATTAGTGCCAGATATTTTTCAATCTTTTATTCTATTTTTTTAAGAGTTAAGGCTCCTATGTGGAAAAAAAATAAGAAAATTAAATTTTAAAAAGATTTAAGAAGTTGGTTCATATACTATGTAGTGTTTGTTTACAAAGACACAATGAAAAATATCTGTGCGTAAAAGTGACTAATTGAAGAATGTAATTTAGAAGGAAACAAATAAACACCCACGGAGTCTGAGAAGATGGGATCTCACAGTCAGAAAAATACATCATGCAGTAGCTCATAGACCTGACCATCATGAGACTTAAAATTTCCAGGATTCACTAAGATTTCTAGGATTCACAACTCCCAAAATAACAGTTCAGGTCAGCACTGGATAGCTTGGTTAGAATGGAAGACAAGAAAAGATGCTAAAGGAAGAAGAGATTTAAATAAGACACTTGTGAGCCAAAACCAGTCCATGTACATTACTGATTCACAAAGAAGAGAGAAATTCACCCAAACCATGTGGAGAAGTGAGGTTTAAACACAATGGTCACGAGTCTCTGAGTCTATGTCTGGACACTTAGGTCTTTGTGGCTGATGAGGACAGATGTGGCTGGTGAAGACAGAATAGGCTGGGGAGGTAGAAGTGGAGACAGGTGAAAGATGTTGGGACATCTAGGCAGGCAGTGTGCACTGGCCATGTGTTTTGGGTTTTTTTGTTTTTGTTTTTGTTTTTTGTTGCTTGAAGCCATTCCTGGATGCACTCTGCACTGTTTAATGAGATGTCTTCCGGGTGCTGTTTGATGGAAGCAGCTGTAGCCATTCTTTCATTGATGAGGTCACACCGAGATTCTATCAGCAGCTCACTCATCAGTCTGTGATAGGAACTGGTTCTCTTGGAGGCTCAGCAAACACAAATGCAGCAGAAACACTGCACTTTTTAGGGGGCAGATGGAGAATTGGGTGCTGCAGCTGGGATGCAAGTTCAAGTTCTGAGGACAGAGTGTGGGAACTTGTATTGGGAAGGGTAAGTTTATCATTTTCTCAGTTTGGCAGTTTTTTTTTTTTTTTGTTGTTGTTTATAATTTGTTCATTACCACCACTAAAGGAATGAAGATAAATTCAATATAAGGCTTCCCTTTCCCATCCAGTTTTTTTTTTAACTCTTTAATAGATATTTCCCAGAAAACTCTAGGTAATTTAGGACTTTTGCACTAAGTTTTCTCACCAAGGGAGGAATGAACTTGAAATAGCATTCTTTCTTTCTTTCTTTTTTCTTGTTTTTTTTTTTTTTTTTTCTCAGTGCTGGGAATCAAACCCAGAGCCTTGCACATGTTAGACAAGTGCTGTACCACTGATCTACCTCCACCGTCCTTGAACTTGAATTAGAAGCAACACTGGGTAGTGGGAAAAAGTATGAACTCACAAGTTAGGCAATTCCAAGGTTCAGGATTTTGTCCTTGAGAACTGGGGTGACCTTAGGCAAGTCACTAAACTCCTTGGCCTTCAGCTTCTGCATTTGTAATCACATCTACTTCACAGAAGGTTTTCATTGATTAAATGAAGCATGAATGTCCCACATTAAATCCAGTGCCTGATTCTTCAACAGCTTATTTCAACATTCGTTTCCTTCCTTCTTCCTTTTTATAGGGTTGCATCAGAGGCAAAAGCTAAACAATCAATTTTCTTTTCATCTTTAGCTATTGGGAACTCTGGGTTAATTTCTCTATCTTTTTTTTGGTGGTGTTGGGGACAGAACCCAGGTCCTCAAGCATGGTAAGCAAGTGCTGTACCACTGAACTGTACCCCCAACCTTCTCCCCATGTTTTGTGTACTTTCTTACTTTCTGACAATACAAGAAGTTTCAGGTTTTATTTCCTGCTCCAGTCCAAGAGTCGGTCATTTCTCCAAGAAGACTTTGGTATTAGCAACCAAAATCTGGGTGCTAGGGTGTACCCACACTCATCATCATCATCATCATTATTAATGTACTTTAATTTTTATAAGAATTTTAGATTTACTTAGAAAATTGAGGAGATTGTTCAGAGAGAACACACATACCTCACAGTTTTGCTTATTATTATGATATTAGTAGGGTAAATCATTATAATATGAACCTATATTGGTATATTATTAACTAAAACCTATGCTTTATTCAGATTTCCTTAGTTTTTACTTAATGTTCTTTCTGTCTAGGATTCCACCGGGATACCACATTATGTTTAATTGTCATGTCTCATTAGTATTCTCTTAGTCATGACAGTTTCACGGCCTTTCATTGTTTTGGAGGCATTTAATGGTTTTGAGAAATATGAGTTGGGCATTTTGTAGGATACACTTGTTTGAGGCTTGTCTGGGGCTATAGGTTATGGAGAAGAACATTCAGAGGTGAAGTACCATTCTCATGTCCACACTTAGGTGAAGTACCATTCTTATGTCCACACATGCCTTAAGACTGTTGAACTTGGACATCTAAGGTAGTGTTTGTTAGGATTCTCCACTGTAACCTTACTCTCATTCCCCCTCTTTGGAAATAAGACACTATGCTCAAGAGATTACATTTCTTCTCCTTGAGGGTAGGGTATCTACATATATTTCTTGGAATTCATATCATGGGCTCTTTAATCAATGTTTTGTTTTCTGATATCTCTTTCTTTATGCTAGAAATGAAGTGTCTATTTATGCTGTCCAAATTTGAATTCAGCAAATTAGGTATTTAGAACAATTGATGGGTAGGCATCTTTTAAACCTCATGCTACTAAATCTATGCTTATGGAACCAACCTGGTCCTGCTTTTCCTACATGAGCACTATTTTCTTAAATATTATTTGAGCTGATATATGAGAAATATCACTACTAATTAAAGTCGCTTTCATTCTTAATGTGTCTCCTAATTTCCACATGGTGAAGTATTTCCAAGTTTCCTGATGGTTGACCAGGGAAAATTAGTCTCTCATCTTATTTTAAAGAATAATTGGCCACTCAACACACGAGGCAAACTAGACATACAGTGAAAAGCACATTTCCCGCAATAATTACTAGGTTGTTTCCTGGTAAATGGAAGAGCTGTACAGCATCACATTAAGCATGAAAATGCATAGATGCTGAGAGGAGTTTAAGGTTAAAAGGAAAACAAAATACTCCCTGGGGTTTTAATCACTAATTACAGGTCTATAAATATCCATTTCTTGGATTCAGACAGCATTTGGTCTCCTGGATATGATTTAGTTTGGCATATGGGCTTGCCAGGTTTTTTTCCTCCTTCCCTTTGTGAACTGCTTGAAATGACTGGAGAGGTCAGACTCGAAGACAGGTGGTGAAAATATTCAGGGGGGAAAAACACAAAAAGTGATTGTCTGGATTTGCCAGCACTTCTATTTAGTGACCTAAAGGAATTGACCCAGCTCTATATTTAGATTTTTGCAAGATGGCGTATGGTACCACACTGTTTACAGGCACTTATTTTCCAAGTAACTATTGTGTTTGCATTGAAAAGATTTATTCCACTTAGCTGTAGGACTGGTCCTTGCAAAGTATAAGAAGACTTCAAATGTGAGAAATACTCATGCAAAAAAAAAAAAAAAATTCAACCCAGAGAGAAATCTAGTTATTTTTCTCTCCTTTTAAATACTATTTCTATGCCATTTCAAAGTCAGCTACTAAATTTCAATATATTTATGATAACCAGCATGGAATCCTCTGAGAAAAGTGATATTTTAAAATCGAATTTGCATAACTGGAAATACCTTTGTGTAGTTATCTGCCAATATTTGTACTGTTTGTTTTATAATATCATTATTTTGTGTAACTTTGAACTACGTCTATTTGGAAGGTCTGGGATTATTATCTACTTCATACTATTTGAAAGAAAATTAACACCCAGATGCTAGTTATGTCACCTATTTTGATAGAACATAAATTCATGTAGAACATAATTAGGTTGGTTTCAAGGCATTTCCTGAGGAATCAGAAAAAAATCTCTTCATCTTGTACTTCAAAGAGAGAGATGGCTGAATATCTGTGAATTAAAAGTTCCACTTCAATTAGAAAATAATACAGTTCCTTTACTTCACAAAGTTCAATTTTTCCCTCAAGGTATTCAATGTTCTGCATATATTATTTTATATTTTTGAAGGTGTACCAGAACTTAACTTTTGGCTTTTACATTATTTAGTAGAGTAAGAACTTGGGGGCACTGAGAGGTTTTCAGTCAATGGGTTTTATATAAACCTAGTGTCTAGAATTTAAACTCAGAACTCATCCTACCAGGATTGTACACTAAGATTCTGAAAAGAATTCTTAAAGTTTAGAATAATAAAGTTTAGAATAATAAAGATAGGTTAGGGATATTCCAAAAGATACTCTTTGCTTCTTTCTTGATTTTCCCTCCAATACTCTGGGCCTTCTACAAAGAAAAACTGCTCATTAGTTAAAGTAAGTTTATCAGACCCTCGGGAGCAAAGGAGAAAATCATCCTGATCATTCAGCAGCATCTCAGAAGAGGGCATCAGGGAGGATAGCCACAGAGCTGTAGGGCCTGGACCAGGGGTGACTTATGTTGCATTTTTCAAGTGAGCCAAGATAGGAAAAGTCTATGACATTACCTTTTTGAGTAGGTGGATATGTCATGGCTATTTACTGAAGCAAGTCTCAATAAGTCTTGTGAGCTTGTAAGCCTACAACTTTGACTTTAAGGAATAATTTATTCCCTTGAGCAATTAGGTCAGTTATTTTATATTTACCTTATTACTACTTCATATAGGCAATGGAAAATATTCCTGGTTCTAGGATTAGCATAGGCACAGAGGTTATGTTGGTTTCAGCCTTTAACTCACACATCCAAATTCTCAGTAAGTCCCACTGACTTCACTTCAGCTATCCCCATTGATACTACTCATTCAATCCCTGACTTCCCTCACCTGGAATGAATTAATCACCTTCCTGTTATTCCTATATTTTCTTTTCTTTTTCTAAAATCGATTCTCTACTTTAGTGGTCAACTGATCGTTTTACCCTGTTAATAGTCTTCCAAAAGCTCCACACTGCCCTCATTGAATGAATGGTGTCTGTACATATTGTCAGGAGTTGATGACCAAACACTCTTACCTACTGTATTCTGGAGTCACCAAGGAAATCACAGTGCAGTCCAGGGCTGGAAGAAAGGAGGCCTTGCTCAGGTAGAGCAGAGATACAGCCACATCTGCCTCAGTAGTGGGGCTTGTCCCCCAGGGCTGGTGGGCTCTTCCAGCTGCCAGCACAGGGCAGCTGACTTACATACACTCTTTCTTTGTTGCAGAAGGACCTTATCTTTCCCCGCAGGGGACAGATAGCATAGGAGGGCTGGCCTGTTGCACCATCACTTGACTCACTCTAAAGCAGAACGTACTGAATCTGAAACAGGGAATCTGATGCACAGATTGTAAGAACTCTATCTATCAGTAAGGAAGTGATTTAGGATCAAAGCCCTTTCTTACACAGGGGAGGGCAATATATATGCTTCAAGTACAAGACTGTCTCTCCCAACAGCATGCAAATTTAAGCCAAAGCTGCTGACATTGACATAGGAAGCTGGTGCATTATCTGGCTCCTACTGTCTTTCTTGACTCCAGTTCTAGCTCTTCTCCTCTGTGTCTAGCACCAAATTCTGGCCACAGGGCTCTTCCTTCTGCTCCTGAATTATAGCCTAGGGACTAATCCCTCATGCCTGACATATCTCTGCCTCAAGTCTTGGGTTAGTTGTCCCCTTCTTGTAACCAAGATCTTGTTTCAAAGATTATTTCATCAGAGAAAGAGAGAGCTTCCTCAATTAATGAACCCAATGTGGACTCCTTTGTCCTTATGTACTATGTGATATAACTCTCCTTTCTTCATGTGATCTAATAATTGTTTGAAATTATTTTGTTTACTATTCATTAATTTTTTTGGGGGGGATACTGGGGATTGAACCCAGGGACACTTTACCACTGAGGTATATCCCCAGCCATTTCTAAAGTTTATTCTTAGACAGGGTCTCTCTAAGTTGCTTTGGGCCTTGCTAAGCAGCTAAGGTTGGCTTTGAACTTGCTATCCTCTGGCCTCAGCCTCCCAAGTTGCTGGGATTACAGGTGTGTGCCTGGCATACTCATTAACTTTTTTTTAAAAAAATTTCTACCTTCCTTTCTATGGACTGCAAGCAGGGACCTCTGTCCTATTTAATGTTTTATCATCCTGGTCTACAACATTGTCTTAATATACATTTAAAAATATTTATTTCAGTGGTTTGTGGTGATTTAGCAGGATATTCTCATACAGCTGGTTCAAGTATGCATTAGGACACAGTTTGGTGCTGCCTGTCAGCAACAGACCTGGTCATGCCTTGGCTGTGGACTTCCACGTCTAGGCATCCTGCATCTATGTTTGCATATGTGAAAAATCAGGTCTACACAAAGATATTTATCGTGCAGAACAGAGTTCACACAGCTAGCCTGAGCTGCTACCTCAGAAGGGCTGGCTTGCAGGGTTAACTCTGGGCTGGCATCTGGGACTTGGCTGGTAAACAGCTTCTTGAACTGAAACGAAACTTCACAGAAGGGATAAAGCTGTTCTACCCCCTAGAGAACGGAGCGTCTGCCATTCTGGAATTTTGGTAGTTGCCAGGCAGAGCATACCTAGGTGAATATCACTGAAGAAAATCTGGGCACTGAATCCCCCCCTGGGTTTCCTGGGGCAGTAGATGTTGCACGTGTGACTGCATTTATTTTTTATTTTGATTTTTTTTTTTGCGGTATTGAACCCAGGGGTGCTCTACAACTGAATTACCTCTCCAAAACTTTTAAAAACCCCTTTTGTAAATTTTGCAACCAACTCTCACTAAATTGCCCAGTTTGTCCTTGAATTGCAAAATTGCAATTCTCCTGCCTCAGCCTCTTGAGTAGCTGGGATTACCCTTGTGGGCTACTATGTATGGCTTGGATTTTTTTTTTTTTCCTGTTGAAAGAAGGAACACACTGGGTGAGTCCTGGAATAAGAGAGGACATAGGAAGCTTATTTATGGACTCCTCCAGACTTCATTTCTGTTTTTTCCTCTGGCTTATTGCTTTTCTTATTGTTTGTAATTTTTTGCAGTGATGGTGATTGAACCCAGGGACCTACAGCAGTACTAGGCAAGTATTTGCTACTGAAATACATGCCTAATTCTTTTTAAAAACTGTTATTTTGAGACAAGTTCTCACTTAGTTTTCCAGGATGGCTTTGAGCTTAGGATCCTCCTGCCTCAGCCTCCTGAGTTGCTAGGATAACAGAGGAGAGCCACTGTGTCTAGCTGTTACATCTTCTTTTGCTGTGATAAATCTTAGCTGTTAGTATAACTGGGATCTGGGAGTCTTTCTAATGAATCATGGAGTATGTGGTCAGTTTTGAGGATCCTGAAACATTCATATAAAAATTTTCCTGGGAGAATATTAAACCATGTACAATGCCCATGTAGAGAGAAATAGTGATGGCACACACTTAAAAAGGAATATTTCCATATGAGGTAATCCTGCATACTGACATAAAAATATTGATCACATATCTTGTTAAGGGAAAAAAATACAAAAACGAAAGCAAAAACAAAAAGCAAAACCAGGGTTGGAAGTGATTTCTGTAACTTGTATACTATATTCTTTGTGCATAAACACACATATGTGTGCTTGTGAATGCATAGAATCTTATTAAAATTTGATCATCAAATTTGATCATAGTAGTTATCTCTGAGGGGAGGAACTTGGTAGCAACATAGGGAAAGAGATATTTTACTATTTCTTCTGTACTCTCTAATACTTTGGCCACTAGCTACATGAGATTATTTATATTTAACTTAATTATAATTAAACAAAATAATAAACTGGTTCATCAGAATCAATGGGAACATTTCAATTCTTAAGAAAACATATGGATGGTGGCTATCACATTAAATGTCATAAATACAGAACATTTCCATCATCAGAGAATGATACAGATCAGAGTGACCTATATTCATTATTGCAGCTTGGTACGTATTTTCCATTTACACCAGGTACCTATTTTATTATTAAAAAACTAATTAGAACACAAAATTAGGTGAATCAATAAATGGTGAATGTTGACTTAAAAAGTCTCTCCTGACAGACTATTCTGAGAGTCTGAACAAGTAAGATCAAGTCACCTGATTTTATGATAGAAGTTTGTTTACATCTAGTGAAGGTAGGTAAGATAAGCAGTGGCTCTAACTCTTAGGGCCTTTTCATAAAAGCAGATCTTTGGCTTAGGAGTGCCAGCCAGTTCCAGGTCTTGGAAATCCTTGCACATTTACCCAGGAGCTTGCCAAGGAGCACAGAGTGGGATCTCTGGCCTCTCCCCTTTACTGGCTCCAACAACTCATGCCGTAGGCACTTTGGCTAGCCCTAACATACAAGCAGGAGGGGTGAAACAGACCTCTTTGCTTCTCCTTCCCTCTCTCCCTTCTTTAGTAAATAGTTCTTGTCACTTCGTGTCCAGAGACAAGTTATAATCAGTCTTGTATGCTTGAGTTGGGAGATGCCCGTCATGGTCTTATTACTACTTTTACAGTTCAGTTCAGTATTTATTAAGTACCTAGTGAATAGTAAATGGACCTTATCTTTGAGTTCCTTATGGCTTAGCATGAGAGCTGGGAAGAGAGAACACATGGTGTTGATATAAGCGTTAGTAAACGGTGCCAAGGTAAAGGTTTGTCCAAGGTGTGAGGGGACATGGCGAAAGGTTGCCTGACCCAGTTGTGAAGGATGCATAAGACTTTTGAGGTGGAGAGCATGGGAAGGGCTCTCCAGGGGGATGACAGGTCACCTTGGCAAAGGGAAGAGGGTGTTGGAGCATGGCTTGGGAGCCCTGCAGTCACTGTGCTAGAACCTAAAACTACAGGTGAAAATGAGGACTAGAAGCAACAGGAAAGGCAGATGTGTAGGGGGAGGCTGGTGCTGGGTGCGGAGTGGTGGATTTTACCTGGCCAGGGTCAGGAAGCTAGAAAAGAATTTGGAGTAAGGAGCTTCCATTTGTGTGGATGTGTCTGGATGCATGAGGGGTGGACTGAGAGAAGCAAAGCCCAGGCAAGGTGCCCTGCTAGTGGACTGCGATCACAGTCTATAGGGAAATGGAGGCTGGTGGCCTTTTTATTAATGCCTTTCTAGATCTAGTTCTGTCTTTCTTTTCCCACAGCTTTCTACTTTCTCACCTGAGCTTCTTGAGATCATCTTTCAAATATACTGCTTGAACCCTGGTCTGTTCCTGGGAAGAGAAAAGAAGTAAATGGTCAGTACATCAAATGCTTCATGGAGACTAGCAAGATAATGGACACTGTCCACGGCCTTTCTCGGCATGAGGGAAGCCAGAGGTTACTTTTGTACAAGCAGTTTCAGTGCTGTGGTGAGAGTGGAGTCCAGGCTGCAGGGGACCCAGGAGTGCTTCTGAGGGGACAAAGAAGGAAAATGTATGCAGACAGCTTCCAAATGTCCTGGTAAGGTATATGTTGACCACCATAATGGGATGCAGGTTCAAGGGTAGGACTTTGCTAGGGTAAGAGGATTGTACAGTGGACATATCAGACAACATTGTGACTTTACCCCTTGCACAATTGCTTCTATATAACATTACAGTGGCTTAAAATATACACACATAGTAGAAGGGAAGAGAGATGGAGAAAAGTAGCTTATTGACAGAGTCATCAGAGTTCCTGGATCCAGTCATGCCCGAAGCTTCCAGATTTCTTGCCACTGCAGCTGGGCTTTTGAGTTAAGTGAATAAATTCCCCATTTTTCTTGAGTGAGGTTGCAATTTAGGAGCTGTACAAATTTTTCTTCCCTAAGGGTAAATGGAAATATTTCTGTTTTACACACACACACACACACACACACACACACAAAACCTAAAACAAAAAAAAACCCTCAAACAAACCTACAGTGCTAAAAAAGAAAAAAAATACAAGTAGGGAGAAAGGAGAAAGTGAGAAAGTGGTATAAGTCAGACATAGAAGTGGATCATGAATGAAGCATAGCCCTCTGGAGGATGGCACTGATGAAACTCACACATTAAAGTGAAAACTTCAGACTTTACAGGAAAGTTGAAGAATCATGAAGGCAGTGGTCCTATACCTATCAGCCAAATTCTACACAAACTCTACCTACACTGTTCTGCTCTTTCCTATTTTTGCTTTGCCACACATCTCAGCTATCCATCCTCCTGTCTATCCCCTGAGTCAGCTTATTTTTAATGCATTTCAAGTTAGGCTGCTGATATTAGTACATTTTATTTCTAAATTCTTTGACATGCCTCTTAACTGGATTTCTAAATGTGTTCACCATTGCAAGTACTTAATATATTGAAACAATTATCTGTGATACTTCTATTATATTAATGATATGTGTTCCTTTCAAAATTCAAGCACTGTTATTATTTTTGTAGTTATTATAATTGTAAGGATGTTTTTCATGTTTCTCTCAGATGTCAGGACATGATCCATTAGAAAAATTTCTGGAAAAAATGAATGAAGGAGATCCAGAGGAGGGAAGATGGCGGCGAGGGGAGTGCATTGCCCCCGTGTGCTGCTTCACTGTGTGGGAGTATGACAAGTCAGGACGGCTAAAGGATATCTTGTTAGGAATTTCCAGCAATAGTGAGGTGCTCCGGAACCTGGAGGAAGGATTTCCATCGCACGAGGATCGGCTACGGGGACTCAAACGCGAGAGGTTTGTCGCACGGAGGGTAACACTGCTTATTCAGCAAATCGCCCCGCGGCTAGAGTCTGCAGAGCGCGCTGGGAAACAAGGAGATAGCGACGCAGGGATACAGCGCTGCAGTTTCTGCCAGCCGTGCAAGCACCGTACTGAGGGCTGAATTCTGGGTTCGAGACGGGGGAAGGAAGCGGTCCATCTCGGTTCTCCACACCGGTCAGACCACAGAGGAGGCCAGCAGCCACCATGCTGGAAAGCTGACGTCACCATCCCTGTTTTCGACTGACCGCAGCTCATTCAGCCATAGAACAGGTAATTTCAGGCTGCCATTCGCCTGCGGCTTGCAGACAGATTGCTAGGGTTCAGTGCCTAGGTGCTTCTTAGAATCTGATTTTATCGGAGCGAACAC
>NW_026000240.1:20557265-20578377 GCF_001458135.2 Marmota marmota marmota | reverse complement strand
CACAACAGACACTAGTATGGCAATATGTAAATCAATGGATGTGTAACTGATGTGATTCTGCAATCTGTGTATGGGGTGAAGGTGGGAGTTCATAACCCACTTGAATCAAAGTGTGGAATATGATATGTCAAGAAATTTGTAATGTTTTGAACAACCCACAATAAAAAATTTAAAAAAAATGAATGAAGCTTATTCAAGTTGGTTTTTAATATGTTGGCTTCTAGAGATGTCAGAAATTGTGGCGCATTAGGCCGTGAGGTTTGACATATGTCCACTGTGTTTTTAAAAATCAATGGCATTCTACCTGCCCTTCCACTGCTACATTGCCAACAAACAGCCTGTGACCACGCCTGGGTTTCAAATCTTCAATTAATATCTTTCTTCATAGAGGGATGACCTGGAAGGTATGAGCCTAGGCTTATTTGGCCTATAGCAGTGTCTGGTAGAATATTTTTATTTAGAAAAATATATTTTAAATATTCCATGTAGATATGTATTTTTTATATGAATATACATTAGTCCTTGTCCGACCCTTTTATAACATATCAGCTCTTAATTGTCTTTATATGATAAATCCTCGCTCTCTGGGTTGAATTTCTGGAGCTATGTATATTTCTTGGTCTGGTATCCTGTGTTAAGTTGCTGCTGAGCTATCCTGGTTGCTCGCCAATTCACCCTTTCCCCTTTTCTGGATCATACAGCGACTCTTGACAGAGACCTAAATGGCTCTGCTGGTGATATCCACAGGAACAGGGATGGCTGTGGGGGGCTGAAAATGAGTTAGAGTCCTGGTTCTTTTATTTGCTTGCATCTGTGTGATGGTTTAAGTTAAGTCATATGAGTCCCATGTCTTAGTGTCCTTTTCCTATGATAAGGTTGGACAAAATGCCCGTTGATGTGACATTCACGAGCAGTGTCCGCAGAAGGGCATGGTGGAGACACATCTGGAGTCTGGAAGAGCTGCCCTCCGCTCTTCTCTGTGGTTTTAATTCCGGTTGTGCTCTCTCCTGATCCCCACTCCTGTGCCCTCTCTCACATTCATCCTTTCTCTCTGGACCCTTCGATGTCATCCTCTCTGTGGTCTATTTCCCATCAGCACCTACATGAACACAGGTCTCACCATTCTTAAAAAGTTCTTGCTCATCCTCATCTTTCCCTCTGAGAAACCATCTTGCCCCTTATCCCTCCTTCCATGACTTAGAGATGATTACCATCTTTCCTTCTTTCTCTCATTTACTCCTTGGATTTCTACGATGGGGCTTCCCTTCTTGCCTTTCAATGACAGAATTATTTCTCCACACTTGGTTAATGGAGACT
This sequence comes from Marmota marmota marmota, assembly GCF_001458135.2. Taxonomy (NCBI): domain Eukaryota; kingdom Metazoa; phylum Chordata; class Mammalia; order Rodentia; family Sciuridae; genus Marmota; species Marmota marmota. Next base: position 20,577,060 of record NW_026000240.1, on the reverse strand, counting down.
TTCAAATCCTAATCCTTCTGTGGATATACTGCTCATGCATGTCAAATCAATGGGCATTTTGTTCAACCTTATTCTAGAAAAGGGACACTAAGACTTGTGACTCATATGACTTAACTAAAAACGTCACAAAGATGCAAGATTTTCCAATCCTAATTTACTTTGCAGCCCTGTGGCTAATATTTATGGAAGGCCTACAATGTATTAGGCTTTCATTCAGGTGCTAACCTTCCCATCACCCAGTGGTAGGTGGTGAAGCCAGCAAGTGTCCCCAGCGCTGCTGGCTGCAGGAGGCTCTTGCCCACTCTTCCCATTCTCTGACTTGTAGACACTTTTTTACTCTCTTTCTTTCCTCTCCTAAATCTGTCCATTTATCTTTTACCTTGCTGTCATTATCAAAGTCCGAGGACATTTATGTCTCATCAGGAGAGTTTAAAATGCTTTCCCACCAGCCCCTCTGCTTCCAGGTTTTCCTGTCTAACCCATTCTCAGACTGTCAGGGTGACCTTGCTCCAAATCTGATCAACCCAGTTGCTGTGCTTCAAATCCTCCTATGGACTCCTGGTTTGGTTTTTATGTTGGTTGGTTAGTGTTTTGGTTTGTTTTAGTAAAAACACAAGTTGTTCATATAGTCCAAAAGGAGCTTCACATTGTGAATCTTATCAAACAGAATGAGTGGGTCTTATCCCAGGCTCTTCTCCATTGGCCTGTGGAGTCTGGTCTCTGGGTACATGCTCTATCTTGCTCCTCCTTCCCTCCCTCTCTTCCTTCCTTCTTCCCTTCCTTCCTTCCTTCTTTTTCTTAAGGCTTTCTCTTTGTTCTTCCTGGGAAGTACTTGCCTTCAGCCCTACTGGTCTGATCTCCTAGGAAGCCATCTGAAGGTTCCCTTGTGCTGGACTGCATGCCTCTCAAGGTGCTCTCAAAGCTGCTCCTATGTTTTAAGTCTAGATATTATAGTTATATTTTAAGTTGCTCATTTCTGTCAGTTTCTCCATCAGAGGGTGTCTTAATTCTCTTAGCCTAAGAATTGGGTACATGATAAGTGCTCATTAAATTGTTGTTGGGTGACTGAATGAAAGTAAAATATTCCAGACACTGAGTAATACTAAAACATGAGCCCCCACATGCATTTTAATTGATTTTATAATACTTCTATTTCTCTCTTTATTCACTCTGACACAGGAAAATCATAGATACCATAGTTAATATACATTTACATATATTTTTATATATAAATTTACGTATAATATTGAAGGCAGAAAATTTAAGTATCACACTTTCTGCCTCTCAAAACCTAGAGAGAAGTTTTTTTTTATTATAAAATTAGATTAGATGTTTTATGGAAATTTATATCCTCCCATCTTATTTTATTTTTAAATCTCTTTTCCTGGAGAAATGATTTGGTTTAGGATAAAAGACTAGCTGCTTAGAAACAAAATTGTGTAGCTCTTCAACTGGTAATTCACAAGGAAAATTGATACTCGTGTCAAAAGTGGAACGGTACATTTCATGTGTAGAACAGTGTACCCAAAGTAAGGGACTCACTTCCACATGCTCATGGGGAAGAGATTATTCTTGAACTATTTTTACTTTTCTGAAGAACAGGAGGAAAAAGGCAGTTCCTATTTATTGAAGTTAATGTTCTAGCTCTTGATTCTGTCTTCCCTTTCTGTAGCAGATTGTTTTTTCTCAATATACTAGTTCCAAACCATCTTGTTTTCCCTTTTACATCGTTTGCTTCTAAGTTTTCTAGTGTGGTTATGGTTTCTGTGCCTTTTTTTTTTTTGGCTTTTATAATTTATACCTGATTTCTTGATAGCTTTATTATGAGACTATATCCGCGTGTGTGTATGTGTGTGTGTATGTGTGTGTGTGTGTGTGTGCATGCACGCCATTTCTCATTGGGTGATGTGTCCCTGTGAGTTTGCAAGGGGCTGTGTTTCGTCATTACTGTTCAGGAATGCAGGTAGACAGAGTAGCTGCCCATCCTGATGTCCAGCAGCCACTATGCGAGAAGGGACACAAGAAAGCCCAAGCAGCCCCTCTGGCCACTCAACGATCTGGTCTGGAAATGACACACTTCATTTGCATTCGCAACTTGATGACCAGAAATGGTCACGTGGTTCCATTTGTAGTGATGCCCCCGGGTTCCCGGAAGATGGAGAACTGGACCTACTTGGCCACTGAGCCGGCTCCCTCCGCATATCCCTGATATCGTCACTCCCAAGGGAGCTGGGATGCCATTGGTTCTTTATGACAGCCTTCTTTGCATTTTCGAGAATAATCCTTATTACCACCCTGCAGATTCTCAGCCAGCCTGGACATTTTATCCGGATTCTCTATGTGCAGTGTCTCTGCGCAAGGCACAGGGTCGCGGTGTGGTGGCCTGAGTGTTCCCACCCTCATCTGTTTCCTATAGTGACTGCCACACACCCTGCAGCCCTGGCTGGGACTTTTCTCTATTTCTGAGAGTTTTTGTTACACCCACTTCCTTTTCTCCCTCCAGGGCACCAGCATCTGAAGAAATGGGAAGAAACTTTTTCCTGGGTCTATAAACTTAGACCCCCTGCAAAAGAGCTTTGGATCATAGAATCCCAATATCTTACTTAAAAAAAAAATGCTTCTGGAGACTGCTTCTTCACATCCTAGAAATCTAGCTGGAAGCAGCAGATGCCAGGAGAGCCCCACAGGTATCCTGCCCTACTTAGAATGGCACTTGGCTCCAGGGGGTCTGGGATCCTCTGTGCCATGGTGGATCTCCCATAGTGCACCGTGACGCTCTGTCTTCTTGGTTGTGTCCTTGTTTATGTGTGTGTGAGTGACCATATCAGCATTGAACATCCTTCCACTGACAAGAATTGGAAGGTGACTTTTTTGTTGTTGCTGTTTTTATTTATTTGGCAGCCTCCAACACTGAGAGTGGAAACACAAATTCATGGTTGATAATTTGGTTACTTAACGCCTCCAATGTGGATGGCAATTGACTTATTACAGGTGTTTTTTCTAATACCATCTTTAATTAGCAGGCCCTGGATAAACTTGGCTTTCCACACTTTGGTACACATGTTTTGAAGGCAGGCACCATGCTCCAAATTGAAGAGGGGAAGGTCAGCTTTTCCATTTTTTCCATGCTACTTTGGGGATCTTTCTTAGAACACAATAGTCTTTTCAAAGTCTCCTTCCCCCTTTTTTATACTCATGACCGAGTTTTTGAAATGTTTAATATCTCTCTAGCTACATACTGTTGTTCCACGAGTTCTTTGCTTCTATCCAGTAGTCAATTACATCACCTACGAACTCAGGGAACCAGTGATAGACACAGGTCCCTCCAGGAGGAGGCTGCACTTGGTAAAATCTTCACAAGGATTCTTTCCAAGCAAAACCTTTAAATAAATTGGGAGTGTGGAGCAGAGGATAATGGTGGCAACAGTGTGCCTGCTGCCTACCAAACGTTGAATTCTGTGTCAGGAATGATAATTACCAGCTCTGCAGCAGGCGAAGCCATCAACTCTGTCCTGATTACTAATTAATCAAGCGCTAAAGGGATTTAAACCAGTGACCCTGTTCCAGCAATGCAAGTGACAAAGTGATGCTTAAGACTTAAAGGAACACTGGGTCTATTCCCCCTACCCAATTAAAAGGTTAAGTGCAATATTCAGATAATTCCCTTTTGGTTTTGTTGGGTTGTTTGTTTTATTCTGATTGTTTGCTTTATTCACTTAGAAGCAGAATTCAACAGAGGAAGTTCGATCATCTGAACTCAGATCTGAATTATAGCATATCCTAGGAGCATAAGGGCCGGAGGGGGGTGATTCTAGAAACTATCCATCCCCTCCTCCATATTGATAAACCCTTGGATTTGTCTTAGTGGGTGATTTATTGTCATTTAAATTAATTAGGTTCTGTCTTTAGGTAATAACATTCACTGGTAAAGACTTCAAAAATATGGAAAGTAATGAAAAAAAATGACTCATCATGCAATTATTGTTTTAGGTTTTTGTATCATTTTTATCTATTTTGATAGATCAATTTATTAAACCATGCTATACCCTTTTGTCATGATGTATTTAAAATATATTTGTGACATTAAATTTTTTGACTTATTATACCTGGTAGTACTCAATTAAATAAATGCACAAAAATGTAATTACTAATCTCTACAATTAGATGGACTCTTGTCCTTTCCTCCTGTGGCACAGAAAAGGACATAAATATTTTTAAGGCTTTTACTGTACTGATAAAATCACTCAGTGGAAAGTTGCACCTGTTTTTGTGAATGCTTGCAGTTATAAGAGGACCCCTTTATATAGCCCTCAACAATACTAAATATTATCCTTTAAAATATTAATTAATGGATACATGAACATGGAATTGTATTATTTCAATTTTCATCTCTTTGCTTTCTAGTGAGAGTGAGCATTTGTCAAGAATTCCTATAGTTTTTCTTTTTCTTTTTTTTAAATACCAATTAATCTCCTTTCTCTGTTTTCATTTTGGGCTGCTTACTTTTTCATTGATTAGCAGAGAGTTCTTTATATATGAAGGATATTAGCCCCTTCTTCATTTTATATAATGCTATTTTTTTGCTTTAGTGGATCATTGCACTAGAATTTCTTTTGTCATTTTTAAAATATTATAACTGAAAGCCAATTCTTGCTTTGAAATAACTGAATTGGCTTTCAGTTACAATATTTAAATATGTAACCTAGAGAAAAGACTTTATTTTTTTATTGAACTCAGTTGCCTCATCTGTAGAATGTGGGTTGGAAGAGGGACGATTGGAAGAAAGAAACCAGACAGTTTGGATGAAGTGATCCGTTGCAACTCTTCTAGATGGAAAATCCTAAATTTCATTACTTCCCAGTTCTATGCTAATTCCTGCATCTTATCAAGCTGTGTGTTACTCTTTTGATCTTGTATATTTTGGGCAAGCATTACTATTTCTTATTAAGTTACAGTGGTACAAATTCAGGGTTAATTTTTTTTTTTTTTGATGGAGAAACTTCTGCATACCCTCAGGGCTTTTTTTCTTCTGTTAAACTGTTATGAACCATTTCCATTTAGAAAATACCAATAATGTTAATGAGTTAGCCCTGTCACTTTCATAGAATTGCAGCTAATGAAAGATCTTGCAAACAGAGTTGGGCAACGCAATTAAAGCTACCAAAGATTTCCTCCTGACTTTGAGCCTGTTGGACTTTTTTGTCATGTACATGTACACACACACCCAGAGCCTCTGCCATATAAAAAAAAAATGTACGGTGGTTGCACTGTTAGTAGAAGAGATGGTGCAGTTTATACCTGAAGCATTGTCTGCAGTGTCTTGATTACGAAGAGATGCTGTAGTTTGTCTAGGGGTGATTTTTAGGGCGAGTTAACAGCTATTGAGTTTAGGGATGTCTGTATTTGTAGATTCATGTGTTCTATGGAACATCTCTAGTTTTATACTTTAGTGGAGTAGCCTGGGGATATCCCATAGTCCTGCCCTTGTACCTGCACAGCATCTTATGCCTCATGGAATTGGCAAAGTGTTGAACAGGAAGAACTTAAATTGTGTGCATGTGGCCTGGCTGGAGAGTTCACGAGAAGTTTCTGCAGTAGTTGCTTTTTTTAGGGGAGTTGGGGGGCCTTCAATTTAGAAAAATACTTTTATTTTTAAGTTGGCATTTCCTGAAAAAAATACCTATATGCAGCTCTGACTTCAGGCTGTTTCTCATTAAGATGCTGTTTCCTGTTTTGTTCATTAAAGTTTTGAAAGATCCATCTTCTGGCCAATTTTCCCAGAAAAGCTGAGTTTATAATTACCTGGAATCAGAACTTTATTCTAGTTAAAATGCTACCTCCTCCGCCAGCCTCACTGCAGGAGGACCTGGGAAGGTCTCTTAGGGACATGACTTCCAGGAGCTGGACTAGATCAGATTCTGACTCCTGCCCTGAATCCCAGTCTCTACTCCATATAGCTGCTTTGACATTTTCCTTTCCATCACTAATTACTAGAAGATGGTTCTTGCTGTGTTTTGGAAGGAATAGGATAGTTTTGAAAGCTTCCTGATGTGTCTTTGTTGGTAAGTTCCACTCAGCCTTGTCCACCATGGTGGCATATTCATACACTCTATTTCATAACCCCCCCCCCGCCCCCAGAAGAAGAGCTGAGTTTGCATTCTGATCTAAATAGAAGGCGGACATGCTCACACATTCCTGTGGGAGGAGGTGTGGAAGTCAGCTGGCTCTCAGGCTAGACACCTTCCCAGAACAACAATAAATAGCAAGAAACACTTAGCAAGGGCTTCTGTGTGCCAGGTATCCTCAGAGTCCTTTGTTTTTATTAATTAATCCTCCTAGCAACTCTGAAAGCTAGATGCTGTTAGCATTACCCATTTTGGAGTTGAGGAACCACACTCACAGAGATGCTAAGTAACTTGCCCAACGTCACAGGCAATGAGTGGGGGTTTGAAAACAGGAAATTTGATGTAAGAATCTGAAGGGATGACTATTGTTAAGAGCGAAATGGTCCTAGAGGAGCTCTCAGCACCAACAAGAGTTGAATAGAGAGGACTGTGGACCAGGACTGAGTGAAGGGGTGCAGAGGTGATGGGTTCTGCTACTCCATAGCAGGTACTTGAAAGCACAGCTTTGAGAGGAGCAAGCAATTCAGGGAAATGCACAAAGAATGCAAATACCTATTCCCACCCACCTTGCCCATCACTCCAGAGGCACATGGGTCCCTGTCATATAGCCACTGCCCACTGTGGGAGGAAGAGAGAATAAAGCCTTTACCAAAGGAGACTGTGTTTCCTAACCTAATGGTTCAAGGAATATTTTCGAAGTGAGATCACCTTATTTCACTTAAATTTAGATTTTTTTTTCCACCTGTGGGTGGTGCTCAGGAGAGAAGCAGAATCTGTTATAGACAAATTAAGAAAACAACATTTTCTTTGCACATCTGAATGTAGCTTAAGAGTCCTAAAGAGTGGAAATAATTTTATTTTCCTGTGCATTAAAGGCACTGGAGTATAGTTTTGTCATTATGCATGGGGTGTATGTGTGTGGGGGAGAAATACACCCTAGATGTTTTATTATCATTTTCCACTAATCAGAGCAAAATATGACTCAACCAAATGTATCTAAGTATTCTTGTTTTATAAAAATCACTGTAATTCCACAACTCCTAAATTCTTTAAGATTACTGAACTGCATGATTTTTGTTAAAGTGGCCATTAGAACACAAGTCCCTTCAGCCCCACACAATTTATTTTGACGACTAATGCAGGAGCCAATTACCTTTCTATTTCTGGGATGTTAGGGAGAACAGCAAGGACACATGGGAAAATTGCCTATTCTAAGAACTGCATATTTGTCCTTGTCAAAGACTGTCTTGACTATGTTGTGTGGAGACAGCCCAGGCCATGGATGGACATGACAGCTCAGGCCTTCCAGAACCTGCCTCTTCAGGTGTGAATGCCAGGGCTGTTCCCCAGAGGCCCTCCATCATACCTTGGGATTCATAGGCCATGTCCACTGGAGCTACCCGAGGGTGGTTTGGAATTTATGCGTAGGATTGAAGTTTTGGAATTGTGTGGCTGTAATCTAGGAAAATTGGGGGTTATATTATCATCTTTCATGAACTTTCTAGAGGCTTCTACCTGCTTAGGGTAGAATGTCCCAAATTTTAAGCATTTCAAGATCATTTTCACTATGATCACCTGTGATATTATTTATTGGATGCTTTTGTTTAAACTCATTGACTTTATTTACTTAAGTACATGTGTTTAAGAAGGCAAATTTGTGTGATTATCATAAATGATTAAAAGAGAGACCTTTGCCATAAATAGGTAATCATATTTAATAATAACAGAATGGTAACAAAACAAAATGGTAAAATCTAATCAACTGCTATTGCCTACCTAAGTCTGAACTTGTAGCCTGGCCTCTTGTTTTTTTAAAGGAAGAGATTAGGGTCTAAGAAGTGCTAAAGATCTAACTAGCACCAACTTAAACTCTCCTTGGTATAATAGGATTGAAAGAGAATGGCAAAGGCTGTGACTTGCCTTGCCTAACCCAGCCAGGGGATCAGGGGCATTCCTGGACCACTCTAGGGATAAAGATTTAGGAGCAATTAAGAAGTAAGACTTCCACTGCAATCTAAGCATGTAGTGTAGCCCATGACCTCCCAACCAGCACTATATATGGTGTATAATGTGTTATAAGCTCCCCAGAATTTGCCTCCCCCATTTTGAGATGAAATATTAAGGGGAAAAACATGCCATACTCATTCAGTCTAACCATAGTGCACTGTATTTCCATGCCACAGACCTCATGATAAGAAAGTTTTCTTTGTAGAAGTGAGAGGACTTGTTAATTGACCTTGAAAGTTGGGTAGTTGATATCTGGTACCACAATGTGTGGCACTGATGAAGTTCGAGAATATATTAAAGCCCTCTGGTCTATGGAACAAGTCACCACAAACATTCATTGCTTAAAACAACAGATATTTATTTTCCTCATAGCTCTGGGGGGCCAAATCTAAAATGAGATTCACTGGGTACAATCTGGGAGTCTGCAGGGTGGTGCTCCCTCTGGAGGCTCTCGGGGAGATTGCACTCCTTAGCTCTTCTGGTTTGGTGGCTGCAGGCATTCCTTGGATTGTGGCTGCATGGGTTTAGACTCCACCTCCACATCATTACTGTCTCCTCTTCTGTGTATGTGCCTTTCTGTCTCGTCTGGTGTCAGGTGAGAGCCCTCTTTCTGGTTTGCAGATAGTTGTCTTCTCAGTGTATCCTCATGTGGCTGAATGAAAAAAAAATCTCTCTTTTGTGTTTCTTTTTCTAAGGCTGCTATAGTAATTCTATTCATAGTAGCCCCACTTCTATGACCCAGTTACATTCCAAAATCCCAACTCCTAAGTGTGATCACATGGGGAATAGGATTTTAACATGTGAATTCTTTCTGAGTAGTTAGGGGAGAATACAAATATTCAGTACATAATGCTTTGTCTTATAAAGACCCCTGTGATTGGATTTACGATTCACTCAGATAGTCCGAAATAACCTCCTCATCTCAAGATCTTTAACCACATTTTCAAGAAAACTTTCAGCAAAAAAAGAAATATTTACAGGTTCTGGGATTAAGACAGGGGTGTGTTTTGGAGGGTCCATTTTTTCAGCCTATAATAGAGAGGAAGATGCTCTTATTAAAATGCTGAGGTAAGGTCTGCAAAGCAACCTCTGTGAACCAGACATTGTACTGTGTAATTTGTATGTTAGCATGTTGGCTCTGGATGACAACCTCATGAGATGCTGTTGTCCACATTTCACAGATGAGGAAACTCTAAGAGAGTTTAAATACCTGTCCAATATTACAGAACTAGCAAGTAGCAGATGTTTTAGCAATTCCAAATTGCCAGCAGCCAAATCACATTATATTTACAACCTCACTGATCATATATTATCAAGTGAATGTATTCTGCATTCCTGGATGCTTTGGCCTGTTTGGATTTGGCCCAAGCTCCTCATTTTCTACGGTAGTCACCTGAAATAGAAGCTTGCTATGACAGCCAGACTGAGAACATGATTCTAGGCAACCTTCTACAGTGGTGACAACAGAGTTCATGGGTGAATGTGGACTTGCTTTAATAAAAACAAAACCAAAAACATCCCGAGGGCTACAGCACATTGAATATGTCCTTATTTAATACCCAATCTGCTTCAGAATTAGTCATGTTTTCTGTGACTTGGTTGAAATAATCCACCACAATGATAAGTTGTTTGTCTTGCCTACAGGAGGCAGGAATATTCCATCTGTTCACCTTCACGCACATTTGTTGTGCGGCTCAGGTATTTTTAGTAGATGCTGTAATTGCTGTTAAGATGAGCTTCCCTAGGCTCTTCAACATGAACCTGTTGAAAAGCTCTACATTGACAGAAGTTTTGCAAGGGTAATGAAACACTTGGGCAGGAACAAACCTGCCTAGGATGCTTCATCATTCAAGGTCTAGACTTTGGAAAGATATTTGCAATGACCTTCATGCATCCTCCTTCTATTCAGTTGAATTAGAGAATAAACAAGATGAAATCTCTCGGCTACCATCTGGTAAAATGGGGGTTTCTAATTGCCTGTATCCTTGGCTAAGCTTAAGAAGGAAGAGGGCAAGGAACTACTTCCCCACAGACCTAGGGTGTACTGATGTTGCTTAAGGTGCCTGTCAGGATCTGGGTTCTGAATCCCACACATAATGCTGCTTTACAGGGAGGTAGAGAAAGGGTGACCAAGGGCATCCATCCTGGGCTTTCTGTGGACAGATGTCGTGGTGGGTTCATTTAGGAACATTGAGTATTTTGCTCCAAATATAAAACTTTAACATCCGTGTCTTCACTGTTGCAGAGGTGAGTCTAGAACACACACACAAGCAGATTTGAGTCAGCATTCACCTAGCAAGAAGCAGACCCCACCTGTGATGCAGACCTCTTTGTGAGCTGGGTGAAGGGGGTGGGGCTGTCTTTCCAAGTCCCTTTCCTTCTACCCCTCGAATATCACCTCTGGCAGTTGCCTAGGATGTTGAACAGCTGCTTCTTTCCGATTCCTAAAGGTCTATGCCACAGCTTTGTATTTATCTCGGACAGTCTGCTGGGTTGAGCTTATTATCTTATTGCTTTGCTGCTGCAGAATTTATGGCATAAAAGGCCCTGCTGCTGGCTGTGAGCTGAGTAGAGCAGTCCAGTTGCAGAGTCCTTGTGAATTAGGGCACCAGATGCCCAAGTAAGATAAACCTGTTGCTCCTCTAGCGCTTGGGATGAGATTTCTCCCTCGGAGCCCACCTTCTGTAGAGTTAACAGTTTAGATTAAATTAGTGAAAGCACAGAAGGCGATTTTCATTTGTAAAGAGATTATTATTATTTTTTCTTCTTAGGCTAGAACAACAATAAGAACACAAAGATACATTGAAATGGGATTTCATTTTTAAATGGCTTTCTTTAATACAAATAATAATATGAAAGGAAAGCTATTTGGGTAATGTTGAAGAGTGTCTGGCCGTGGCATTTTAATAACCATAGGTAATACATTTAAGACTGTAATTGTGATGCTGGTATTTTAACTGCTTTACAGAAATATACCAAAGTGGATGGATGGGGCCTGTTAGGACCCCCCTTGGGGAGGATTCACAGAGGTACTGACCCATCAGATCCTAGGGTGGCATCTCAGTGAGCCAGGAAGGAAACGATCTTTAGCTTAGAATAATTTACATCCATAATGCACCTTAATCTGTAAAACATTTGGCTGAATGCTTTATATTGGGGAAACTCTTATTCATGCTATAAAATATAATCAAATGCATTTCATGGTAACGAACCACTCAGGTTTAATGAATTTTTCTTTAACTGTGGAGTTAATGTCCTATTTTAGAGTTACTTTCGTCCAGTGAGTATTTGAGTTATCACCCACGTATTCTGTGGAATCTTTCATAGATGCTGGCAAAATGGAGAGAAAAATGTTATTTTTCCCCCGTTTGCTTAAAAAGTACAATTATTAAAAATAAGCATGATGGGAATCCTAACATGTTGAGACAATTTATACTTCTCAGCTCGGTGACTTCTGAAGGAAATGGTGCGGCCTCTGTTTACCACCTGCTCCTTTGGTCCTAGATTAATAACATCTGACCAAGCATGAAGGCATGCTGGGGCCATCTGCCATCACACATAGCAAGATGTGCTTCAGCTTTCCCAAGTAGGACTCTAACAAACTGCGTGGCGCCACTCTCTGTCGACAGTCATCCCAGTTAGCTCCATGACCCAGTTATTTGGATAACAGGAATTCAGGACTCATTGAGGTCAAAACCAGAACTACTTATTGTGCTTGGTGGTGGTTAAAGTGCTAGGCCACCTATAATTTCAATGATAATTATGACCTTTCTTTTCTATTTATGTAATAATAGGATGTTAAAGAAGACCTGTGCGTTTGTCTCTGGGCTTTGATGTGGTCTCCGAAGTTGAGAAAAACAGATTCCAGGGACCTGCGCAGTGTCAGCATGTGGAATTCCTTTCCTCCAGACCTGTCCCTCACTCCCCATTCCCTACACCAGCCAAGCACCCCTCTTCACTGCCACACTCACCTTATCTGTGGCCACTATGCCCTGCTTTGGGATGCCTTTGCACTCTGGCCTTCTGTTGCTATGGAAACGAGAGTCCCTGTAATGATGAGTAGGATGGGATGGTGGAGAAGTCCCCTACAGGCTGGTGCTCTTGCTGTGAAGGTTCTCAAGAGCAAGACACTCAGCCTTGATCCTGCCTTTCTCCTCCAGGTTATGGAGAACTGCTGTTGTGGTCATTATTAGCCTTCCAGGACCAGCCCATCCAGTTGCCAGAAAACGGTGGGCTTAATGGCAATGACATCAGCCCAAGGATGGAGAAACTTGTTCTAATGTAGCTAGCTGGGCCACCTGGGGCAAGCCATTTGATTTTACAGTGTTTCAGTTTGTTCACCTAAAAACAAGGGGAACTGGAATAGTTTGTTTTGGAATTGTGTTATAAAATTGTATGCCGTGTCTCTAGGACTGGTGGCCAGTCCTCACCTCTCCTTTCCTTCTTCCTCCCACCTGGCAGTGAAGCAGCTTTGCTGTGACCATGAGAAAATCAATATGAGGATGAAGCTGGCACTATTCATTGGGAGAAATAGGCCTAAGTGGCACGGTTTCCATGCTGCCCATCACTGGGCTGCCTTTTCCCGACTCCTTGCTGTGTGAAACAATAAACTCACATAGTAAAGACACTCTGAATCTGTCACAAATAGCTGAGTGCAGTTTGAATGAAATAGCCTTAAACTAACACTGCTCATCAGACTGTTCAGAGAGCAATAATCATAGGTAGCAATCAGTTAATATTTGGTGGCCTTTCACAGTATAAACTCTGTTGCTATAGATACTTGAGCATTTTAAAATTTCTTTTAATAGGGGAGTTTTAACATCTCTGCAGGTAATATTGCTTTAATGTTCTTTTATAAATGCCTTGTCTTTAGATGATAAATTGGAGTATAATATGTATAATTCACCCTTTCATTGTATATTGATGATAGAAAGAAGGTATTTCATGAAGCATGAAATATTCACTGAGAGAATCTAGTCCACTGTTGACAACTGGTATAGTTTATCATGGAGAGAGGGTTGTTTTCTTATACCCTAAAGTAACTAACTTTGTTCCTAATTTATAGATAAAGAAACATTCATCTCTTAATAAATCCCAAATAGTCATTGCTTGAGAAACTAAATGACTGGTAATTTTAACTTTGGAATAAAACTTGAATCTGAATTGCATTTTAACAATGGAGAATTGATTTAGTATGTAAATATTTAATCTTTAAAAATTTGATAGTCTCCCCTTATATACATTTATATTAGCTAAGTATCAGTGAATTGATGAAATAAATTGAAATGCAGTTCTAATCCTCAAACATACACAAAGAGCTCTTGCAATAAAATTCTGGCTTGGAATTTGAAAATGTTGAAGACATATTTGGTTGAAAGATGTAGTAGAAACATGTTACCTAGGTTACATGAATTTATGATCAAAAATAAAAAGTCGATCTTTTATAAGCATATAATCCACCTCCCTTCAATTTAAATATATCTGAAATCTGTTGCCAATTTGATAACTTCTGCTTTATAACATCACTCATTTTTTTTCATATCCAAGGAAAAACATCTTTTCAAGAGAGTTAATATCCCTATTCCATAAAGGTACAATGGTTTATTTATAACATGTCATTTTTATCATAGGTCACTAGAGAGAGAGATTGGGCTTTCGTTGAAAGAATTCAGAATGGTAATAGAGACCTTGGTTTGGGTATTTTACTAATACATTACATTGCTGTAAAATAGTGAGGATGAAGCTGGCATATTATATTATATTCCTATATGTTATATTCCTATAACAAAAGAGGTAGTATAGACTAATGAAAGGGGTACGTGGCTTTTGGAGTCAAACCACTGTATTAGAATTCCGGTTCTCCCAGGGCTGCCTGTGAAGCTGGCTTGCTTGGCTAATCCAACATCAAAGTTCACAGTCTTTCACTTTCCCTGGGAGAGGTTGAGAAAGTACTAATCTCGGTTCCCAGCATGCCTTCTAACCAGGCTGTGTGACTGTCCAAGGGGATGACTACCGAAAGGCATGTGTCCAGGACATTTCTAGGAAACCATTTCCTTAAAAGGAGAGGACAAACTGAAGAGATTCATTCTCTTCTTGTAGCCATCGCTAGGTCATCCTGTACTGCATGTGCAGACAGATACAATGTTTGTAGCCATCTTTAGACCAAGAAGGGGAGGACCAGGAAACGCCATGACCTTGACCTGGTGCCTCTGCCTCTTGGAATCACTGATCCAATCCTGAGGCGACCAGCTTGTGGAGTCCTTGTCTTATGATCTAAAATACTTTTATTGCTTGTAGACAAAAGCATTCCTTTCTCAGGTATGACTTTTATTTTGAGGTGCAAAGATTTTTAACTTCCCTTAGCTTCGATTTCCTTTCTATAGAGTGAAAATGGCAGTCACTCACTAATAAATAGCTCAGCCTCTCCTTAACCAACTTGAGGAAGATAGAACGAAACAAGTCTACCAAAGCTACCTGATGGTTTAACTTATACTTGTTTAATTCTTCCAGTAAATCCACAAGGGAGGGAGGATGTCCCATTTACAAATGAGAAAACTGAGGCTTGGAAATAGAATTTGAACGTGTCAGAGTTGGTGTTTCTGCCCTAAAGATGACACTCCGTTCCTTGAGGTGTAGAGAAACCCTGAACTGCGACCTTCAGGAGGCACCAAACTAGAGAAGCCTCAGATTTCACACTTAGTCAGACAGGCCCAGGTGAGTGCCAGAGAGAGGCTCAGAGTTCTGGAATGTGCACATGTGCGTCTCAGGATGCCAGTGAGAGGTGAAGAGGAGGACTCGGGCAGCAGCTGTGACAGAGTTCAAGAGCTATGGCAGAGAAGCAGGAGCCAAGGATTGAGGTCCAGGAAAGCTGAAGGGCTGGCAGCAGCAACTCACATGCCTTTACAAGCCAAGGAGGCAAAAAGATTGTGCGAATCTACTGGAAGCAACACAAAATGGATGGAGGGGGTCAGGCACCTGGAGGAGGGTGCATACCTCTGCTGAAGGTCTTTTTATTAAAAAAAAAAAAGCTTAAAACATTGTGATGCCAAAATAAGATATATCTATGGAGAAATTTGATCCCTGGCCACTGGTTTGTAACCTGGAAAGTAATGTAGCAGAAAATAGAAGCCCAGGTTACAAATGACTTCTCAGTCCAAGCTATTTTTCTTAGAGCATATTATTTGGTGTTCATTTACTTTTCCATTAATCCACATGTTTTACCCACCAGCGACATCACTTGGTGTCTTTGGACCAGGCACTGTGCCCGGTTATTGAGACTCTGGAAGGGAACAAGACACCATCCATTGTCATCAACAGAAAGAGCATCGTATTGATAAATTGTCATAGTGTGTGGGAGGCCTTAAAATAGCTCTCTTGTAGTATGCCTCGGAGCACGCAGGACAGAGTAGCTAATCTGCCACGAGTGATCACAGGAGGCTTCCAGAGATTTGAGACACCATTAAATTTATACCCATAAAGATCCTACTTTCACTACAGGGTGTGCCTGAGATGGAGGGCAGTGGATGGAGGAGGGAAGACTAAGGAGAAGAAACTGCTTTAGTCAATAGATAAGGAGGATTTTATTTTTATATGTCAAAGTCCCTGGCTTAAGGAACTTATTCCAGGCAGAGGGAACAGCATAGGCAAAGCCAGGAAGGCATTAGGATGGGGGAGGGGCATTCCTCTATCCCTCACTCCTTCCCTCCCTCCCTCCCGTCCTCCATTTCTCCCTCCCCTAGTGCATTAACCAACTATAGTGCTCATCATGAGCTCCCATCTCTCTAGGAAAATGGGGTCTTAATTATTGTGCTGTGGAAACTTCTAGAAGTCTGGGAAAGCCTAGGATCCCTTTTCATAATAATATTTTTAATGCATAATAGAAAATATATGGAAGTACCAAGGAACTGTATTAGTTTTAAATATTTCCTGAAAATTAAAAATCTGTTTCCAATAATAAAAAAATAAATCCCATTTTGTTAGAGTAATGGGTATTCTTATTTATGAATATATTAAAAATAAGAACTGGAGGTGTTTCTGATAAATGCTAAAAATTTGTGGTGGTAAGCATAAATGATATTTTGAGGTATTTGCAATAAAAACCTCTGATGCCATAGGAAAGGGTTGGTGATCTCTAGTGGTGACAGACTCCTTTTCTGCTTGCTGTGCAGCTCTCTTCATAATTGAAAGAAAGATTCAATATTAGTGGAAGTTGGTTGAAATGAACCCATTGTTTTTCTCCATCTGAGTTTTAGACATGAGGTTTAATTCTAGTGCGTTGGAAAGTTCATCTGGCGGTTCAAGGTCATCAGCTCCTTCTGATGGCCACCCTGCAAGTCCTAGGGCTCATCTAGTGCCAGGGCGTTTGTGATGGATGTTTTCATTGTCCACTGTCACCCTTTCTGGCTGGCATTGACTGAGATATTCACAGACCTCTCCTCAGATGTCAGTCCACGCAGGCTGCTGCTCCATCCAACAGTTTTGTTTCAAAGCTCCCCTTAGGCTTGTTGCTGGTTTCCTCTGTGTCTCTGTGCTGCTCTGGGGCACTGCATGTCCTGCTGTTCTAGCATCAAGATGGGACACGTAGAATGGTCTTATATATTCCACACCTCTGTGCACTCACAGGAATGGTGTAGCCACTTCTTCTCTGGGAACTTGCTACCTTCCCAGGGTGATCCTCTGCTTGGGAACCCCACCAGCCTGGTTGAGTGTTCTGGCCGTTCTCCCTCCATTTTTTTTTTTTTTAGATGTTGATGAACCTTTATTTTATTTGTTTATTTATATGCAGTGCTGAGAACTGAATCTAGTACCTCACACTCAGAAGTGAGGGTGGGAAGGTAGCAAGATGAAGGGCACCATCCTCAGAGCTCAAAAAGCACTTGAACCCCTGGCACACTCTCTTCACATCCTCGAATTCGAATTCCATTCTAATCTCCTAGCAGGAAAGGGAAGAGTTTTTCTTACTCATCAAATGCCATTCTAAACATAGTGTCCACCAGTCCTTTCTAACACCCTTCTTCTTTGAAACACTTTTTTTTTTTGTTTTTCTCTTTCTGTTCTAACACAATTCCCTGAGGTAATGATTCTTATATTAGGGAAAGGACCCCCAGTATTAGCTGGGGTACAGCTAAGCTGCTGTAACAAAGAGATCCCAGTTCCATGTGTGTAAAAGAAAGTGGTCAGCATGCACAATTTGATCCTTCAAATTGTCAAGTTTCCCCATAGATCTTAATTCATTTATGCTTGGTGACCTCCTCTGCATGATGGAACCTTGGTCACTCTCAGCTGGAAGGGAGGAAAGAGGAAGCATAGGTTTCATTTTAAGCCAAGATCCCAGAGTTGCTCCTGTGCTTTGCCCTCATATCCTGTCAGAGAGCACTGGGCTCCATGGTGACTCCCAGGTTCAAGGGAGCCTGGGAACCTGGTCCTCCCTAGGCCACTAGAAGCCCAGTTAAACTGTTGTAGTTGGGAGTAGTTTTTAGATGCACAAAATAGGTGGGAATGGACTTGGGAAGAACACTAGCAGTTGCCACATTTCTGGACATATTTTCCCTCCTATTTTGGGCCAGCTATCTCAAGACTCCTAAGTCAGATATTAACCTGATGGTTTAGCTCAGATCACATGGTTTTCCTCAAAGCTTCAGCAATATTATTCCAATCATGTTTTCTTGAAGATTGTGGAGATGCTCGGGGGGATACACAAGCCTTGCCCACTGTGAGCTTCAAGAATCCTGGTGAGTGTCTTCTCAAGAGTCCCGCTGGCCAGGACTGGGAGGGAGGGCTTCCCCACACAGCGGAGTCAGGCAGTCAGCTGCAGGTGGAAAGTGCCCCTCACCTAACCACGGCTAGCGGGTTTGAGTTCCTGGGAAGAAGTCTCTAGTGTAACTCACACCCTCAAAAACTGTTTTTCTGAACTTAATGATATTTTTGGACCCTGAGATACACTGATTTTTGGGACCCAAACGAGTAAAAATATTAGTTATCAATACACCTTTATTTTATTTATTTATATGTGGTGCTGAGAATCCAACCCAGTGCCTCACACATGCCAGGTAAGCACTGTACCACTGAGCCACCACCCCAAACCCCCACAGTCGATTTTAACATGAATGGGATTGTCCTCCCATTGTGCTCTAATGACCACACAGTTTGACACCAAGGAGTGCACCCGGGTGGCACTGGAGAGCCTGGGGTCCTTCGGGTGGAAGCAACACAAGGCAGCCGTGGAGCTGGAGGAACTGGTGAGCCTTGTGCCTTGAAGAGGGCTGATCCCAACTAAAGGGGAGGCTGCTGCTTCCCAATGAGGACTCCAGAACTCCAAGGAGCAAAGGCGGAACAGATTCATTGCAGCACTGGGTAGCAAGGAAGCCGAGATTGTTCTTCCAGGGACTCTGCGGATAGGGAGTTGGCAGTGGCCAGAGCTCTTCCTTGAGTTGGTAGGAGCTCACTTTACACGGAGCTCTGCAGTGCTTAGGCTGGGTGCAAAGCATCCCCTTTATAGTTATTATAAAAAAAAAAGAAGAAAAGGACTTTTATTTGCTAAAACCTATAATTTAAGGTTTTGCAATTAAAATTTGAAAATATTTAATTTATATTTTACTGATTTTTACTAAACAATGATCTGTTCCCCCCAATTTTTTATGGGGGTACTGGGGATTGAACTCAGGGGCACTCAGCCACTGAGCCACATCTCTAGCTCTATTTTGTATTTTATTTAGAGACAGGGTCTCACAGAGTTGCTTAGCACCTACTGTTGCTGAGGCTGGCTTTGAACTCAAAATCTTCCTTTCTCAGCCTCCCAAACTGGGATTACAGGCATTTGCCACCACACCCAGCTGTCTCCCCAATTTTAATCTGTATGCTTTAAAATTTTTGCATTAGTAGAGAAAGGACACAATGCAATATGAGACAGTATAAAGTGATAATTATAACTAAAACTAGAGGACTACTAATAAATACTCTTTCCTTTTTGGGACTCTCACAGCATTATATATTTCTTGTTTAGTTCATTGTATTCACCTATTTTATTATAAATAAAATTGTTATTAAATTATTAAAATTGAAAGATATCTCCAGATTAATTAGGTATAGTTGGGAAAGAATACAGAGAGGTAAAGTGATCTTCCTGAAATCACACATCCTCTGATTCCCTCTCTGTTAATATGCTACTCCATACTCTGCCATGTGTGGCCTAGCGCCTTATTCATTGATGGTACAGTTTGAATCAACTGAAATTAGCTAAATAGATTCTTATTTGTGTGAAACAAATTTTATATTGGAAAGTAAGTAGAACTAAAATCTTGTGAGAAGCTACACTTAAATTTAAAGGCCCACTTTTATGTAAGAAAACAGGACTTGGATGCATTTTTTATTGCGTAAACTCAAACAGAAATTGCATTTAACAAACACTTATGTGGTTCTTATCACGTGCCAGCACCCTGCCCAGTGCTCTACAAATCCCACTCCTCTGGTCCTCACAAGTGGCCCAGGAGTTAGGTTGTTTCCTCTTCAGTTCCCAGATGAGGGAAGGAAGGCATGCAGAGGTGAGGGACTTAACTACAGGTCACACAGTGAGCAGTGGCAGAACTGGGATTCCAACCCCATCTGCCCGGCTGAAACCAGGGTGCAGATTAAAGAGCAGTTGTCCCTCCACTTGCCCTCCCAAC
>NW_026000240.1:20552271-20555836 GCF_001458135.2 Marmota marmota marmota | reverse complement strand
ATTGTCACCATGCAGGGCTGGCTATGTGCAGCAGGTCACATGAGGCTCCAGGCAACCATCCATCTTCATGTCCTCATCTGCACAGGACACCCACAACCTAGCATGACGCCACTGATGAGGGCCCGGGATGCTTGCCCTGCAGAATTCTGGGGCAGAGTCACAGAGTCGGAGACTCCTGTGGCTTTGCTGACACAGCTTGCTGTCCTCTAGGGGCTGCTGTGTGGTTCTCTCTGTGTTTTACAGCGGTTGTCATTCATTCTGGGGAGGGTGGTGGGACTCCCCCGTGTTGGAGCCATGTCCTTGAATAACTTTTCTGAGATTTGAACAGAGTACAGAAGTGTTGAAGTTATCCTTTAGCCTTGCCAGAGAACAGAGCAGTCCATGGAATAAGCTTCCATAAAAGGAAGAGTGCTCATTTCCAAAGCTTTGGCTGAAATGATTGCTTTACTCAAATTTCAGACTTTCTCTGTAAGATATAAAAGTAGCCAGGGAGTCTTGGTTCAGCCTGAGCCTCTTCTATCTTAATGATATGTGAGGATTCAACAGTAGAAAACTGGGGGAGATTTTATACCTCAAAATGTAATCTAGAAGTGGCATTTAGTGGATAGAAGAAAATAGATGGAGAATAAGTTGTGGTTGTATCAAAACTTTGAAAACAAATCTTTGAAATGTTCATTGTAGTGATTGCTAGGATATGCCAACACTCAAAATTCTTCTTTTGGCCATTTTTAACTCTTAGGCCTCTGTTGATTTGGCTGCTGTAGAGAAAGGGGCTCCTCATTAATGAACCGTAATTTCTCAGGCAAATTCCTGTCTTGGGGCAGGCTGCCCATCATCTGTGTCGTTGTTTCACTGAGATTCAATGAAGGGAGCATCTTTTCTGTTATAAAAAGGCAATTCCATTTTTAAAGGCTGAATGATTGTATACAGTTTAAATCAACCCTGAAATAATATTGGAAGCAGATCAGATTCTGAAGTTAAAAATGGATATCTTGGGAGATATTCAACAGTTGGATGACAAAAGCCCACCTCCTGGGATTTACAGCCTGAAAGAATTTCATTCAATTTAGAAATAAATTAAATGGAAAGACTGGAGCAGAAAGTGCAGCTCCAAACAATACGTGGGGCTCAGACGCTCACTGTATATTTTTTAAGGTCAAAATACCTATTGAATTCCAATGAGGTGCCTGATGCCAAGCTATATGGTGGGGGTGAGAGGTAGTTCTGACCTCAAGAAATTTATAAATTAGATTAATTTAAGGAATTATCATGGTTTCTAATCTTTTGGGATCATGGACTCTGGATGAGTTAGTAGTAGATTCAGCTGGAACTGGCAGAAAACTACAACTGACTATACCTTAAACAAGGGGTAGTTTATTTCTCCTTTATGGAAACCAGGCAGTCAGTAACTATGGTGTCACCTCCAACTGATCATCAAGGATGTAGCCCGTGGGAGTTACGATGGTCAGCGTCATAAAATTGTTTCTGGTTAACACTGAAATTCTTGAAGATCTTCTTCATTTGTTTATCTTGTACATGAAGTTCACAATGAATGGATTGAACTCCATCACTTGGGCCATTTATAATGGATGGGTCAAGGAGCAGGACAGCATGACCCTAGCATAAAGAAAGAAAGGAGAAGCTTCAATGAGCCATGGTGCCTGGAATGTCATCTCCATCCTCATGCCCTGATCCTAGAGATTCTAGTGCTGGTCAACAGTTTGAGTTGTGGTTGTTTTCACTACCTGAGAGTAAGTTTGGTGGTAATCATTATTCATCAAGCTCAAGTGCTCCATGTACATATTCAGAGGAGAAGAATGCAGACTCTATGCGCAGAAGGGTGGCCAAACAGCTTCAGTACTTAAAATGATGAGAACAGGGCTCAGCTAAGGTCATAGGTCTGTTCAAAACTTGTCCCAAGTCCTTGATTATTCAAAACTTAAAGTCTAGGAGTTCTATCATATTTGAACAAGTTATCAGCAAGCTGAGTACTGTGGTGCATGCCTGTTAATCCCAGCAGCTTGGGAGGCTTACACAGGAGGATTGCAAATTCAAAGCCAGCCTCAGCAACTTAATGAGGCACTAACTGTTACATAGGGGATGTGGCTTGGTGGTAAATTGACCCTGGGTTCAATCCCTAGCCCTGTCTCCTCCTGCCAAAAAAAAAAAAAAAGTTATCAGTAAAATGTACAACTTATCCACAAATGGTGAGCATTATTAGGGCTAAAAAGGCTTCTAAGTGTCCAGTGTAAATGTAAATATAAATGTAAAATACTCAGCACACAACACACACACACACACACACTTCTGTATTTATTTAAATTGGTCAGCAATTTTGGGAATTAATTTAATTATTGTCTCCAATTCATGCCATACAAACTCATACCATACAAGATTTCATTCTTGATTGAGTTTAATATTCTTCCTTTGTCCCTATCCAGGTCCTCTCCTACACTATGTGGGCATTCACACTAACACACTTAGCATGTGTTCTCCAGTAGTTCTCTCTCCTTGTAAAATGCGTGGGGTTATTTTGTGTGAATCTGTGTTTTAAATGACTACAGCTATCACTCTGTAGATCCCCTTTAAACCTTTTGGAAATGCTGCACCATGTTTTAGTTCCATGGATGTTGCTATTCTCTCTGGTCCTTGACTCTCAGGCTGCCTAATGTCCTAGCATGCACCCACATTGCTTTCTTGATTCTTTCCCTAATGACATATCTCTTGGGTTGCTCCAAGATCCCCCCATGCTAGTAACAGTGCTTTTGGTAGTCACTTCACCTAAGGTACAGGAAATGTAAGGAATGCCTCTCAGTGCAAAAGCTTCAAGCTCCTTTGGGCTATTAGTTTTTATCATTTTCCTTAGAAGCTGCTCAGTGCTTTTTAGGCATTTTCAGAGTTAGAGCCATAAAACCTGCTGGAACATCAACAAAGCTTCTAACACAGTAGTTTGCAACAGGATGATTTTGTTCTGCTCAGGTGAAGGGACATTAAGCAATATCTGGGAGCATTTTTGATAATCATGCCTGGGGAGAATGTACCTGGCAATTTGTCCCAGGCTGAGGACACTTCCAAAAATCCCGCCATGCACGAGAGCCCCAGCTTCAACAAAGAATTATTGAATCTAAAATGGCAATGGTTCTAGGGTTGAGAGACCTCGTTACATGAGAATTATTTTTAGGTCTGCAAATGAACATCCTTTAGACATTGTTTGAGTTTTGATCTGGTTTGCTTCTCTGGCTTTTGCTTCCTTGTTCCGCATTTACACTGCCGTTTCTTTCCTCATTTGTCCTGCTGTATTTATTAGCCTTTGTCTTCTGATCTATCTTGCTTCTCTAACTATGGACACCTGTTTTTTTCATTGCAGCCTTGCAAATGTCCTGTCTAGTTAATTGACTTGACTTTCCACCTCAATTCTTGCTATTCTTTGATATAAGAAAGCAACATTTCTTGCTGTAAGTCAACAACTTGCCATCTTGATTTTTTTTTTCAGAACTAGGGATTCAACCAAGGGGTACTCAACCATTGAGCCACATCTCCAGCCTTTTTTTTTTTTTTTTTTTTT
>NW_026000240.1:20547473-20552247 GCF_001458135.2 Marmota marmota marmota | reverse complement strand
TTTTTTTTTTTTTTTTTAGACAGGGACTCGCTAAGTTGCTTAGGGCCTTGCTAAGTTGTGAGGCTGGTTTGAACTTGGGGTCCTCCTGCCTCACTTGGTCCTCAAGTTGCTGGGCATGCACAACTGTGCCTAGATAATTAATCTCTACTATCTACTTCTGCTATTCTAATGAAACTCAAATTTTATCCCAGATGCAATAAGTAAGCTATTAAATACCCTCTCTCCCCACAAGGGATGTATAAGCAGTAATTGTGGGTGAGTCCTCCAAATGCTCCTTAAGAAGCAGAATTCCAACTATCATGCCCCTTTATATTCTCCATCTCTTCTTCCTTACCTCCTCACGGAATGTGGACATCAATATTGGAGTTCCAGCAGCAGATCTGGATAACATGGCAAACCTGGTGGTGGAAATCACTGGTAAGAATAGTGGAGTGAAATGATAGAGTTTGGGTCTACAGTGATTATACAATTCTACCTGTTCTCATTTCACATTTTCACCAAGCCTGGTTCTCATTTCACAACTCATTTTTCATGCAAGAGAAAGGTAATACTCTATCTTATTTAATTATAGTATGAGCATAACTCAGGTGATTCACCCCTACATAGAAAGAGGTGATTTGTGCTGGAAAAATGAAGTTTGGGGGCATAGAAAATTAAATGTGGTAATCCTAGACCATGCTAAAATCATAAAAGAGCATTCTCCTCTTTGAAGACCTCCGGCCACCTGCCATCTTTCCCAGGGTACAGTGTTTGGTCTCACCTGCCTTTGCTACTCAAGATTCACACCATTATAAACTGTCAACATGAGCAGTCCATTATACAATCATCATTTCTAGCAATATATCATTTCAGACAGCATTAGAAATATACACACAATAATGTCAGGTATTATTTATGTATGAATATTAGCAAGAATAAATGCCTCATGATAGGAAAAAGACACTGATCTTGAAAACTGGAGAAAATACCTGATTTCCAAATGGACCAAGAAAGTTGTCAAGAGTCATTATTAGTTTTAAAAGATCATTCCAGGGTAAGACCTTTCTTTTTCTTTAGATTCCATCCTGAAGTAGTTTGCATTATACTTGAAACTTCAGGAACAGGTGAGCTTTATTTAAGAAGGCCCAAATGCCAGTGTTCAGGAGACCTTGGCCAACAGATGTGCTGTGTCTTTCATTAAAGGCTTACTGAGTGATTGATGTGTTAATATTGCAAGGTTTTCATCAGCTGTCCCCATTCTGTCCTAGAAAAGGACATACATGATGAAGCATGTATTATGGAGTAGGTGTTTGTTTCACATTAAAGTATCTGTTCCTTTCACATTGAAAGGAGGTTGTGCCATTGTTGTTGAGGTCATGGAGGGCCAATATGATGGTGACTCTGTGCTTTTCCTCAATCATGATACTATGATATATAATATAAATGATATATTATATATTATGATATATATTGATATATTATACATGATATATTATAGCATATTAATATATCATATATGTCATAATATATTAACATATTGCCATATGTATAATAAATTAATTATTATATTTATATTATTATATATAACATTATTACACTAATATATTGTGTCATATATAATATATGATAATAACATGATATTATGATATATTTCCTCAATCATGTTATTATTTTTATGTGGCCAGTTGAACAATAGCATTATCAGTAAGCTTCTCCTCCAGAGTTATCAATTAGTAATTTGACCAGATGACTAACCTTGCAAAATATTATTTCACATAGCACTACCAATGGATACCCAATAAGGCAATAATTTGTGCGAGGACATTTCAGGAAACATTAGCTGAGCATGACAATAATCCTTCTTAGGACCTTACAACTGCTGGGGTGAAATCAACTTTGCAAATGTGGAAATAACAATTTCCCCCCCATTGGGGCAAGATTCCAGTCATGTAAAGATCATGCCAGGTCAAGGAATTGGCGAGCTGTAGGAACTGGAGAGTAGGAATCACTGCCTTAGTCCTTGAGGGTTTCTAGGCTGCAGTCTGGAGCCTCAGGACTGACTTCACATTCCTCTTTGCACCTTAAGTACTGGTACAGGCTTGGGGCTTGGGGCATACTCTTAAAAGAAGGACATCTGAGTGAGTCAGTACCCAGGCACCAGCATTTGCCTAGGGAAGCTTTATGAATCCCTGACCAGTGTTCAGCATTAGTTATGTTTATTTTACAGATGCTGACATCTGGCTAAGGGTATGAGAGTAATTACTTAATTCCTGGGACACAGTTCTTGAAAATAGTGAACGTTGGTGTAACTGACACTCTGTTAGGGCATACAGGTACACATATTTATATATTTTTCTTGGATGGATGACTTCAAATTTTTAAACCTTTTGAGATAGACTTATGCTTCAAGAATTTTTAAAATTTCTTTGAATCCCAACTTTTTGTCCTTCCTCATACCTCCATGTGCCTTGGGGTCTCAGTTTTCCTTGAGTTTCTTTAGTTTTGCCTCTTATATGCTGTGAATTTCACACCTAGTCTCTACATTTGTCCATGCCATGCTTAGACATTATCAGTATCCCTGCATTTTCCCAAAACAAGGAAATAGGGGCTAAGTAGCAGTTTTTTCTGCTGGGAAACTGAGGTACAAAGTGTTTAGATAATTTGTCACTGTAACCCACAGTTAGTAAGTTGGCAGGCTACCCAGGGGTCTTGTTCTTATGGACTTGGTACTCTGTGATCAGGCAGATAGTGGCTATAGAGTGTGGAGTCATTTTCCTTGGTAGAACATAGACATTTTCAGGCAGCAAAGATCTCATCACACTTGAGTCAAGATTTGAAAAATGGAACAGCACTCAAGGGCTGGAGGTGAGGAGAGGTGGTGGGAGACCATGGTGTTATCTTGAGGCCCCAGCTCTGGAGAGGATGGTAGACACAGGTAGGAGGCTGCTTAGCTGGACATTGCCATGCTGAGGAATTTAGGTTCTACTCTGTGGGATCAGGAGGATCCCATAGAGGGCTTTGAGCAGATCCATGGCACAAATGGTTTTGTAGGTTGTGTTACTGTCATGGGTCCTCTGATTCCTGGCGATGGCCTTTGCCCTTGCTGGAGCTTGTTACTGATGTGAGGATTAACCATGGTTCTGTGCATCTGTGAACTGTCCAACACAAGCACATTCACTATGAAGTAAGCCAGCACCATATCTAGCAAGTCATCATTTTCTCCCTAATTCAAGGAAACTACCTCCTTTGCCTTCAGATCTCTGAGTATTTGGCTATTCCAAGCCACAGAGGGCAGCTTTGGAGCTCTGAGCTTCATTCCTTCCAACTTTACTCCCAACCTTCCTGTGGAAGTGAATCATAGACACAGAAAAGAAATATCATCTCATCCAACCCACAAGCCACTTATTATGTGTGACACTGGCCTTAGCCAAGCTTCTGTGATGTACCCAATCAAAATATTCCTTTTCCTTAAAGATCTTAGGTACCCAAACCAGGAGTCTTTTGCCACTTCTCTCCTTTGTGATGTCATGGAAATAAGATCACCTGCCCACTACCATCACGGTTAAAGGTCTAAAAAGCTCTCAGTAGAGACCCTTGTTTATACTGAGAAATCATGCTCTTATAAATATGGTGAAAATGCTCATTTATAATTTATTTAAGATATCATAAAGTTTCTGTCAACTCTGCCCTTTCAAACCAGAGCCTCAAATTCTAAATTGGACCACTGAGCAGGACTTACCTTAAAATTTTTCTAATCATTTGGTCATAAGTAACCTTTCCCCAAACAGTCTAATACTTTCCTTCAAAGGCAATGTTTAACACTTCATTTATATTATTATTTTTTCCCAAGGCAATTGGGAATGTATCTGAAATGTAAACAAGACTTGTAAAATGGAAATAAAATTACTTAGTAAGACTTTAAACTCATACTGAGTTTCTAAAATTAGGGTTCTCCTCCAGGACTGGCCCGAGGCAAAATGATATTTTAAGAAATACTTGCACATACCAATATTTGCAAAATATCTCTTTCAACATCTGTTTTCAGATTTTATCCCCAAATGGGACTATACAGTCATGTATTACCTCTTTCAGGTAATACATTTATATTTTGAAATTGATTACGATATCACAGGGCCTAGATTTACCCTAGCCAAGACCTAGATGGAGTGAAGAAATAGGGTTGGGTGAATTCTGCCTGTCTTTAACAAATACCGGTATGTACCCCTTAATTAAGAAAGGGAGTGAGAAATCTGTAGGGAAAAGACCTGTGCTCACAAACTGCCTGTGGACTTATATAGTCATTGAAAATGGACTGGGATCCAGGGGGGCTGACATCAGTGATTGAATGAGTACAGATGTCTGTGATTATTTGATTCTGTTTACCTCTCCCACTGTAAGCTTCATGAGGACAGTGAGGTCTGCTTTTTCTCATTGTTATATTTTTATATATAACACAGATTGCAAAAGTGTAAATCAGGATTTAAGGGGAGAATAAAATGGTCTAGCACACATATACACATGCACACACACATGATATAGAGGGAAGAAGGTGGGTTTCAGACACAGCAGGAACTGAGATGAAATAATAATTTACTAATGATCTTTATAGTCTTAGGTAGTTTAAAGTTTCCAATATTTGACAGAGATGACATAGGGACATGGATGTAAATGATAAGTGTTTTCACCTTTGTTAAGGGTATGATGCTAACAGGGGAGGGAAAAAGGGAGGGAGGGAGGAAGAGAGAGAGAGAGAGAGAGAGAGAGAGAGAGAGAGAGAGAGAGAGAGAGAGAGAGA
>NW_026000240.1:20518933-20547271 GCF_001458135.2 Marmota marmota marmota | reverse complement strand
CAAAAAGAAAGAGAGAGAGAGAGAGAGAGAGAGAGAGAGAGAGAGAGAGAGAGAGATAGGTTGAGAGAGAGAGAGACTGACTGACTTCACTCTAATGTAAGAGAGCAAAGTTCAAGTCTTGGGTTTTGAGTGCTGTCCTGGATGTTTCACCTGTGCCACAGAGCAAGATGCCCAGTGACTGTCCATTGGGCAGTTGTGGTGCCCTCCTGATCTGACAGCACCCAGCACCAAGCAGATGCCTGGCAAGAAGAAGCACTACAAAATTTGTGTCTGAGTGGAAGCAGACATTTTCTGGAGCATGTCTCCCAGAACTTTCAGTTCCTTTTCAGAGGAATGGAGAAAAGGGCAACAGAGAGAGATCTGGAAGACTATTGTGAACACAGGTTCCTTGGGGCTGGAGAGCCTGGGGCTTTTTAGGTGCCTGGCATTTTTATTGCCAATTTAGGAAAGTCAAGAGAGTAAAGTCAAGAGAGTAAAGAGAGTAGACTTCCAACAAGGAGTCCCACCTGGAACAACTTGGATCCGCTACTTACCAGATATATAAATAATATCCCCTCTCTGGTTAACTTCCTCATATGTAAGATGATGATCATATATATTTCCTTATAGGATGATTTTAAAATATCAATGAGATAAAATATCACTGCCTTAGAGGGCAGTGAGCATGTCTAACTGAGTTGCTTGGGCAGTAGGACTCATGGCATTGGGCCAGCCTCACCATCAACTAGCTGTGTTTGCTTTGGTAAGTCTTTAGTAATTGCTGACTCATTAGATTTCAGCTCCATTCAACCTGTAGAATCTACTGATTTCTCTGATGCATTTCCATGTTACCCAGGCAGCCAAATGTCTTCACTTTCTATCACTGTTTGGTAATTCATAGGTAATAGGTATCAGTGGTTGTGCATTGGCCACTTTATTGCTGGGGCAGCATTTGGGGAGAGCCCTTGATGGTCCCATGAGGAGAGAATTCTACTGAACTCTGGCTGCATCAACCAGTGAGGCTATTTCCTAACAGATTTTTCTTTTCCTTAGAAAATCTGGCTTCATTATTTTTACAGCAACCTCATGACCTTGGCTCAGCCATATATACTCTTTTGGGCCAATCTCCTAATTTATAAAATGGAAGATATCGGTGTATAAAAGATAAGTTAAAATAAAAACAAGTAGTGGCTCAGTGCTAAGGGCGATCATTTGTGAAGAGATTGAGTTGGTTTACCCTGAGATAGAGCCTTAGCTTTAGCAAATACTAAACTTATAATAGTATAAGTTATTGGAAATAAATTGGTACCCAATATTATTTTTCTTAGTCCTATTTCTTTCTAAAGAAACAAGAGTATTTAATTGGGTTTCTTTCCAAGGTCTGAGCACTCCTTGCCAGAAAAGAAAATTAACAGACTTTTGTGGACAAAAGGGAAGAGTTTAAGGTATATGGACATCTGGTGGTGCTGTGTTCTCAGGGGAGGATTTTCCCTCCCAAGAGGTTGGTTCTTACAACACTGAAGAGGAAAACTTTAGGTCGCAGGTGCTCTATTGAGGACATGCTGGGGTGCAGGATTTAGGACCTTCAGAGAATACTTGGGTGGGTGTAAAGGAGGCTGGTCCCCAGGCTTAGTGAAGTTGTCCCCTGTGAAGTTTGGTGGAGATGCTGTGGAGTCACAGTCCCCGAAAGGGTTTCACATAGGCTTGGTGAGTGAGAGTCCTCCACTTCCACATGATGGGGCTGATACTGGATCCACAGTTCTTATCCTTACCTTCAAAGGTCTTAGTGTTGTGGATTTGAGGATGAGAAAACAATGGATATTTATGGTATTGAGCAACTTGTTGACTTGTTCAAGAGAGGCAGGATTTCAGTCAAGTCATTAAAAATGAGGAAATATAAAAAGCAATTTATACATGTTACAGTCTACTTTATCCTGGGATAAAGAACTGCTCCTTCTGGAAGTCATTCACATGCTTAAACGGACTCTACTCATGAAACACTTTATTATTTTGATGATGAGAAAACTTAAAACTAGAAACCTAAAACAAGCAAACATATCAAGCCAAACATATCAAGTGTATTAAAAATTTAGAAGCAATCTGAAGAGAGTGAGTAAAGTGTGACATTTTAATGTCACGGAATTCCATGCCAGTGCTCCTAAACTGTAGTGTGCATCTAAATCACTCAGGAAGCTTGTTAAAATATAGATTCTGATTGTGTGAGCTGGGGGCAGGTCCTAAGACCCTGTGTTTCTGACCATTGCCCAGGTGATGCTGAGATTACAGTGCCACAGACATTACCTTGAGTGGGTTATGCTACCTAACAGCATAAGGGACCCACAGCCACACTTGTCAACACGAATAAACCTCAAACATTTGGATGGAGCTTTGCAGAAGGATTTGTAGGGCATGATGCAATTTACATACATTAAAATCATGAAAACCAATGCTATATATTATTCATTGATGCATGACACATATATAGATAAAATATTTTAAAAAACAAGCATAGGAATGAAAAAAGTTAAATTCCTACTGGCTAATTTGGGGGAAGGTGGAGAGGCAACAGTTTACGATTGTGTGAGGGGTTTTGAACGATGTGCAATGATTATTTCCTAAGATTGGTGGTAGGCACAGAAGTGTTCATATTTTTTCTCTATTTGTATATCAATAGTAGAACTAAAAGGTATGTATGTGTAAGAGTTAATTCAGAAGTGGCTTAGTGGTAGAGTACTTGCCTAGCATGTGTGAGGCACTAGATTCAATTCTCAGCATCAAATGTAAATAAATACAATAAAGGTCTATTGACAACTAAAAATATATTTAAAAAGAGTTAATTCAGAAAACCAAAAGAGGTTTTGTTTAAAAATTAGAATATTTTTCCTTGCTGTCTTTTATTTCTTTACTTGAAGATGAGATTTTACTCTTTGGTAATTTGGAAGATGGTTAAAAGACAGTCAACAGTGTTATATTTGAAAAAAGAAAATAAATTTTATTTAATAAGAAATATGAAATTTTCCTAAATATCTTTCACAGAGTTTTCTGCTTTTTCTATGACAGATAATTCTACACATACTTAATTATTAACATTTAAAATTTGCCAAAGAATAAATGTTGACATTCAGATAAAAGAAGAGTTCATAACCTATTGTCAAACTATGTTATTTAAATAACTCATATTTTGTTATTAGATACCTGAGGTATTGAAGTACTTTCCAGGAAAACATTTTTTGTTCAGTTTTTCTATTTCTGTTTAAAATTAGTTTTATTTATTTTTTCCTATTTTTATGAATGATGAAGTTGCCCTTCTAATAAGCACAAGGAGTTTTTTTGGGGGGAGCAGTACTGGGGATTGAACACAGGGGCACTCGATCACTGAGCCACATTTTGTATTTTATTTAGAGACAGGATCTCACTGTGATGTTTAGCACCTTGCTTTTACCAAGGCTGGCTCTGAACTCGTGATCCTCCTGCCTCAGCCTCCTGAGCCACTGGGATTACAGGCATGTGCCACCGCGCCCAGCTCAAAATGTGTTTCTAAAAGCTGTCATATTTAACTCTGAGGAGAATGTACACTTGGACTACTTTCATTTTTTACTGGTATTAGTGTAAATTGAAACAATCTGGAACACTATTTGACAATATGTACCCAGAGTTCTAAAAAGATTTATATTGTTTGCAGAAGAAACTCTTTTGGGCATGTTATCTGAAGTTCAGAAAAACATTCACAAATGTTTTTATCACAATATTATACCATATGGTAAAATTTTTGGAGTCACCTCCATTGGTTTGGAGCTACAGGAAGAGAATGCAAAGATGAGATTGTACATTTAAGAAATTTAGTTGAGAAAACTTGTGTGAAGATAAAGGAGAACAGGAGTTTGGTAAGACCCTCTAGACCAAGAAGAAGGTCTGTCACCAGCTAAGATAGAAGGAAGGAAGGGCTGGCAGGGTGCAGTCTCAGACTGCAGGGCAGTTCTTAAAATAAATCTACTGCGTTGATGAGAAATCCTTGAACAGAGGTTGCAGGAGTCCTGCTTGGGCTAGAGATATCTCTGCTCTTGTGCCCTCTCTGTATTCAGGGGTTGGCTGCTCAGAGGAAGTGAGGCTTGGTGTGTGCACGCTGGAAGGACTAAAGAAGCCATAGTTGGGCTGTCAGTTCACCAGGCTTTTTGTTGCAGCCGCTCTTGCTGGAAATCTGAGCAGGGTGCCCCCTGACAGCCATACAACCAATATGTTCACCAGAGAATTTTAAAGGAAGCAAGGGATATGTTAGAGTATGCTTCAGGATGTAAGGAACGATTTTCATGACATCATAAATTCTTCCTCATGTCACAAGCCCATGGGGGCATTTGGGAAGTGGCCTTGTGTATTTTGATTCAAACATGTGGGTTCTTTTCATTTCCTCAGATCCCTAAGTCTTCAGCCCAATTCTGTGTATCCAGCAGAGAGCAGGAAGAGAGCACAGGAATCATGGGGAAGATTTGGGGAACAGGCTCAGAAGTGACACATAGCGCTCCCATTTATGGTCCATTGACTAGAATGTAGCTAATTGAACTTCAAGGGCACCTGGAATTGAAGAGAAGCAATGGATATATCATTAGGACTCTCGAAATCTGGTCACATCTGGGATATATCCATCCAGTGGCACATTCTGCAGAGACAAATAGTTTTGGGGTGGGTGGGTACTGCGGATGAACCCAGGGACATTGAGCCACTGAGACATATCCCCAGCTGTTTTTCTTTGAGATGAAGTCTTGCCAAGTTGCTTAGGATCCTGCTAAATTGCTGAGGCTGGCCTTGAACTTGTGATCATCCTGCCTCAGCTGCTGTAGTCTTTGGAATTACAGGCATGTGTCGCCATGCACAGCATTTACAAGTATTTTTAACTTAATTAATTAATTAATTAACTGTGGTTCTGGAGATTGAACCCAGGGCCTTGATCATGCAGGACAAGGCCTAATCAATGAGCTATACTCCTAGCCTAAAACTCATTTTTAAATTTATTACAACCTATGGGTAAATAAGACCTTAAGTTTATATAAATGAAACATGTAAGATTATAAAAATATTGATGAAGTTATATATACATATGTGCATATAAAATTATAATTATATATGTGCTGATAAAGCACAACTTAAAAAAATAACTGATTATCTATGCAGAGAAATAAGAAAGAAATATTCCAAAATATTAGAATGATTGACTTAGAATGTGTCATCATGGAAAAAAAAATAAATTTCTTATTTATGATTGTTTTTTGAAATAGAATGGTTGGTAAAGTTTTTTTTCTTTTAACTTAAAGAATAAACCTTTGAACCATTTGTTATT
Source organism: Marmota marmota marmota (assembly GCF_001458135.2). NCBI lineage: Eukaryota > Metazoa > Chordata > Mammalia > Rodentia > Sciuridae > Marmota > Marmota marmota. The sequence goes on along the minus strand of NW_026000240.1, from coordinate 20,541,960 downwards.
TTCTAATCTTACTTTATGTAGTTCTATAAATTGCTGTTTTACATTTTTTCCACAGAATCTATATGGAAAATGTGACAGAAGTAACTTTAAGCTGCTATATTAATTAGTAAAGGTTTGCATAGAAATGGGAAAGAAGAACCTGGGGTTAAAGGAAACAAAAATATTACAGCAAAAGAGTTAAAATGTAAAGGAAAATACCCTTTAGACATTTAGTATGAAAATTTAGCAGAAATTGAAGTTTAAATTTCAGGATGTATTATTGGTTATTTTTTAAGCAACAAATTTTATGTCATTTTAAAATTCAAAATGGTGTCACTGGTCTTTGTATCTATAATTCTTAAAATTTAGTGAATTTTATATTGCTAACATGGAATAGTTCTGAACATAGGCCTCTGAAGCACCAAGATAGGCACACTGTGCTCTTCTCCCTTCTGCCTCTGCTCCAGGTAACAGCGGCTGGTGTCCACTAGTAATGCTCTGGCCTCCTCCAATGCCACAGTCTCTCCCTGTAGATTAGTGCAATTTAACTAAATAACAGCTTGAATGTTGGCCACTACTGCAGACGTTAAGCCTTCCTGATTAGCTGGGACTCATGCCACTCATCTACTTTAAAACTCATACTTTAAAAGAAAGTAAAACAATAAGCATAGATACAACCTTACAAAATGCAGCAGTTCACATTTTAGAGTAAAACATTTTTTTGCTTAGATGCCCTGATGAGAAGTAAACAAATGGTAGATTTGGTTCTTTTCAAACAGAGCTGACATTTCCAAAATAAATTATTCAGACTCTAGGGTTCTTCTCTCTATAGTGAGGTTTGCTTCTTTTATTCATTGGCTTCAGTCTTGGTGTCCAGATGGGACTAAAACCAGCTAAACTCTGCTTCTGATTGGCTTAAGGTTGCTGCAGCAGCTGGAGGGGCTCTCTGGGGAACTTGCTGGGGGTGATTTCTGCCCTGCAAATGAAGAGGCTCAGTTATCCTCAAACCTGAATCTCTAATTTTTAATTTCCCATATGTAAATACCAGCAGCAAGTTGGTGTAGAATTTTCACCACTGCTATTTATTAGATAAAACCTCACCACAATCATCTCTAGCTGAGCCAGTTTTGTGCTGATTACTAAACTGGACTCTGACATAGAATGCCTTTTAAGGAAATCATAGATGGCCCATTTGCCATAAATAATGCAATAGCCATATATAATATGCCATACATATAATCAAATAGCCCTATATAATGCACTTGCTTCATAATATGCTGGTATGATTTCATTGAAATTAAAAGGGAAATATTCTAGAATTCCTTGGAAGATGTATAAATACCAAAAATGGATAAAAATTATTTATTCTGGAATTAACTTTTGTATCATCATGGAACCTAGGTCTGGTCATTCTTGGATGGTTGTTCTTAGTCTTTGGAACCCAGATGATAATGAATAGCTCCATTAGGTGAAGTTCCATGTGAACATGGTGCGTCTGTGAGAACTCACACATCCATAATTTGTTAATTTTGGACTTTAGATGTCCACCATAACTCAGCTGATACATATCCAAACATGGATATTAGGTGAGTAATTGCCGATGACTCTTGAATATGTCCAATTCTTTGCCACCTCTCACTTTTGGCAGCTTTTAATTTATTATTCATTGTCCAATTCAAAGGTCTAGACACCCAACTTAGAACTTCACAGATGATGACGTAGAAGTAGCCTATTCTTTTTATTCTTGGGTTGCAGGTCAAGGGTATGTTTACCAACACACACAGAGAAAGTTTTTTAGTTTTATTAAACAGTTGATCTGGATTTTCTCAACACATAGGATTATTATCATGGTACAATCATTAACATCTCATTTACAGATTGTTTTCTTTGTTGTATTGCTGACTCTCAGCATTTCTTTTTGATCATAATGAGTTGATCATAATCAAGTAATAGTAGGCATAGACCATATATAAGTCTGACCTTTACAGAAATGCTGATTATTTGGTTTCTCACCAAATGATGTCTTTGTTTTAGGCAGCTTTTGCATCACCCTGACCCAAATGCCAGCCAAGAACAACTTAGAGGGGGAAAAGTTTATTTGGGGCTCATGTTTCAGAGGTGTTAGTCCATAGACAGCAACTCCATGGCTCTGGATCAAGGTGAGGCAACACGTCTGGGGGAAAGACCCAGTGGAGCAAAGCAGCGCAGCTCATGGAAAGGTCAGGAAACAGAGTGCAAGAAGGAAGGGGCCACAGAGAAAATGCACCTTTCCAGGGAAGCCCCCCAGGGACCTACCTCCTTCAGCCCTATCCCACCTGCCTACAGATACCACCAGTCAGCCTATTCAAACTAGGATGGATCAATTAGGAGACAGTTCTCATAATCTAATCATTTTTTCCTCTGAGTATTCCTGTATTTACAAGAACTTTTGGGTGATACTTCATATCAAAACCATAAAACTCTTCTTATGTGAATCTTCTTTCCTTTAGGAATTTTATAAGCAGCTTTCATATTTACTTTCATTGCTAATTCCTGTTTTTTATTTGCAGTGATATTTTTAATTTCAATGGTGTTTATCCTTCATATTAACCTGTGTTGGAATGACTGCTGCCTTGGGTACTGGGTCCCCCTAACATTTATGGGCGAAGTGCAGCATTAACTGCTTTCTCCCTCCCCATGAGTCTGAGGCCGGTCAGACACAGTGCAGAGAGAAGACAGAATGCCATCTTCACCGTGTAAGTGGGCAGGATGCACCAGTAATATTGAGATTTGGGGAAGGTTGCTCCCATGAGGCCTAGCTTTCCTCATGACCTCTTCTTCACTCTTGGGTTTACCTATCACCTGCCTGGGAGAATAATTGCTGAGGTCCAAATAAATTAATAAACTGAATTCTAGTAAACTCTTTGAAGTTGAAAAGTATTTTACAGCTGCTAATTATAATTTATTAAAATATGTCTACTGTTTTATTATGTGAAATCCTATGTATAGAATTGCTGTTGACAACTTAAATATGCTGAAACATCTTTGCTTTGATGCCAAACACATTAGATAATTTAAGTGGAAATGCTGATTTAAAGATTCTTCTTTTGGGACTGTTGGCTTAAAATGAAATTAAATCTGTTACGGTGGTTTTCACATGAGGTATCCCCCCAGTGTTTGTGTGTGAAACAATGCAGAGATGTTCAGAGGTGGAACAACTGGATTATGAGCGCTATAACGTAATCAGTGGATTAAGCCACTTGATGGATTAATAATTTGGATTGATGGATGGTAACTCTGGGATGTTAGGGTGTGGCTGTAGGAAGTAGGTCACTGGGGGGGTGTGCCCTCGGGATTCTATTATCCCTGGTTCCTGGTGCTCAAGCTCTCAGTGCTTCCTGGCTGTCATGGACTGAGCAGCTGTCCTCTGCCATGCCCTTCTGCCACGACATTCTGCTTCACTGGAGCCCAGGGCCATGGACTCATCAACCATAGACAATCTCTGAGACTGTGAACCAAAAGAAACTTTTCCTCCTCTAAATTGTTCTTTTCAGGTCTTTTGGTCCCAACCATGAAAAATTGACTAACATACCAAACCAACCAACCAACTAAGCCACACCATCCAAATAATGATGATGTCTTTATCAATGGCCAATACATCTTAGTATGTGAACATAAGGCCAGGTCATATGCTTTGAGCTTTTTGCTGTTGTATATCCTTTCAGGTTTATTTTTATTTCTTTATGTGTATTTTTGCTGTGTTGCTTTGAAGTTGGCTTTGAAGTCCTGGGCTTAAGCAATCTTCCTGCCTTAGCCTCCACATAGCCGGAACTACAGGCACAGACCATAATGTGTGAATTGCTATTTGCTTAAATTTTTGACTTCTGAAGTTCCTGATTTGGATAAGAAAAGTCCCAATTTTGCCAACTATTACAGCCTGTAAAATACTGGGCAGTTATTTGACCTTTTTAGACCTCAGTTTACTTATCTGTAAAAAAAAGATGCTGGCAGGACTACATATGATAGATAGCACACTTATCAAACAATGACCCATTCAAAATAAGTGCATACTAAGTACTAAAACTCACAGTCATAAAATACTGAGATACTCAGTGTGCCCCAGGATCTCATTTATCCAAGCCCAGGTTTGGCTGCATCTGGACTGATGGGTTGCTCTCTGCACCTAATTAGCTGGTGTCCTTGGGTACTGGGACTCTCTCTAACTTCTACACCTCAAATTGTAATTTTCAATACGTCTTCAATAAAACAAATAAAAAATTTCAACCAAACAGCAAAACGCTCTTCTCTGGATATTATTTTATGGATGTGCTTTCTAAGATAAATGTAAACCAAGAAACAGTGGCCAAATTTCTCTTCTGGTAAAGCTTGATTCTTTATTGCACAGATAGATATTAGTAGTTTTTCTCATTTTAAAGATTAAACAAATTTGAGGTTAAGGTCAAATGACTTACCCATGGTTATATAATTAATTAGTAGATCAGTTGGAATTCAAATTCAGAGCCTTTCGTCCGGATTAGTGAAAAGCTCAAAAATCCACTATTGTTTCAGAGAATATTTCCTTAGCTATTCTGCTTTAAGGAATTTATGTGGTAGACTGAGGGCCAGCTTAAAGTCTCCCTTTGAGGGCTATCTTTTGATTGATATTCTGTTACTTAGAGTAAAAATGTCCTTCCTCCCTCCCTCCATCCCTCTCTCCCTTCCTTCCTTCTTTCCTTCTCTCCTTCTTTCCTATCTCCCTTCCTCCTTTCCTCCCCACTCTTTGTCTGCATGTCCACAGAGGAGTTTTTGCTGGGTTCAGATTACGAGGCCTCACTCTAGTCCTATCTTGCTGTGTGACCCCGACCTGCCTCCCCACATAACTTGTCTGATCCTCAGTTTCTCTGCTCTTTTGATAGTATGATATGTGTAAGAAGTCACAACTGGGTTTTAATTGTGGTATTTATACTGGCTGAATGTATAGGATTTTCTAAGTTTAAGTCCTTTCCTCTCCCCAAGAGCTCACCATTTGTGACAAACAGAATACAAACTATGACCACATGGCAACCCAAGGTTAGCAATGGCCTCGTCCCCTACACTGAGGCAGTTCTTCTGAGAACCCAGATGAACCCTAAGGAAGATTCCTTTTGGTTTTAAACACTAAATAGGCCAAAGGAACTTTAAAGACAATGCTGGCTTTGCCTATATTTTTTCCCTAAGCAAAAACTAGAGCCCCTGCCCTTCTCACCTTATAGACCTGAGGATAAAGAGTGAAGGAAGGAAGGCCAGGGGACACCTGGACACCTGGCAGCCAGGCCCACCTGTCCGGAAAGAGCAGGATGGGAAGGAGGATGTGAGGGTGCAGAATGAGGACCCGTCAATGCTGCTGCACCTGGACATTCAGAGAAACAGTGTGAAGGAAGAAACTCGTCAATAGCCTCCTCCTGGGTACAAACATGACCCCGGCCCAAGGCACAGTGCAGCCTGTTCTACCTGGGCCTTGTGAACACAAGGGATGCTGGGCCCTGGCGGTGGCATTTAGCAAAGCTGAGGTGCTGTACCTGCTCTATGAAAAGAAATCCTCTCTGGCTGTTTTCCTAATTAGGGAATTAGGGAATTGCAGCCAGGCTTTTTAGTGTAAACAACTTAAGCTGGGTAATGCCTTGTTTGAAGAGCTGAGGACTTGGTTTGGGACTAATGGTAGCAGGAGGATCAACCAATTATGGGATTCAATGCTGGATTTCTCTGTGAATCGAATCCAGCACGTCCAGTGTCTCAAAGCATAAACTTTGAATTTGGATCCCAACTCTTCCACCGAGCGAGTAACACAGCCATGAGTGAGTCATGTGACCTCATGCCTCAGACTTTTTAATCTTTCAAATGAGAACAACTATGAATGTCTTTCTGTGGGGAAAGAATTTACCTTTGCCTTAAGATAGGCTTGGCCTTTGTCTTTGGCCACTGGAGGTTATCTCTAGGCCTTTGGAGTGTCCTGCCTGAAGGGTGCATTTCTTCCTGGGGGCTTTGGACCATGCCAAAAAGTCTAACAGTGTGACTTATGGTGGGGACTTTGATCATTAGTTGAATCTTTGAAGAAACTGGAAACAGGTCAGTCCCGTGGATAGTTGGAGATGGAGCCAAGTAAGGACGAGGGACGTCAGGGCTCACGTGAGTGTCTCTGTTTGGTGATACTGTGTGTCTACTGTCACACATCATCATGAGGAGGTGTCAATATAGTCCTTGATTACACAGGGAAAGAGCATCTGAAGTTCAATGTTGGAAATCCTTCAGGACTCTGCCCAAGTAGATCTCCCCTTAGCTGGCTTTAATCTGTGTTCTTTAACTCTCACAAACTGTAGCTTGGTGGGTTCTGTGCATCCTTCTAGAGAAATATTGATACTAAGGCTAATCTTGAGGACCACAGAGCCTTCAATGGGTGTTGGAGATATGGACAGGGTCCCACTAACTTAGACTGCCTCATAGAGCTTTGTAGAAGGTCAATTTAGATAACATATGTCAAAGCACTTAGAGTAGTGCCTGGCCCAGAGTAAACCTTATATAAATTGACTATTGTTATTCCATATCTCCTGTTATTCCATATCTCTTAGGCCAGATTGTGAGCAAAGGACCTGAGAAGTCACTTAGCTAGTATTGCCAAATTCAGTAAACAAGAATGTGGAACATATTTATAACTATAAAACTTTTATTCATGCGAAGTTCAAAATTAACTGAGCTTCCTGTATTTTATGTGGCAAGCCTCAACATGATTCAATCTATTTTCTAGATGAAGAGACTAATGTTCATGATAGTGAAACATGCCAGGATTCATAGTTAGAATGGGGTTGATCTGGGATAAGGAGGCAGATCTTTGGGTTCCCAGGTCCTTTAAAAATAAAACTAAACTAAAATATGTTGCAGGAAGAGGAGAAATGCCTAGAGAGGAAGACTAATAAAGGAATATAAAAATGCAGTGATGTATAATGAAGAGCTGAAACTCCGAACAGCAATAGTCTCTAAATCAGAAAAACCCAGGAGTTTCCTGGGTTCTCTTGGGGGTCATCACTTGTCAGAGAATTTAAGATTTATATACTAGGACAGGCCACTTCAAATCTATTCAAATCTATTGAGTGGAGTTTAACTCCAGTCAATGCCTTGGTACTATAAATATTTTTCTTGTCTCTTTAAAGGAAATTGGCATTTTTCTGGGAACCTGTTCCATTCCATGTATTGAAATATTATAGAATTATTCCCCTACACTTGTTCAGTTCTTTGCTGGTTTAAAGCAATGGTGCTTCCAGATATTCAGTAACTTCAGGAGGAGGTGGAGAGCAATGTCTCCAGTTTACAAATGAGGAGACTGGGTTCAAAGCATTTTTGGCCCATCCAAGGTCACTGGCATGCTGAGAAGAAAGGATTAGATCTTCTATCTTCTGGTCCAGGATTTCTTCGTGATTCATCAATTCTGAGTCCAGACACGTGTAGGCTACAAGAGAAATGAGTCAGAGAAATGCTTCTTTCCACTTAAGTACCTTCATGTGGTGATTCCATTGTCAATGTCAAGTGATGTAATGCGAAGGAGTGCGATTTCTACACCAGACGGAAAGATCCCCTCCTACCTCCCCCCTTTGGGTTCAGCTTCTGGAAAGTGTAATCTCCAAGAGTTTCTATAAGAACATCTATCTGATAGGGCTGAAAATAAAATGAGGTTGCTAAAGAGCATAAGACACTGTTCAACTGTTAATATTCTTCTATTTTAATGCCATGAACAGGAACAGAGTATTATCAGCTTGTTTTGATTGTTACAACTTGATGTTCAGGGTGAGAGTTGTGAGGCTGTTCACCATATTTAAATGATTTTTTTTTCCTAGATGGTTTCCACAAGTTCCTGGTTTTCAAACATTTGCTTTTAGACAATATTTTTATGGTTTAAACATTCATGTTTAGCTTAAAAGATCCCTGGAAAATCCTTGTCTATGGGTGGTCTAAAGCTGACTGTTTTAGATGAAATTGTTTATTTTGCAGATAATTCAGTAACAATCCTGTTTTGACTTCCCTGCCCTGGACAGTATCATGTTTTACAAACATATGAGTGAAACATGCTGATGTTCAAAAACAAAGGCACTTTCATTCAGAACAAACAACCTCCCAAATAAAGAGGATCAGCTGCAGGCTTGTCTGTACTCTGTCTGACTAACGTCTATATCATACTTGGCTGCAGAAATTGTTTGAATCATCGGCATAAAAATATACAAAGCTTACTTCTCAGAGTGCCACAATTTAGATTTTCTGTTTGCGAAAGCACTTCAAAACCACAACGACCTCAGTTGATTTGCACTCAGGATTTTGAAAGCATTCAACTTGACATTGGGCATTAAAGACACAGAAGCCTGAGAAAGGGTGGATTCGTCCTCTCATTTCTTTGTGATGTTGCTGAATCCCTTGTCCTCTTTCCCTAGAATATTTAAAAGGAGAACCTTAGCTTCTTGTTGTTTTTTGTCTTAGAATATTGGCGACAAATACAATTCACCTGGGGAGTTCCTGATGTGCACGTTGAGCAATGAAATTAGAGATTCTGGTAGGGGGACATAGGCATCTGTATTGTTTTGGAGCTCTCCAAATGCTTCTGAGCAAGATTCCACATCCATTTTACAATAAAAATAATAAATCCTTTTGACCCAAATAATAGTTTTTTCACCCAGCTGAATTTTAGTGTCCTCTGGGGGACATTGGAGATACTGTCAAGGCACAGGGCCCCACCATAAGGTGCTTTGACTTCATTGATCTGGGATTTTCATCTATGAGACAGTAATTTACCTGAAATTCATATCTATTGCTAATACTACTGCTTTGATCTCTCAGAGAAAAATCACCCCTCTCTTTTAAGTACTTCTACAAATTTCTGGATGGAGCTTGGTTATACAATTTCCAGTTTCCACTGGATATTATTAAATACTTTTACTTTCCACTTCATGTAAATATTCACATGATTAAGACAAAGCAAAAGAATAAGTACTTCCAAAATGTCAAACTGTGCATGTAAGAGAACCAAACATTTTTTTTTAATAAAGCCAGAGGTTTAAAACAAAAACACCAAGAACAGCAAAACCCAACAGATGTTAACTTGTTTTTGAATATTTGCCATGTCCAGAACTATGCTAAATATTTCTTGGGCATCTTCTCATTTAAACCTCACAACAATCTTGTGAGGCAAAGGTGACTGATATCCTCAGTTTTTGGAAGTGAAAATTGTAGCTATCCCAAAATTTGTTTATTTCCAAGGTCACATATCTATCAAGTGGCCCAGTGACAATTATCAGATTTTATCCCTTTATGTTGAGCCTGAAATGTTAGCCTCTCACAGTTTTATGGGTGTTGGCAACAGACAGGAGCCTCTTGGACATAAAGCTGTTATAACATTATGTGGCCACTTCTTTGGGAATTGTCCTTTGCAGAGTTGCTTCCTTTCCTTTTGTCTGACACTGTAAAACACTGTATGGCTAAGAGAATCCATACCTAAATGATTAAGATGTTAAATGCTAAGTAATCCTTTAGATTTACAGAACCCAGCATATCTGGTGACCTTCAGATAACCTCACAATGTATAATACCCCTCCTTATTCTTTACTCCTGTGCATGAACTGATATGAAGCATGTACATTGCTTTGGAGTTTAACTTGCAAAAAAGTAATATGTTTGTCTAAAGAATTACAGGAATTAGTCTATGAAGGTCAAAGTCAATTACAATGTTATGGAAAAAAAAAAGTAAAAAGACACAGGCCTTGTGTGATCTGCCCAGCACAAGGTTTTCCTACCCACTGTGTCCAAACCTCCTCCCACTTCCTGTATAAGCCCTTTCAAGTACCTGAATTCCGGAAGATTCTGTTGGTAAATTCTGGAAGATGATTGTTGCCAACTCCTCCATCTTCTCAGAGTGCCAGCTCTTGAATAAACTGATTTTCTTTGCATCAACTCTCCTCTCCCAAGGTAATTTTGGTGAGCAGATGGACTTGGACCTAATAATAGAGTCTAGGCACAGCAGGGAGGTTGAGTTTTTTGTTCCTATTGGTTGCCTTTGAGTTCCAGAAGGATAATGTGATGGAAGACCCAGGTGGGTACAGAAATTACAGTGAGTTTGCATTGCATCTGAGGAACCACAAGCTTAGTAAATCCTTAAGCTCTTGTTTGAATGTATCCCATCCAAAATTCAGGTATCACCAAGGTGATGGTATTAAGAGGCGTGACCTTTAAAATGTAATTCAGCCATGGGTCTTTTCTTTTGTACATAGAATCAGATGTTTACTAAGGTGCTTGATGGAGGGAACACAGCCCCTTTTGCCCTTCTGCCTTCTACTATGTGAAGTACTTGCCAGGTACCAGATTTCTGCCTCAATTAGACATCCCAGTTTTCATAATTGTGAGAAATAAATTTCTATACCTCATGAATAATATGGTTCATGGTATTCTGTTATAGCAACACAAATGCACAAAGTCACACGTCAAACTTAGGAAATCTCAATCTTTTTGATGAGTTAGTTATGTGCAAACTTGTCCACCATTTGCCCTGGATGGAGACATTATCTTTATTATACTGGCTAGTAAATAAAAATGGTGTCTGCTCTAGAAACACTTTATCTGTAACTATTGTGCACAGTTGTACACTATACTAACATCTCTGGAAAGATATTCCAGAATAAAGGTTGTAAATGCTTCTGATGGCAAGATATGCAGAAATGCAAGAGGTGGATAGAAGATTCTCTTCCAATGCTAAGTCATATTTGGAGGCCAGATGATTTGACCATAGGTTGTGCTTTTAACAATGCCACTGCCTGTCCCTGACAAACTAATTAAGTAACCATACAAGAAGAAATTGAAGGAGAAAGTTTAAAGGGGTGAAGTGGGACACTGGAATAAATTTAAAGTTGAGAGAAGAATTAAGTTTTCATCTCCCATTCTGTTTCATGTAGTAATTACTTAGGAGATGAATCACAATTATCAGGAGCTAATCTCCATTGTACTACTCTTTAGTTTGAGTTCCTGTGAATAACAGAGATTCTTCATTTTCTTGAGGACCACTGCAACCTTCAGAATTCAATTAAGTTGGTGTAGAGGGCTAAGGGTGTAGCTCAGTGGGAGGGTGTTTTCCTAGAATGTGCAAGATCCTGGGCTCAATCCTAAACCCCCATACACATATGCACAAAAACTGTAGAAGTTGAATGTTTTTTCCTGGTAGAACATTATACTGGGAAGTGAGGTATTGGATTTTCTTCTGGGGAAAAATGACTTTCTTCATAACACTAAAATCATAACTCAGACCATACTCAATACAGTATTGAGCCATTAGGACCAGATTGTGGGGCCCATAATTTTATATTGTTTCTTTGTGAATATCCTTTTAGGTAACCAGCCTTTCAGTAAGCTTTTGAAATGTAACTCACTATAAATGAGGGCTCTAATATCAGTTGAATGTACCTGTGTTTTGGAAAAGACAAAATCTGAAGCCTAATTTTTAATTGTTTCTCTAATGTAACATAATTAGGTATCTCCTAATAAATTCTTCAGTGGAAAAATTTTTAAAAATCAATCAGAGAAAATATTTGAGACCCAACAAGGCTGCATGCATTCTAACACTGGCTGGATGAATTACCCAACTCTACAATGGAAGAGTAGGATAATAGACTATCAACTAAAGTGGTGCATACATCCACAAGACATGAATGATGCTGTATTAAGATGTGTCTGTTCTTTAATTTATAGATGGATACAGAAATTCAGTGAGTGCTCTGCTGGCTCCCTCCCCATATAAGAACAGCCAATAATTATCTTAATATCCCCTGAAATGATCTACAAGTAACTGAAGCTGATGATAACTTGGGTGGTGCCAAATGACTTGGCAGGAAGTCAGACTCGTCTCTGAACATGGCTGTTTGTGCTGACCTGCTCTGGAACTCGATAGAAGGTGATTTGACTGACACAGCATCCCATTAGCCATCTACTGCAAGACTGGGAAGCGTTGCTCTTTCCAAGCTTTCAACGTTATAAAAAATATGACTCTGAACTATTAAACACAGCTACTGGTGTTGAAAAGAGTTCTCTCTCTCTCTCTTTTTTAGCTATTTGCGAGAGTTTAGTGCAAGACCACTGAGTCTGGACAGCTTGCCTGTGTTGATGAGTCTGGATACTGGATACATCCAGGGAGATCTCAGGTGCTTCACCATCTGGAGGCAATAGACTGGCCAATGCATGACAGAGAGTTGAAAGCAGGGACACGGTTTTGTCCAGTATTGCCCTATGGATGGGCAGCCTGGAGAAACCTCTTCCTGCATTCTAAATATCACTTCCCTGCCCCCCCCCACCACATTTATTACCATCAAATCTTTACATTTGTAGCTTCTATTTAGGAAAAAAATATAATCCACTCATTGTCTTGAAATTACCCCTATCATATTCTTGGCAATATTTTACTTCCCTAAATAAGCCAATTGAACAATCTTTGTCAAGGAGCAAATTGACATGGTTGTGGAGGTCAGAGACAGTGTGGCATCTCCTCCATCCTGCCTCTTACCTGTGATCATGGTGACATTTTCTGACCTTTCCATTTTGATCTCTCACATGGATCCACCTTCTCTGCCTTGTTACAGTTGTCTTTTCATTGCCATAAGCTGAATTTTTTCAAAAATATTATTTTCTTTTTACTGCTTAAAAAGATAGTGACAGTATTTAAGGTAAATCTTGAGGAGGAGCTTATTTTTAAACCTATTCATTAATTTCATTTAATGATTAAACAAACAACTAATGCGAATCCACTATGGGTCAAGTAGAAGACTACATTCTGCAGACAAAGGGATAAACACAGGAGTCTGTAACCTTTCTTGTCAAAAGAAATGTCAGTTCTCCTTGCTGAGTACGTTCCTTGGAAGTTTAGCTAACTGGTATTATAGTATGAGTTTCTCAAAACTGAGGATTCAACTATGTGGCACATGTTAAATTCAATATGTTCACTCATTTCTGGTCCTTTTGGAAATGACATAGGAGGAATTTTAAAATAAAAATCTATGAGAGAGAGAGAGAGGAGAGAGGGGAGAGAGAGAGAGAGAGAGAGAGAGAGAGAGAGAGAGAAAGAGAGAGAGAGAGAAGAAGAAGAAGAAGGAGGAGGAGGAGGAGGAGGAGGAGGAGGAGGATGAAGAAGAAGAAGAGGAAGAGAAGGAGAAGAAAGAAGAGAAATAAAGTAGACAACTCTATTAGAATACAAACATAAACCAATTTTTTTAAATGCCAGAAAGATGTTAAGTGCTAACTGTAAAGTATAGAAATCTGACATCTAAGCTTGCTGGTGGGGAGTGGAGATGAACCAAGAACCAAGTCAGTTTGTCCTGTGGATGCCTGAAGATGCTGAGTTGGGATCATTGAGTACCTCAAGATGCAAGGTTTAGGGATGGACTGAAAGCTGGAGGATCAGTTGAGAATCTTGAAAATATCAGATTACCAGACCCCCCCTCAGCCCCATGTGGTTGCTTTTGCTAAATCATCAAGAAGCCTAGAATGAAATTTTCTCTCAGAATATGTTGATTGAACTAAGTTCTGAGTGCAATACTAGGAAGGGCCACCTGAAGCCACGGGAATCTCATTGAATGATGGTCTTCATACCCAATCCCTCCCCTACTTGGTCCCTGGAATGTTCTCAGCTAGGTGATTTCCCCAGGACAAAGGTTGTGGAAAAACTTTTTTTTTTTTTTTTAAATTCACTAGCTCAACAGAAAAGTGCTACAAATTGAATTTGTGGTCCCCAGTGAGATACCTATGTTTTAATTTGACCACGGTATGATAAAACTCGCCAGTTGTCAAGATCAATCATGTGCCTAGAGCTTCCAGTTATCATTTTCATATTGTGTTCTTAAATGTGAAGGGACAGCAAAAACATTACTTTTCAAGGAAACCTCTATAAGAGAGGGAAGGAGAGAGAAATGAGAGAGTGAGTGAGAAGAAAGAGAAAGAATAAAGTCAGATGAATCAGAGGCAACTAGGGCAAGAGGCAAAACCACACAGACACATAGAATCCCACATTCACAGGTATTCCCGCCCCCCTAATTAAAATCTTCAGAGAGATTCTACACATGAAATAAAAGCAAGGGACCATAAAGATAAATGAGATAACAAGAAATAGCTTAGCAATTAAAAAAAAAGGTAACATGAATTAAAGCAGGAGAGTGGAAAGAGAAATTATAAAATATCTTCCCAAAAGTACTGTGAAATAATCAAGTTAAAAATGATAGACTCAAAGGTCCAACATCACTAATATGAGTTCCCAGAGGAGGGAGCTGAGAAAGAAGATGGGAGGAGGAGATAAAATTGTAAGGACATTTCAGAGTCTCTAGTTTGTAAAAGATACCAAGTTTCCAGCAAGAAACAGTGTGCTCAACAAAGTACATTGCTTGCATATTTCAGAATATTAAGTCAAAAGTAAAGAACCCTTAAAACAAATATTCTAAATATTATATATCTATATCTATATCTATATCTATATCTATCTATCTATCTATCTATCTATCTATATATATATATATATATTCCAAACTTATATATATGAATTAGAAATAATTCTGACACTGTCATAATACTAGTATCTACAGTAGGGAGTGGTGCCAATTATAATCCTGAAAGAGCAAAATCCCTAATATCTAAATTTTGAAAATCACAGTCCTGAAAGTCTTGAGATTAACATCCCACATGTTGTATCTTGACTGCTGAAATTGTCCAAACTGCCATTCCAATGGGTTGGGGAGAGAAGAGCCACATGGCAGGGGTGGAGAGCCCCATTCTGGGGAAGGGGTTGGTCATACAGCATGGTAACAGAGAAAAGAGATGTGTCCCACATCTGCATGGGCATTCCTACCAGCTGATGAATTCAAGGAGGTTTTGGAATTAAAGCTATATTTGTCTGAAGAAGCCAGTGAAGTGATTGATTGGTTAAAAAGTAATGGACAAGACACTTACCCAAAAGTGATACTATATTGTTTCTACCAAATCTGTGGTCTGCATATGAATACCTGAGGAGTGAATTCCCAAGTATCCAAAACAACATAGCAGCAGGATACAGAAATAGCAAAATTTAGCAGGGAGCTCACGTTGGTATATAACAAATCATAGAAGAATTTCCAAAAGAGCAGTGCTGTATAGAAGAGTGAATGTCTATAGATTCCTCCGGGAGAGTCATGTCCAGAAAAACACACAGACAGACAACCAAAAACAGACAGACGGTAACAACAACAACAAAAACACACATCTATTCATTTTGACGAAAAACCTCAAAATGTAGTTAATGATTAGGAAAGTTGTCAAGTTCTTATGGACTGTTTCTATATGCTTACCCATAATCTCTTCCTTTATATACATTTTCAAGTCAATTTGTGGTTTTCTTCTTCAGTCCTGCCCCCTCCAGCATTTTAAATTGTCAGCATTAGTTTTCATTTCATCTTCACATCATTTCTAATAATGGAATTGTAAATTGTGGAAAGACTTTTAAAGAGTTATTTAATTTTATGTATGTATTTTTTGCAAATGTGACCCCATGACAGTGCTTAATGTTGACCTTGTGTGTAAACACCGTAAGTGTGTGTATGTGTGTGTGTGTGTGTGTATAAACTTCCTCAATAAATGAATCCTTCATACAACTCTATTTGTGAAAGATAAAATTTCTCCAGGTCTTGGCTCTTTGGGCAACTGTATTTGAAGGAATGACTGGGAGCAGTTTTTGATCTGTCTTTTCAAAAGACTTAAGTTGTCTGTCACTGAAAGACTATAGTTATAAAGCTGAGTGCAAACGATTATCAACCATGGCAATATGCATTTCACTTTTTATCTTGTTCTTCATGGGTTAAGGTTTGTCTGTTAACTGTTATATATATGTAACCATTGCTAGTATACCTGAGTGTTTATGTTTGCAAACATTCATATCACTATAGCCTATTTTATGTGTAAAGTGCCTTGGGAAGTGTTCTGCCATGTTTTTATGTTTTCAAATAAACTCTGTATTAGTTGGCTTTTTGTTGTTGTGAACAAAATACCTGACAAGAACAATTTAGAGGAGGAAAGATTTATTTTGGCTCATGGTTTCAAAGGATTTAGCTGCTCCAAGGCAGAAACATCATGGCAGAAGGGTGTGGCATGGGAAACTGCTCAGCTTGCTGCAGCCTGGGAGCAGAGATGAGGAAGGAGGAAAAGATAAACTTTTGCAAGGCACACCACCAATGACCTACCTACTCCAGTGAGGTCCCACCTCCCACTGGACCATTTAGCTAACCATAACATAGACATTGAATACTACAGATAAAATTAATTAATGATTATTAATATTTTATTAATAATAAAATAAAATGGATGAATCCACTGATGAGGTCAGAACCCTAATCATCCAATCATTGCCTAAAAGTCCATCTCTGAACCTTGTTGAAGTGGGGACTACATTTTTGTCATGAGACTTTGGGGAACATCCCAGATTCAAAACAGAGCAAATTTCCTTTAAGAATTTTAAATAAATATCTTTTAATTAATTTTTAGATTACTCTTTTCAAAATTATATTTTTGGATTTTTGAGCTCTGGGGATTTTAGATCTGAGGGATGATAGACTTTAGAGATTTTAATCTTTTGAGATTTCAACATTCAGGATTACAACATTTGGGACTATAGCCCAAACCCTTGGCAAGTGACAGCTTGTTTGTGCCAATCAAGTTTTAGTAGGTATGTATGTTTGTTTTCAAATTTTCAATAGCTGCTTTTGAGCTTCAACAGCAGAGTTTAGTAGCTACAACAGAGATCAAGTGGCCCACAAAAACTAAAACTTGATATCTTGTTCTTCATAGAAAAACTTTGCCAAACCCTAATCTAGAAGATAATTGAGTAAAACCTTCAAATATATGAGAAAATACAGTTTATAATTGATAGTTCACTAATAGCTACACTAAAAATCAATTATGAATGTAAAGCAATGACATTTGCTGACATGCCCAATTTTGAACAGTTTACCTTTCAAATACCTTTTGTTCAGAAAGCTACTAAAAATGAAGTGAATTTATAAGAATATTTGATTAAAGCAAAGTTCAGGATGAAATCTGTAGAGCAAACAATATAATTTGAAGCAGGTAGATGAAGGGTTCAGAAGAGCTATTCCTATGAATAAATTGAATTTTCAGAATACCTCATGAATACATTTAGAATAGAGTTGGACACTTGGGATGACTTTGTGTTAAGTACACATACATTTTAAAGCAAATATAAAATGTAAGGAGATTATACCTGCCAGGAAGCTGAAAATTTTACAAGAAAGAAAATATAATGAAGGACAGCATACCTAGTGGTTTGATTATGAACAATATTTATCTGGCTATGGTGACATAAACACTGAATACTAACTGAAACAAAAAACATGCTATAACTATATTTGGAAGATCAGGATGGGAGAATGGGAATGTGTAGGCATGTGTATGGGGAATGGTTCATGAGGAACGAATTTCCTGCCATTCAAGAATGAAATAACTAATAGTTAATTAAGTCATTTTAAAATAAGGTTGTAAGTACCCTAAGAAAATCTAAAAGTGATGAATGTGGTTACTTCTCTTTTCTTTCTTTCTTTTCTTTTTTTTTTGGTACTGGGGATTGAAGATTTACCACTGAGCAACATTCCTAGCGCCCCCCCCCTTTTATTTTATTAGAGACAGAGTTTTACTGAATTGCTTAGTATATTACTAAGTTGCTGAGGCTGGGTTTGAAATTGTGATCCTCCTGCCTCAGCCACACTAGCTGCTGGAATTACGAATGTAGTTATTTCTAATGAGTGAAAATCAATTGATAGCAGGAGAACTGAGAATAGGAAAAAATAGAAGACAATTTTTCATTACAAGTTTATATATATATATATATATATATATATATATATATATATATATATATATATATATGACTGAAAAGGCTCTATTTATTACATAAAAATTAAAATTTAATAGGAAAGATATGCAGGTTAGCCATTTAATAATTTGAGCCAAACTGGAATTTGTTGTCAGCTTTTCTGTACAAATATCATATATTCATGGATCTGTTTTTTTTTTCAGGAGAAAATGTTACCATTTGCAGATTAGACATTTCTCCAATTTTGGTTGCACATGGCTATTTGAGAATGAAGGAACATATCTGCCTCACTGAGAAGTTGATGATGGTTCACCTTCTTAGAAAGAGGTCAGCTATTCAAGAGAAAAGTAGTGAAAATGGAATTCCTTCCTAGCAGTTGCAGCAATCTATAATAAAGACAGTCATTGCAAAGATTTTTCAAATGTGAAACTATTTATATTTTAATGCAGATGGTTTAATGCCAGAAGAAAATTAATAATACATAATTATAAGGAGATGGAGATAAATATAAAAATGATAAATAAAAAAATCTACTTGTTAGATTGGAAGATTAACCTGACCAACAATTTGGGAATTTTTGCTATGTACCTAGAGAGAGGACTGAACAGTAGCCCTAATAACCGATTCATCTTTTATGCAGTATTAATAGTACATGTCCACTGTGATCCTGATTTATAAAGCAATGCATATTTCATAGAGTTTCAATCCTATACCTTCCCAATGAAACTCTTGCCTCAAATGCACTGTCGGAATGAGAATTCCCAAATTCATCAATATTCTCACTAAAATTCATAGAAGCATGGTAGTGTTCTTAGAAAAATTAGAAGTATAATTTAGTTGGATGTCAAAGATGATATAAATTTATGCATAAATTCCCAATAATATTAAAGATCTATTAACATTATGCAATTCCCAAGACCTTTGATTCCCAAATGTAGAGAAAACAAAGTGATTAAAAAATAAAACATATGCAAAATAATGGCCAAATATAATTAAGAATCAAGATCATACTGTAGAAAAGGCAGCTATTTTGAAATGTGGTTGTTGGGGCTCCTCAGATTTAGAATTCCATTCTCCTAATTTTGTCTAATTTAAGGTTATTTTTGTAAAGAAGATGTGGTTCAGCTGACAATTGCTACTCTTGAGTTTCTTCGTAAACTAGAGGAGATGCTCTGATTAAAAACATGCTCTTTATTTCTGGTTTGAGCTTCTCCACCATATTTCTATGCAAGCTTGATAAGAAGATAGAGGACTTAGGGACTACTGCTGAATCTTTCTCACTCTTTTGTTTTAAAGCTTATTAAAATTATTTGAATTAATTTCATTAGAACAAGTAACTCAAGGAAATTTTTGGAATGATATAATAAAGCAGATTCGGATCACGAAGAGGGAAAGAGTGGAGCAAATGTAACTACAACCCTCCCATTCCTGTGGTTGTCTGAGAGCCCTTTTCCCAGAAGTAAGCAGACTAATGTTACATGTTCTATAAGCAAATGGCAGCACAGTGCTCCACTTTTCCTGGAAAGGATAATGGCATGAGGCAGAGGTGGATATAAAAATTAATGAGCAATGACTAATGATTTGGATGCATGTTTGGAAAATTGGAAGAAGTATAATTGGAGAAATATTGACAAGAATCCTGGAAGAAAAATGTGGGTAAATGTCATGCCTCAGAGTAAGTCCCCAAATGCTCACCTTGATATCCATTGAGAAGAAATTTCTTGATTTTTTAGCAGGTAGGATGTTTGCTCTTTTAGTCAGCTGTTAACCTTAACTGTTATGGTTTGGATGTGAGGTGTCCTCCAGAAGCTCATGTGTGAGACAATGCAAGTGGTTTAGAGGAGAAATGATTGGATTATGAGAGCCTTGATCATAACAGTGAATTAGTCCTCTGAAGATGCATAGGTTGTGGCTAGAGGAGGTGGGTCATTGGGGGCCATGACTTTGGGTGTATATTTTGTATCTAGTGAGTGGAGAATCTCTCTCTGCTTCTGATCATCATGTGAGCTGCTTTCCTCCACCACACCCTTCTACCATGTTGTTTTGCCTCACCTTGAGCCCTGAGGAATGGAGCCGGCCTTCTACAGACTGAAACCTCTGAAACAATGAGTCCCAAATAAACTTTTCCTCTTCTAAAATTGTTTTGGCCAGGTCTTTTAGTCACAGTAGCATAAAACCTGGCTAAAACAGTAGTGCTTTTTCAATGAATTCATAAAGAGTCATATATTGGTAGGTGTCCTTGCTAGGCTCAAGAGCATATCTTATGAAAGCTGACCCTGACTGTTGACTGTTACCACTATCAAAAGCCTAATTTGCTGAAAGTGAAGTGGCTACAAACTGATGTAACACCATCTATGTTGTTACACCTCTGTGTCCATAAAACATAGTAAGTTGATTTTATAGTAACTAATTGCAATTTATGTGGGCCGGGATAGATATAGATATCTGTTCTGAATTTGAATTTGTTTCATCTTTATACTAAGATGTTGCATACTGATAAATTTCTTATACCCAGTAATGATATCCTGCAAGTCCCTTCTAAACAAAAACTTTGAATTATTTTTATTTATTTATTTATTTTAATCAGTCCAGGAGGAGCTGATGTATTTTGTGAACTCTAGTTAATATTCCTGTGGGATTAGGGGAGGAGGGAAGGACTGAAGTTAAAGGTCATTCAGATCATATTCTGCGGTAGAGACAGAGTTATATGGAGATTTACTACCAAACAACTCAGTTTTTATTATTTTTTATTAATTTTTAAAAATGTATTACAATTCATATTACACATATAGAACACAATTTTTCATATCTCTGGTTGTTTACAAAGTATATTCACACCAATTCGTGTCTTCATACATGTACTTTGGATAAATGATGACCAAAATGATAAAACCTGGATAATGATGACCATCACATTCCACCATCATTTCTAACCTCTTTCCCTCTCTCTTTCCCTCTCACCCTTCTGTCCTATCTGGAGTTCATCTATTTCTCCCATTCTCCATCTCCCTACCCCACTATGAATCAGCTCCATATATCAGAGAAAACATTTGACATTTGGGGATTGGCTAACTTCACTTAGCATTATCTCCTCCAACTCCATCCATTTACCTGCAAATGCCATGATTTTATTCTCTTTTATTGCTGAATAATCTTCCATTGTGTATAAATGCCACATTTCTTTTTATCCATTCATCTGCTGAAGGGCATCTAGGTTGGTTCCACAATTTAGCTATTGTGAATTGTGCTGCTATAAACATTGATGTGGCTGTGTACCCTGTAGTATGCTGTTTTTAAGTCCTTTGGGTATATACGGAGGAGAGTGATAGCTGAGTCAAATGGTGGTTCCATTCCTAATGTTCCAAGAAATCTCCATGCTGCTTTCCATATTGGCTGCACCAATTTTGTAGTCCATCAGCAGAGTATGAGTGTACCTTTTCCCCCACATCCTTGCCAACACTTGTTGTTGTTTGTGTTCTTGATAGCTGCCATTTTGACTGGAATAAAATGGAACCTTAGAGTGATTTTGATTTGAATTTCTGTAATTGCTAGGGATGATGAACATTTTTTCATATATTTGTTGATTGATTGTATATCCTCTTCTGAGAAGTGTCTATTCAGTTCCTTGGCCCATTTATTGAGTGGGTTATTTGTTTGTTTGTTTGTTTTGGTGTTTAGCTTTTTGAGTTCTTTATATACCCTAGAGATTAGTGCTCTTTCTGAGGGGTAAAAATTTGCTTCCAAGATGTAGGCTCTCTAGTCACCTCACATGTTAAAAAAAAACAAACAAATTTGATTTAAAGTAAAGAAGTAAAGCAGCAGGCTAATGTCCATGGGAATCACTGAGTTATACAATGGCTGAATCAACTATAAAACATTCACTTATGGTTCTGTTTGGCACACCTCATTTTATGAGCTATGGAGAGTCCCTAATATCAGAAAGCATGGAGAAAATAAGCCACCGGCCCTGATGTTTGCCTTCAGAAGCTATGAATGCTGTCACTGAAGTTTTAATTTTGTTTCCATTTGGGGAATATGTTCACCAGGGAACACAGCAATGGGCTCATTGCTTTGGAAGTTTGGATTACCACTTAATAATTTTGCTTTTATATCATTCAACTGGGGAAATTGTGTCACAATGGGGTTATTAGTTCAGTTTGACAGGGAAAACAGATTTCTGTTGTACAATGGGAACAGGAGGATGGATGGTAGGAACATAGAAAAATACAAGGGTTCTCAACTTGCTTTAATACAGTTGTAGGTGAGAGTTGTTGCAAGGCTATTACAGTCCTATAAACAAAGAATTGTCCAGCACTCAGATTTCTCAGTATGAAAGTTTGGATTTCATTACAAGGTGAATATTCTCTTCCAGCTGAGATACTGGACAAAGTCTGGGAAAATTTGTAATAGGTATTAGAGGAAGGAAATACAAAAACAGCCTCGTGACCAGTAAAAGAATGGTAATATAACATTTGCCATGATTTTCCTCTTTGTGTGTTTTGTGTACACTGTTTGCACTTTTTAAAAACCCTCTCTATTCTCTTTCTTCCATTATCCCACTACTTACACAGGGTATAAAATTTCCATTTAGTTTCTAGACTATAGAATATTGAAGAGGATCACGAAAAAACTACATACTTTTCACCATGCCAGAAACCATGGATGTGGATTTAGATGAACTCTGGTTGTCACTCTTGGGGGAACTGGTGAATTTTTGTTATACAGGGATATTGTTGGAAGGATATATCTGACAGTTTGGGTGTATGGCTGTTACGCAGCTGAGGCAGTAGATTATGGTGGAGTTTGTTTTCATTGTTAGTCCAGAAACATTTTCTTTCTTTTACTAGGACAACTACTCCCTCTTGAATAATTTCCTCCTCCTTATTAAAGATAATCTTATGGGTCTGGTCATGTCCTTTCTTAGCCACAGAGCAGAATATGACTTAATAGAGGACTTGGATGCCCTGTTTAATGTTAATTAATGAGACAACACAAACAGCTGTGTTTATAGATTTCAGCTCACTGGTGTTAGGTTGACTAGATTGTCCATGTTACAATTCAGTTGAGTGCCACACAACTCCCATGCCAGGCCTTCCACCTTCAAACTGTGTTGTGAGACTCCAATAACATTTCAGTAGCTTACTTCATTTATATATATATATATATATATATA
>NW_026000240.1:20497015-20518415 GCF_001458135.2 Marmota marmota marmota | reverse complement strand
CCATGATTTTGTTATTTTTTAGTGCTGAGTAATATTCCATTGTGTATAAATGCTACATTTTTTTTATCCATTCATCTGTTGAAGGGCATCTAGGTTGGTTCCACAATCTAGCTATTGTGAATTGTGCTGCTATGAATGTTGATGTAGCTGTGTCCCTGTAGTATGCTCTTTTTAGGTCTTTTGGGTATAGTCCGAGAAGGGGAATAGCTGGGTCAAGTGGTGGTTCCATTCCCAGATTTCCAAGGAATCTCTATACTGCCCTCCAAATTGGCCGCACCAATTTGCAGTCCCACCAGTAATGTACAAGTGTACCTTTTCCCCCATATCCTCGCCAGCACTTATTATTGTTTGACTTCATAATGGCTGCCATTCTTACTGGAGTGAGATGGTATCTTAGAGTGGTTTTAATTTGCATTTCTCTGATTGCTAGAGATGGTGAGTATTTTTTTGTTTAATTGTTGATTGATTGTATATCCTCCTCTGTGAAGTGTCTGTTTAGATCCTTGGCCCATTTGTTGATTGGGTTATTTGGTTTTTTGTTATTTAACTTTTTGAGTTCTTTGTATACTCTGGAGATTAGTGCTCTATCTGAAGTGTGAGGGTTAAAAATTTGTTCCCAGGATGTAGGCTCCCTATTTACCTCACTTATTATTTCTCTTGCTGAGAAAAAACTTTTTAGCTTGAATACATCCCATTTGTTGATTCTTGGTTTTAATTCTTGTGCTATAGGTGTCCTATTAAGGAATTTGGAGCCCCACCCCACGAGATGGAGATTAGGGCCAACTTTTTCTTCTATTAGATGCAGAGTCTCTGGTTTTATTCCTAGCTCCTTGATCCATTTTGAGTTAACTTTTGTGCATGGTGAGAGAAAGGGATTCAATTTCATTTTGTTGCTCATGGATTTCCAGTTCTCGCAGCACCATTTGTTGAAGATGCTATCCTTTCTCCATTGCATGCTTTTAGCACCTTTGTCTAATATAAGGTAGTTGTAATTTTGTGGATTGGTTTCTGTGTCCTCTATTCTGTACCATTGGTCCACCTGCCTGTTTTGGTACCAGTACCATGCTGTTTTTGTTACTATTGCTCTGTAGTATAATTTAAAATCTGGTATTGCTATACCACCTGTTTCACTCGGTGAATGGAAGTGTGGCACCCCTGTGTCCCGTGTCACTGCGCTGCCAATGAGCGAGTTCAGAATGGCCGGAAGCTGTCTTGACAGGAATGTTCAGCAAAGTTGGGCTGCAGTGAAACCTAGGGGAAGAGTTTCAACACCTGAGGATCAGCGACCGTGGCTCAATCACGAGTAAATATTTCTCTTGAAAGAGTCTGGACAATATTTTTGGGCCATGGGTCACCAAAAATGGAAAGCAATACTATGGGTATGGACTACTCTACTTTTGTTGCATGCAGCTATTCATTGATGTAGGGTTAAAAGTTATGGAGAGTTTATGCAAAGATGCAAGATGCTGAATTGTCAGAGATGTTTAAGGGTAGACAATAATAATAATTTCTGAAGACAGGGGGATGTAGAGAGGACTACTATTGACACACCTTCTTGCTCTTACTTGGGCATGTTAAAATGAGCTTATTGCATTTGAGGATATAAGAGAGGTGTATGGTTGGTAGCTGGACAGGGGTCAGTGGGTGATTTGAGGGACAGAAGATTCTGTGGTAGGGGGGTGTTAAAGAAAACAGAGTGGTCACAGGGGAAAAATTGAGAAGTCAATTTTAATTTGAAACTAGTGAAAATAGAAGCCTAGTAAAAATACATTTTTTTAAAAGCAGCTTTTTACAGAGGCCTAAAATGATCAACAGGCTCTTAATAATCTTACATTAGAATTTACTGAAAATAAAAAGGGTAGGCATCATGTAAGTGTACAGACAACATATGAATTACCTTAGAAAGTCTTTATTATTATACCAATATTAGGACCGTGATTGTTGTTGATGCTCAGATCCTGTCATATTGACTCACAAAATTTTCTCTTCTGATTGTTATTTTTAAATTCCCAGGTGAAAAATAATATCATAAGTCACTGAGATAATAGTCTAAGTATTTCATTTATTCATGGGGAGTTACAAACATAGCAATAAAAAAACCTCTATTGAATTTATGGCTTCAGATATGAATATATGCTTTTTCTAACTTTTTTTTTGGTAAAAAGTGCATTTTAATTGCCTTTTCTTATTGGTTCCCTAGGAAGGAATGATGAATGTGATGATATGATGGAATTATCCGTGTGGAAATGAGAAAGCCTGGGATATCAAAGCTCATGTTTACACCTGTGTGTAATCTTACCCTTCATAATGAGAAGAATAATCTATACCTGCGGTGTTCCTATGATCATTAAACAAGACATTTTAAATAAAAATATTTGCAAAACATAAAGTAGCATAAGTAAGTGAGCAGTTATTGTTAATAATTAATAAAGTGTACTTCAGCTTGTTTCTCAGAAAACTAACCAAAGTAAGACAGCATTTATTCTTTTATCTAAAAATATGTATTAAATTATTAGTACATGCCTGGAAGTATTTTAAGTACTAAGGATAAAGCCGTAAACAAAACAAAATTCTTATTTTCATGGAGCTTGTGCTGGTAGTCAGGTAGAAACAAATAACAGAGAAATGTAAAAAATAAAATAAATTAGTTATTTTAGTTTCTTGTCATGTTTGTAATACAGCAAAATAAAGTACTTTGAAGTAGGGTTACTGAGAAAGTTATTTTAGGTTGCATCTCCAAGCAATAGCTAACAGAATTAAACAAGAAAGCTAACAGTGGAAATCAAATAAAACCATCAGGAAAGAATGTAGTGTTCAAAGAAGGAGTTTAGGCTCAAATACAAATTTGGGACTTTTAAGCATGTAGAAGTTATTCAAAGTCATTGAAAAGCTTGAAATAATTTAACAAGAAAATATATTTTAAAAATTTGAAATAATGCCAGGTGTGAGCAATGGGAAACTCATGTATTTAGTATTTGGTATAGAAGAAGAAATTGCAAAAGAGAGTAATGCTGAATGGTCAGAGAGGTAGAGGAAAAGATCTCAAAGAACATAAAACCACCGAGCAAGAGAAGAGAGTATTTATAGATGGAATGCATGTTCAGCTGTGCCAAATACTGCAGAGTAGTGTGAAGAGAGAAATGTCATTATTGGACTGGGCAAGGTGGAGGACACTGGAAACTGCAAGTCCTGTGATGTGTTAGTGGTGCAAGATAGATACTGTTTGAGGAATAAAGGGGAGTTGGAGAAAAGTGGATTACTGGTCACAAGAAGTTATGAGGACAGATCAGCAGATCTGATATACATAATCCAGGAATTCTGAAGTGAAGAACTAAGATGGTAGAATGTAAAGATAACCCCACATAGTCAATTAGTTGACCTCCAACACAGATTGGAATCTTCAGAATTATGTGCCTTATTAAGCATCAGACATTCTTTCCATCATTTTATTATGGAGAACTATAAACCTTTACAAAGGTAGACAGAATAGGATTTCTAGTGTTGGGAAACAGCATATGGAGACCATAATCTGGATGCTAAGCATGTTCATTAGGAGTAGGTTACTCATTCTTTTTTGGCTATTATAAAAGTGTTCAGAGTTAGAAAATAGATTATGAAGGGGAAGCTCCTCACAAATCTGCAGTGGTACCCTAGTTTCCAATTCAAGATTACATGGGGTTTTACTTAACTATATCAATATTACACGTGCATCTTCTTTTATTAAAATAATTACCAAGAATCCTGGTTCTCAATCATGTGGGGAAATTATAGAATTATAATATCATATCATATTCACTTTTTTGTCAAAAAATATACCTACTGACAATAGATTCATATTAATAATACTAACACTTCACTTATGATTATTTCTAACTATATTTTAAATTTATATTAATTCTTAGACAATATCTTGCTATGTATACAATTAAATTACTATGAAGCCACTTGGAACAATCTCTGTGCCATCATATAATAATACCCAAAGTTTATTTCTCAACTTCTCTTTTTATTTTTTCCAGATTGCTTTAAAATCATTTTATTAATATTTACACAAAATCTGAAAAATAAGATATATCCAAAAAATTGAGATTCTATTCTTGTCCATAGCTTTATATTCTTTCTGTTTAAAATAAATAGCTTTTTAATTTGTGATTTATTTTTTCTACTGCCTGCTTTTTAAGAAAGGAAAATTCATATTTATCTTCATATCCCTCCTTTCTAGGCTAATTGATAGCATTTCTTTTGCAATTTTCTCCATCTTGTTTGTTTAACTTAACTATACATCTTGGAGGTCACTCTGTGTTGGCTCACAGAGATGTTCCCCTTTCCATTTTAGAGTTGCACAGTGTTTTATTTTGTAGATGTAGCCATGGTTTATGTAATTAACTTTACTGAAGGACATTAGGGTTTTTACAAAGTGATAATTTTGCAATGAAGAGCCCTGTGGAAATGAATTCATATTTTTGTCAGGCTATCATTGGGAAAATTCTTAGAAGTAAATTGCTGTTTGAAACATAATGTACAAATAATTTCATTCAATATTAAGAAATTACCTGCCAGGCATGGTGGTCCACACCTGTAATCCCAGCAGTTCGGGAGGCTGAGGCAGGAGGATCCCAAGTCAAAGCCAGCCTTAGCAAAAGTGAGGTGCTAAGCAACTCAGTGAGACCCTGTCTCTAAATAAAACACAAAATAGGACTGGGGATGTGGCTCAATGGCAGAGTATTCCTGAGTTCAATTTCCAGTATCCTCCACCCCTCCAAAAAAAAAAAAAATTACTTGCCAGGCATTCCTACGAGCAATATAAGAAAGTGTCAAGTTCTGTTCACCTTCATTGACAGACAATGTGATCAAAGATTCAGATTTTAATAGAAGGCAATTAACAAAAAATGACCATGTAGAATATATTTTTAACCACAGTAAAGGAACAATATGCAAGGCCATGAGGAATTGAAGGACTAGAGGGTGCTTGCTTTTTAAGGCATTTGGGGACTTAAAAAGAATTATGATCTCCAAGTCCAAAATTCTTGGTTGAAAATAGAGAAAGAAAACCACAGAATTTTTCTGTGCTGGAAAGTATTTGATCAATTGTGTCACAAAGCTGAGATCCATAAAATCAGATTCAAACTTGATCCTGCCATTGCCACTTAAGTTCACAGCCTTGTAGGGTCTCTTCTGTGAAAGTTAGGGCTTTGATTAGGGAGGAATCCAGATTTAGGGAGAAAGGAATTTGAAATAATCACTCTCATACAGCTCATTCATTTGCTTCCCTGTGTTTCCCAAGAGGCCCTGAGAAAGACTTTAGAAGTGCTTTGGCCACAGGCTATCCCATCATCTTTGAAAAGCGCACTAGCTACTGTTTGCTCTCTGTTGAGTTTTAATGCTGGTAGGAGACACTGGCTGTGTTTCCTTTCAAATGTAAGGAGTCCTTCAGCGGCAGATGCTTCATAGCAGCTCTTACCTGTCAGAGTCCTGGATATGGTTGTTGCCGCAGTCCGGCTGCAGCAAAATAACTGGGGGGTGACGAACAACTTGTGTAGATTGATACAGCAGGAGTGGGAGCCGTTTATTGCAGGACAGGAGCAGCATCCATACATTCCACACAGCTCATCCAACCAGCACAAACCAGATACATCAGTCAACCAACAAAGAATCTCCACACCCAATGGCTCGCCCCTGTCACTTCTCAAACCACTCCCTCCGGCACCCTGCCAGGCACCATCCAGACTTGTCCAGGAACTCCAACATTCCCCTGGCAAAATGCCAGGTGTTACTTTGACCTGTTTACACACTCTAACAGGTTGTAGCAATTAATAAAGGGGTAGATGTGGTCTTTAGAAATGGTTTGACTCATAAGTGTTATGGTGGTGGGTAATTGGTTATTGATTCCTAGGCCAGAAAAGACTAAGAAATCTACTGGATCCCACTTTGTATTACAGATTTGTATTAAAGAAAAGTCTAGCAAATGCAAGGCCAACTTAAGTCTTTGTTTTCTGCACAAATCTTA
Source organism: Marmota marmota marmota (assembly GCF_001458135.2). NCBI lineage: Eukaryota > Metazoa > Chordata > Mammalia > Rodentia > Sciuridae > Marmota > Marmota marmota. The sequence goes on along the minus strand of NW_026000240.1, from coordinate 20,512,408 downwards.
ATCCTAAATCTATTCCAGTCTGAGAGCTCCTGAAAAGAGAAGCAGCTTTCCTGAGGAAGCATCAGGTGAAAATCTCATACGTGTGTACAGAAAATTATTTCTCTCCTAAAGGGCTATGTGGACATTCTATTTACCTGAGTAACTACATGTACTATGTTTTAGTCAGTTTTTTTTCACTGCTATAAAAGACCTGACAAGAGCAATTTTAGAGGAGGGAAAGTTTATTTGGGGGCTCATAATTTCAGAGGTCTCAATCCAGAGGCAGCAGGCTGTATTCCTCGGCAGGCAGAACATTATGGCAGAAGAGTGTGGTGGAGGGAAGTGGCTCACATGATGATCAGGCAGCAAAGAGAGACTAAGCTTAGGCTCACTATGTACATACCCCTAATGATCCACTTATTCCTGCCTTCAGATACCACTCAGTAAATCTCCATTTGGTGATTAATTCACTGGGTTAGGGCTCTCATGACCCAATTATTTCTCCTCTAAACCTTCTTGAATTGTCTCACACATGAACTTCTGGGGGACATCTCACATCTAAACCATAGCATACTAGGAAAGAAATTTCCAGGCTTTTCAGGAATCATTGGAGATTGACGTGAACAAACATAAATCCTTGGTTCCCAGAACACTGCTTCTGTCCACCAGTCACAATGGAGGCTCAAGTACCATAATAAAAGGGATCTGGATTCAGTTCAACTTCATGGATAGCTCACTGGTATCCCACAATTATTTTATGTTGCTGTTTTCCAAGTTCTGTGTATATAGTTGATATGAATATACTTAACCATGCTCAGTGGTGCACACCTGTAATCCCAGTGACTAGAGTGGCTGAGGCAGGAGGATCACACATTCAAGGCTAGCTTCAGCAATTTACTGAAGCCCTAAGCAACTTAGTGAGACCCTGTCTCAAAATAAAAATAAAAAAGCCTGAAGATGTGACACCATGGTAAAGTGCCTCTGGATTGAATCCCCTGTGCCAAAAAAGAAAGCAAAGCAAAACAAAAGAATATACTTAACAAATGGAAGAATTTCTACAGCTGCTTCCTTCCTACATCTTTGAGTGAATAGTATTCTGGTACAGAAAACCATGTAGAAGCACCTCAAATTTCCCTTTTCACTAATTTTGAAAACCAAAAGCAAACTTCTTATCAAGATACCTTGATAAGAGAGACCAAAAAATGCATGATAAAAGACTGGAAAAGAGTTTGATGGAAGCAGAGGGGACTGCCATCTTATTGAAATTTCTGAGATCCAGCAATCTGGAGCTTGTAAAGAAATCTCTGCAAAGGTAAAGGATAAGTTGCTATGATGAGGATTTTGGAGGTAGCTATGTACAATTCCCAGTGTTTCTCAATTTACTCTCAATTTACTATTGCTCTGTATTGAGTTCATTTGTTGAAACTTAATTGCCAATGTGACAGTACTAAGAATTTATGAGGTGATTAAATCATTTAGGCAGGGCTCTCGTGGGTAGTTGAGGGCCCCCTTACAAAAGTACTTAAGGAAGTGAGTTTCTTCCTTACTGAGAATACTGTGTTTTTCCCATCCAGAGGAAGTGGCACCATGTTGCCATCTTGGAAGCAAAGAAGAGCTCTATTAGGCACCAAACCTGCTGTAACTTGGTCTTGGACTTCCCAGTTTCCAGAACTGTGGGAAAATAAATTTCTGACATTTATAAATTGCCCAGTCTGTGGTATTCTGTTACAGAAGTTCAAGGCAAGTAAGACAATATTTGGCTTTTTATGGGAATATTTCTAAAAAATCCTGTAATGAGGCAGAAAGAGCTAGAACCCAGTATGAAACTTTTTTCCCCCTAGATTTGAGCTTGAAGGAAAATTAATGAACTTTAGAGGCATAGCTTAGGTTGGGAACAGTTTGACAAGTGAGGCAGGTTCAATGACATGTTATCCAGGACAATATTGCAAGACCCAGTTTGATTATGACAAAGAGTTTAATTAGCTTAATATTCCAGAAAGAGATTTTTGAATAAATAATTCTTCATATTTTTTTCCATGGACAAATAGCAAATTGGGCAAATAAAATCTCAGGAACAAGGTAAAGAGAGAGAGAAAGAGAGGAGAAGGTAGTATGAGCCCTGATGCACGTTTGACAGCTGACAAGTCCATTCATTATGAATGACGAAGAGGGCAGAAATAGCAGGATAGGTTTTCAAATTATTTTGGAATATTCTAGAGAAACTGCCAATTCATGTTGGATACAAAGACACATTGTTAAGTAATAAAACTTGAGCCCCCTTTCCTGCACACACTTTCTGAATAAGATTCATAAACCTTGAACAACTTCACATGCAATCATCTAGCCCTATGTTATTCCATAACTCCTTCTCTGAGGATTGCTTTCTAACTGCTTGCTTTACATTCAATTTTCTGACTTATTCATGAATACGCATAGGTCTCAGCCTCTTATTTCAAATTCCTACTTCAATTTGATTTCTTTAATTTCAGGGTTATGCTAATTTATAAATGGTATAGGATGAGAATTATCATTAAGACATACTTTCATTTATTGGAAAAAATGTGCATGTAGATGTATAAAAATAATAAGAAATAGTTCTGAATTTTGTTCAAGATGGAAGAGTTAATACTTCACTAATTATGTAGATTAAAAAAAATTGTCCATACTTAACTAATGTCTTTATTCCTTCAGCCAGTTCCTTTTTCTGAGGCAACTCTAGCCTGAAGTTTTGGGGTATTATTTCTTAGAAATATATATTTATATTCAAAATACTATTACAATGTGAACTTGAAAAAGTATATGCTTTCCTGGAAAAAATATAGAGAGAGCTAGGTACTAGTTACATCTTTCTCATTAAAATGATTTTTCATTCTTATAATAAATAAACAATAATTTTTCTTTATTTTTTTACTCTGAAGGTTTACTCATATTTGAGATACAGATTTCCATTGCACACATAAATCATAATTATTTGTTTTTCTAACCAGAAAATAGGCCATTTCTCTTTTTCACTATTACTAATAATGGTGTGGTTAATAGTTTTAAAAAATTTGTCTCCTTGTGAAAGTGATATTTTCTCTGGAATAGACATAAAGAAATGATGTTGTCAGAACAGTCATTGAAGTGACTATAAAATTCTGCATGCTCACGTGAATTCAGGAAACTTTCTCTTTACATTACATTTTCATCAATGCTTGTTGTTGACTAATGTTACATTTCCCCCAATCTGTCTTCTAATATGTCATGGCTATTTTTGTTTTTGTTTATTCTAATGGTATACAGACCAATGCTCCCCCACAATGTCCATGTCCTAATCCCAAGGACCTGTAAAGTTGTTACCTTAAATTGTAAAAGGGACCTTGTGTACATGATTAAGAATTTTAAGAGAGGAAGATGATCTTGGATTATATAGGTGTGCCCAATAACATAAATTCACAGGGTCCTTAAAAGATGGAAAAGGGAGGTAGTAGAGGGAGAGGAGATGTGACAATAAGCAGATATCAAGAATGACATAATTGATGTTTTGAAGACGGTGTATCATGAATAAAAGAAAGTGGGCAGCCTCTAGAAGCTATGAGTCAAATTTTATTTTTATTGATTCTTTTTCATTATACATGATAGTAGAATCTATTTTGCTGTGTTTCTACAAGCATGAGTCCTAGAACTAGGGTGAAAAATAAAAGTCAGTTGATGATTCTGCTCTCACCAAAATTCAGATGTCATGGATCTCAGTTCTTCTGCAGTGCTCTAATAATACCTCCAAGCAAATAAGTCTTTTTTTTCCACACAGCTTTTTCTGTTATCCTCATATTGGTCTACCTCATACTACCCTGGCTTACTTGGCACTGGGTGGTTGTCCTATTATAGAAAATATGATGGTATTAAATTCTCTTGTTAGTGCTGTCTCCTGCTTAGATATATTTTTTTCCCCAGGAGTGTTGTTAACTGTGATTGTAAACCAAGTTTTAACAAGGTGTGCTTTACCAGTTACCCTGGTGTGGCATGACTGTCAGCATCTCCTTCCATAGGCATTTGGTGATAGACATAGCAGTAGTTTTTTTTTTTCCCCCCATAATCTAAAGTCACTAATTCATGGAGAGGGTAGGTATTAGAGTATTGTGGCATTTTTCTGTGGTCCTAAGTGGTTCTGATTCCATTTTTCAACTCTACATGAACATAAAATCCTAATTTCCAGGTTTCCTAAATAAGATGTAAGTTCTCAGACTCTTTTGATGTTTCTCATTTGAGAAGCCCCCATCTCCATCTCTCTTTCAGGTTAAGTCATGGGTTGAAAAATAAATTTGTGTCATTTTACCTAGCTTTCCTGAGTTCTTATATTAGAGATTTTAAAATAGCATAGTCTAATGGTTTTGTTTTTCTACTACTTACAAATTAAAAAAAAAGGACTATCAAGTTAGAGTTGATAAAGAATATATCTATAATCCAATGAATAAACAGTTTTAGGCACTTTGGGATAAACATATTGGTTATATAGATAAGAAATTATTTTTATCATTTATATTGCCTGAAATAGATTGTTAAGTATTTTGGTCTGGTTTGAGTTACCACATATACTTGAAGGGTATAAGAAGCAAAGCAAGGTTTAAGAAACAAAGCAAGGAAAACAAATATTTCATAATTCAGGTTTATCACTGCTAAAATCAGATATGCTAAATTTTATTTACACCAAGAAAAATACTTTTAAACATCATAAAGTTCAACACCTGAGGCAATTTTTCAGTACTTAAAGTTTTCTAGGGCTAACATGTTTCAGATGATGCCTTCTACCAGTGTTGAACCAAACAGGAAAAGTCCCTTGCAATCATGACAGCATTCAAATATCATCTAATTCCACGGGGCTATATTCTTTGTCCTTTGCAAAATTCAGAGTCAAAAAGCTCTTTTTGGTAGAGGGTGCCATAGTTAGTAATATTGAAGGAAAAGAGGCAATTAAGACAGGAATAAGACTTTTTGATTTTACCAGGCATTTTGAGACCTTTATCGTTTCAGAATTTTAAGCCACGTCTAACAGACTACACTGAAATTGATGTGCAAATTTTGCATAGCTTGATGAAATTTTCACCAAATGGGATTTTCCCTAAAAGTTAGAACTGAAGTCATTTTATGATGCAGTAGCAAGCATCATTAGCAGAGGTGGTGGGGACTCTCTGAGTGTTTAATGCATTCTGGGAAACCGCCACGCTTGGCAATGTCTCTCTGTGGTTGTTTTATAGTGCAGAGCCTCACTCTGTGAAGTAAAAATAAAACCAAATTCATTTGGGCACAGTCTTTTTGTTGCTTTATTTAATTTTCACTTTGGCATAAGGCCCTTAAAGCTTTAACAGGGCAGATGTGGCTTTGGAAGAGCTTACTAATCCAACTTGGTTAATGACTTCCCCAGTAGATACCAGCTCAGCAGTTTTTTTTCTTTTCCCCCTAGGCCATATTTAGTTTGTCTTTGGCTTTTCTGTCGGTCTTTGATTTTTCTTTTGGTGCTGCAACCTATTATCAGTAGCTGGTTTCCAGAATTTTGAGCTAACCATCTTAAGCTTTCCGAGCTGCAAAAGTACAGGAAGAGTATGTGAGCTATTGATACCTGGAGGGAAAAAGAATATGTTTGTATTTGTGACTTCTTTCATCATTTGGAGCATGATGGAGCCACATTGCTCAGTGGGATAGAGCTGATTGTGTTAGGTTATCATTTGGGGAAGTCCTAAATGAATTTGAATTTTCAATGCTCGTTGACATTCTTGGTGTCAGAGTGGGACTGTGGAAAGAGGAACATGGAACCAGGCCCACCAGCCTTCAGGCCCTGTGACTCGGTAGTGTTCTAGATCTCTGCGTCCAACTCTTGAGAGTATTGCAGAGTTATGCTTACACTGCAGGGTTTTGTGAGGATTCCCATTACTGGAGAAACCTCTAGAACTTAACCTGGCTGCCTGAATTCCCAGTGTTCTCATTATCACTAAATCTTCACTTCCGCCAACATTTCTCTTTCCTCCCTCTTCCCCTATACTTTCTTTCCACCCCCCTCAACACACACAAACACACACACACATACACACACACTCTGACATGGTTGTTTTTATGTTTACCTTATAAGAAAGTTGCTCAAGAGAGAGACAAGGGCCCTTTCCTAGAATGTGCCCGGCCTGGGCACACCCACCTGCAGGGTGATATGAGGAAGGGGGTCCTGTGTCTCCTCTTTTCTTATGACCCCAGGCTGGGCTTGTAAGTTCCTCATTGAAGCCTCTTCCTCAGTCTGCACCAAGTGACATTGTGGACACCTTCTCAAGCCCTATTTCCTGCATCTTGGCTAGACGATAGGACACACCCCGCATGCCCACAGAATGGCAGGATCTGTGGGTCATCTCACATCCAGTGCAAAAGAACAGTCTGCGATCAGAACATGCGTCTGCACAGGGCCCAGTCTCTGGCACACACTACACAAGAAATGTTTGTTGGCTCTGTGGTGAATGCAAAAATGAATACTTGTGCTTGGTGAAAGAATAAACACCCTCACAACATTTCCACAGTTGTTGTTTTGTGTTTAACAGAGGGAAAGGCAAAAATTTGAGAAAAGCAGTAACCAGAACTTAGCTGGTATTTCTAAGGGATGGTTTATTCTAGATAATCAAATTTCCTGAACTAGTAAAACTTACTCTTCAAAGCATATATTTACTGTTTGAATAAGCTGTCTTTAAAATGCTATCTTATTCCTGTGACTTATTAAATTGAGCCGATTGTATATAATTTAACATGGTCCTGAATACTGATCAGTAAAAACAGCAGTTGAAAAACACTTAAATTGAAATTTATACATAGAAATTTTAGGGGTCTCTTTTTGAGTAATTTCTGCTTGGCTACAAAAATGATATTTGTAACTGAGGGATGCAGACATGAAATGTGCCCAATATGAACGTCCTTGGTAGGATTTGCCTCTATCTCCATGGTGTTTATCTTGCATAGATATTTCTCTAGAGAAAGGAATTTGGAAAGATTATAGAGTACAATTGGTTAACCACATATTTGTGTCAGTGCTTGTGTGGTGGTTTAAATTTTGACTCTCTGTCTCAGTTTTTGTCCACAGAACAATACAAACCTGATTTTATTCTGATTTGAAATTCCTGTGGTATCTTTTAAGGAACTCTAGTCAGTCATGGATGGAGATTTGTGGGAACAGACTTAAATAGTTGATGTTTATGGAGCACGGACTAATGCCAGCTGTCTTCTAAACACTAGAAATTGACGTTGGTTCACTCATCCAATCTCCATTGGAACTATATGAAATAGTAACATCATAACATCCACCGTTTTGGAGATGAAAACTGAAACCCAGAGTGGTTTGATAAAGTGAACTGCTAGAAAAGGTGGATGATCTCCTCATTAGTCTTGCAAAATCTTGCTATCTCAATGTAGTCTCTTCAAAGATCATTATCTCTGGCTTCACTGTCTGTTGATAATTCTTGGTATCCTGCTTTTCTTCACTCCAGACATCTATATTCTCCCCTTCCCTTAAATTTTATTGATGAAATTCATTGTTTGAAGATAAGTCCGAGAATGACTAGTGGGAAGTTCCACATGATGTTAGAAATGGCTTTAAGGTTGACATCAAGTTTCCATGTGACTAGCAGATTATTGTAGCATGCTCAGTTTGGCAGATTCTTCCTGGTAAGTCCATCATAGAGCCCAGTATGTGTCATGTCATTGTGACTGTGAAGCATCTCCTCCCTGTCTTCTCTCCGCTTCCACAGAGCCTACTACCCTTAGGACAACCCAGGGAAGGACAGAATTCCTTATACTTTATTTTGCAAGACAGCTTGCCTTTCTCTTCCTAATTTCCTCTTCAAAACATGCATTGACTGCTATTTTTATGCCCAAAGAGTGTCTTCTAGTTAAATTTTCCTAAAAAAGAACCATCTCCACTTGTATATGGAAAAGCAATGACCATTAATTTTTGTTTCTTTATTTAATATACCAATTTATTTCCTTTTTACTAGGTATACATTGATATCTATATCCTTAAATACTTGATAATAGAAAATTTGGAAAATAAAAGATAAGTTCATAGGTAGACTTATTTGTTTTATTATATGGAAAAATGTTCACTAAACATTAAGTGAAAATAACAGATTATAAATAGAACACATAACACTATGTGCAGGTTGATAGTTTTCTATTTTCCCTCCCTCTTGGCTTTACTCCTCCCTCCCTCCCTTCCTCTCTCCCTTCCTTCCTTCCTCCCTCCCTCCCTTCCTTTCTTCTCTTCCTCTTCCTTCTTCTTCAGAGGAAGTTTATTATTAAAAATCAGTTATTATTTGTCATAGTCTATAACTGAGTGATTCCTAGGAAGGTGTATTTTGATATGTAAGATAGTTTGCTCTTATTGAAATACTTATAACCACTGTGATTTCCTGTTACTGATAACTGATAATTGCCAAGGATTTATTCTGTGTCAAATATGATTCTAAGCACTTCGCAGGTATTAACTAATTCATACTCATTTGAAGCAACTCAAGGAGGCACTATTATTTTTCCTTTACACTTGCATAAACCAAAAGTATGGAGAAGTTAAATATCTTGTTCAGTTCATAAAGTAACAGTAGCCAGATTCCAACCCAAGAAGTTCACTTTTGAACCCTACACTCTTACCCCTGAGTTTGAATTTTTCTCTTTTTCTTCCTTGTTTTCAGATAACATTTTTTTTCCCCTTTCAATTGTTCCTGCTTCAATGTAATGCTACTTCTAATGTGTGGCCCTCTGTTCATTAGGGTAGAATGTGGTCAGTTAGAGAAATAAACATAATCTGATGCACTAAACTAATAACATTAATTTTATGCATAATATTCAATCAACAAATTTCTCATAAAATTCAAGTTTATAACAGTTTCACTGTCCCTCCACACAGAAAGGCAATCAGCTTTCTTTTCTTGTAATTTAGACACTTCATGGTTTAACACAGGTACAAGTCTGTTTTAGAAAACCAAGTGCCTGGGAATCTATCAGATAATTGTGGAGGTGATTCTACAATTCATGCTCTTTGCTGGTCAGCCCTTCACTGTCTGTGGTAGAGATCTCAGAGATAAGGGGGTTCAGTGAGTATTTGATGCCTCCAATGATGACTTAAAGTAGCCCCAGGCCTGTAAATGGATTGCAGCTGGAATTTCTTTTATTTATACCCGTGAGAGTCTCAGGGTGCAGAAAGGTAGGTGGGGGATTCCCATGTAGCCTACTAAAACTGGCATCAGAGGTGATGATGGGAAGAACACTTTTCCCCAGGTCTTTTCAGTCAAGCCCTGGACAGGCTTCTAGAATGGAGCTTCTACAGTTGATTGCTTCCTCCAGGGAGAAGGGAGTGGCCCAGTTGGCAGGACAACAGTGGGTCTCCCAGGACTTTGTTGTCAGGTTCTGTTTTCATCCTGTTCCAATCTGCTTGGCTGGACGGGAGTTCCTTCTCTGTGAGGGCACATCATAAATGTGCTACTACACTAAGTCCCTGTAAGAACCTGTAATTCTTCAAATCTACCTTCAAACACTTCAGTAATCAATTTCCCTAAGGTTTCCTGCTTAACATTTTTTTTCCATTTAGAAAGAAGATCAAAAGCACCAAATAAAGATGCTAAAAACTGCGAAAAGTGACACTGAATTCCCCTTGATAAGATTATGTTTGTTGTCTCACCAGGATATCCAAAATGAGATCAATGATTAGAAACCCAACATGAAACTCCTGGACAAAGAGTTTGCTTGCTCATGAGCTGATTTTTCTTGCAGATGTGGCTGCTCACTGTGGCTTCAGTGGGAAAGAAGGACCAGGAGGACCCTGCGAGGTGACTGCAGAGAGAATGTCTTTGTGCTGAACTCATTATCTGGTCTTTCCAGTGGGTTGATGTAGAATTCTGTCTTCTGTATCTCTTGCTGTTTGTCATTTTTTTCCTTTATACATTAGAGGTACCCTTTAAATGAATGCACATAAAAAAATCTCCATGTCAGAGCCTCCCATGATTGCTTCTTAAACATTGTAGGTCCATTCTGACACATGAGAATTGCCTGTGCTACTTATTGCGTGACACCATCTTTGGGTGTCAGAATGGCTGCCCTGTGGCACTTCGACTGCGTTGCTTTTGTTATCGTAGTATGGCAGCTGAGATTTACCCTGTCACAGAAATGTGCTGTCAGTGGCTTGGTTTTGACAGTTTTAGTTATGTTGCTTTTTGTCGTGTATTGTCACACAAACGCTGGCAAGAAGAAATATAGTTTGCTAAATATAAATCCTCCTGGAAAAGGAGAGAAGTAGCTCTTGGGGCAAATGCTACAGACTGTTTTTGAGTTAGTTTATTTCATGTTGTGTCATGTTGGTTGGTTTTATACACAGTAGAAAAATATTGTAATATCTAGTTTATAAAAGACTAAGGATTTTAAATAGAAAACTAATGGGTGATTAATGCCTATCCTTTAATTTGGTGCAGGTGTTGGTGAAAATTAGGATGTTACTTGCAGAAATAAAAATTATACCTGCTCTGCTCTACCATGGGAATGCAGTGCTCTGTGTGTCTATTTGTGCTCTCAGAGGGTCAACGACTCTACAGAGATGGTAAATGGTGCCAGTGGAGACACACATGGACCATTTGGCACACTGAGGAGGAAAGCCACCTTGGAGATAGCTAACCTCAAGCAGACTTCAAGAGCTACAATAGGTGGTTCAAGGAGATGATTCTCAGCTGGTCTGCTCAGTTGATAGAGCATGAAACTATTCACCTCCTGGTTGAACCCAAGTGAGGCTTCTGACAATAGCCACAACTATGGGTTCAGTTTTTTAGCCTCTAGTCTATTTACCCATCTCTAGTCCCATCAATTCCAGTTTGAGTTCCTTAGTTTTATGTCTTTTGTTAGGTTATGTTTTATTTGAGCAGCATTCAAAGCGAGAAAGACTTTGAGCAAAGTGTATACTGTCTGATGTGGCCGCCTTCTGACTCTCTAATGTGCTTTAGAAATAGGTCCACATTCCAACCATTCTAACAAACCAAGATTTTCCAGATTGCCTTTCATGCGCTTTCAAACTAAAGATGAACTTGAGGTGCTTGCACCTTTCCTTAAGTTATTCTTTTGGCCTGGAATATCCTCTAGTTTCTCTGAATCTTCACAACCTAATTCAAATTCAGTCCCCTAATTGTCCCCCCTCCAAGGTACTAACACAAATGTGCTTGTGATGTTGGATCTAATTTTGTCCTTTCTTGTTAGCTGACTTTATGTCTGTCTTTCCCAACGACTATGGATTCCTCAGGTACAGGGAACTCTTCCTCTTTCCTTTTGTCTCTTATGTGGAGGGTGAATGCTCAGCGATTGTCAATATGAGTAAAAGTCCCCCAAAGAGGCCCAACTTCCAAGCATGTAGCATGGCTCCCCTCGTGGGAGAGAGTTGAATAGACTTTTGTCTTAGTGATGTTTTCACTTATGCTACCTCTGGCTGATGTATCAGTGAAGTCAGAGAGGCTGAAAAGAATTCTCCACTCTCATTGTTGACTTCATTTATTAGTTTATTCAAGAAATTTGAGTATATTCAATATCAATGGTACAACATCATTACAAACAAAGATAAATCTGAACACTAAAATGAGACAATAAGACAAAAAATGAAAGTGAACCGAGGAAGGTTAACTTAGAAAGCTTAGCTTGTTTAAAGTAATCCCTGCACAATCACTGTCTAGGAACATTAAAAACATTGTTTACAGGGTCTCTGATACAATTGACCTAGAGGTTATTAAAGCAATACTTTGGGAGACTAGACAAATTTATTAGCATAAGCATCAATAATAGGCCCTGCAAGGTGTTTTTTTTTTTTTTTGGACTTGCATAGGAAATACTGAGATCTCTATTAAGTATCTCAAGTGGGGATATTCTGAGTCACTGAAAAAAATTTCCCAGTCAAGGAGTCAGCGATTGTCAATATGAGTAAAAGTCCCCCAAAGAGGCCCAACTTCCAAGCATGTAGCATGGCTCCCCTCGTGGGAGAGAGTTGAATAGACTTTTGTCTTAGTGATGTTTTCACTTATGCTACCTCTGGCTGATGTATCAGTGAAGTCAGAGAGGCTGAAAGGGGTGGATAATATTGAATTTGAGTGGGAAGAAGACCTTAAGCAATCAGTTTATGATCCTAGTGATTACTAGGTAGGTCTAGTAATCCATTGGATCCCACCTCCAGGTTCAGAATCCATTGGATCCCACCTCCAGGTTCATAATTTCCATGATTTTTCTATGTAAATACTGTCACTAGGAAGAACAAAGGGTTTATAGAGTAAGAGGTATAACAACTGTGGCAGCTGATAGGTACACTGTTCACAGAACAAAGGTCTCTTTAATTCTGTTCAATTCTAACCAGTTTAATTTAAAGCCCAGGTAAAAGTAGTTCGTGTTTATGAGGAATGAGTGGAATTTTACCAAACCAAAAGGCAGATGGTGGGTCCAGAATGAAAAGATCAGAGACGGTTTCTCTCTGGCCTGTTTCTCAGCCTGTGTGCTTCACCTTACAATTTCCTCACCACTTTTCTGCTTCTTCATGCAGGGACTATATATTTTTTCATGAAATATATTTCCTCATTCATCACATTTAAATGTCTTTAAAAATTCAGTGTTATCTGTAAGTGACCCGAGTCCCTGTGTCCTAACTTCTAACTTCACAGGAGAGGTTCTGATTAATCCAGTTGGGTTAGTATCCACCTTGATTGGACCAGGAGTGGGAAAAGGTAAATGGTTCTAGAAGTTTATGGCTTGAGAGGTTCTTAGGGGAAAGAGGACCCCAGGCATCCATTCCTGCAGGTCTTGTTGAATGGATACAAATCTACTTTGGCAGTAACTGAGGGCCATGTGGGAGCTGTTGCCTCATCAAGGTCGACCAGAGCACTCAATGATCAGCTTTCATTCCTCATTCCTCCTGTTAGAGAAGGAGGTATTCTGCTCCTTAATGAAGTGATCCAACATAGAAGAGGTGAGTCTCAGTCACTCTTGAGGAAGGAAAGAGATCAAAGTTCAGCCATCCCTAGTGGAAATCAAAGGCATGAATAAGTGCTTCCATAATCGTCTCTGCACATTTATTTTCACTAAAGTAGCTTCTGAGGATGATGTTTGAGGATTTTAATAATAGTTGTCATTTCTTGTTGTGGACACGACTCAGTGTTTACTCTTCAGCTATGATTTTCAACTTGAATGCTAATCATTTTTTAATTCATCTAGAACGAGACACAGATGACATCAGTTCCCTTTGATTCATCAAAAACATTGACACTTGTGCTGACAGTTGCAAGTGGCAGTAGCAGCTACTTCCTTCTTCTCTTGTCTCCCGTGGGGGTTCCCAGCAGGGCTGCCGTCTTGTCTTCTTCTCTTACCTCTGGCTCCTTGCCCTCTCCTCTATCCAGGGTGCTGTGTTCTGTTTCTTGTGCTCCTGTAGGCTGCTGCAAGAACCCACAGCCACAGCATTCATACTTGCAGGCAAACCACAGAAGCAAGTTTTATGAATTACAATTATTATTATTATTTTTGCACGGCTGGGGATTGAACCCAAGTTCCTCTATGGGCGAGGCAAGTGCTCTGCCACTGAGCTACACCCCCAGCTGCTTTATACTTTTAAAATGAAAGATAGACCTTTACGGAAATTGTGTTTAAACTATGAATTGCATTCCTGAGTCAGACCAGCCTACAAAAGGCACTTTTTAAAATTTTACTCTGCAATACCTTTCTTTCTTCTTTTATTATTTTAAGTGATGATTTTTTTTTACATTATGCTGTGTCTTTATTATGCTTTAGTTCTTTGACAGTGATATCAAAATAATGATAGTGTATGCTATGTAGTAATTGTACGGAGTGAAACTTACCACCATCCATTCTGAATCACTAATGAAAACCTTGGTGTTGAGTGAGCTTCAAAGGAGTTGGAGGGAAAGACATAGACACCAGCAGGCCTAGAAAGGTTACCTCAAAGCAAACCAGGTATTATAACCATGTGAGAATCTAATAGTTACATATTATACTTTTCACGTTTCTGTTGTTACAGAAAATATAACGAACTTTTACTATTTTATTTCCCTTTCAATTTCCAGTCTGTCTTCAAGTAGCTACTTGACAGGAACTTTTTCATACTTTCCTCAAATCAACTCAGCTGAACTCAAATCAACATAGCAGGTGCTCAATAAATGCTTGTCAATGAGCAAATACTGACACTTGTAAGATTTTTTAAAATTTTAAATGCTCAATGCAGCATAGAATAATAATATAGTTGTTCTCTCTTTCTGTTCCTCTTTCCTTTCTTGAAAATTCAGAAGGGGTGTATAAGGGTAAGTGTCCATGTCACTGGGAGCCCAGTGTGGGCTGTAAATCCAAAGCCTAGTAGGGTGAGAAGAGCTTCTCCATGTGAGGGTGGCACAGAGAGGTGTATTGGAACCTGACAGGGTGAAGGAGAGACCCGTGGAGAGTGGTGGCCCTGGGCAAGTTGTCAGAGTCCCAACAAGTTGAGGAGTGCCCGTGTGTGGTGTGTGGTGTGTGTGTGTGTGGGGGGGTGGTGGTGTGAGTTAGCACACAGGTTGTTGTAGGCTGAAGGAGACAGGAGATCCAGGAAGAGTTTATGCAGTGTGTGAAATTGAAATTAGATTGTTTTGCTTTGAGGTCATTATTGCAACAGTTGGAGTCACCTAAATGGTGTCTACAGATTAAATAATTTAATGTTTCAGTGTTAGTCTTCTGATGTTGATGTTTATGATATGATTGTATAAAAGAATGTCATTTTATGTAGGAAAGACACAAATTAGGATTCAGCAGTGATATGACAGGATGCCAGAAATTTATTCTCAACTGGTTATGGAAAACAAAAGATTTTGTGGTAGTGTAAGTTTTCTGTAAGTTTATGGTTATTTAAAAACACAGCAGCAACAACAAAACCTCTTTACACATAATATAAAATTGAAAAACTGTTTCACATAAATTTCAGAAGTTATTCCCATAATTTTATCTAAGGAATTACCAAAATATCTATGAGTGTTATCTTTATTTTTTTAAAAGAAACTTTATTCTCTTGTCTAAATCTAGAAACAGCAAATGGAAAATCTGTCTCTCAATAACTCAAACTGGGAGCTATTGAGAGACAGAGTTCAGGCCCCAGGGAGTCACGACTGAAGGCGTTTTTCTGGAAGAACATTAGTTGCCTCCATTATAAATAAGAATCCTCATCAGAATTCTAATAATACTTTACTCCACTCTTGATTAGTTAATATATTTCTTTGAAACATCAACCATTTTTCAGTGGTCTGTCCACTAGAAAGAGCTTCAGGATAAATATGAGAATAGAGCACTTTGTGTTTATTACTAAGTGGGCTCAAAGTTCCTATTCCTTTCCTCTCTTTTCCCTACCTCTCCTCTCCTCTTCCTTCC
>NW_026000240.1:20451390-20495853 GCF_001458135.2 Marmota marmota marmota | reverse complement strand
TCTTTCTCCTTCCCTCCCTTTCTCTCTCCCTCTCCCTTCCTTCCTTCTTTCCTTCCTTCCATCCTTTCTTCCTCTTCCCTCCCTCTTTCTCTCCCTCTCTCCCTTCTCCCTCCCTCCTTTCCTCCCTCCCTCCCTCTCTCCTTTCTTCCTTCCTTCCTTCCTCTTCTCTCCTCCCTCCCTCCCTTCCTTCCCACATTTCTCTTGGGGTCCATTCTTGCAGCCTGCACTGTGCTAGACTCTGTGCATCAGAGTGGAAAAGCACATGGTTAGTTTCCAACAGCTGAGTTGACTGGGGGACATGGGCCATCCTGGTAGTACTGTCTGTGACTCAGGGGTGAAAACAGTGCTGCCATCAAAGGAGGATTTTAATCAGATGGTCCAATAGAGAGGGGGGAGGTGAGTATCCAGGAGGATGTGGGGTCTGCCTGAGCTGTGGGAGCAGTGCATTAGACGAATGTGTGGATAACCATGAGGTGGGAAGAAAGAGTCCATATAGATGAAGGTTTTACACAGAATAAGAGTCTTAGTGCTCAGAGTAAATGGCAAAATTGGTCAACATTTTCTGAGTCTGATGAAAAAAATCACAATAACAATAAAACAGTAATAGAAAAGAAGCTGTTACCAGAGTTGTGGAGATGAAGATATTTGAACAAAACACTATTTATAAATTTGGGACCCATATATTTCATATTCTAGTAGTAAAAGCTATTTTTCTAAGAAAATGTAAGTTAACAGCAATTATCCAATAAGAGGTGGAAATTTTAACCTTTAATAACCATAGAAGAAACTGAAAATGCAGTCAGAAATCTCTCTCAGAAAAAGAACTATTGCCAGATGGTTTACTGTTTCATCAAAATTTAAAGGAATAGTTAATTGTCTTGTTTTAGAAATTCTTCCACATGACCAAAAAGGAGGAAAGTTTTCTAATTAATATTCTAAGGCCAGCTGTAGAGGGATATTGAGACTATAGTTTTAATGTGAGAAAGGCAGACTTATAATAGTATCTGAATTTTGATAGCCCTCCTGTTACCTGAGGGGTACGTGTTCATCTGAGTGTATGTCTGAGACCATGGATGCTACTGGAATGGAACCAAATGCCTTGGCCATCTTCTCTAAGGACTTATAACTTGCTCTGGCTATAAGCTTTGAAGTTTGAGGTGAGAGCAAAACCAGCCCAAATTACTTTTTTCATTTTCACAATTTCACAGAAAGGGTTTTTTTTTTTTTTTTTTTTTTTCCCAATAGATCTCAGCAACCACAGCATATGATTTCTTTGTCTTTTCTTAAGTTGAGAACTTTCCCTTTTTTGTTTAAAGAAGCACTTTCCAATTCATGTTTGAATTGTTAGCAGCATCATTATTGTTGAGTGTAGAGGCCACTGTTAAGTAATATTATGGTTCTTTGAAAGTAAGCACTATGATACTGCAACATCAAGATAGTCAACCTGATAACTGAGATAGCTACCACATGACTAATGGGAAGGTAGCATATACAGCACAGACACATTGGACAAAGGGATGATTCATGTCCTTGGTGAGATGTAGCAGGATGTTGTGAGATTTTACTCAGAACGGTGCGCAATTTACAATTTATAGGTTGTTTATTTCTGGAATTTTTATTTTATATTCTTGTACCACAGTTGACTATGGGAACCTGAAACAATGGAAAGCAAAACCGTGGATAAGAGGGGACTACTAAACATAGATGAAAAATTCTGAATAAACCATTAGCAAGGAAAATGCCAGAGTATTGAAGGTATGATTAAAAGTGGAGATTATGTCACAAGTTCCAGACCTTTCGTCATTAGGAAACCTAATACAGTTCCCTACAGAAACAGATAGAAGGAGGCAGTGCTATAGAATTATCTCAGTTTATGCCATTTAAGATATTTAATAAACATCCAATGCCAATTAATGTACAAATTCTTAGAGCAGAAGGGAAGTTCCTCAGTGTACTAATGGGGCTCCCATCAGCTCTGCACAATGAACACCACAGGGCCTGGTGTCCCTTCTGCAGTGTTCTCAAGCAGGAATGGTGCTATCATTGCTGCAATGCTTCAACGCTGTGCTAGAAGATTGAGTCCAAACAATAAATTTGTTAAGAAAAAAGAATTATTATCAGAAAGCAAGAGATAATTTTCTTTAACTGTAGATGACATGATGGTCAACATAGAAAACGGACCAAGGGGACACACAGTTTAAGATCAGGAGTATTAGACACATAATGAGAAATAAAAGATGTAGGCTTATGAAAAGGGTCACTGCAAATGATGTTGCTCTAGCTTTCAACCATTTTGGCCCAGTGACAAAATTAATTTTACATTGAAAAATATGATATGTTTTTACCGTCTCAGCTCAAGTTGTTTCCATAAGAAGTCACATTGTTATCTTTAAAAATGAAGCAGCTATGCACTTATGTCATTATTTTGAAGAAGTTTCATAATAGAAAACAGAATTGGGCTGGGAGCCAATAGATTTGCTATTCCTTTGAACATTCATTTCTCAGATAGCCCTTTTTCATCTGCTTATGCAAAATCATCTTGCCAGCAGATTCACATACTCAAATACTTACAAAGTCACATTCTATATTTGCAATGGAGTTCCATTCTCTTTTTAGTTGTATGACCTTCTGAGTCTTCAAAATTATTGTTATTGTCATCATTACCTTCATGCATCATTGAGTCCTTTTTGAGTCATCAATCCAAATTTCCAAATTGAAGCATACACTCAGCATGATACTTCTAATAGAAAATACTGACTTCCTAATTGTAAAAAAAAAAAAAAAAATCGCAAACGATAGAAAAATTCATCAGCAGAGACAAAAATACTTTCTGTTAACCAAGGAATAGGCAAAAAGAACTGCTTAACATGCTGTCCTCTGCCTACAGCGACTTTCAAGAAGATGATGAGTGTTATGTATGGAACAGGGCAAGCCAACTCATTTCACATGCTAAGTTTCTGAAACGTTTGGTAATGTAGTTGTTTCATTGCTTTGATCTTCGGAAACTTCATCATTACCTGAAGACCTATTGGCTGACCACCATGGACCACTGATGTCTGGAAACCTCATTTCAATAGATCCTGCTCCATGGATATGAGAAAGGGGAATCAAGGCAGCGGGCAGGTTGGTTACAACCACACTGATGTGAAAAAGCTAAGACCAGCAACTCCCCTGTATCTTGTCTTATCTTTATGCATGTACTACATATATGACTCTCTGAGCAAAAGCTCAAAGCCATTTCCTGGCACTGACCCTGGACTTGGTATCACATATTTTTTCCCCCAGCACAAGAGATGGAACCCAGGGTCTCACGCATGCTAGGCAAGTGTTCCACCCCTGAGCTACATTCCCAACCTGGAACTGTCTTCTATATGACCACATTTGTACACTTTTTATTTGTTTTCCAAGTTTTAAAGTGCTTTAGAAGTCACTGGGGTGTGGGAAGGGCAGAGTCTCAAGGAACAATCTTCCTTGGTCAAATCATCCTCTTCAACTACATAGAGGTTTGTCTCTGCTTCTCTGTTTTCAAAAGGAATGCATTCATCCTCAGCGTAAAGGAAATTTTCCAAAAATATTTTTCAAAAGTATTATTCTATGATTTGTTATCACAAGGATCAAGAAAGGAACCTTTCAGAGTTTGTTTAGTGTAACATTTGATGATTTTAGATCAAAAAACAACAGAAATCTTCCAATTACTTGGAAAATATTCAAAATTGGTGGAGTCCTTAGACTTTGGTTTAGGCAGGTGGCTTTTAGTTTCTATATATTGAAGGCTTTGGGCACTTTGAAAGTGTAGGTATCAGATATGGAAAAGTCACCTAAAAATGTATACCTGTGTGTTTGTGGAGGAGAGAAGGAAAGAAACAGAGAGCTTCCTTTGTGCACTCTGCAGCTTATTCTCTTTGCTAATCTAATGTGTTCTTGGCTTTGAGGCAGAAATATCTGGTATTTCCAGCTTGGACTAAATCACAGATTTCTAATGAGTTTTCTTGATATTTGTTCTAATCTGATTCGGGTCATCTTATTGCTTCTTAGTCCAAGAGCAGAAGCATCGGAGACCCACTTTCCTGCTCATTAAGGTTTCAGCGAGTGATCTTAACTCAAGCATTTCTAATTAAAATGTAAAGATCATTAGTATGCCCCATTACTAGAGTTTTCCCTTTCAACTCCGAATGCTCCAGTGGATGACCAGGCATACAGTTGCCATCTCGCCACTGCTTCTGAACAGGAGGGGTTTTCTGTCTGCTTCCTGAGTTTCTCCTGACAACTACAACTTCCATCAGGCTCAGAGGCAAGGGAAGGGGCAGCAGGCTGGAGCTGCAAACAGGAGGGAGGACTGCAAAGACCTCCTTTTCTATCTGGCAGCTACCATCCCTTCCCAGCAAGAAAGATGCAGGGGCACCCTGAGGCTAATAAGAAAAGCACTAAACAAGATTTTAAATTTATTTACCCACCCCTCCAAATTTGAGATGTATATTCATATGGTGTCAAGATTTTTTTTTTTCCTTTGGGGCTTCAGGAGTTCAAGTGCATATGTAACCCCCAGTCATGCCAAATACTTAACACACATGATCTTTCCCTAAAGTTAATATGACTTTTGACTTGGCATTTTCAGTTAAAATATTTATATTGATTTGATAGCAAGGAAACTTTAATTATAATGGCTTTCATTTTTGAATATGAAAATTGTGGCTCATTGACTCCTTAAAGGCCTATTTCATATATGTGGAGGAATTAAATGGAGGATTTAATCCACAGCTTGTAACACTTAAGGCTTGTGTTATGGATTTTGTGTTTAAAGACTAAATTGCAGAGTCATAATGAACAAGTACAAATACAGAAAGTGGTGTGAATGTCTTCTTACTTGGCCTTAATCTCAGAAATGGTAATGTGGGCAGTTAAAACAAATCAGAAATAAGAATTATTTTAACAGTGCCATAGACATGCTAGTAATTACAGAAAACTTTTGTTAATTGCTTTTATTTGCTTTTCTAGTCCATCATCTGAACTTCTAACCCATTTCGATTGTTACAATATAATTAGTGTTTCTATAAAAGGATTTGGAGCTAATGAAATAAAAATAATTCCTTCTATAATTCGGGTTACTCTGTTGTCTGGGGAAGACCTTTATTTGAGTTATTTGTGACTTCAAATTCAATTAGATTCAGTAGCAAATATTTATAATTTGCATATACATTTTTATGTCTGTCATCTTATTAATTAACTGCACTTGGACTATTCAAGGGAGATATATGAGCTTTGACTTTATGCTGTGTTTTTATGCAAAATTTATCTTGCATTGAGAAATTTTAGAGACTTTGAAAACTTGCTGGCACAGAACTTGGACTTGGTACCACATTTTTTTTTCCCCCAGCACAAGAGATGGAACCCAGGGCCTTGCACATGCTAGGAGGTAGAAAGCTAGTCCTTTCTAATATAGCTGCACTAAGAAGGTGCTGGGTTTGAGTCTGTATCACAGATTCAATGCTCACTCCACAAATGGCTGTGGAGACCTCATGTTTACTATGATAGGGAGAAAAAGCGGTAAAAGTAAAGTTGATGTCAAGGGAGAGATATATTGTATATTGAAAATAAATATATTTTGTAATGATGCAGATATTGTTCAGGCTTTCATATAGGTATGGTTGTTGGAATGTATTGGAATAGATCCAATTGCTGTGCCTTTTTTTAAAAAATAGAGATGATTAATTAACTATGAATCAATGGACTCAATTGTCACACTTTTTATAAGACTGAAAAATAATTTATAACTTAGAAAAAAATGTTAGATCATATATTTTTTCACCGTCATCATGGCTTCTGAAAACAGTTGGCCATTTAGAAACAAAGGTGGGCATGTATAATGACCAAGGATTCTGTCTTAGATATTCATCCAATAAGCCAAATGCAGACATTTTACAAAAGAAGACTTTAGGTCACACAAATGGTTAATTCATTGCAAGTTGAGTTTGTCAGAGCCCACACAACCATCGCCCATTAGAACAGAGATTCTCAAACTTGAGTGGGCGTCAGAATCACCTGGAGAGCTCATTAAATTCATATGGCTGCACTCCGCCCTCAGAGTTCCTAACTAGTTCCCAGGTGATGTTGTTGCTGCTGTCTGGGGATCACATTTTGAGACTCTGTGCATTAGAAGATGCCTATGAGATTTTAAGAAAAGATTTCTTTGCCTTATTTAGTGTGCACTTGTTCCAGGAATTTTGTTTATGGAGCTCACCAGAAAAAAATAACCTGAACGTTTTGTAATATCACTCTAAGATGATGTCTGCAATTATTTGCACACTGGTTTGGGTTACATACACACTGACAATCATTTATAATGTGTCTAAAACTTATGTTTTTATAAATGTATGTTATCTCTATTGATGTGTCATCTGACTATACATCTAACTTTATTATCTATTGAAATATAACTTTATGTGGATTCAATTGAATTCTATGAAATTCCTATAGTGACTTTGAATTTGAAGTTGGAGATTGCCGCAGTCCGGCTGCAGCNGGGGCTCCCCGTAACGGGCCACCATCTGCCGCAGCCCGGCTGCAGCAGAATAATCAGGGGGTGACGAATAACTTGTGTACGTTGATACAGCAGGAGTGGGAGCCGTTTATTGCAGGACAGGAGCAGTATTTATACATTCCACACAGCTTATCTAATTAGCATAAACTAGATACATCAGTCAACCAATAAAGAATTTCCACACTTAATGGCTTGTTTTTGTTAGTTCTCAAACTATTCCCTCTGGCATTTTGCCAGGCACCATCCAGACTTGTTTACGAACTTTAACATTCCCCTGACAAAATGCCAGGTGTTATTTTGACTTATTTACAGACTCTAACAGGAGATGGTAGTTGGGAAAGGGTTGGAAGTTGGAGGAAAATCTCTAAAGAATTAATACCAGTTTCATTGGTGACATTAGTGACTCATCATCAGCTTTACGGAAAGAATTGGTAAAGACCAATTCATAGGCGATTTTAAAGACATCAGCTATATTGGCAATTCTGTCCTCTTAGGGAAGTGATTCAGGATTGAGATGTTCCAGTCTCTGAGCCTGATGAGATTTTAAAAATCAACATCTGCAGTATATGTCAATAGTTACTTTGCATGGGCTCATCTATGTATTTCCTACCTACCTTCATTTCTTTCTTTTTTCTTTTCTGTTTTGGTGGTGCTGGGGATTGAACCCAGGCTTTATGGCTGCTAGGCAAGTGTTCTACTTCTGAGCTATATCTCTGTCCTTTTTAATTTTGAGACAGAGTCTTCTGGATTGCCCAGGTGGACTGTGAATGGGACCCTCCTGCTTCAGCCTCCTGAGTAGCTGGGACTACAAGTGTGTGTCACTGTACTGCTTGTTTTTCTATTTCTTTTAAATGACCACATGCACTTTTGAATCAGTTTTCCTCAATCCGAGGAGAACTTCAAATTGTTAGTCAAGAGCATCATCCTAGTGTCTATAAATCCCTGCCTAGCAGCTGGGTTGACGGAGCAAATGTTAGCCAAATCCTCATTGAGCATCTGTTAGAGCTGCCCTTGGGTGCTTGCTGTGAGCTGCTGGAACATGCCTGCATGAGGGTTCACACTCTTTCTCTTTCTCCAATTCCCACCTTCCTGTCCTTGATTAGAGATTTAAAGTCAGAGACCATCATAAGGGGGGCAGACTTCTAGCATAGGATGTTCCCCCACCTCCTCCTGGAGTCTGGGTGTCTGCTCTGGGTGGAATGGAAAGTGCCGTGACTGTGGACACACCCTGGTTCCTTATCTCCACATTTCCTACTGTCTGGAGACAAGCTAAGCAAACAGTTGAGGCTCCAAGTATTTATTGGAAGATTGCATCTGATTTTTTTTCCCAGCACAATTTTGACATTTAGGGTGTGGCAGATTAGTGTATATTTCTGAAAGTTCAACAACTGAAGTCCTCTAAAAAACTTTCTAATCTTTATTTGATCAGAAACTACAAGGGTGTGATGGTAGTGGAATTTTAAATGCATGCATAAGGTATGGAGATACCTTAGGAGGTGGAGATTACATTCATAGGGTGAATGAGAAAGATTTTTTTTAAAGAGAGTGATGCATAAGCAGATTGGAACATGTTGCTATAATAGCTATGCATGTACTTATTATACTCTTAAGCAATATGTGTGCATGATTTTATATGAAAATATTCAGTGCATATTGTGTGAAATGGTTTTTGTCTTAAAAGTGTAATGTGGACTGTGTCCAGGCTGTCAAATACTGATCTATTTCAAGAGTAGTCTGATTTTCTGTTGTGTGATTGGATTCCAATTGATTTAACTGGACTCCATTTGATGGACATTTATTGACTCCATTTTATTGTTGTAGCAAATGATCTTGTGATGAACATGAGTGTATGTCAGAATACACATGGTGGAGTATTTCTGTAAGATGGAGTCCTCAAAACTAGAATGTCTGTTTTGACATGTATGTATGCACATTTGGAATATTGAGGTTTTCTTCTAACTGACCTTCAAAATCCTTATCCTAGTCTCACCAACAACATTTGAGAATGATGTTTTTTACTCTGTCATCTATTAATAGTGAAACACTATGATGGAAAATATAGAGTATGTATTTCACTTTACATTTATCTGATCAATATTAAATATTGATTAATTTTTTGTGGGGGGTACCAGGGATTGAACTCAGGGGAATTCAACCACTGAGCCACATCCCCAGCCCTATTTGTATTTTATTTAGAGACAGGGTCTCACTGAGTTGCTTAGTGCCTCCCTGTCTTTGAACTCAAGATCTTCCTGTCTCAGTCTCTCAAGCCGCTAGGATTAGAGGTGTGCACCACTGTGCCTGTCGAGTATTGAGATTTTTATCATCTCATGTTTATTGGTTTCTTTTTTTCTAACACAAGCATAATATTTATCAATTCAAATTTGTTTTAGATCATCCATACCAAGACATATTTTGGTCTCTTACTATCCTTTAATAAGCCCAGTATGTTTAAATGCAATGTTTTAGGAAGCCTTTCCCTGTAGCTCATTATTGTTAGCTTTTCAAAGTAAATATTTTTATCATTTATATTTCCATAGTTTCCAGTCCTCTCTAGGGTAGAAGAAATGCTGACGGAAATGCTGGGATTTCATTGTTTTCATCTAATATTCCTGAATTTCAGTTTTAATTCCATGATATGGAAATTCTTTCTAAACTTACCTTTTTTAACCTAAACATAAGATCACATCACAGTGGCGGATAGGGCACAAACAAGCACAGAGACTGTATGTTGCATTATTTGTCATTAATTTTTCATCCATCATATTGACTTTGTGTAAAAAAAAATGCAAATATAGTATCCTATACACCAAAACTTGATTAAATGCTGCCAATGATGAGCTCTTTCCAATGTGATCACCAGCTCTAACTCAAAACAATGATCTCAAAATCCCACTCTTTTTGTGGCTTGAACACTATCCCTTTTAAATTCTCTCTTCCCTATTTCCCTTCTGTCAGCTATCCAGATAGCCACAGGGAAGAAAAACACCTTCAGAAGTTATTTTGACTTAAATCAGCATCATTTCCAAGGTTTAACCATTAAAATGTAATTAAAGTGTCATAATGCTTATATTTAAACTGCTGATTGAAATTCACGTCTCTCAGTTTAACCTAAGGTTTTCCAAACATCAAGCGAGAAGCCAACCATGGTGTTTCAGATTTATTAATAAAATCAACGTACATTATAGAACTCCTCAAATTCACTGAAAGCACTTAAAATTCTTCTTTGATGAACATTTAAATGTTTAAGGGTATTTCTCCTCCAATGTTGTGTGCAGATATGGTTCTCAATGACTGAGAATATTGGACAAAGAGCGTGACAGAATTTTGTTTATAATGATTGGTAGTCTTATGTTGGAACATTTGAATATTATGTAAACAGGCCAATTGATTGTTGCAGGGATATACAACTTGTGAACTTTTGGATATTTTCTACATCCAACAGTGCTAGACCCCAGAGGAGGGTAGCAGTTCAGGCCAGGAACAAGAAAATCAGTTAAGAGAAAAAACAAACAAACAAACAAAAAACCCCTGATCCTTAGAGAGATTGACCTCTCATCAGTGACTTCTATGAGCTCAAAATAAAGTCAGCTTGAATTTGGCAAATGCTTCAGCCCTCTCAGTGATGCATAACCTTGTGTGTTGGCCACTCAAAGTACTTGGTCATTCATATGTGGAAGGACAGGCTGTGGGATAGTTGCCAGGGACTGTCATGGCACGTGGGGTTATCAGCTGGCTTTGTTGGCTTAAGTAATATAACTATTGTTCTCAAATAGAGAATCTGCTGCTTTACCATTCTCTCTTCTGGTTCTGGTAAATGTAATATCTGTGAGTAGTTTCTTTCCCCAAACACATTTGTTTTGATTGCTGGTAGGCTTGGAAAGGAATCGCAGACCATCCCTCTCAGTACTAAGGAGCCCAGAAGGGACAACGACACAGTTGAAATAAAAATTTGCAAAGAGATTTCATGAAGATGAGTCACATGAGCACAAAAATGTCGAGTTGCAGCTTAGGGTGAAGGTTTGGGGGTGTCTGAGGCTCGCTTTTCATCTTTCCTTTTATAGAAGTACGGGTGAACAGACAGTAATGTTTCTTTATTTTTTGGAAAAGCATTAATTATGGTAGAGTGAATATGGCAGTACAAGGAAAAATGTAATTTTAAGTATAATGGTGCATGCTGGAAACACAGATTGGCAAGCATATGGGGTTCTGGCATCTGGACAGAAGCCTTCGTAACCATCTGCTTCTCAGAGGTTATTTTGGCAATTTGTGCAGCAATCCCAGAAATTTACAGGTCTGAGCTAAGGACTTTCAGCAAGCAGCTTATAGAGGGTACAGGTATCAGAAGTACTTATTCAGAGCTTCTGTCCACACTCTAGTTTCACTGTTCTGGGTATTAAACCACCTTAAGATGTTCTATGGACTAATATTCTGTTATGATGGCTGCCAAGGCTAATTCATGCAAATATTTTTACTATTTTGTTCAGCAGGTGACAATCATGTTTTTGCCTTGAGGGTGAATTCTCCTCTCCTAGCTCTGTGAGATGTGAGGAGCATGTGAAGGGACTCAAGTTCATCGTACATGACCCACTGCGTGTCCTGAAGGGCAGACCTGGCTGCTAACCTCCGCCTCTCCTTGACTTTCTCATTTTACCTAATGTTCCTGAGGATTTGAAGAGTCTCTTGCACATTTTCTAGTTGGGGTGGTGCCATGTGAGGTTCTCATACGAACTCACGTGACAGGAAGTCATTAATACAGGACTTTTATGGTAAATCGTAAAGCAAGCCATTCACTAGAGTGATGTATTGTAGATTAAATCTGTACATCAGTTTTTCATCATAAAATACCATGAGTATTTGCAATATGTGAGATAATGGGATAAACATTTCAAATGTGAAAGATTCTTAATACAAGATGTGACTAGAAGGACCTGAGATGAAAATGGGATCAGCCCTTTGAAATTCTATTTGACAGTATCCTTCAACATCCTAAGTGCACATGTCCCATGACCACCGACCCCTCCCCACTCCTGTTCTCGAACTCTATTCTATATATCCTATAGACATATTCACACAGCAACATAGGCTATCTATGCTAATCGTAAGAAGATTTATAAAGAAGAAGGCTAAATGTCAATCAATAGGAAAATGGTTAAATAAGTTTTGGAAATGCCATAGTATGTAATACCACATAGCTATTTTAAAAGTGAGGTAAATTTACAAGGACTGGTACAGAAAAGTGTCCATGGCCTAGTTTTAAGTAAAAAAAAAAAACCATTTTTTTAAAGTGTACATACAGTATATTCTAATTTTTAAAAATAAAACATTACCTATGCATGTGAATAGATACATAAATATATATGTATATATATTCCCCCTAAAATTACATGTGCATGTGAATGTGTGTGTATATATGTATGTGTGTGTATGTGTATATATGTATATATATGTGTGTGTGTGTGTGTGTGTGTGTGTCTGTGTGTATATATGTATGTATATGTATGTATGTATGTGTGTGTGTATATATATATATATATATATATATATATATATATATATATATGCTTAAAATTCATGTGCTGGAGCCCAAACGCCCAATGGTAGTATTCGGAGAAGGAGCCTTTGGTAGGTAATTAGGATTAGATGAGATCATGAGAGTGCAGGCCCCTTGGTAAGATGAATTCCCCTATAGCAATTGAAGGAGACCAGGGCTCACTCTCTCCACCATGGGAAGACAATGAGAAGGCAGATCAGGAAGATAATTTCACCAGAATTCAGCCATGCTGTCTTTCTAATATTGGACTTCCAGCCTCCAGGGCTTGTAAAGTAAACTCCTGGTGTTGAAGCCATCAGGCTGTGGTCTTTACTATAGCAGCCCCAGCTGACTAGGATCACACAGGAAGATTCTAAGTAGACTCTAAATATTACACGATTACCTCTGGGAGTGTGATCAGGTTGGAAGTGGAAGAAATTCTCCTTTTTTGAATATATATTTCTTTATTATTTGAAAGTTTGTCTCTTGAACTTACTTTAGTAGTTGAAAGATGGAGACAGGAAAAAGGGGAGAGAGGAAGGAAAGGGCAGAAGGAAGAGGTCAGAGGGAAAGAGTATGGAAGGAAGGGAGGAACTGCAGGAAAAACAACCGCCGAGGGACCCAAAGCCCACTTTACATTTGCACAAGTTCCTAGGTCTACCCATTTGCAGAATATTAAGTTGTTAATATTCTGTTATTTCTTCCTTGCATAAACTTGAGGGGAAAAAACATTTCTGATATCTTCAGTTACTGCTCCAATGAAATAAATGGGATTTATAGAAGAGCCCACCATGATTTGTGAAATATTTTCAAATGTATTGTTAAGGAGGACTTAAAACAAAATATTCCATGAGAGTTAGAGTGAGTTCACTTTTAGCAATTGGTTCTAGAGTCACTTCTCTCTTGTTATGGCTTTTTTCTTCTAGATTAGACACTAGTGGAGTCCTCTGTTACATGATATTTCTTTTTAAAGTAGGACATCAATAATAACCTGTTCCCTTTCATCTCAAAGTATTTGGCCTTTGGTTTCCCTCTAGACTAAATGCAGGCTCTTTCATTTGGTTTGGAATTTGAGAGACATTCCATGGGATACTCTTGTTTCCAAGACAGCAGGAGAGCCTGGGTCCTTAAAAAGCTTCTCATGGGCAATGCTTTAAATGAATGGTCACCAAACTGGCCTGTAGATCAAATCACCTGGCATTGAAAGAAAGAAAAAAGGAATTTGGGTGTATTTACTAAAACTTTTAATTCATTTTTATCAATGAACTCTAGAGGAAGTGTCTATATCATATAAGCAGATATTTGTTTTTCTATATTTAAAAATTCTTTTGAAAAATTCCCAAATTTTTTTTTGGAAAATTCCCCAAATACCCAAAAGTCAAAAGAGTAGTGTCATGAAACTCTGGGTATCAATCAATTACCCAACTTTAATTAACAGCATCATGGAATTAGTTTCCATTTGTGTCTCATTCCTCTCAGAGTTTTTAAAGGAAATCTAAGATATAATATGACTTTACCTATAAATCCTATAGTAAAAAATAAATAAGACATGGAAAACAAATGTTAACCAAAGGTATGTGAAATACATAATTCAACAAAGCTTGACCTACTTACTGGCTGATTACTTGAAATTTACATTTTATAGATTGCCCCCAATTTGAAGCATACAAAATAAGATTATCAGAAGAACTATTAATATCATAAAATCTGAGAAGAAAGATGTTATAAAGTAATACATGCTAAATCTCTTTGAAGATCTAAATTACAGCCTAAAAGTAGACATGCTTCCTTTGCAAACTACTATGTTTGTTTTTTTATCAAAATAATGCACAATTTGACAGAAAGCATACAAAAGTTTTTCTCAGATAATATTACTATCCAATAGCCAAGAAAATAGCCAGGATCAATCAAAACAATTTTGTATATTAACCAATAGTGCCAGTAATTGGGAAGAATATGGAGCTGTCCGTAAGATAATTAAATTCTTCATTTTTGTAATGCTGTTACCCAGCAAGTCCTCAAAAATGCAAATGGTATTTATCGGATTTCCTTCATTTACTTGTAGTTCTTATTAATAATGCACTCACAATTCACTTGGGCCTGAGGCCTTTTACGCTGGGTGCTGGTTATTCTGTTTCCTGGCCGCTCACTCATGCTGTTTAGTGAGGGCGGGCTCATCAGCCCCCAGCAATAGTGGTGCCTCTTATTTTTCCCACATTTACAAATGTGGTTGCCATTGGCTGGCATATGCCAAGCCCTCTAGCCTGCAGTCATGATCTTGACCATTTGGATTTAAATAAAGCTGCTCTAATTGCCATGGGGAGAATCTACACAGGCGAGAAGCTGCTTGTGCATCTCAATATTGCAGGGTTCTTTGGAGGATCTAAGGTGATTACTGTCCCTTGGGCTCTACCTTTCTGTGTCTGCCCACCTCTCAACTCTTGGACATTTTATTCTCTCCACTGCTCCACTGGACACTGCGCAGAGTACTTCCCTTGTAATGAACCATCCTCACAAGATTGCGAGAGCCCTTGATTTTTATGGGTGTTTCAGGAATCATTCAAGAAAAATTATCTCATCACTACCCAGTTGCCTCTTGGAAATCCCTGTCCTTGGCTCACCCCCCTCACTCTGATGGCTTTGGCATTTGGTAATCTTGTTGGGCATTTTCTTCTCCTTCTTGTTTTCCAGACTCCTAAGATGCCCCTGCCCTTGACACTTACATTTTCTTATATATTCTGCTGAGTAATGTGATTATTGTTGTTTAACTTATCTGAAGGATGAACTGTGCCTGGGTGCTTCACTTTCACATTCAGGAAGGACTTTATCTAAAGCTATAGCATCCTATGGGGAGACAGTGTGTTATATCCATCTTGAGTCCCCTAGGAGATGGGACTCCAGTGAGGTGCAGATTTAAACAGTGGTCCTAACCCTCTTAACGACACGTGCCCCCACCCCCGCTCCTCCTTTGCTGGCCTCATTTCTCTCACTTTTCTCCTCTGTTTTG
The DNA here is from genome assembly GCF_001458135.2 of Marmota marmota marmota. Lineage (NCBI taxonomy): Eukaryota > Metazoa > Chordata > Mammalia > Rodentia > Sciuridae > Marmota > Marmota marmota. The sequence goes on along the minus strand of NW_026000240.1, from coordinate 20,480,775 downwards.
TTCCGTCCCTCTCTCTGTTTATCAACTCATCCCTGCACGTACCCAGCATAAGCCATGCCTGAGCAAGGACGAGCTCACATGCATACACAATCTAACAATCAAACATTACCTGGATTTTTCCTGAGTTCTGTTCTCTGAAGGGCACATAAGGGAATATCATGTAGCCAAGTTATGCTCTTTTGTAAAGGTGGGAAAATTTTCATATGGATTGCTTCCCCCCATGGCCCTCTAATGAAGAAATAAAGAAATTCTGTGAAGACTGATTCACCACTGGGGAGAGGGTGAGGCATCACAAGTGTTCACAGAATGGAAAAGTTTGGAAAAAGATTGTCTCTGTCTAGAGAGAGAAGAGCATTGAATATAGATGTTTCTTACAACACCGCCACTTTACCTCCACTGATGTACTCTAGGAATGGCGCCCTTGCTCCTTTGTGGGAGAGCCAATTCATTCTTTCTATAGTCCTAACAAAATGTGACTGTAACCTATACTCGTTCGTCTTGGATCTATTCTCTGGAGTCTCACAAAATAAGTTGATTCAATTTTTCAAAGAATAGCTGCTCAAATATTTGAAAACACATCTCAACAATTTTGCAATCAAGACATCCTGTCTAAGGTTAAATATCTCTCATCCCTTCAACAGGTTCTTTTATGTTCTATTGAGTTGTTCTGCTTTGTTAGCGTACACCCTCAAGATGGCATATTTAGCAGAGGGACTTGTACAAAGAAGGCAGATAAAGGCTGACAGAACTTAGTTTGTCTGAGCACTCTACCATATCCTCATCTTTCATCTGGATGTTACATTTTTATTAATACAATATAAGTTTGCAATGGCCTTACTATAATTCACACAGGCTTTAACATAATTTCTCTTGACCTTTTTCTTGCAATTTCGCATTCCTTCATCTGCATTTGGTCATCTGATTCCTTGAACCTGAGTGCAAAAAGTATTACATTTATGTTCATAGACTTTATTTTGTTGTTTGAAATCTTGAATCTCCATTTCATCATCAATAATACCAGCAATTTGGGTCATTCACAAATGCATTTGGTTTATCTTTCATCTTTGTCCAAGGCTTTTAGTCTTTAGATAAGTCTGTTTTATTTATGGGCTTGTGACTATATTTCTTGGCTTCTGGCTATGTCTGTTATTGCAGGACCATGGGTGTTTTAGGAAGACTTCAGGACATGTGTGTCATCTGGTCCTGCACACATACGGTCAGCCACCATGGTGCATCTGTGAAACTGTTCTCCTGTGTGTCTATTAAGCATCTCCATACATGGACCCCCTCGGCTGCTTCACCTCTGTATCCCTAAGAGCATGACCACTGCCATCTGTTTCTAAGCACCAAGCACTGAACATTGTTATGACTGAGGCCTCTCATTTTCCCAGCCACTATGATCTTTCCAAGGTCCTCTTGCCACTGGGAGAAGAGTGGTTCCTGGGCCACTCGTTTCCAAAGTTCTGAGTGTTCAGTAGAAAAAGGAGGAAGAATACCAATTCTAATCCCAGTGTTTTATATGCCCCATTATGTGACAGTGTTTTTATAGAAATTGCTTGTATTAATCAGTTTTTGTTATTCACCGTGACAATCCTGCCTAACAAATACCTCCAAAATATGCAGATGCTTTATTCCAGAAATCAGCATTTAATTTTTACTTACAAGTGCTTGCATTTCAATGGCTTTCCTGGGGTCCATAGCATGGGCTGGTCCTATAGGCTATGATTAGTATTCACCTAACTTCTCCTTCAAGTTCAGAAGTTATGTAGAGAATACTGTTTTTACAGAAATGTCAGGAGCTCAAGAGTACTGAGAGGAAAGGAATGATAAGGTCTTAGAACATACCGCATCTTCTGCCCAGATCCTATTGGCACAATCAAGCCATGGCCAGGAAGTTTATGCTTTAATAATCACAAGCCATGGTGAGGTCAGGGAAGAAAGGAAAGTTTGCAGGCAAATCTCATTTTTTATTTAGCTTTTCCTTTATATTCTGCCTCTCTCTCTCTCTCTCTCTCTCTCTCTCTCCCCTCCCCTCTCATCTCCCTATTCCAACATTTGGGATTGTCTAGGTGGTTAAGAAGGGGTGTATGGGGGAATTTGCTACAGCACATTGATGATTTTCTCCAGTGTTCTCTCTTGTCTGTTTTTAAACTCTCAAGGTGGACACTGGATAGCAATTGCAGAGTATGTCTTTGGCCCTTTTATGTAAATCTTGAGCGAGCAGTCATTCCTCATACTGGAATGCAGAAATACTGTAATGTGTGACCAACATTACTCTCCATTAAACCTGGAATCACAGGCTCTTTGAATCTGAAGAGATTTAAATATTTCTCATTTCATAAATAAGAAAATCAAGTCTTGGAAAAGTTGAGCAAATTTTCCAAAGTCACACACAACTTTTTCCATATAAAAGTCCTTAAGTTAGGTAAAAATCTGTCCTCATAACCCATATTCCCTCAAATTTATCATCTTTACGAGGGTATATTACATAAAAGAAGGTGGTAAGTCAAGGTTTACAAAGGTTAAATGTGTTCCCATGTGAGAGTTTCTAGCAGAATGTGGCACAGAGAAAACATTCTTCAACCTCTTCCTCTTTCTCCAAAAGCTCATGTGCCTAATACTTGAAAGCACAACCAAACAGAAGGAATAGTGCCAGCAATCACCAATCTGCCAAAATTCACTTTTAAAGTAGAATGCTTTTAAAGAATGTATACTAGGAATCTTCTTCCCCTTACTGGTAAATTTCCAAATTGCAGCATAATACCTATTGTTTTCTAAGATGGTAGCCGAAGGTTTATGAAAAATCTAGTTGTCCAAAAATAAAGAAGTTTAAGAGAAGAATGAGCCATCTGCAACTATGCAATATGACATGACCACGAAAAGAACATGGACAAATAGAAAGTATATTAAATGAACACAAGAAATTTCCCAAATTTCTGCAATTATTTCTTGAATAATTATGACATTAATTTTGAAAGTACAAAGAGATTATGTATATTTATGTTATGATTCAGATATGAGAGGTCCCCCAGAGGCTCATGTGTGAGACAATGCAAGAAAGTTCAGAGGTGAAATGACTGGGTTATGAGGGTTTTAACCTAATTGATGCATGAATCCACTGGTCTAGGTTAACTGGGTTGTAACTCTAGTCAAGTAGGGTGTGGCTGGAGGAGGTGGATCACTGGGGGTGGGACTTTGGGGTTTATATTTTGTCCCTGGTGAGGGGAGCTCTCTCTCTCTCTGCATCCTTGTTTCTATGTCCTGGGTGGCTTTCCTCCTCTGTGCCTTTCTGCCTTGATGTTTTTCTTCATCTTGGGTTTAGAGCAATGGATTGGATCACCTGTGTATTGATACCTCTGAAATTATGAGCCCCAGATAAACTTTTCTTCCTCCCTATTGCTCTTGTCAGGTCTTTTGGTCATAGCAGAAAAAAAAAATATGCTGACTAAAACAAAGGCTAACCTAAGGTCATGAACCACCATGGTCACCTTTCATGGTCACCTTTGAATAGAGTTCTACGGCAACTTTATTTTTATGCTAATGATTCTGTGTTCCTCAAACTTCATACAATAATCATTCCCTCTGAAAGTATAAAAATGAGAAGATGATCGTGAAGTTCAGAATGAATGAGTTTTGTCAGAATTACAGTCTTAGCCAGAGGAAGACCTAACCCCATGGGTATGCAGAAGGCTGGGCTCATTGTCTGATATTCTGCCCAGGAGCAAGGGTGGAAAGTGGAGAATAAGAGACTCCTTCAGCTGAGAGAAACTGCTCCATCTGACCATGATTCTAAGACTTCCTAACATGCTTGGGAAACTGTTGTTTAGATGGCAAATCACAAGAGAAATAAAGGCAATCAGTGAAGCAATCTTAACTATCTGCTTTTCTGGAGAGACTGATGATGAGGAATGTAGTCTTACCAGCAATTTTATTGTTCCCTAAAGAAGCTGACATAGAAGATGTGAAGTTACAGGAAAATAGAAGAACAGCGGACTGTTTCCTTGATCCAAGGGAAAGACTGTCACCCTCTCATGGGGACATCTTTCCATTTGTTTCACACAAAAACATCCAAACCTACATAACCAAGAAATGTTCAAATATTCATATAACATCTGTAGGTGAGCTAACTGAGAATTCTGAAAACGTAGCCAATCTGATTACTTTTTATCACTAAAATCAGGGACAAGATTTCCATACTAAATCGAACATAAAAATTTGGACAATAAATTTATAAGAAAGCAATTAAGAATGAATGACAACCAAATTACAAGAAATTTCTTTTAGACAAACATAGTTGAAAAGTTGACTTTGTGATAAATAAAAATTAAAAAGGTATTTAAAGCTCAGTACCAATATCAAAGCTAGTGGGCTGGGGGAGTACCTCAGTTGTAGAGCGCTTGCCAAACCCATGTGAAGCCCCTCAAAAAAATATCAAAGTGTTTTACATTCAGTGATGGACACCTATTTCATTGGTCTTTGTGTGTGAGCTTGCATGTGTAAGGGGGTTTCTTTTGAGGAGTAAAAGCAAATGGGTATTTGCTCTTTTACCCAATTCTGCAGGGGATCTTAAAGGACATTATTTTATATTGAGGTGGCTATAATAAATCATGAAATTATTTTTAGATGATTATGATGTTCCAAATATGAAAATGCTTGGCTCAAACGCATGCCTATAATCCCAGCGGCTTGGGAGGCTAAGGCAGGAGAATCTTGAGTTCAAAACCAGCCTCAGCAAAACAAGGTGGTAAGCAACTCAGTGAGACCCTGTCTCTAAATAAAATACAAAATAGGGCTGGGGATGTGGCTTAGTGGTTGAGTGCCCCTGAGTTCAATCCCTGGTACCAAAGAGGGAAAAAACAAAAACCCAAAACTGGATTGTGAGGTAGTTTCAATAGAAAAACCTCATGTCAGACTTTCAGCCTCATTAGGGCAACAGAGATAACCTCTACTCCTATGACCTATGAGCTGAGTTGCCACAGGCCTGGTAGGCATGAACCATTGATTCAATGGCCCGTGATGGGAGGGGTTTAGACTTCTGATCCCTTGAGGAATTTGTTTCCCTACTGCAGTGTTGGGGATCCTCCCCAGGGCCTTGGGTGTGCTGGGCAAACACTCTAGCACTCCACTATGTCCCAGCCCTTTTACTTACAATGGCTCAAAAGAGACAACTGTGTCTGTAGGACGTAGACCTTGCACATGTCAAAAGATTCATCCCGCTAAAGGTGAGTTCTCACTGTGGGGACCAGTGGTTACCTGTGTGGAGTCAAGTGCAGGCTTCACATTTTCTGTCCTGATCATTGTAGTCAACTGCTGGTCTCTCTTCCAGCATAGGTAGAGTAATGTCAGGATAAAGAATGAGACATAAACACAGTCCTGGGAGCAGGAAGCCAAGTAGGACAGGAACAGGGAGAGGGACAGGGGCATAGCCATAAGAATGTCAGTAGAGAAATCCAGATCTTGCCAGAGGAAAGACCCAGAATCAACAGTCTAAAGAACTCTATAGCGGGGGGAAGGAGCCAGGCAATAGGGCAGCCTAGCAGGCAGTGACCATGATTGATCTGATGATGTTTAAATGGGTCAATAACTACTAAAATGACAGCTCATTCAGAACCCAACAGAGAGCCAGGCTTAAAGGCCAGGAAACTGCGAAGCTGTGATAAAGCTTTCACTACTAATTGCTCTGCTTTCAGCTAAAAGGCTGAGAGTACATCAACATTTCAATTATTGTGCTAAATTTGTTAAAATGCTTTCCAAACAAAATGGCTTTTAAAGATGTCAGAGCGATCTACAACTTTTCTTCTTGTAATACCTAGCTTCAACCAATTTCAGATATAGGGAATTGAAGTAATGACCCCCATTAAATTTTCACTAATATTATCCTACGTAGGGCTTCCGATTACTTTGGGCACTTGTTATGCATAGCAAGCAAATGGGTTGGCCACTTATCTGTCATGATGTGGGGTGGATGTATTCGAAGTGGACAATACTTCAGTTCCTATACGTTGATGTTCACATTTAAGGGGATTAAATATTAATTAGACTCCCATATTCCATGAAATGCCAGAGGGGAAATAAAATTTTAAGGAGTATTCTGAGTCTCTGGTATGATGTCACTTACCAAAGACATCAATGATATTAAAGAATTGTAGATTAAAATCGTATCTTGTCCCTGCCGGAACAAAAACCTATTTTAAAAGCTTTGTAAATGTTCTAATTCTGCTAAAAATTCTTTAAGCCCTCAAGAAGAAAGAAGTTACAAAAAAGGCTGAGTACTTTTGATACCCCTAGTCAACCGGAGGTCTTATTAAAGTGTACCTGATTAGTAATAAAATGTGAAAGTATTAATTTTGGCGAGCAGCATGAGTTTTTGATACATTCTAAGGGGTTTTTCCCTTTTGTTGTACAAAGCATGTTTGATAGTAGAGGAGAATTTCCTGCCACAAGTATATTTCTATTACTGAGACATAAATGGATGTTTTCAAGGTTTGAATTGAAAATATGTTAATTCTCCGAGGTCTCAGATTTCAGGGAAGATTGTGATCGCCGAGAGAAGAACAAAGAAAATATGAGATATTTTACGCTCTTAAAAACCCAGTGGCATTTAATTCATGTTTCCTCATTCAGACAAAGCCAGGAGCTCCAGATTCTCTGATGGAATGTTTTTCACATATAGACGATTTTTTTTTAATTGTTTTACCAGATCCTGTGTTTTATATAACTATATGTGTTTCAACATGTGGTTAAGCTAATACAGGGAGTTAAGGTCAGATGAAGTAAAATTTCTCATCAATTTTTAAAATTTACATGCAGTGTACACACCCTTGGAATTTTGAATAATTCAAAATTATTCACAATATCCTGGCACATCAAAATTATTGTGCGTTTGAAACAGAATTTTTAGTTTGAAATACATAGACTGTGTTGTAACATCGAATTCAAAGAACTTGTTGACATTGATCTGTTTGTGTTTCAGAGTAAACAGTAGGTAAAATAAAAATGGGATTTCATTCTCATCAGAAGCATACCTTGAGGTGGAGAAGACTGTCTTCTGTGTGGACATATCAAAGCCCTCAGATGATTCTGCAGAAGGTTTTGGGGGTGAGTAGGTCTCGGGATTATCTGGGACTGGGACAATGGGACTGTGTCTTTGTACCCTGATATCAACCAGGTACACAGTCGGGGGATGGCTGCACATAGAATGTTTGTTTTCACCAAAGGTGATCTCAAAACAGGAGATTAGGTTATGAGCAATCCTTTGCCATTTCTTTCAGAGGCCAAGGAACAAGTGTTTCGATTCTGAAGTGGGGCCTCTATGCAGTGTACCACAGCTGCCCATTAGGGTCCTTCCCCTGTGTCAGTGGGACCTGCCTCCTTGGCAAGAGTTCTGGTATTTGCTCCTTCAGGATGCTGGGGCAGGCCTTCTTTCCCCCCAGGCAACCTACAAGAAGGAGGTGGTGAACTGAGCTGCAGACTCTCTGCCACCCTTCTCTGCTATTGGCCAGCACTCTGCTCCTCTGAGTGCCTTACCTGGGGTAATCCAGACCCTCAACTTTGAAGGATCTAAATCTCTGGTCTGTATGCATCTTTTAGGACATGGTTGTTGCACTTCTCCATCTTCAAAATTCACAAGGGAGGACAAAATCTCCCCAGTGGATCATGGTGTCAAGTTCCTGACCTCTTTGTAGCAGCACTATCCCCTTTCACTGACCAGAGTTGAAAATATTACTCTGCTGGGAATCGGAATTTTCAAGAACCAGAGAACCCCAAGTTGTGGGACCAGATTATAGCATCAGGCTTACTTCAAAGTTTTAGACAAAATTTCTGGTAGCAGTCATGATGTGGAGGGTGTTATTCTATTGGTAGAGAATCATGTCCAAGGTGCACCTCAGCTATGGCTTTCGGTAGGCTCTCCCATTGCTGTTATCAGACAGGTGGCCTCTGGTGCCACAAGAGAAGCCCTGATATTGCACCTACACCTAAACTTTCTTTGCTATAGAAGAGGCCTGCTGGTCTAAGATGATACTGTGTGTGATTCCTGTATCAACAGACCGAATGTGCTAAGCTTTGGGCAGTGGTGCCGAATGAAACCCTGAGGACAGAAAAAGCAAACTCATACTGCAATGTGTGTTGATGGAGGAGTCCTTGCCTTTTACAGAGTGAAAGGAGGAAAATATAGTTAATTTGCTACTTGATCTGCTTGTGACCAGTGATTGGTGTCCTATTGTGGACCCTTCTTTGGTCTCTGTTACCATGAGTTTGAGCATTCATCAGGGAAAATAGCTAGACAAGTCTTGAACAGCTGGATGCCATGCTAGCAGGTGGTCTAATTATAATTTTCTTTGTTGCCATCATAACAACTCCATTGTGCAGAAAGTTTTGAGCTCTGTTTCTGCCTTCTTTGTCCCAGAGGCTTGCATTTTCAATGGGCCAAATCATTCTGGCTCCTTGGTTGTTTATTGCTTCTTCTGAGGAGATAAATTTCTGGTGGGCATTGTCATGCAATACAAAAATATAGGTCCATTCATATTCCTTTTTCCTGGAATTCCTTGTCATTGATCTTCCAGTATTTTTTTTTATATATACCTCTGATGAAGAGCTGAGATAATTGCTTCTTGTGATGAATTTGTATACATTCTTATCTTGGGCCATTTTCTTTTCAAACAAGGTAGATGACCACATACAATGTCTTAAGTGAGCTTTAGGAAGATTTCACACCATTAATGTCTTCCAGGGCTACTCGGAGTGGGCTGCCTTATAGTCACCGTCTACCATAGAGCCCTGTGTGTCTACATGATGGTTCACCTAGCAAGAATGGTTGTAACCTCCACATTGGCTCTTTCTTTTCCATCGCAGTTACTTTCAGTACTACAAGGTCCTGTGTATCGGATGACCCAATTGGTTAAGCCTGTTGCAGCACATCCTGTAAGCCCTGTCCAGCTCTTAGCCCCACTTGAAGCTGGCGGCCTTTTATTTCAACTGGAAATGGGTTAAAGAAGTTATTTCCAGTGTGCTTCCAGAATTTAAAGAGGGCTACATGAAATCATGCCTTTTTCTTCTTGGTGGAAGACAAAAAAAAAATGCTGTATTTTTTTCTGGAAGCAAAATTAAAGAAAAACTTCATGGTTGAGGCAGGACTGTGAATCTTTGTGCAGTTTTATCTTCAATCTTCAGAGATTGTGGGTTTTATCAAGGCCTCTGGTATATTTTCTACTTCTTGCTCATAATTCCAAATAACATGATCTCATAATAGAGTGTGTAGGGATTCTGACTGTGGAAATGTACAGGGAGGCATTCCCCTGGTGAGCAAACTCCAGGGGGGGTATCAGGCACCCTGTTTCCCACCCTTAGAATGCCCTGTAATCTCTCTTAGGATCTAGAAATATAGCTAATATATGTGCAGTGTCTAGCTGGTATGGCAATGCCCTGAGAAGCCTCTGTGTTAGAACCTCATCAAGCCTCGACCTTGATCGCAGGCACGTAACTCCTGAGAATGCCGAAATTTGCTTGCTAGATAACTACAATGTTTCATCAAGGTCTGGTGCTCCTGGATCTGCCCCACTAACAGTAACTTCACACAATGGGCTTTCTTGAGAGCTGCACAAAGCTCCTAACATTACATATTGTAACTGTAAAATATAACTGCAAAATAAGCAACCTTACTGACACTCTAAACAATAATGTAGATACGGTACTAATGACATAATGTAACCTGTTGGTATAAATAAACATGGCCACTTGGACAAAGAGCCACTCTGCCCCTTTCCTGCCACTGCACCTTGTCTCTGTGTCCCCTTTATTATTATTTCCTTACAATAGTGGACTAATTTGATGTTCTTTATGATATTCTGAAGGTACAGGTATCTCGGGGTAATGACTATTATGCCAAATTAGTGGAGAATTAATACAGTCCTGAAGCAAGACCATAAACCTAAACTATGGTCCTTCCTACATGAATGTTGCTGACCTTCTTTTCTGATAGTGATGGAAAGGAACTTATGCACCAAAACAATGGCTGAGTACCAAGTACCAGAGGGTGCTTTGCTCCACTCTAGAAAAGATGACATATGTGTTATAGCAGCTTCCATTTTTGGATAACAATTTGGTTGAGTTTGTGGTATGTTAACGCTAAATTTGTTGAATGAATGAATAGCCTCTTTGTTTTGCTTCATATTTCCTCAATGGCCTTGATAATATATTTATCATTTTGGCCTCTTTGCTTATCTGTCTGTGTCCCTTATTTGGGTGTAATTTTCATGAAGTTTTTTGTGGTCATCATTGTATGCCAGCTTGGAATGAGATGGACATCACTAGCTTAGGCACATGTAAGACCACACATACCTTGCAACACTACATCGTGTACAACCATAGAAATGTAAAGTTGTGCTATAATTGTGTACAATGAATCAAAATGTATTCTGCTGCTGTACATCCCTAATTAAAATAAGAAAAAGAATAGTGCTAATCATATGTTGGACACTTAATATTTAACAAATGAAAAGATGAATTGAATACCCAGAATTTCATTTTACATGTGATTTTTAAAACATAATTTTGATACTTTATTATAAAACATCACATAGTTTTGAAATCGCTTTATAATGTCCTATCGTAAATATGTGGTGTAATTAAGTAGGCCGTTTCCTTATTTCTATAGTTCTCATTTATTGATGGAGGAACTACTGTACTGAAAAATTAGCTGAGAATCTGGAATCACCAAAGGAATTAATGGTAGCCAGGAAAAAAAAAAAGAATCAAATTTTATTGGGTCTAGCGAACCATGTACTTAAAATTATAGCCTTGGAGAAAGGTGAAGCTGGAGAGGAACATAGCAGTTAATGAGTACCTTCTCATTTTATTCATAAGAATAATAAGCATAATTGACTTTCCCAAAATGAATGAAGACTGCCTGAAAGTTACATACATATTTCATAAATAAGTTCAAGATAATGTGACTTTCAAATTCAGCTACAACTTTTTCCAAGGAAGAACAGCAGGATAGATTGTGATCAATTTATTATTCACCTATATAACTCAGTCCATTTGACACCAAGGAATCCAAGATGTACTGCCTTAATTAAAATTCTTTTGATTGTGAGCAACAAAAAATGGACTTGAGGTCACTTGAAGACAATGCAACAGGAACAAAAAGTTTCTAAATGTCAAGAAACTAGAAGTATTGACTTGTGGTTGTAGCTGTGGCTGTCCTGCAAGATTTCCTCCATCCTGTGCTCTCCATGCTCAGACTGTGTGTTCTTTGTCTCACTCTCTCACTCAGGGGCTGTGCGAGTGGGTGCAGAACTTAGTCTTGGCAACCATCTTGAGCACAGTGACTGGTTCAGTGTGTATCAGGTGATCTTGGCAGGCTAGTCAGGATCCTTGCCTTGCCCGATAATCCAGATGTTGGGAAATAGGCTCCTTTATTGCTAGGCCTGCCAAGCTAGAGGGATGCATGTATGGAGCAATCAACCACCACTTTACCTACCATCTAGAAGGAGCCAGTAGACAGAATGAAGATAGGCAGAAATGAAAGCAGAAGCACAGGGTCCATGTTTTTGTCTTAAACTTTAGTTCTTGAGGTTCTGATGTCTACCCTATAATTTTTGTGTTAGTCAGTTTTCCATTACTATAACAAGCCTGAGATAATTAGCTTAAAAAGAAAAAAAAGGTTTATTAACTAATTAATTTATTTATGTATTCTTTTGGAACTAGGCATTGAACCAAGGTGTGCTTAACTTTTGGGCCACATCCTCAGCCTTTTTAATTTTTCATTTTGTAACGGCGTCTCCCTACATTGCTTAAGGCCTTGCTAAGCTGCTGAAGCTGGCCTTGAACTTGCAATCTTCCTGCCTCAGCCTCCCAACTTGCTGGTATTATAGGCAAGCACTACTACACTAGGTCCTTTGTAATTCTTGTTTGCTCAGTTGTTTATCCTGTACACTAGACACTTGTGTAAGTCTAAGGTTCTTTGAGTAAAAATCCCTCTGTTCACTCTAAGCTACTCCCATTTGCTGCTATCAGTAATGGGTCTAAGTGAAAACAGAAAAAAAAAAAAACATGTAAGCTGGGCAGACAGATTGTAGTGTGACATTATCATTTTTTTCTTTTTTTCCACTGGCATAACATTTACACAAGCCTTATCTTAACTTCCCGTCCTTATCCTTACAATCAAAATAAGATACCAGACAAGATTGTGGATAATTTCTTTTTTCAAAAGATAATAAAAACTCTGATTCTGTCAAATAAACAAAAGCCCCTAGCATTTAGGTGGCCCACTATGTGTCTGCTCAGATATGGAGTCCTGATATGTGGACATGGTCAGTGTAGCTCCCTGGAGAAGGATGTCAATGAATCCTCACCAGAACATGAGGGATCACAGTGTCCTGATAATTGATTTCCATCTAATTTGCACCCCACATTTATTTAAAAGAAGACTTTACTGTGTTATCTCTAGGCTCTGAGTCATGGCTGAAGCCTGACAAGAGAAGTATTGTAAGTTTGAACACGGGTCAATGTGGTTTGCAGAATAAGGGGCATTTGAAAACCACACCGGTAGCTAATAGGGCTCACCATTAAATGGGATTAGGACTGGAGGGAAGTCAAAATTTGGGACGTTGCATGAGTGGAAACATCGAGCTGACTGTGATAAGGTCCCAAGTGACATTTCATGTACAGAATTTCTTTTTAATTAAAGGAGGGAGAGAACAAAAATGTAGTAGGAAGAAGTGATGCTGTTGGGAGGGCGTCTGTTCTGGACCTGGGTCATGAATCCAACTGCAGAACTGGAGATGTATTGACTTTTCTTGTTGGGAAAACAGCCCCATTTGGGGGTCATGATATACCACTAAAAAAGTTTTAAGTGAACTTAGATGGTTACGAAAAAGAGAGAGAGAGAGAGAGAGAGAGAGAGAGAGAGAGAGAGAGCAAAGTTGAAAATGTATTTTGAGGCTCTCCTTGTTTGGGCAGCATTCTGCTTTATAACTTAACAGCAAATTGTTTTCTCTCCATTCAATGAGAGATCTCTCCCCTGACCTGCCCTCCAGCACTCAGGTGCATCTGAGTTTTAACACATCACGTTCTGGGCTTTGGTTGTGTGTTCCAGGTTGTATCTACTTAATTTTGTCAGTCATTTCTGTTATTTCTAGTTATATTCCTATTGTATCTCAAGAAAGATTCATTCCAGGAGGGCCTGGGTTTGATTCTTCTTGCGTCACTTCAATGTGAATTTTGTAAATTCTTGGTGACTTGTAGTAGGATTTTATTTGTGGACTGTTTCCTAATTTGTTATTTTATTGTCCCCCTTTGTAATGGATCTGTAAATTTATTATTAGTATTCTTTTTTATGCCTAAATTAACATAAATCCATAACATTTCCTGGTATAATTAAGGAAATAAAATTACCATGGACTATCAGTCATGTGAATGGTTTTCACTCTTTTTGATGAAACTCACAGAGCTTTTTGGTTCTTTCGTGGTGACTTTTCTTGAGGGTTTTAGTTTTATTAATGATATTTCATTATTAGTTTATTCACATTTCTTCTTATTTTTTTTCTTATTGTTCCTTTCAGAATGATTCTGGGAATTATGTATTATATGGTTAGAGAAACTGAGATGTATTTGTAATTAATGAGGATTTTCAAGTTTTGCATAGAGCTGATAGATAATACAATTGCAAGAATGTAGTGGCCTTTCCATGTCCATCCTATTGTGACCAAACTTTTCTACTGACTTCAAGAGACCTCAATGAGTATTCCCAATGTTCAGCATTGCTTTTAATCAGTTGCCCTATTTGCCTTCAGCAATAAATCATCCCTGCAGCATGGCTAAAGTGAATTATGCATACATAATATTTTAATAATATACATTATTAAATAATAGATTAAATATTATTTAATAATACATTACATGTTATTTTATATATAATATAGAAATTATATCTTATTGATGTTAAAATTACTTCAAGGGCTGGGGGTATTGCTCAATGGTAGAGCGCTTGTCTAGCACATGTGAGGCTGAAGGTTCCATTTGTAGCACCACAAAAGAAAAAAATAGAATGAAAACAAATCACTTCCAATTTTTAAAAATGCTTTCAGTATTCTCTTATTGTTAACTTATTGAGAAGTTAAGATCTCATGCATCTGCAACTAACCTGTGTGTTTGTGTGAGAGGGCATTGTAAACCAGGGCTTCCCACATCCCGATACACACAGGTGCTAAGCTGGTCTGTGGAATCCCAGGCTGCTTCTGTGAATCTGCCTTCGGTATCCACTGGCCTCAGTGCAAACTTGCATAATTGGAATCTTGATATGATCTGAGCACTTCAAATTCTGCTGGAGGGGAAAGCTCAGAGCAGTTGTTGTGTTGGGTCAGTCTGTGGCTGTAGGTGACACTATCTTCTCAGATTACCCTTTATTCTGTTCCTGATTTTGCCAGAAAGCTTAGTTGTTTTTTTTTTTTTCCTGATGGCTCACATTATCATAAATACTCTTTGTGTAGGATTTGTTTTTATCTTTAGCAATATTGCTGTTCAGTATAGAAAACAAAAAACCTGACAAAAAAAAATACTGTATTTTAGGGGTTAGGGTTGTGGCTCAGTGGTAGAGTGCTTGCCTAGCACGTGTGAGGCACTGGGTTCTATCCTCAGCACCTCATAAAAATAAATAAATAAAATAAAGTAATTGTATCCATCTACAACTGAAAAAATATTTAAAAATACTGAAAATATTGAATTCCATAAGAAATGCTTTGGAAAGACAATGTGTGTGTGTGTGTGCTCGCGCGTATGTGTGTGTGTGTAGGTGCATGTGTATACCATGTACAGGAATATGTGTGTTCATGTTTGTGTTCTCTTTCCTTGCAGAGTCTTTCAAATTTTGTATTTTGAGAAAATTATTTTTCTTTTTCCATATCCTTTAAACTTGTGCTAATTATATGTTCAGTGATTCATGTTTTACTTATTTCCATATTTTAATGTCAGGTTTCTGGTTTTGAGAGGCAGAAGGTTGGTTCATTGTCAATTACTAAATGCTTCAGAGAGCAAATTTAATTTCATTGGTTTCTTCTTAATTTAGAGTGTATTTTTAAGTATATTCAAGAGAGATTTTTATGGATCTCTACTAAATCAAGTTTGTTTATTTTGTTAATCTAAAGTTATACCTGATTTTTCAATGTATGTGATTTGCTGATTTCTATGAATAGTATGTTGCAGTCTTTCCTGATGAAAGTTGGTTTGTCAGTTTTTCATGATGCTTCAGAACCGCAGAATGTTATTTTCAGGAGGTGATGTAGTACAGCAAACACCTTTTCAATTCCTGGTGGGCCATTTTAAGTAAGATTCATGTTTCTTTACAGCTTTAGGGCATTTAATAAATTCCTTTATAATTTCTTGCACCAAGCCTCTCTGATTTCTTATTTCTTTTTTTAATATTTATTTTTTAGTTGTAATTGGATAAAATATTTTTAATTAATTAATTTATTTTTATGTGGTGCTGAGGATCGAACCCAGGGCCTTCCCTGTGTTATGCGAGTGCTCTATGGCTGAGCCACAACCCCAGCCCCTGATTTCTTATTTCATCCTTCATGACAAGTAACTTTTCTTGTACCATTTCCATCTCTCTTTACCTTTCATCTTATGATTTTACCCCATTCTGTTCAGTCCATTTGCTGATCTCACTTTTGATAAACGTATTTTAAAAATGACAACCACTGGTTGCTTTCTTTATTTGAGCACAGTATCTTCTCAACTTTCTGATATACCCATTGTCTCAATTGTCCTTTTTAGAAAGTTTCTTCTATTTATTATGATCTCTCTTTTTTAATTTTGGCAGGAGGGTTGTGAGTGTGTGTGTGTGTGTGTGTGTGTGTCTGTCTTTTGTTGTATCATTTTGCTCAACTTCATGCGCTGTGGTTGACCCTCAGTCCTATGCACTTCTATTTTGAGAATCTCTCTTCCCTCATTGCTGGGTCTTCTCCTGATTCCTGGAGGCAGTCTTCAGTGATTATGGTGGTGGTGGGGATCACAGCTTTAATGTGTGCATTTTTCCTGTAGCTTGTCTTTAAGACAAGCTGCTTAAGACAAGGACTTTAAGATGCTCCCACCCTCCCTGCTTTCCTGAACAGACAAAGTGTTGTTGCCAGCAAAGCTCAACATGAAGGTGGAAGGAGGGAGATGCCATGCAGTACAAGGGCTTTTAACACAATTTCTCATTTCCAGTAATGACCTTAGGACCATCCCATGGATCTCTGAGAACACTTCCTCAAAATCTGAGCTGTCTTTCGTCTCAGCTGCAGGTCCTGCCTGCAAGTGGTTTAAGCTGCATTTTCCTCCTTATTTTTGTTTTATATTTTTCACCATTCATCCAAATTTCTGATTTACTTTTAATAATACTTCTTGTTTTTCCACATTGTTATGAAACTTTTAAATATGCATATATGTAAATATTCAAGTAACAATGTCTTCTGAGAAGCCCAAATGGGTGCATGCTGTCTTAACAAGCTGGTTCCCTTTCCTCGTAATATTTCAGTACTGTTCAGAGATATAGAAGATTATGGGTATAAATAGCATCCTCTTCTGCATATGCTTCCTATTTTAAGGACTAAGATCTATTTTGACTAATCTTCCTATTAAGTTTCTATGATGACACTAATGGAAATATGTTTCAGTCTAAGGAATTACTATTGAACTAAACAGAGCTGTTCTTCATTCAATGCAAAGTGGTTTCTATTTCAGAATTTGAGAAACACTTCAAGCCCTCAAGCAATATTTTATAATGCAGCACGAGTAGCAGATTTAAGAAATCAAATCTCCTCTTCATTAGTAATCAGTGGATATATTACCATTAATGTATCCCTAGAATTACTAGCTATGGGAAAGAAAATCATCACAGACTGCAGTAGGGTCTTACATAAGTCAAGGTCATTTCTTTGATAAACGTTTTTTTTTTTTTTTTCCCTTTGAAGTTGAGCAATGAGACAGTTTTGTTTTTTATCTTATCCTGATAAAGTAGAATGACATGTAATTCAGTACAACCAGTTCCAAGTTACACTGGTTCTGGGGAGGACTGGTGGGCTGGCTTTCAAGATGTTTCTGGGAACTCTGCTTACAGGAGATTAAAAGGAACATGCCTCTAAAAATGTTGAGCTGATACCTTCAGCTTCTTTATTAGTGTGCTCAGAGATTCAGTTCTTCCCCAGGGCCAAAATACTGTGTTGAGAGACAGATTTTTTTTTTTTTTTTTTTACTTTATTTGGTATGAATCACCCCAAATCCAGCCTAGATAAAAATATTCAGAATCAGAAAGTAGGGAAGTAACAGCAACTTAACAATCCTTGGGTTTCCTAGCAGAGATAACTCATTAGTTCAAAGAAAAAGTCCACTAAGCAGAAGGTAGTGCCTTTATTGGTGCATGTCTGTAATTGAAGCTGGGTGGGTTATTAGCTATTTTAGTTAATCTCCAAACACGATCAGATTTATTTCAGGGGTGCTGGAGCCTGCTGTGAGACTCCCATAGCTCGATGAGGTACCTTAAAACAATTAGTCAAAACGACTAGCCACTTTCAAGGAAAGGGAAGTGAGGGAGGGAAAAATGATATTAATGGGACTTTGGATGTTGAAGGGACCATGCAGTAATTTTCAGGCCAAGGAAACCCAGAGGGGACCTTCTGTATGGGATTCTAGGACAGGGGTGGGGGCTCTGTTCACAGAGAGTAGAATCCAGATGAGAGAGCTCCAACTTCAAGTGTGGCTGCCAGGGTGCAGGATGGATCTTTGTGTAATAGGAAAAGGGACTGTGGAGGAATCTGAACTCACAGAATTGAACAATATGGTGAATGATCACCCCACATAAATGGAAACCAAAAGGCCTAATTAGTGCCTAGGTGATGGGAGCTCCTCTCCTTTCACTCTAAATTTTCTGTTTTTTTTTTTTTTTTTTTTTTTTTTTTTGGTACTGGGGATTGAACTCGGGGGCACTCAACCACTGAGTCACATCTCCAGCCCTATTTTGTAATTTGTTTAGAGACAGCGTTTCACTGAGTTGCTTAGCGCCACGCTTTTGCTGAGGTTGGCTTTGAAGTCACAATCCTCTTGCCTCAGCCTCCGGAGCCACTGGGATTACAGGCGTGTGACACTGCGTCTAGCTTCACTCTACATTTCTATTTGTGATGGCACACGCCTGTAATCCCAGTGGCTCTGGAGCCTGAGGCAGGAGGATTGCCAGTTCCAAGCCAGCCTCAGCAATTTAGCAAGGCTCTAAGCAACTCAGGGAGATCATGTCTCTAAATAAAATATTAAAACAAACTAACAAACAAACAAACAAACAAAAAAAATGGGCTGGGATTGGCTCAGGGATTAAGTCCCTTGGGTTCAATCCCAAGTACCCAGTACTTAAAAAAAAAAAATTCTGTCTGTACAAAATAAACTAGTCATAGACCCTGATTTCTTGGAACCAAAAAAAAAAGGGGGGGGGGGCTAGAAAACAACAATATTTCAAAAACTGTGCTCTTAATACTTTCAGTTTCTGGATACAGTGCTCTGTTCATACTGTAAATGCCCTGCAGCTGGCCTGGAAGCAGAGGGGGCTCAGGCATCTGGCTGGGGAAGTTTGAGTTTGAGTCGAGGCTCCCCTTCTGGTTCTCTCCACCCTTCTTCCTTCTTACCCAAAACTTACTAGTTTCCCACTATGTGTTGATACCCTGTCTTGCTATCAAAGATGTAAAAGGAATAACAGGATTAGACAAAGGAAAAGAGGTAGAGATACCAAGGAAAGAAACAATGAGAGGGAGAGAAAAGGGAGAAAAAAGAAACATTGTGTGTTGGGGAAGGAGCTTCATTGGCAATGAACATGATGCTTGAGTCTAAAGAAATCAAACATTAGACGAAAGCTTTAGGAAACACACAGGTTTCCCCTAAGAGTACTTGGTGAAGAAAGAGTGGGTAAATATATAGAAGTGTAACAAGAAAATGAGGTACATAGAGGAGAGCAAATCGACTATTTGAAAACTTTCCTCAAAGCTGGTCCTGTGTGTAGATTATTTCTGCATCCTAGGGCAGAATATACGGTATCTCCAAACAGTTTCCCTGCGTCTGTGTGCTCTGCACTTGGTAAATGCTTGATGAGCAAATGGAACATTAGGGAAAATGGAAATTCTTTATATTCGGATTTAAAATTTTAACCTTCAAATTCAGTATCTAAACCTCAATCAAGTCAATAGATGAATAAAGGAATAGAAGTGGGGAGAGAACATAGGTGGAAGCTAGAGCAAAGGAAAGAATAAAAAGGAGAGAACTCATGAAGATAGAGGTCAGTGGAGTAGAGGAAGTGGGTTGAGGAGGAGAGAGGGGGACAGGGAAGGGAAGAAATGCTGCATGAAGTTGACCAAATTATACTTATGTGCATATATGAAAATATACCACAGTGAATTTCACCCTCATGTAAACTATATAGGAGAAATTAAAAAAAAAAAACAACAATAAATAAGTAGAAGAAAGACCAATAGAAGAAGGGGAACAGAAGGAGGGAGAGGGTAGGAAAACAAGAAGTAGAACGAATTATATTCTATGCATGTATCACTTTGCAATGAACCCGCTACTATGTCTAACCGTAATGCCCAGATGAAAACATTAGAAAGATCGGGAAGGAAGGGAGAAGTAAGAAGCACTCAGAATGTGTAAGTGTCTGTATGCAGATGTGAAATCTCCAGGGGCGCACCCCCAGCTGAAATGCACAATAACTTTAAAGTAGTTGCGAAGAAATCAGAGTTAGTTCTAAATGCTCCCAAGTATTTCAGAGCTTTGAAATCGGGGTGCCCTCCCACGAGTGGAGATAATGTCGCCTCCTCCTCTTGGTGGTGCTTAACCGTCCTTTGAAAAACGTTGGAGACGTATCCCAGCCCAGTGATAAGGACAGAAGAGGCATTAGCCTCTCCTCTGTGCTCCAAGATGGCTAATGATTAGATATAATCTCCAGAAATAAAAATGCAACTAAGCTTTTAATATATTTGAAGATAAGTAGATGAGAGGATCTCTGCTTGGACAGCAACTGTCTTGTCCTAAAGACTGGAGCTTAACTCAGCAGTTATTTAAGTGTGTTTTCTCCCTCTTTGGCATGATGATAATGGTTGGCGCAAAGCTTCTCATTTTTTCCCAGAGTAATGAGGCTGACTCTAATCATCCCTTTGCCTGAAATTACTTTCAGTATTGGCTAGAGGGGTGCAGGATGCTATAATGGTTAAAAAATAAAAAGAAAAAAAGAGAGAGAGAGAGAGAGCTATGGAAGGGGGAGAGATATGAAAAAAAGACATTTATAGGAGTGGAGTAAAAATAAATGGTTAGAATGAAATTTTCAACTTCCTTCAGGAGGACGATAGATGTTTGTTATGTCTAAAACACTACTATGTTTTGCCTTCTCCATTTTTCCAAAATGCTTTGATGATGCACCTGTGAGTCCCAGGAACTCTTCTGCTTTTCAAGCACAGATTTTGGGAAGTGACGAAGATCAATCTCAAGTATGCTTGGGTTAGGAAAGAAACCTGGGTTTAGTCACCTGAAGAACAAGCAACAGGGCCTCTGAGTCAGTACAAGCATGTGCACGTGGCACAAATGTGTCTCTGCCCTCAACCTGCACAGGATCACCCTCATCCATTCTGAAAATGACCTGAAGCCAAACATTGACCTTGGCTTACACTGAATGTAAGAGGTCATTCCCTTCATCCCTCTCGCATTCCTTCCTATTTCAAGTTTATTTAGTTTAGTGATAAAAGTTCATTGAAGTCAGAAATACATGTGCAACATGGGTGGAAAGGTCTGCTGCTGTATTTATCTACAACTAAAAGTTATTAGAATGATGGAATTTGTCTTGAGTAACAGCACTGACCACAAACAGGCCCACAGAGGTGGCCTTAGCACCTCACTTTCATGAAAATTGTTTAGGTGGCACGTTCTACTGCTCCAGAAGCCATCAAGAAGCTAAAACACAGGCTTGCAAAGGCTTCTGAGCAGACTAAATATTGTGGTCTCTGCCAATAGAAAGTTCTTCACCTAGCATCTATTTATTTTTAGTTTCAGTTGATTTTCAACAAGTTATTTTAAATCTTGTTTCTGAGACTACAGCAGGTCAGAAGTAACCATTTAGAAAGAACATGGTTCTGTAAGGCCCTGACAGAGTGGAGGAAGGGCCTCACATATCAAGATAGGAATTACAACTTGCTCACTCAGGGTGAGAAAAAAAAATTAGAAACAGCTGTGAAAGTCCTTCCACCTATAACATTGTAATCTAGGAACCCGTGGCATATAAGGCATGTGACTACAGTCTTCCACAGCCTCCAAGATTATCATTGTACAAAAACTGATGCCAAAGATTTTGAAAAAAATAGCTATATGTTAGAAAGTAAGAAAGTCTGACACAGTTTTACATGGTTAAAAAGTTTGGCAATTACTGAATTGGATCCTGTTATGTGAAACACAACAGATAACTTGATAATGCTGAGCAGACAGGAATTTGCTACCCATATGTCCTGCTTTCTCTTTCTTAAAAAAAAAAAAGATTGGGAAGAGAAACAGTATATATTTCATATTAAAGTATTTCCCTTTATGACAAATTTTCTACTTTCTGGAGCTAAGAGCTTTGGAAATGATCTTTTGGGGCCATGTGCATGGTAAGGTAGGCTGTGCTTTAGAGCAGAGCCAACTGTACCTTTGTGTGTAGGTTTGTGGTTTCTAAGTCCCAAGCCATGAGGTTCCAGGAGGTAGAAGCCAACCTCTATTACTTTTCTTTTGACTCTCTTAGCAAGCCATTTCTTTTCCAAATATGAACTCAGTTCTGTGTTCCAAATTCTTCTCAATGCAATAAATGATTGAATTTTGGCCAGTGACAAGGAAAAAATGAAATTAAAGTAATGGCAGAAAGATAATGGGAATCGGGGTTGAAAAAGTTTTATTAAGTTAAAAATTGCTCCAGAATATAACGACTTTTTGGCTATCCCAGAAAACAAACACCCTTCCTGCCAGTCGAGCCTGGTTCTTCTGTACCTGGCTGATCATTTTTGGAAGGGCGAGACTTCTCTTACGACTTTGGAATTATTCCCTTTATTCCTTCCAGGAGCACACTCGTTGGTATTGCTCTTTGTTTTCCATGTTTAGTTCCAGAACACATTTTTAGAAAAGTCTGATCCAGAACACATTTTTAGAAAAATCTGATCAAGTTGCTCTTTTCTTTAAAAAAAACTATTCACATTCAAGTGATTTGTGTCCACAATAAATAGAAATTATATGTACATTCAAGGAAGACCACATATCACCCACCTGATGGCACCAGGGACCCAATTCCCTGGAACCTAATTCCCTGGAACCTCATGTCTGCCTCCTCTTATTAAACTAAAAAACCCTTCATGGGAAGCACTGGTAAATCAGTGAGTAGCTAAGATAAGCTTGGATTCAGTTGGGGAGTTTGAAATTCTTTCAACTGAATAACAAGATGCAGTTATCAACAACATCATGATGATAACTCCTAAAGGCCAGGATGGCTTCCCTTCTGGGTTGTGAGTAATCACATATATTTCACTATGAGCAATAATATGCATCTCCATAGAAGTCGCAAGCTGTGCAAATTGATGTGAAGAACCTC
This sequence comes from Marmota marmota marmota, assembly GCF_001458135.2. Taxonomy (NCBI): domain Eukaryota; kingdom Metazoa; phylum Chordata; class Mammalia; order Rodentia; family Sciuridae; genus Marmota; species Marmota marmota. Next base: position 20,458,157 of record NW_026000240.1, on the reverse strand, counting down.
ATTAGGCTTGTTTTTTATTCATTCTGAAGGAGCTTTAGTTTCAAGTATCCACTTCAGCTTCAAAAATAGGTGAGAAAATGCATCTCCACCTTTGTCTGTGTTTAATGTGCAAAACAATATTGTTTACTTTAACATGCTTAAGAAAGAAATGATACTTGTGACTCAAACTTGATTTGTGATTATGCTTGAAATATATGAATCCTACTTAGGAAAATTCTCTTTCACTCTTTTGGCCATTTCTTGAGATTATTATAATGTTTTGGAATTCTAAAACCCTCTTGGCTATATCTTTATTCCCAATCTACTAGTGGAATCATAAAAATTGGGAGTGTAGGGCTATTGCTTGCCTTTTCTCAAAGTCATTTCATAAAGAGGTAGGTAATCATTTTATCCTATCAACATTTGTTTCCAAATTATGTGCTCCAGGTAACAACAAGTTATTTTAAATCTTTCCTGGGAAAGGGTACAACATGGAAACATACCAGACCTGGACTGTCAGGGGACAGGAACAAGTTGGCCTTTTGGCTAGAGGTCTAGAGGCCATGATGGTACAGGAATTTTCTTTAAAAAAATTTTTTGGGGGGGGATAGCAGGGGTTGAACTTAGGGGCACTCAACCACTGAGTTCAACCACATCCCTAGCACTATTTTGTAATTTATTTAGAGACAGAATCTCATTGACTTGCTTAGGGCCTTGCTTTTGCTGAAGCTGGCTTTGAACTCGCAATCCTCCTGCCTCAGCTTCCTGAGCCACTGGGATTACAGGCGTGTGGCACCAGGCTTATTTTAAAATTTTTTATCTATTAACTGATGAGTTTCTGTGTTATCTTTGGACAAAATAAACACTGTACGCATTGAATGAAAATAATACCTAAGAAAGAAAGAACACAAACCGCACCAATGAATAATGGCATAACTAAAGACAGACCTTGTAACGACTTGTAGTACATAGACATGGAAATTGCTTTTCATGCACATATTCTTATAATAACAAAACTAAATTGCAATGAAAACCTTATAATTTAAATAGGTTAGCTTTTCCAAAAAGTAATTTGGATTTAGAGTAGTCTTATTGAATTTCATAACTAAGCTCTTGGACATTTTAAAGAAACTCAAGAAGCCAATAGGAGTTTGGTCAAAACAAACATTAGTGGAACTTGGCACATCAATTGTATAGGTACCTTGAACAGTTACTCTTTCAAGAAAACATCTTCATGAATAAATGTTAGTATGTTTCATTATGACTTAGGAGTTTGGGTAATAACAATAATAATAATAACAATGTAATAATGTGATCCTGGGCTTAGATTATACTTTGGAAGCCTTACAATGGACACACAATCATTTACCACAATATGTTAGCCTGTTTCTGATATTTAGTTATTTTTTATTCTAAACCACTTTAACCAATTATTGTAGAAAATCTTATAGGAAGTTTAATTTGTATTCATTTTCTCTTTTAAGGCAAAGCTTCGTGGTAAAACCAGCCAGAATTCTTCAACCCAAAGGGACAGTGATGCAAGTCGGGTGAAAATGTACAGCTCCATTATCTTCACTGTTGCTGCTTCAGTTGGTTATTTGTCCAGGGCTACCTAAAAACAAACAAACAAAAAACAAACAAATAAATAAATAAATAAAAAGAAAGATGATTTTTAAAAATTACAGCAAGAAATGCAATCTATTGTATGTTTTTGCCTGTGGCCTTACACAGACATCTGGTTTATATTTTCTGTAGCTTTTTACTGGTTTTTGAAAATATGATAGAAAAATTAAAACCATGAATGTAAAAATAAATAAGTAAATAAAACTCTTCCAGGATTTGATTGGGAAAGAAGAATGAAGCTACATTATGAACAAAAGTTAGGATGACCAACTTCCTTGGGAGGAGATGTGGGCAAGGAAGCCCCATGTTCCCTGGGGACAGAGTCTGCGTGGTGACCTCCTTTGAGCCAGAGTGAAAGCCATCAGGACAAGCACCTTTTCCTTGTCAAGCTCAGGTTTGTCTTCTCACTGAGGATTTGGTGAAATCCAAGACATGTTTATTTGTGTTTAATTTGGGCAAAGACATAAACAGAGCAACTGCACTCGTGTTTTACCTCTTTCCCTGACTTAACCTCCTTACTTTTCTAAGTTTTACCAGATCAAGTTAATGTGATACTGTTATGGTAGGAAGGAGTAGAACATAATTTCCAATTTAGAAAGCATAGTTCTGAGAAAAAAAAAACAGTGGAAAATATTACTTTAGGGAATAAAAAAGTGTCAAGATGTGTTGAGAGATGGAAGGATCAAAGCATGATGAGAAGAAGAAACATTACATCTGCTACTTCTGGACCAAAGTCACTTTTTTTGCTAAGGACTGATAATTCTCTAAATTGCTTTAATGAATCCCACTATAAGTTTATCCCAACTCTTAAGCAGCATGCAACTGTATAACATAGTACATGGGGACACCTATTTATTTATTTTCTTTCAAGAAGTTCTTCCATTCAGAAAGGCACTCGGATTCCCAAAGGTCAGTAGCATTTGGCTTAGCACACTCTCTACATCCTTTCTGCACCAGAATTAATGACCACTCTTGTGCAACTCCTTCGGGAATTTGGATGTAGACATAATAGTGTGCCTGGTGTTCTTTCTTATTTTTATTTATTTATTTTTCTAATTAGCATGCCTTTTTGTTCTATTTCCTGACCCAGAAAACATGACTGGTCAAGAAAATAGGTTTTGCCTATCAGAGCTTTTAATGATTTAGTTTGTCCACTTTGGGCCATAAATTGGCGGAGGCAGAGAAAGAGCACAGCTCTGTTTACAGCTAGGGCTGCTGAAATGATTCATCCTGACTCTGGGACTTGAGCTCCAGCCGGCCTGGGTTTCTTCCCTCTGAGGCCCATGAATGGCACTGCAGAAGCTGATGAAGCAGTGTTTCCATTCTACTTTGGATTAGTTTAATTTCCTTTTTATATCTTAGTAGAAATAATGATTGCAAAGCGTAATTACATTTGATTACCCTATTTGACACTATCAGGATTGCCATTCAGCATTCTGAAACAGCACCTCTGCTTCAAATCCCCCATATTCTGCCTCCATCCTCTTTGTCTCCTCAATTTTTCTCCATTGCTTCCTACTTTGAAAACTGACTGAGCTACAATCTCAATTCTGTTAGTGAACAAAAGTTAGGATGACCAACTTCCTTGAGAGGAGGTAAGACTTGGGTCAAGATGTAGTTATGTCTTGAATCTGCAATGGCCCCCATGTGTTGAGGACTTGGTCACCAATGCAGCAATGTTGTGGGGCTTTTGGGAAGGAATGGATTCATAAGGACTCTAACTCCATCAGTGGATTAATCCATCTGATGGATTAATCATTTAAATGGACAAATGGGGAAGGGAGGTGGAAACCGTAGGTAGTAGGTGGTGGGGCATGGTTGAAGGAGGAAGTAGGTCACTGGGGCTATGCCCTTGGAGACTATATTGTGTCCCTGGCTCCTCTCTCTCTCTCTCTCTCTCTCTCTTTTTCTCTCTCCCTCTGCTTTTGGCTGCCGTGAGCTGAACAGCTTTTTCTACCATGTTATTCTGCCTCACCTCAGCCCCAGAACTATGGAATTGGAACTATGGACTGAAACCTCTGAAATCATGAGCTGAAATAAACCTTTCCTCTTTTACGTTGTTTGTGTCAGGTATTTTGGTCACAGCAACAAAGAGCTGACTAATATAGATATGCTTTCATTTCCTCATTCATACGAAAGGAATGGTAGCAGCATTTCTTCTTAAAGGGATCTTATAGAGTCAAATGATTTGACACGCACGAAGTACTCAGAATGATGTGTGGCCTATTGTGAAGGTGGCTGTTCTTGATGGGAATGGAGAAGTGGAAGATTTTGGAGTTTTGAGATAATGGTGTTAAATAAAAGAGCTCAACCAATTTTATTTCCACCATCCTCATATTTTGTTCATGGGTTGACATGTTATAGTGCTTTTACTGAGCTATTTAAGGCTTCTTTAATAGAAGTACTGAATGAAAGATGCTTTGGCTGAGGAAGATTCACTAGTAGCCCCCCAATAATAAGGTACAGCAATAATAAAAGGGAAAGTTATGTGCCCATGAGTTAAGAACCAACAGATAATCAGGTACAGTCTTTCTCAAGGTCAATTTGGCAATACGTCAAAAGACTTAAAATGTGCATGCTTTTTGACATAGTTAACCTACATTAGGAAATTTTCCCCAGGGATATGACCAAGGATATAAGACAGATTATGCTCCAGAAAATATTCATCTCAGTGCTCTTTGAGAAAAAAAGTTGGAAATTACCTAACACTCAGTTGATTAAGCAAATCACGGTGTTTTCAAACAGTGGACTCCTATGCTGGGGGAAAAAAAGTCTACTTATCAGCACGGGAAGTTAATTATAATGTAATAGTAAATGAAAACAACAGCTTCAAAAGCATAACTGTTTGGTTTGCACATTGTGGGGTGGGGAGGAAACCTTAGAAGTACTGATTATATCACAATATGTTAGAGTTGTCCTCTTTGAGTGGGTTAGTTTTGAGTGTGGTTTTAATTTTTTTTCCTGTATATTCTTATTTCCATCATTAGATAGGTATTGTGTTTCAGTTTTACCGGAACTGTCAGACAACATGTTGAAAGAACCCAAATCTGATGTTAGATTTTTTTTTAAGTTCTGAAAATATTTTCTCTGAGCACACATTGTACATAGATTTCAACTGTCCTAGATTTTAATTTCCATCCATAGTTCTGCAGCTAACTGCTGAAGAAGATTTTATCACACAATGACAAGAAGTCTAGTTTTCCATTTTCTCATCTGAGATGACCACCATGGGGTTGATGAAGCTGCCTCTGTGAAGCTGTATGTAGATCACAAGAAATAGTGGATGTGGGTGGAAATTGAAGATTGTACCAGTGTAGCTTGAAATTTACTAATCTAGAAATCTCAAAGAACAAATTCCTTAGCCTTGATGAAGAAGAGGATATATAGTTATTGAACAGGCAGGATAATATCATTCTTTTGCAGTTCATTTTGTGCAGAAGTATTGCTTCCCAGAGTTCTTTGGATAATACCTACTCATAACATGAGGTAGGCACTAAAGAGTCCAAATGTTTAAGAAACTGTCAGCACTGAATAACAATTGACCAAAAGTTTAGATTTCCTAATACAAAAAAAAATAGTCAGTGAAGAGGAACTTATGTTAGGGATTCTCTAGATATAAATTTAGCAGCTCACTAATACAGTGAGTAAACATGCCATCGGAGAATACTCAGATCATCAAACCTCTTTCATGCCTGGACATGAGCTGTAATTACATTAGGAAGGTAACTGGCTGATGTCAGGACAGACTCTCTGCCAGAATGAGAGATGATATAACAGATGCTTCATTTTGAAAATTCTAAAACATAATTAATTTTTTTGCACTAAAAATAAATAGGTCATTTGGAGCACCAAGCCTCGCACATCCTGGAGGAGGTGTGATGGGGGAAAGGAGTAGGGTGAGCGACCTGAAAAAGAAATAAAAAGCATAGCTTAAAATTAATAGTGAAGCTGTATCAACTGCTTGATAACTGTTTATTATTTGCCAGAATTGGGCTAAAGTACTTTCTTATACTAGCTTAGTCATTGGTTCTCAAAGTCTAGTTTCTCAGTCAGCAGTGTTACCATATCCTGGCAGGTGGTTGCTGACCCCCAGGCCCACCCTGAGGCCTCTGCAACAGAAGCTCTGCAGATGGGTCCCACCCATTGCTGGCGATTCTTCCAGTGGGCACAGTTTAAAAACTACTGGTCTAAATGAATCCTCATTATATCCTCTCCTGATTTTATAGCTGAGGACACTAAAGCTTAGAAAGTTAGTGGCTCCACAGAAGGCTGGAGCTCCAACCTTTCTGATCAAAAGTTCAAAACCCTTCATTTCCTTCAATTGACATTTTTTAAATTTTATTTTTATTTTATTCTAATTTGTTATATATGATAGCAGAGTGCATTACAATTCATATTACACATATAGTGCACAATTTTTCATACCTCTGGTTGTATACAAAGTATATTCACACCATTTGTATCTTCACACATGTACTTAGGGTAATGATGGTGGGATGACATTAATATCATTTTTTTTTTTTTAGCATCCACCTTCCTAAGACAGGAGAGGAACTTAGAGCGCCCCCTAGAGTTGACAAAGTGGTGGCCCAAGGTCATTTAGTATATCTCAAACCAGGTAAAAATACCTATCACTAAATAGTTCAAAGTCTGTTTTTATTTGGGGGGAGGGGAGACTTTCATTTGGAAATAGGCCTCGTAGTTATTTTAAGACATTTGGTCTTTCAGCTGTGAGAAATATAAAAATCTAGGATTTGGAAAACACAGTTTTATTCATTAGAATACTAATAATAAAATCAATTGCTCATGTCTCCCATAGATGTCTTTCAAAGAACAACTCAGAATACCCGTGGTATTTTTTTTTGTGGTCTACTGAACATCCATTTTCCTCTTCCACTTTTAAATCACAACCTAACTTTTACTGAATTGCTTCCTCTGTGTGGTCATTTGTTTGAAGCATTAAAAGCCCAATTGCAGAATAAGTGATGATTGATACAGCACTCACTACAATGGGGGTCACCCCAGAGAACTAAAGCTCATATAGTGCTCAGGCCCCACCCTCTTTTAAAAAATTTCTGGCTGCAGGCTCCCTAGAGATCAAATAAGCAATCAGAATTGGTTGAGCCATTCATGCCCACCCCCCCACCCCCGCTTTGTGTTTCTAT